>NC_045550.1:12409916-13119916 GCF_009769535.1 Thamnophis elegans
GCTTAGTGTTTATTGGTAGTTAAGGATCTATTATCTATTCATCAACCTCCTATTTTTACCATTACACTCTCCTAAAGTGAGGTACCAGCAGGTATTTTTCCCGTTTACCATTAATGATTTTTTTTTAAAAAAAATCTGCGTCTTTTAAATCTATTGGGCGACATGATTTATTTTCTGAAAGGCGAAGAATTGTGTGTGAAAAAGCATATTTCTCCAATGCAAGAAATCCTCTTTCAGAACGCCCTAATTTTCTCCTGGGTTTTTTTTTTCTGGTCCTGTTTTCTTCCCACTCCTTTACCTACAAGTAAATAAGCTGAGCTATTATTGTTTAAATTGATCAGCACATTCATATTATTGGATACTTATCTGCCTTTTTTTTCATAACGACTTTCAATCAAGCAAAACAAGGACAAGGGGTTCCTGGGGAAGCTTAGGATGACCACGAGATTTCTCCTGGGAAAGATACTTAGAAGTAGGATAGAAACGCTTGGGAATTCCCTCCAGACTGGGCATTTTGCGACGTCTAATACGAAATGTACTTTTGAAAAAAACCATAGTCCACGTGCACTGCTTTTATATTTCCTTTTATTCGACATATAAAATAGCATATAAAAATACAAACCTATTGAATATACGCGAATGCTCTGAAATGAATACAATTATTAATATCATATATAATTACATAAAATCCATATTTCTCGGTGGAGAATTTCTTGGTAGGTAGGCGAAAGGGGAGAGTAAATTAGAAATGAGGTGGCTCCATGAAGAAGCATATTGGAGTGTTTTGGTCTGCCCGCATCGCTTACATTCTCATCTCCTCCTTCCTAGTATCCGGATGTATTGGTGTGTTTTATATTCTTTCAGAGGAATGTCCAATTCAGAAATGGGTTAAAAGAAAAAGGTTTGCACCCGAAGCTGCTTTTACTTTGCGATTCTAAGCGCCTTTTCATTTTCCTGTGAGAGATTAATCTGCACTGCAAAACAGTCCATCTCTCCCCTCCCCCTTTCGTTTCATACGACTAAATATTTTGGCTAGAGCCTTAGAAAAGGATAGAAGGACGGAAGTGTAGCCTTTGAATGAGTATTTTGTATCTCTAGGCGAATAACTACACCCGGCCGTTAATCTGGAATAGAAGATTTCTCTTGATCCAATTATTTTGGATTCCCTAGCAAAGAATCTAAGGGACCGCCATTTCTCTTCCACTCCTAAACGTGAGAAATCCACTCACTTCTGCTGGGGCACTTTTATCTCAGTCCAAGGGTAAATTCAGAATACAAGTTACTGTGGTGATAATAAATTATTTTATCCTTGGTGCACACAGAAGGAGAATTCTCCCCAAATCAGCGGATTTGACAAGCTTGGACAGATCGGCGTATCAACAGATCTAAGCTCTCTTTACAAGGCGCAGCCGTAGGCCAACAGATTCCGCCATGGGATTGGAACAGGGGTGGGAAAGGGGTTTGAAGGGGGGGGGAGGAAGGCTTCAGGGACCACTTTACAGCCAAACCAAGTTTGGGTTTTAAAAGTTCCCAAATGGTGGAGAGTGGAAGAAGCACAGCCACGCCAACTTGCTTCTAGAGTATCTCCAATTTAATTTCTGCCAAGAAAGAAAAACTCACTATCTAAATACTCAGCCCGCTTGCCGCGTTATAGTATGTCCCAGGCCTTCAGTGGGTTTCTGGCACGCCGGAGAATATCTCCAACCTTTGAAACGGGACAGGTTTCGGAATAGAGACTCCGAAGTGAGAAACCGGCGGGGCTCTTTGGCTTCTCGGTCTAACTTTGAAAGGAAGCCCATCCGGAATGGTCTCGGCGTCGCCTCCAACCAGATCTCACCTGCGATCGTCCCGGCTCCCGTATAAGCCAAAGGACAACTGGAGTATTGGACCGTTTTTGGTACCGGCGGCACAGAAACCTGCCTGCCTTAACGGGTCGGCTGGCGCTGCGGAAGGGCCTGCTTTCCTCCTGGGCTACGAGTCCCTAGGAAAAACTCCGGGGTCTTTCTAATAAGCGTTCCGTTTATTCCACATTTCCTAGGAGCCGCCGGACTGCTGAGAGGCCTTTCCAAAAGAGGTTTGCGCTTGGTTGGGACGGGAGAGGTTTTGACTGTGTGTGTGTGTGTGTGTGTGTGGTGTGGTGGTGATGAGTGAGTGAGTGGTGAGTGAGTGAGTGAAATAGAGGTAGAGGGAGGTTGCTCCCATTTTTTCCCTAGAGCTTTTCGTCACCAGTTCGGATTCCCTTCTCCGTGATCCTCCTTCGCAGTCGCCCACCAATTATTGAAGGACCGGTTCAGACTAATCAACCCCCGAGCCTCCACCATCGCGACCTCCAAAATTCCCGGGAAAGGAGTCAGCCCGTTTACACGCGGGCACGGCTAAAAATTCGGTCTTCCTGCTCTCCTAAGGCCCTCGCGGGCTCAGCGGATCTGGCTCGGGCTCACAAAAACCAGAGGGAGGCAGGCGGGAGGACAGGCGGAGAGATAATTATAAGTGACTCCAAAACAGATTCAGCTCTATCTGAATACAGATTCGGATTCATTGTCCGGTAAATTGAGCTACCCGGAAAACTCTTCCAAAGAGTTTTAAGTGCCCTGAGCCAACCCGGCTGGCTTTTTCTCCTATCCTGGGATAGGCCAGAGCTGGATCTGCTAAGATACAGGAAGGCTCAACCCTTTGGGAATGGCAAGAGCCTGGTGGTCCCCAAAATCCCTGTTTCTCCGGACAGTCAGGTTCATTCAGATGCAGTGAGCAAGACTTCTCCCGTCCTAGCAATAGCAGGGAAGAAGAACCTGGCTTGGCCGTCGCTCTCCTCCTCATCTCCGGAGCAGCTTCCCCCTCTATCAGGAGGAAGAGCGGCCTTGCTACCTAGCTTGCTTCGGTTGCGCCAAGGAATCTGAGTCTTGGCGGCTTTTGCTGGCTGGGGGATGTCCACGTTAGCCGTTCCCCTAATAGTTTAAGGAACCCTCTTTCACGGGGATACCTCAGGGTCCCAGAGAACCAGCTGAAGAATTAAGAACGAAGTTCAGGATAAACGTGAATGGCGTCCGGCCCTGAGCAAAACCTCTGGCCAAGTGTATTCAGAAAGAAACTTCTGGGGAATGCCAAGACGCCAACTTGAGTCCTGCCCATGAATCAGTAGGAGTGGACCAAGTGGGCCCATCTTTCCTTTCCCCTAACTCTGAGCCCTTCCTCTTTCCCTGCTAAGAGACCGCCAGGATCCAGCTTTGAGCTGGTTCCCCATCGCAGAATTTATTCCTCTCTCTGGGCCTATTGAAGATCCCCGAGAGCAGGCCAGCAAGGTGGTGCTGGAAGCTTGGAAGCAGAAGGGAGTTTCTTTGCTTTGGGTAGAACAACCTGGCAACGTGCCTGGCTGTTGTGTAGCACTGTCAGTGTGCAGTGTGTTGTGGGAGAGGCTCCGGAGGCTGGCTGCTTGCTAGCTTCGGTATATATAATTGGCGCTCCAGGCCGGGCTCTGCTGAGGTCTGCAGGTCAGGGCGGATTCCCTCCAGGAAGATCTTCAACCTGACAGGGGGAATTAAGCATCAGGGAACGGTCGGGATGATCTCAGCAACATGACCCTAAAGAGCCCGGCTGTAAATTAAAAACAAACAAACAAGAAGGGCAAACAAAAGCAAAAGCAGAAATAGGGGGGAGGAGGGAGGTCATTTCCGGATGTTTGTGGATTTCCTCCTGTCCTTTGGGGTAGAGGTTTGCATTTCAAAAGTTCGTCTCAGGAGCTAAAAATACTCCTTGTTCCCGAAGCTGGCTAATGCCACGCATTAGTTCAAGCGCATTTATTTGGAAGTAAGGCCCACTGATCCTCACACAGCTTATTTACAGCAAAATAAGAGATCCTCTGATTAAGCTATCAAGATAATTACTTCCCGCTTTTCAAAGCAACCTCAGTAAAACTGCCACAAAATATATACTGCTCCCCTCCCAGATGTCTGCATTTGGAAGGCGTTAAGAATCCAACTATTTTAATTAGAATCATATTATCAGCCTTAATGTTTTTCCGTTCTCTCTGTCAGCCCATAAAGTAACATATTCAGCCAAGCAGAGAGCCGGTAAGGACAAAAGTCCAACTGGCTGAACTGCAAACTTTGAAAGAATTTAATTAGCAATTTTTAAACCCTTCCTAGGATTACAGGTTATCGGCTGTAGTTCGGGACCTCGTCTGCTTCATTTATTAGATGTGTTTAAATCTGTTTTATGAACTTTTTTGGTTGTTTTCTCATTAGGATTAAATTCAGAATGTACCAAAATGTAGTTTTAAAAAATTTAGTAATAGAAGTTGCGGCTATTTACATATTATTGCTCTACTTTTCTGAAACAGCTGCTTTTTCCAGCCTCTTAAAATTTGTATTATAGATACTGCACATTTAAAAAGATACAAACGTGTTATTTCCACTCTTAATATATGTTTGTTTCAGAAAAGTACTTTTCTGAAACAAACATATACATTAAGAGTGGAAATAACACGTTTGTATCTTTTTAAATGTGCAGTATCTATAATACAAATTTTAAGAGGCTGGAAAAAGTAGCATTGTTTATTTAAAAAGAGTCAGCAACAAGAAAAACAAATAGCATTATCCAAACCTATGTTGTTATTTTATGAACGATTTTTTAAAAAATAGTTTCTATATTGCTTTGTCAGTGAACCTGGGTTTGCACTGTGTCCAGAACGTGGATTTATTATTCAATATTTTTATTTTAAGAATCAATTGGTCAATAAAGACACTTTTTAAAAAGTCTTTTCTGAACCAGGCGTCTTGTATATTTTAAATAAAATCCTAGGCGTGCAGCGCCGCCTAGTGGGCACGTTTGAAAATCTCGAACATAAATCTTACATCCCAGGGAAAACCGCTACAAATACAATTATTTTTCAGCATGTATATTCGACGGTTTCCTGTATTTCCCTCTCTGAAAAAAATGAAGAGCCTTCTAAATATACTACTTTATTCACTTCAGAGCTGTTTTTGTATCTGAACTGTGACATAAACTGGTATCAAACATTCTGAATCAGTGCAACAATTTTAGATTTCTAGTTAAACTTACGAATCTGCAGGCGTTTAATGCTTCATCATAATGTGTGATTGTGACTCATTTTCCGCAAGATGTTTCTAAATTAATAAGTTCATTAGGAGATTGGGTTGGACACATCGGCAATCTGTCAGACACGAAACACTTCACAACCTGTGAGAATTTCCAAAATCTTGGCTGGAGTGAAATTGTACTCAATATTTTAAATTCAGTTATGAATACTAAAACTATTTAAAGCTGCTTTCTTTGCATTTGTTTCTCCCCTTCTCTGACTTTATGTTTCAGATAAAACACCACCTCAGATTCCCTAATTTGACTGCATTCAAACATATAATTTGGGGGGGGGGTATTTTTAATGGGACTTTAGAACCAACCAGATATCAATGCTTTAATGCAGTGTTTCAACCTTGGCAACTTGAAGATGTCTGGACTTCAAGTTCCAGAATTTCCCAGCCAGCGAATGCTGGCTGGGGAATTCTGGGAGTTGAAGTCCAGACATCTTCAAGTTGCCAAGGTTGAGAAACACTGCTTTAATTATTTGTAAATGTTTCTTCCACATTTTGATTGAAAATTGAAAGCTTTGCTTGGATTTGAAATGGCACAAGCAAACAAGCCCACCCCCCAATTTCTTTCTTCAACCCAAAAGGTTTATATCAGAGTTAGGGTGCCTCTTATCATACCAACGGAACTGGTTTCTTGTCTGCAGCTATGCACGGCGACTTTTCTAGTGATCTGTTGTGTTCTGGGAGATACCGTTTTTATTCTATTCCACAAGGTGTGAATGGTCAGTCCTGATCTTCCTTGTACACTGGAGCAGGGATCTGCCTCACACTCTACGGTTTTGTAAAGGCTGAACTCAGATAAAATCTAGGGAAGCTCTTCCAAAGATTCTGACTTCGATGGGTGTGCATTTGGCAACGCGTCCTGCTAACTTCCTCAAGCATGGTGTGCAGATATTGGATTTTAAGTTCTCATGAGTTTGCTGTTAGGATTTGGTTCTTAAGATTTTGGCCAGCTACTCCTTTGGTTTGTCTCTTGTTTTAAGTTTCCGGTATGATTCCAATCTGGTTTTGCCCTCGGTTTTGCTTTCCCACGGCCTGATTGCTTTTTTCATGTCACCCATTTTGCAGACCCAGCTCTTCCACCCTTTCACTTCGGGTTTTTCTTTTTCAAGAAGCTCAACAACCCCTCCCCCCCCCACTTTTCCCCCAGGAGCATTATCAGCTAACTTTCTAGACAAATGCATGAAATTGTTGCAATTAGAATGGTGCACGTTGACACAACTACTTTCAAACCAAATGAGCGAATTCCCATTTAAACATTCCCTTTAGTAAACTGATCTAATTAAGCATTTGGAAACTTATTTAAAAGTTTATAGTCCTTGTGGCTGAATGTCTCTCTTTGGGCATTTCCTTCTTTCTTTGGAGTAAATGGTATAGGCTTGGAATAAGGGCTACAGAATTGCTTTGCCTTTCCCTTATCTTTACTGGACTGTGGACTGATTCAGGGCGTTTTTTACTAAAGATTACAAATCAGAGGTGCTCACCCATTCTCCTGCTCAGAGATTTGAGCCTGTATAGCAATGTTTTTCAAACTTGGCAACTTTAAGATGTGTGATCTTCAACTCCCAATGCTTCATTGCTGGCTGAGGGATTCTGGGAGTTAAGTGCGCACAGAAACACTGATGTGTATGAGAGGGGGGGGGAGGGAATTTCTATAAAGGTACCAGAAAAGGTTCTGCAGGTTCTATGAAGACCCTCTAAAAGTTCTTCCACTTGAGATATCACCTGTATCTTTTTCTGTCAAGCAATCTGAGCCCTTGGCTCAGGACTGATAGGTCCTGTGGGTTTCTATGTAGAAATATTTCTCGTCCTAGCTCATTTAGCAACAGCTATACAATCTGATTATTTCCATGGCAAACAGACCCTAAATTCATTCTGGGACTCTGTTCCCACATTGACAAGCAGGAATGGCCATTTTGATGGGCTCTTCCAAGATTTCCAGCCTAGCAGATCCCTCCCTCCCTCCCTCCCTCCCTCATGGAGCAGGAGGGATTTGCCTGCACAAGCCACCAAATGAGAAATGTCAGTTTGTCGGCTGAGATCATACAATAACCTAAATTGAACTGAAACAGGCTGGATAGTTGATTGTTCATCTCCCAGTCATTGTCTTTGCATATTTTATGAACTAGGCCATCCAAATACACCATCATTCGGCATGGCATGTGTGCATGTAGTGTGTCTTTCAACCCAGCTTGGGCTATGCCAACTTGACCCATCAATTCTCTGAAGTGATGTTTCATAGATTTCATAGATTGTTCTTAACCTCTGCACTATTTGAGGGCACCTCAGGCCTTCCAGAAAGCTGCTGTTTCCCCCCCCCCCATACACACCTGTCTTCAGTGCGCATGAACAGCAGGGCCATGAAACTGACAGGATAGTACAGAAAGCCATGCCCAGGTGAAACTTGATTCCTATTTATTTATTTTCCCCACCAGGCCGGAAAATTATTCTGTTCTAACATCACACTCAACGATGTTACAGTACTGTGGGGTCCCTAGAGGCTCTGTTGACCCATTTTGCCAATGGACCAAACGGCAGAGAGAGCGATAGGGATGCAAAATTACAGCGAGACGAAAGTGGGTGGGAGGCTTAAAGGAAACATTTCCCAGAGATTCAGAGTGGGCCTGCTCAGCTTCCTAGTGCGCGGCATTTTTATGCCTTCTCCTCTCCATTTCCAGCCATTTCCCACGCGAAACCTTTGGGAGGAGACCGGCTGACGGAAGGAAGGAAGGAAATCCCGACATATGCAGATGATATCAACCAACCCCGCTTCTGAAACGGGGGTTCAATATTAGCAAATTAAAGGGCCATTCGAGAAACCAATGAATTAACCAATGGGTTTAAATCGTGCCTCGTGGAAAGGCCTTCACAGCAACTCCAGACCGCCGGTCCGAGGCACTGAAGGACACCGCCGCCTCCCTCTGCCCACGACGCGGAGTTTCTCCGTCCTCCCGCGGGAGGCAGGGACCTCGGAAATGGGAAACTTCGAAACTTCGAATAGGGGCCAGAATTCGACGGGAGATAAACTATTGGTTTTTTCAAGAAAGGATTTCCGGGGTGGGGGCGGAGGGAGACAAAAGAAATGCGGGTTGGGTGGAAGGTTGTTTGAGGAACCAGTTTATAGCAAACCCCAAAGCGTCCGAGAAACAGCCCGCTTCCCTCTGGGTTCCCCATCCCACCCCGACTTCTCCCTTCGGTTTTTAATGGAGCGATTTGCCGTATTTCTAGAGGGGGAAAAAAGGGCCGAGAAAGGAAAAGAGTTAGGAAAAGAGACGGGAAAAGCTGGGTCTCTTCCACCCTTGTCTAATCCTTTGGCCGTAAATTGAAGCCCAGCTCAAGAGAAACGCAGCCGCGCTGCAAGTCGCTATATTTGTTTGACTCCTTAACCTCGAGGTCTTTCAAGTAGGAGCGAAAGGGAAGGAGAACCGGAATCCCGGGGAGCGGGTGAGGCTGGGGAACCCATTTCAGGAAGAACGGGCGGGTGGCAGGAGATGGGGGGCCCTTGGCGTTGCTCTGTAACTAGGCTGAATTGGCTGGTCCCTCCAAACAACTTTTGCCAGGTGGGAAAGTGAACCATTGCGGGCTGTTGTGCCCAAACTGGCAGTTTGGGAAGAATCTTCTCCAAGAGGCTGAAGGCAAAAGCCCAACTTTTCTGGAAGCGGGAAGAAATACCTCCTCGTTTGTCCCAGGTTTATTTATTATTTTTTATTAGACTTATATACCGCTTCATAGGGCTTTCAGCCCTCTCTAAGCGGCTTACAGATTGCACAACAAACAAACGCACAGAAACCCCTTCGCTTATGTTTACTTATTTTATTTGTTTGCTTGTTTTGTCAAGCGTGTATAAGGCAATAGAAATAAGTACACACAAGATTATGAAGAATGAAATGGATGCGAATAAATGGGGTTGGTAGGCACGTTGGTGCGCTTATGCACGACCCTTACAGACCTCTTAGGAATGGGGTGAGGTCAACGGGAGAGAGTCTAAGGTTAAAGTTGTGGGGGGGGGTTGGGTTTGTGTACACTTTTTTTTGCCCCGCCCGACCAAGTCAAGCTAAACTTGGAGAAAGTTCAGTCTGGGGAAGAAGAGTTCGAAGAAAAAAAGTTTAGGATTCGGTGCAGTCTAATTTGTCACAATTTGCCTTGCGGAAGAGAACGGTGTTCATTTCAGAATAAGTTCCCAGAGCTTCATCGTCCCAACCCTATTGTAAGCTTATCCAGTTTAATACAGTCTTTTTTTATAAAGTTTTTTTTATTTTTTATTTCATATACATTCAAATACATTCTTGTAAATACTATTAACATCTATCTCTATCTTCTTACAAATAATATATAAAAACAGTTGGAGTCACTTTGGTGGCACCCCGTACTTGTTTTATCTTGTTTTGCAACAGCCCTACTCCTTCCTTCTTCTCAGCCTCCCTTCTCTGCCTTCTTCTTTCCTCCTCTCCTTCCTCTTTTCTTCCTCCCTTCTCTTTTCCCCACTCCTCCCCTCTTCTTCTCCTTTCTTTCCCTCTCTCCTACTCTTACTTCCCCTCCCTTACTTCCTCTGCTTTGCTCCTTAAGAGCCGATGTGGCGCAGTGGTTAAATGCAGCACTGCAGGCCACTTCAGCTGACTGCAGTTCTGCAGTTCGGCTGTTCAAATCTCACCGGCTCAGGGTTGACTCAGCCTTCCATCCTTCCTAGGTGGGTAAAATGAGGACCCGGATTGTTGTTGGGGGCGATATGCTGACTCTGTAAACCGCTTAGAGAGGGCTGAAAGCCCTATGAAGCGGTATATCAGTCTAACTGCTATTGCTATTGCTATTTCTTCTTTTCCCTCCTCATCCTCCCTCCTTTCCGTTGTTGCTCTTGCTTGTTTAATGGATTCTGGGGGTGACATTCCAGTGATCCCAACTTTATATCTACATTAGGCCTAATGGCTAAGAAGTTTGCCTAGGATGTAATATAGCCCAGGTTCAAATCCCAGTAAGGGTATGGCTAGCTGATGAGAGCTAAATAGCTTGAAATAGATCTATACTAGTCTCCCTTTATTTATTTATCAGCGCACGCACACGCATGCACACACACACACACACACACAGATATATATATATATCAGCATAAATAAAAACACAAATATAACAAAGGCAACAGTAAAAATATGGGTTTCTGTCGTGATGGACTCTTGTGACCAGCTAATTGACAGATGATGGAAGCAGTTAGCTTCCTCCCATAATTGGGGCTTACCAGGGGTTGTGACTCTAAATATATACCTTCTTCCCTGGCTTCAGCTGATAAGGAGGAGACCTGTGGCTTAATGGCTAAGACGTTCGCCTAAGATGCAATACAGCACAGGTTTGAATCCCAGGAAGGGTATGGCTAGCTGATGAGAGCTAAATAGCTTGAAATAGATCTATACTAGTCTCCCTTTATTTATTTATCAGCACAAATAAAAAACACACACACAAACATATAATTTTAATACAGTCTTACAACATTTCCCCATTTCCCAAATTCCCAAATTCAAGCGCAAGCCCCTTTATACCTAGCGCCTTGGAGGGTCGCCGCCCTCCTAGAGAACAAAAACTGCTGGCGAAATTGTCTATGTGTGTGTGTGAGAGAGAGAGGGGGGGAGGGAGGGGAGAGAGAGAGTGTGTCACACTGCTTCCTGGCTTGTCGATCCTAACGCTCGTCCGTTGGTGTGAAGATTGAATCCCACCCCGTGCCCGACGCGTCCAGCTTCTCTGCGGAAACGGAGGCGCCGCTCCGATGTCAACCTTTAGGTAGGAAGCTTCCTTGCGCGGAACCCCACAATTTGGACTTCGCTTTTAGCGCGGCGAATTCCCAACCCCAGGCTGAAAGGGGCTTCTTGGGGGAGGGGTCCAAAGCATCTGGAGCTCCCACCCAGATTGTCTAGCCCAGGGGCTCTCCAAACTTGGCAGCTTGAAGACTCCTGGACTTCAACTCCCAGAATTCCTCAACCTACTGGCTGGGGAATTCTGGGAGTTGAAGTCCAGGAGTCTTCAAGCTGCCAAGTTTGAAGAGCCCCCGGGCTAGCCGAAGGTAGGGAAAGCGGAGAAGCCCCGGGTGGGAGTAGCAGAATCGTTCTGGAATCTTACGGACGAGGAATATTCCTACATTCAGCTAAGATGGGGAGGCGAAGCCTGGAGCCGCCAAGATAAGATGGCTCGTTTGTTCTCCTCAAGTCTTCCGGGGCAACTGCTTAGCTGCAGAAGGAGACCGCCAGCAACAGGGACAAGGCTGAGGCTTGGGATTTAGGGAACGCAACCAGAAGCTCTGTCTCGCTGTTATTTTCTGCAGGCGAGGGGGGCAGAGCGGGGACGGCGATCACCCTTGAAGTTGGGCAGCGGGGTCTCGAGACCCTTTCTGGGCTTTAAGTTTCGGGTGTTTGTTCCGCCTTCTTCCCCAAATATCTGAAAGTATCCGACGTTGATTCGATCCCCGGAGTCTTGAACAAGAGAAACCAAAGGGGTTGAGTCGGTGAGGAAGAAGAACTTCAAACGAAGAGCTTCAGGTGACCCGGAATGGAGCGATTCTTGGGCTCAGAAGTTCAGAAGCTGAAGAAAG
The DNA here is from genome assembly GCF_009769535.1 of Thamnophis elegans. Classification (NCBI taxonomy): domain Eukaryota; kingdom Metazoa; phylum Chordata; class Lepidosauria; order Squamata; family Natricidae; genus Thamnophis; species Thamnophis elegans. The sequence goes on from NC_045550.1 coordinate 12,421,593, forward strand.
GATGGGAAGCGGCTGGTTAGGTTGGAGACATCCAGGCCTCTCAGCGCATCGATGTCCAGAAGTCTGAACACAGGCTGCTAATGGCAGAATTCACTACTTTAGGCATTGGGGTGCAACAGGGGTGAAATCCAGCAGGTTCTAACAAGTTCTGGAGAACCGTTAATGGAAATTTTGAGTAGTTTGGAGAACCGGCAAATACCACCTCTGGCTGGCCCCAGAGTGGGGTGGGAATGGGGATTTTGCAGTATCCTTCCCCTGCCACGCCCACCAACCACACCCACAGAACCTGTAGTAAAAAAAAATTGAATGTTACCACTGGGGGCCAAGTGGAGGTGCCAGTTGCCAATCCTCACATTTGCTGAAAAATATTTGTTTTTTTTTAAGGGGTCAGAGAAGAGTTTAAGTGTTCAAGTTCACAGGGTCCTAATTTCACTTCTTTCCTTTGGCACAGAGATACCAATTATAATCAGTTCACTCCATCAGGAATTGAGAGGAAAAGTCGGCCTTGTGAACAATATTCCCGTGTGTCTTCTCTGGAGGCATCTTAAAGCTAACATTTCAAAAGTTTTAAAAAATGTACAAACAAACTACTTTTTTAAAATGTAGGCTCTCTCTGGACTTCTCCATCCTTTGGCTTGGTAGATTGACAGATGCCAAAGTGCACAATAAGATTGGCTGTTCTTTTTTTTTTTTTTTTTAAAGATGGTATAAGACTAGCCCATACATCATTTGTTTTCAACTATAAAGGAACATTTGTTAGAAATGGAATAGTTAATTTTGTAAACACTTGGGGAAAGGAGCTGCTGGGCCATCCAAAATGCTGGATTGAGTCACTGAAAAGAAGGACTGAAGGATGCAATACTTGGTCTTAACTCCTTATAGAGTTAAGTCACTATAATTGGAACTAGGATACTAATAAAATAATTGTGTTGAGGGCCATTTCACTCTTTAACTTAATGCTATCTATCTATTCATCCCCCCATCCATCATCTGTCTCTATCATCTATCTATCTGTCTGTCTGTCTGTCTATCTATCTGCCTATCTGTCTATCTGTCTATCTGTCAGTCAGTCAGTCAGTCTGTCTGTCTGTCTGTCTGTCTGTTGTCTGTCTGTCTGTCTGTCTGTCTGTCTGTCTGTCTGTCTATCATCTATCTCAGTGTTTTTCAACCTTTTTTGTGCAAAGGCACACTTTTTTCATGAAAAAAATCACGAGGCACACCACCATTAGAAAATGTTAAAAAAATTTAATTCTGTGCCTATATTGACTATATATAAAGTAATTTTCCCACGGCACACCTTACACTATGTCAGTGGTTGAAAAACACTGATCTATCTATCATCTTCATAAGAGACCTATTTTGTTGGGGGTAAATCATTTCATAATAAGAGTTATAATACTGGCATCATCTAAGGTACTAGAAATAAAGCTGAGGGAGAGAAAAAAATGTCAAGCAGAGATTTAATGAAGCGTTATTTGGGTCACTTAAGACTAATCAGTTCACCGTAGAATAATGTTGTATGTCAAGTGGGTAGTTATATAAATCAAATCAATCAATCAATAAGCAAACAAGCTCTTCATTGCTTTTAGTACATTGAATTAATGAATCCATTAAAGCAGCAATTCTTAAAGCTTCCTTAGCTCCATGTACACATCAATTTAATTTTCTTGGCAGCAGTACAGAATTTTTGCTATTTCCCTCTTCTTAAATTCTTTTAGTTTACTTCCTGTTTAGCTTTCAGTCCTGCAATTTCTGAGTAGTCTCCTATCAGCCAAAGTCTTCTAAGCAAGTGCAAAGATTTAACTGAGCAAGTTTTCAGGCCAGTTTTTAGAAGGGGGGAAAAAAACCCCAAACAACATTTTAATTCCAAAGACAAGATAATTGAATATATATTCAAATAAGATCAACAAAAAGACCAGGTGGAGGAGGGAGGTCAGAGAGAGGAATGAAATGAAATGTGGAAGAAAAGTGTTCAATATTTATGTATTTTCCCATTTGGAGAAGAGAGAGCCTTGTGAGTCATACGGCAACAGCAGTTTGTACACAAGCCATCCAGTCAGAGGCATAACGAACTTTCCCCATGCATTACATTCTCACCATTCTCCCTTTCTGCTCCTCTAGGAGATCTGAGGAACTCCTCAAAGATCTAACTTCTCACTCCTTTCCTATGAAAGATGAATCCACATGAAGAGAAGGTGAGGGCGGGGGAAGCACATTCAGATTTGCATGATTCAACTTTGAACTGTGGTGGCGCAGTGCTTAGAAGGCAATATTGCAGGCAAATTCTGCCAACTGCCAGGAGTTTGATCCTCATCAGCTCAAGGTTGACTCAGCCTTCCATCCTTCCGAGGTCAGTAAAAATGAGGACCCAGATTGTTGGGGGCAATATGTTGACTCTGCAAACTGCTTAGAGAGGGCTGTAAAGCACCGTGAAGTGGTATAAATCTAAGTGCTATTGCTATTCTGTTACTATAGCTGTTGCAATAAAAGTACTCCTGACCAATATGGCATTTAGTGTGGTCTACTTTGTTGGGCTGACACCCAGAAACATGCTAAGTGGCACTTTGTAGCTGTTCTTGAGATATTAAAACTGAGACTAGGTGGTCAACTATGAAATACGTTGTTTTTTTTTTACTCCATAAAGTGGAAAACGGACTGGATGATCTCCAGTATATCCTGCTGCACGGTTCTATTAATTTATAAATGTACTTTTTCAAAAGTTGCAGAAAATGTACTTGCCTGTAAAAGTGAACTTGTTGCTTTTATTGGTGGATTATGGGAGTGCTTCTCATTAGGACTGGTCGGATAAGCTTTATATTTATTGCTGGCTAGAAAAACAGTATGAATGTGTTTTTTTTTTTTTGCCTGACACAGAAAAAAAAAGAATTTAGGATTTATGGTTTTGAGGTTTATACAGGCTAGATTATAGAAAGAAGAGATATTTGTTGTAACCACAGAGTAAGAGGTAAATTTAGAATTGTACTTAAAACAGCTGTAAAGATCAGAAGCCAGGTCTTTATATCTTTATTCTTTCTTTCTTTTCTATTTTACTTTCCCCTCTTTTTTGCTCTTTTAGTTTTCTCTTTGATCTTTTTCTTTTTGTATTAGTTTGTGTATGTGTATGTGTATGTGTATGTGTATGTATATGCATATGCATACGTATATGTATACATATATGTATATGTACTGTGTTTCCCCGAAAATAAGACAGGATCTTATTTTATTTTGACCCCCAAAATAAGAGCTTGGCCTTATTTTTGGGGAGGTCTTTTTTTTGAGGTGCAGGAGGCAGCAACATTGTCATCTCATGGCTGCTGCAGTGTTGCAATATTTTGGGGGGCTTATTTTGGGGGAGGATTTATTTTAGTGCATGTGCTCAAAGGCCTGATTGGGTTTATTATCTGGGGAGATCTTATTTTGGGGAAAACAGGGTATATGTATATGTATGTATGTGTGTGTATATATATATATATACTTATAAATATAATTATACACACACATACATACACACACATAAATACATATATATACATATACATATACATATACATATACATATACATATACATATACATATACATATACATATACATACATACATATACATATACATATACATATACATATACATATACATATACATATACATATACATATACATTCTCTCTCTCTCTCTCTCTCTTTCTCGTGTGTGTATTGTATGTATACTGTGTATGACTGATTGGATAAACTCACCTTCATGTTCTATAAATCTAACTCATGCCTGACCATACAATAAGATACAGTCCACTACAATCCACCATGGAAATCCTTTGGGAAGAATTGTTCCTTGCTCAATAGCCAATGGCTGGTTTGCAATGAGTTGCCTTTTGGCAGTCATTCTGGCTGTTACATTGCTGATAACATTATGCTCTTCCTGGGTGAAATGTTGATCAGCTCTTGCCTTGTCATTTCATACTTTGAGTTTATGTTGCTGTAAGCTGACTTGAGAGGCAAGGTATCCATAATTATTTCTAAAGGTAGATTTAAAAAGAGAGTTGGTTCAAAGCTTTGAAACAGCCTCCTGAGGTGATATCTTCGGCATACAGTGCATGTCTGAATACCAGCTCCCTTGGAAATGCACAGTGGCACGTTAGTGGGGACTCAAATTTTCCTCCTTTTGACAAGCAAGGTTTTTCTTTATGTAATTGTGAGCTTTCAAACAGGGGACACGTCTGCATGTATACAAAACATTTCATACAGGTAGTGAATTAGAGTTCCAACAAGAATCACAGACTGAACCATCTAGTTCTCGCATTATGAAAGATTTCCACAACCTTGATCTTATTTCTTTCCCTTTTGAAAATAACTATAAAAAGGGAACAATAAATTTAGAAAAATCAACCATACTTGGCAACTAGCAACTTTTATCTCAAAGACTGTCTGGGTCTAAGAATATTTTTTCTGGAATCTTCAAAAGGTGAAATGTATGAACTTGAAAATGAGATGCAGCATCATATAACCAAATAAACTGGGTAAAAGCAAAAACCCCCCACTCATTGAGTCTGAAAATATATACATACACTTTTGTCACCCTAAGGAGGGATATAGCTTTTTAAACATCCCTATTCAATACTTGTTTCCCAAAAGCCATTTGTGCAGATGGAAGAAATGTATTAGGTATTATTTTGCTGACTGAACCAAAATGGGAGATCAAATTTGAATAAAACACTATTTATTTAAAGAATGCTTCAAAGCTGTCTGCTGCTTGGTTCTTTAGCAATTGCTATTTCCCACATTTTTAAATATTGTGGATTCAAATAAAAATGTACTTTAGTTTTCAGTGTTTGTTTTCTGGCAGCTAAGGACAAAAATGGCAGAAACAAATTGATCTCTCTTCCCCCTCCCTCTCTCTCTGAAATTATCACACTGAAGACATAATAGTAGTAACTATAAACTGTGAAACTGGAGGTTGGCATGATTGATTGCACATGGGCTGGGAGTTCCAGCAATGAAAATCTGGATTGCATAACTGCATGGCGATTTTTTTTTAAATTAGCTTGAACTGATCATATCTGTAGCAAAAAGGTGATGTGATGAGATGATGATGATGATGATGATGATGATGAAATGGTGCTGACATTACTGCTGCTGGCTTTTGCTTAACTTGAATTCCCATCATCATGAATTATAATTGGTTAGTAATTATTAATCGGAGAGGCAGATGTTAAATAAAAATAGGGAGCTTTTCTCTCTCTCTCTCTCTTCTAAGAGTTCTAAATTGAATTGCAAAGGTATGTTCCTGGACTGGTCCCAGGGATTCTGGTATAGGGAGAGAGACATTAATTCAAGTGTTAAAACTTTTGAGCTTTGTAGTCCTGTGGGAATCTTCCTTTGTGTTCAGCTGTGTCAATCCATGTTTAAACATTCACTCGTATGTTTTCTTCCTCCTGATTGCTAAAAATTAAAATTCTGATCGTATGTAATTTCATATTGTAGACACGAAATGTAATGACGACAAGAATACAGCAGTTGTTTCTGTTGTTCTCATTCTAAACAATGATTAGGGAATAAGCTCCTTGGTGCTCTCTGAGCTTGCTTGTTTTCTTGCAGACATTTCATTAACCAAACTAGGTAACATCATCAGTTCTGATGATGTTATCTAGTTTGGTTAATGAAATGTCTGCAAGAAAACAAGCAAGCTCAGAGAGCATCAAGGACCCATCATTTCAACCCTGAGCTACAAATATTCTCCTTTATTGGAATGAGCTCCATGTTGGATTAGAAAAGGATATAATATATTTACAGGTAATGTAAAAATGAACACAATCAGATAAGTGGCAGTACACAACTGCCCTTTTACCTATAACTAACTGAGTTTGAGTTTGAGTTGAGTTTATTGGTCTTGTATGCTGCCCACTCCTGAAGGACTCCGGACGGCTTACAATAAACAAGGGAAGGGGGTAAATACACAAAACAACACATTTAAAATACACAACAGTCACAGTTTCCGTGGGGCTGGATATTTCGAGAGCCCCCCCGGCCTGCTGGAGCAGCCAGGACTTAACGGCTTTGCGGAAGGCCGGGAGGGTAGTAAGGGTCCGGATCTCCACGGGGAGGTCGTTCCAAAGGGCTGGAGCTGCAACAGAGAAGGCCCTCCCCCAGGGAGTCGCCAGCTGACATTGGCTGGCAGATGGAATCAGGAGAAGACCTAACCTGTGAGATCTAATCGGTCTATGGGAGGTGATCGGCAGGAGGCCTGGTCACTCAAGGGACAATAAACACATGAATTTTGGTATCTGAATCTAGCCACAGTTGTACTATTGAAGAAGAGAAGAGACAGTATCTGCTTTAACATCTGTCAATGAAATAACCTATGCCAAAGACTTCGTGAGCATGACTTCTGGTTGCCTCAATGGAAGCCTTTGTATCGAATGTTTCTAGTGCGAATATGTATAGTTGTTGGGTTTTGTTTTTTCTAAAACAATTGTTCCTTTTTTATAGTTATTTGGGAAATAAAGAAGTTAGAAATAATGGGAAATAAAACTTAGCAAACTTAGCATTAACTAAAATGAAAGATAATGATAATGATTCAGAGGTAATTTTTTTGTGCAAGGTAGTATTCTATGGAAAAAAATTAAGAAAAATACTTCATAATCCTAGTACTTCATTGGGGATCATCTCAATGAAAAATGCTCACTTCTAGATCCTTTTGCTTTCTTAAAATTTTGCTCTGACATATTCAGTCGTGACACGACATAACCGCGGTAGACTAAAGCATGCCGACAACACCGCGGCGCTAAAACCACGATGTCAAAAGCGCGCCCACAACAGCGCGCCCACAACAGCGCGCCGATAGAAGCGCGATTTAACTTAAGGTAAGGTTTAGGGTTAGGTTTTGGGTTAGGTTTAGGGTTAGGTTTAGGGTAGGTTTAGCGTTAGGTTTAGGGTTAGGTTTAGGGTTATTTTTAGGGTTATGTTACAGCGCGCTTCTGTCAGCGCGCTGTTGTCGGCGCGCTGTTGTCGCGCGGTTTTGACAGTGCGGTTTTGTCACCGCGCTTTAGTCACACGCGCTTTAGTCTACCGCGGTTTTGTGGTGGAACCATATTCAGTTACTGTGGTACCATCTCTAATACATTCTGTATTTGTGGGTCTTCGCTTATTCCAATAATTTTATTATTTCATACAATCAGGCAAAAGGCAGTCTTTGGCTCAGGCATCTGGGTACCCACAAACAGAAAAGGGGTTTGGTTGTATATATCCAGGGTGTTGTGGGGGAGGAGGACATAGAGTTGTAGAAATTATTTGTACAGATCAAACATTTTCTCTCTAAAACTAATAGTGTGAACAGATTCAGGTCTGTGAAATGATCGTCACTATAATTTTTGAGATTCTGTTCATCATAACTCAAATGTGTATTGATGTTTCAGCTTCAGTGCAATTCTTCAATAATTGAATGGAATTCAAATTTAAAAGAAAAAAACCAGATCACTGTATCTGACTAGTAATCACTGGGAAAGAGGAGTGTTCAATACTTCAGATAGCATCGGATAGATCTTGTGGTTTGTGTACATTCTTGTGCAATTACAAACACAGTCTAATCCCAGTGAAGAACAGCTTGGATTTATAGCTGGATGGGGATGAGATGGGACGGGGACTGGCTATGGGTCAAGGAACGTTAATTGGTTTGTGGGAATGGCTTGGAATACTCCAAGATGTTGGATGCATTTTTGGACCAAATTACACATGATTTACCTGGTCTGAATAGAAAGGCCTAGATGTTACTGGAAGCAGCAAGCATGATTTATAAAGATAGAAAGACATTAACAATATTGGTTTCTTTCTTTTTATTTATTTTTTCTTGCATGTCTTTAATTTTTCTTGGCTTTTTAAAAGCATTTTTCTGCTTATTACATACAATTACTCTTAAATTGAATAGCTCGGTGGGTGTATATTCACGTCTTTAAAATTAGGTGTTCAAAATAAATGCCATAATATTGGTATTCCATTCATTCATTCACTCACTCATTCACTCATTCATTCAACGTGTATTTCCACTCATCTCAAATTCATAACTCTAGATGGCTAACAACAGTTTTTTCTTCTTTTATGACCCTATAATCCCTTTTTATTGGGTTGGAGTCAGGGCAACTGAATGGAGCTGAGCATTTACTGGCCGGATACCCTTCCTGACGCCTATGTGGAGTTCGCAGCAGATATTTTCTCTTTGCATCCTGATAGAGAAACATCTGCCACTGTCTGGGATTGAACTCACAACCTTCTGACTGGCAGCCTATCATCTTCACCTCTAGACCACCGTGCCACTCTAGATGGCTAACAACCATTAAAGACACCATAAAAACCCGCAACAATAGCAATAACAACACACACATATAATCAGCAACCAAAGTAGAAACGAAACCACTGTCAACAAACCAACATTTCCATTGCACAATTCTGCCCTGCATCTGGGCCACCAAGTCCAGTGACAGTCATATTTCTATGGCTTTGTGAAAGGCTCTTCTATTCTTTTGGAGGATAATGTTCCAAAGGGCAGACATTGTGGTCTCTTTTTTGTCCCTGACAAATGGCTCTTCCTAATAGACAGGCCCAGGGGTATGCCTGCCCTATCAGATCTTGGATGAGTAATTGGGAATAGGCAATAACTCAAAGGGTCACTACCAACACCTTGAATTGGTAACTATACTGGTAATCAACGCAGCTCATAGAGCAGTAGTGTAACATTGTGCTGTTTGAGGAACACACACTGTAACTGCTTGTGACTTGCATTCTGTGTCAGCTGTAGCCTCACAAAGTTCTTTAGGGGCAGTTCCTTGCAAAGTGCATCAAAGTAGCCCATGTTAACAGACAGATGTGAATTAGGTAGATGGTTTGGAGCGCTATTGAATTAAATTAAGCAGAGAGTACTTTGAGGGCCAAAAAGGCTCTGTGATTCTTCATTTCAAGTTAGATAATGTACAGATAGTCCTTGACTTACCACCACAATGGAATCCAAAATTTCTGTTTGTTAAGCGAGACAGTTGTTAAGTGAGTTTTGCCCCATTTTAAAACCTGCCTTGACACTGTTGTTAAGTGAATCTGTCAGCACTCCTTCATTGAGTAATTAGGAAAGAAAACCACAAGACTCCATTGATAGAAATCAAGTGTACTTTTACTAATTATAAATGATCAGAAGCGTAGCAAAGCGAAGACTGATTATTTAGGCGCGAAAGCGAGTGATGTAAAAATAACCCATTCCCCACCCCTTGGCATCCCAGTTGCAGTCCAGTCATAATTCTCCCAATTGTCAGGTGTGAGATAACTTTGAAAGGCATCACCAAGATGGAATGTCGGTGCCGTTGGCCTTGGCGGGAAACCTCCTCCGCATGCGCAGTCCGACAGGCAGCAGAACTCCAGAATCTTCCTCCAGCACAATTAGTAAACCCCCCCCACAAATACCATGCCCCCCCCTCCCCGTTTCAATGGCAGCCGAAGCAGCAGCAAAGCAGAGGCTGACAGAATCACTGCAGTTGATAAGTTAGTAACATGGTTTTTATGTGAAACTGTCTTCCCCATTGGCTTTGCTTGCCAGAAGGTCGTAAAACCAGTTGCCAAGCATCTGAATTTTGATCCCTATGATCATGGGGATGTCACAAAAGTCGTAAGTGTGGAAAACGGTCATAAGTCACTTTTTTCAGCACCGTTGTAACTTTGAATGCTCACTAAATGTACTATTGTAAGTCGAGGATTACCTGTACTGTTTGTTTATGGCAACTGGAGAAATGAGCCCAATGTGAATATGCCAACAGGGATCTCTACTGCTGGACACAATCTATAATACTACTACAGCAGTCTTCAACTTATAACGGTTCATTTAGTGACTGTTCAAAATTAGAATGACACTGAAAAAAGCGAGGAACTGTTCTTCATATTTACAACCTCTGCAGCATCCCTCTGCACATAGTCATGTGGTCAAAATTTGGGCACTTGGCAGCTGGCATGTATTTCCAAGTGGTTGCAGCATCTTAGGTCATGTGATCACCAATAAGATCCAGACAGGCAAAGTCAGATTCATTTAATAACTACACAATTCACTTAGGAACTGCAGTGATTCATTTAACAACCATAGCGAAACAAGGGTGATAAAATTGGACGTGACTCAGTTAACCACCTTTCTTAACCATGGGAATTATGTGGTCAGAAGCCAAGGACTGTCTGTATACCTCCAAGCTCCTTCTAAATATTATAGAGTATCCATGCAAGAAAAAAAAAAACCCACCTCCATTTGAATACAAATCACTACAAAATTCCATGTTTTATGCTGTTCATCTTGGTTTTAAAAAAAACAAGCTCAGTTTAAGCCCTTAACCTCGGTGCTTAAACAATAGATAAATTATCCATTTATTTTGATGAGAGTCCAAAGATAGAGTTTTAATTGACATAGTAAACTTACGTTTACATCTAATCCAAAAGTCTTTCTTGATTTAAAAGAAGTCCATAAAGGATTCATTTTCCATTTTCTATCCTCATTTCCAGAGATGGTGAGTCTTCAGCCAAAAATGGTAACCTGATCTACCAAGCTAACTCATCTGGATTGAGGAGGTGAAAGCAAAGCCTCTCTTCGGAGCCGAGGTGGCGCAGTGGTTAAATGCAGCACTGCAGGCTACTGCTAGATCAGCAGTTCAGCGGTTCAAATCTCACCGGCTCAGGGTTGACTCAGCCTTCCATCCTTCCGAGGTGGGTAAAATGAGGACCCGGATTGTTGGGGGCAATATGCTGACTCTCTGTAAACCGCTTAGAGAGGGCTGAAAGCCCTATGAAGCGGTATATAAGTCTACTGCTATTGCTATTGCTATCTTCATCCTCTGCCACTCCTCCCTGGTTTCATCTTCTCCAAGATCTCTAGAACTTCACTGAAGGAAAAGGTAACGCAGGAAAGAGAGTGCCATGATCATTGCTGAAGATTGTTTTCATAGAAAGAGGGTGCTATTCAAATCCCAATGTCCGTTTCTGAAAGAGAAGATGAGATCAACCAGTAGCAACATAGTTGATACAACGTTCAAAGGTTTGGGGACAAACCATCCTCATCACACCATAATAATCAATCGAATAAGGGTAGTGGGCTATCTTGCCTCCTTAGTAACTGAAAATTGTTGCTAATTTCTTATTCTTTAATTAATAATATTTTCTTAGCAGGATCTTAATTTATTACTTATTATATAACTATTTAAAAATATTACATGATTTAATTGGTATTCATTATGGAATATTTGTCTAGTATCACTTCTCGTAGAAATTCCATAGACAATCTGTCATCTGCTGAGTCATTGTTCTAGAGATATTTTTTTTTTTACCTGAACAGAGAACAGAATGACCCCAGGCTGGCAAAAGGGCATTAGAAGTAGGAGTGAATTCTCGTATAAAATGTCTTTTTATTTTCCATTTTCATTTTCGTACAGTCACATATATACTGTGCATAACCGGGGCCATATAACATTAAACAATAAAATAGCAATAGCAGTAGACTTATATACCACTTCATAGGCCTTTCAGGCCTCTCTAAGCGGTTTACAGAGAGTCAGCATATTGCCCCCAACAATCTGGGTCCTCATTTTACCCACCTCGGAAGGATGGAAGGCTGAGTCAACCCTGAGCCGGTGAGATTTGAACCGCTGACCTGCTGATCTAGCAGTAGCCTGCAGTGCTGCATTTAACCACTGCGCCACCTTGGCTCATAAACACAGCCATTCCTCTTATCAGCAGTACCCCCCAAAATAAAAACCCAATGTACCTCTTCGACCCTCCATACACCCTTTCTTTCGCCCCCCCTCCAACTTTCCATCTTCCCTCCATCATTCCCCGCTACCCTATTTCCCCTCCCCCTCTACCACTCCTCTCTCCCGAAACACTCCCTCCTTTCCTTCTCCCCCTCCCTCCAGTCCTCTCTCCCACCCTCACTACCCCTCTTTCTTCTATCCTCTACTCCTCCTTTCGGTGTATTTCTACAATCTATTAATATATTCAGCTTGTCCTATTTTTACAGTGGAATTAAAGAGCAACAGTATACAAGTGCAGTCACGTTACCTTAAAATCAGGAGTGAATTCTGACTTACTTACCAGTTCCCCATAGATTTTCCTTGTGGAAAACTGTCAGGAAGCATTGGAAAGAGTGATTATGTGACCAAGTTGATTGTGATAATGTTGAAGCAGCCACAATTTTGCTGAACTTTAAACCCACAAAAGTAATAGTTTCCCAATTTTGAATGCATTCTTTAAGTTAGCCCACTTGATTCAAAAAACGTTGCCCTATAATGTACTGTTTCGCCCAACTGATGTTCACAGACAAACAGGCTGGAGAGTTTTAGTAGTAGAGCAATAGAACCTAGACTCATATATGATAAGTCATAATGCTTTACTGCACACCCTCTGGGTAGTTTACAACATCAGCATATTTTCCCCAACAACCTGGGTACTCATTTTTACTGACCTTGGAAGGATAGAAGGATGAGTCAACCTTAAGTCCATTAGGATCGAACTCCAGACTAGGGACAGAGTTTGCCTGCAATACTGCATTCTAACCACTGCACCACCAGGGCTCAATATAAATTTGGGGAAGATTCTTAGAGTCTGCAGAGTAGATGTGCCCTTCTCCTATTTCTGGAAATGTTAAGGGGAAAACAGAAAGACAGATGCATCTCACAATCGGACATTTATTTTATGAGCTAAAATGAAGTTCAGAGGAATTCTAAGTCAGCTCCAAACTCCTTCTCTTGTTTTGAAGTCTTCTGTCAGTTCTGAAACTTGGTAACATATGTGCTACATACAAGTAACAATGTGTACCTGAGAATTGAGCTTTAATTTATTTTTACAGTATCGAGCCAACCTGCTTTTCAAAACAAGCTGTGTGTCTTTCACAGAATAAAAATACACAACCAGCAATGTATACAGAGAAAGTCTATTTTTTCTCTCTTTTTACATCTCATTTGATACTCTGTATTTAAAAAGAAGAAGAAAAAAAATCTCCTAAGAAATTTGCCATTAAATGGATTGGGAAAAAAACAATAGAGAGGAAGGAAAGAAACATGCATTGAAGATATCAAAAGTTACTGTTCCTCCTTTTCCCCCAGATACGCTTTTGATGGTTTCACTCTTTAGTTGCTATTTCATGTGTAAATCAATGTTGAGGCTGATAAAGGGCAATTTGCCAAAAGTCACCTAATGACCATCTGGCTGGGCACTTCATTAAACTGAGGTTGCAGTTAAATTCCATCTACAGACCATCATTATTTTCCTTGTTATTCTTAGCCTAAATAATTATATCTCTATGTGTAGAAGTGGTTTTAAGTCCATTCTAAGCACAGTGCTTTCTTTTTCTTGGCAAACCAATTTGATAGAAAACATATCCAATTGGTTGAATTGTGTTCTGGTAGAACACAACTATAAACATCTATTGTCTCCAAAAATGTTTTGGCTATCTGAATATATGAAATGTATTACAGATCTAAGGGATCGGGGGAGAATGTCTACTAATTTCCCAGTTCCTAATTCTTTAATTTCTAGAATGATGAATAGCTCCACAGGTTTCAAAGAGACAGGACAGCAGGTGAGTTCTGTAATTCATTTATTTGACACTGCAATCAATGGAATCTCAGTGATTTACAGTAATTAAGAGCCCAAACAAGCAATTCTAATTAAAGCATTCACTATAAACAAACCCCACAAACCATTATAAATAGCATCAATCGGTCATAGCCATCTCATCATTTTCCCAAAATCCTTTAAAAATTAGTTTTTAATAATTTCTGGAATGCTAGTAATGTGAGAGGCCAGCCTGATTTCTAAAGGGAGGCAATTCTCTAGTATCGAGCCCATAGCTGTCAAGCAACACCGGCATTTTGTCTTTAGATACTTTGGTTGAGTAGATTATATTTTGTTTGGAGAAAGTGGTTCTGCAAAATACTTGAGTGCCAAGCCATATAGAACATGAGTGTCAAACTCATGATGTCATGTTGCCATCATCACGTGACTTTTGTGACTTTTTCCCATTCATGGAGCTGCACATGACACATCCAGGCAACAGGCTGCCAGTTTGATACCCTTGATATACTGTAGAACTTTAATGGCAATAACCAGCACTTTGCCTTTCACCTAGAAGCTAATAGGAAACCAGTGCAAAGCTCATAGCAATGCCTCGGCACCATATTCTGGAGTATCTGGAGCTTCCAAATGATCTTCAATGTCAATCCAAATATGATGTATTGAAATACTCTAATCATGTATTAGTGAGGGCACAAATCTCTATTGCAAGTTCCTCCTGCTGAACAGAGGACCACAATCAACACACTAACTGATATTGGATCCTGACCCTGACCTCCATCTGCTCATGAAGCAATAGTTGGGAGTCCCAGAGGACCTCCAAGTCACAGAGCTCCTTTAGCAGAAGCAATGCCCTTTTTTGAAGAGACAGAACTCAACTAGTAGAACACCTCAATGTACAATCACTACGTCCATCTTGATGACATTAAACTCAACCAGCTTCCTTCTATCCAGTTCTTATTAGAAACAGATCATTATAGTAACCATGGGTGTTCTAAAATTTCTTAAACTAATCTAAATTCCCTAAAGGGATATGGTTAGAATGCAGTATTGCAGGCTAATTCTGCCAACTGCCAGCGGTTCGATTCTGACTGGTTCAAGGTTGACTCAGCTTTCCATCCTTTTGTAGTTGGTAAAATGAGGACTCAAGATAGTTGGGGGCAACATGTTGACTCTGTAAATTACTTAGAGAGGGCTGTAAAGCACTATGAAGTGGTGTGTATAAGTCTAAATGCTATTATTATTGCTAAATATATCTTACAAAGGCAGCATGCAGATAGTCCTTGACTTACAATCATTCATTTAGTGACTGTTCAAATTGCAATGGCATTGAAAAAATGACATGACTATTTTTCACCACTTAGGGTTGTTGCAGCATCCCCATGGTGACTGAACAGTGCTATATATTTCTTTCCAGGACTTTGGAGTTTTTTAAAAAAATATCACCACTATATATAGTAAAGTATTCCTATTGTATTAAGGCATTTCCAAAGGTGTTGTGTCTCTTATGATATTGATATTATTGTCACTATTCATTGTTGTATTGGGGATTTTACTACGTGTTTAGCAACTGTTTGCAGTTAACAAATGGCAATGAAAAAGTAACTTTCCTCCCATGTAAAATCTTTGCAAGTTCATAAAGCAAAGGAAAACTGAAGTAGGAGCATAAAGTAGAATCATGGCTTCATTTAGCTACCATTTTGCCTAATGATCAAGTTGTCAGTCCTAATTTGCTCATTAAACAAGGACTACCTGTACATGAAAATTAAGGGAATGTAAGATTAAAAATGCTAGAATCGTAAATATTATTAATATTTATCACAGTGCACAAGTCAATCTCCCATTATCCACATTTTTTTTTAAAAAAAGACAGCATAGGTTATTTCATACCTATTCCTTTTCTTTCTTGGGATATTTTGTGAGAAATACAGGTACACTTGACACCCAAGTATTGCTAAATGTTAAAAAGAAAAAGTGCCTATATCATTTGGTAAGGAAAAAAACAAATAACCTTGTTTATCTGTTCTGAAAAGGAAAGAATGTATGAGCAAAGGACAGAGAATGAAAATTAAAATTGAGAAAACTAAATAGGAAGGGAAACTGGTCATCGGAACACATCCAAGTGTGGATATGGCCCCTGTAGTTCCTTTCCAAGGATGTTCTAAACCACTGACAGTATGTTAGGAAGGGAAGGAAGGAAGGAAGGAAGGACGGAAGGAAGGAAGGAAAGACGGACGGAAGGAAGGACGGACAGGTATTTCTCGTGGCAGAAACTAAATTCTGTGTAAGTTAGGGACAGCTTTGACATCAATTACCTCACCAACTAGCATCTAAAAACTGTTGCCAGTAACATCAAAAATAAGAAAAAAATTGTTCAAGTGTAATGAAAAAAATCACTGTCCCCACCCATTTAGTTTGTGGGAAAGTGATAATAAATAAATGTATTGTGTAAATGTGGAGAGAGTGTGCAAATAAACATCCCATTTCTATCTACTCAGCAGAAAACCTGAATTCTTGCATAAAATGCATGAAAAAAATTATAGTATTAAAAACAAAACCATAGGTTACCGACTTGGAAAAACCACTGTTTTCTGATGTGAATGTTGTATTATTGTGCTGTCTTGTTGTGTGACACAGTGCTGTTTTCTTAGTGATTTTACTGTTTCTTTATTGTTCAATAGCCAAATAACTATGTCTAATTTCAACTATAGAATTACCACACTGAAAAGAAAGAAAGATTGGTAACACATGGAGCTAATGATAAATCAGTCATAACATTCCCCACCCATTATAGAACGGTAGACACAATCTTGCCATTTCTTTTTAATGACCAAAGATTTTCGCAGTTGTTTACTCATTTTTCTGAAGACATTGAGAAAGATAGTATTCCATTTTGAAAAATATACAAGTATTCAAGCCATAGTCATTTCTTCCAAATTACATGATCAGGTTGGATTTAATCTCAAATTCCTTTTGTCCAAATCCATCCTCATTTCTTCATAATAGACCATCATAATTTTTTATATTCTGCATTTTTGTATACCATATGGATATGATCACTTATCTCAGGTTTACTAAATAAACTGGATAATCTTGCTCATTTTAGCTCACTCTAGTACATTCTATTGAATATTGACAATACATTTAGATCCTGATAATATTTTTATAATGCAAGTGTGTTTCATAACTAACTGGTACCACAAATCCTACTAATAAAACAAAGACACATATGGTAGGCACATATATAATTTGTTGTTATCTATAATTTAGAAAAAATCAGTGGACAGGTATTACAGAAGGCATACCTTTCAAAACAGTTATCATTACAAAACAAAACAGTTATCACTATTAATGCTAATCATTTTTAAAGGTGACCAGGATGACCATGTATGATTTGTTCAAGCCCTCATTTAGAAATTAGACTTCATTAAGATGTTTGGAAAAGAAAAAGAGAATATCCATTTGATCGAAAAACCAAAAGACAATTTTGACCTATTTTATCTAAAACTCCTCATAAGTGTTCTGATCAATATTATATAGTTTGCTTAAAATGTACCCAAAAAATAGAACAAAGAGGAAAGAGGCTTCCATATTTTTTCTGTTTAATTCATTCTATATATATATGCTCAGATGTACATCTATTCCACTTTCTCCACATACATAAATACACACACACAGTCTCACCCACACACAATAAAACAAAAAACAATTTCAGGGTCACTGTGTCTTACGCAGTGATGGGTTTCAAAAATTTTTCGAACCTACTCTGTGGGTGTAGCCTCCTTTGTGGGAGTGGCTTGCTGGCCATGTGACCTGGTGGGAGTGGCTTGCCAGCCATGTGTTCTCTCTCTCTCTCTCTCTCTCTCTCTCTCTCTCCTTCCTTTTGTCTCTCTGTCCCTTTTTCCTTTTTTTCTTTCATCTCTCACTCTTTCTTTCTTTCTTCCTTTCTTTTTCTTTCTCTTTCTCTGTGTGAGTCTGTCTGTCTGTCTGTCTGTCTGTCTGTCTGTCTGTGTCAGTGATGGGTTTCAAAAAAATTTGGAACCTCTTCTGTAGGTGTGGCCTGCTTTCTGGTGGAACCTCTTCTAACCGGTTGGGTAGATTTGACGAACCGGTTCTACCGAACTGGTGCGAACTGGTAGGAACCCACCTCTGGTCTTACGGGAATAAACAGTAGGCATTGATCTGTATTCTTGCAATCTAGAAACTCTACAAATGACCACCAGACATTATGGTGATGATATGTTGCTCTACAGATCAACTGATCCAAAAATTATAGTACCACATGCTATTTGAAATGGAGGGGGGGGGAATCCTCCAAGGGTAAGGATCATAAATCACAAGGTGCTATTTGTGGCTGTGCAATTCTTGAGAGCACTTGAACTCTTGTAAGCCTGCCCTGTTGTGATTCTAAAAGGAACACTGCCCACTCATGCAGCATCTCATAGAAATTTAAGTATTGAACATCAGTACTAACCCTTCTTTCATTTTAAATAGCTTCTGCAGCTTTAGATGTTGGTCACCAAAAAGAAGCTGAAAGCAGAGGAGGGAGAAGCTGCAATGGAAGAGGAATTGGCACAAAATACTGAGTAGAGCAGAGTAGAGTAGAGTAGAGTAGAGTAGAGTAGAAGTAGAATAGAATAGAATAGAATAGAATAGATCATGTCACCCCTAGTCCTTCTTTTCATTAAACTAGACATACCCAATTCTAGCAATCGTTCTTTATATTAGGGAGCCTCCCGTTCCCTAGCCATTTTTGTTGCTCTTATCTGCACTCTTTCTAGAGTCTCGAAATCTTTTTTACATTGAGTGTGTGGAAACTAGAGGGAATTGTGTGAGAAAGTAATCAGGAAGAGTCAATTTGGTACAATGCCAGTGCAGAGAATGGCTGAAGTGTACCTTCATCAAGTGGGAGAATGGAAGTTTCTGAGTGATTCTAAGACCCAGATTTTAACTTTGGGAAGAAGAATTGTGGAGTCCTAATGTTCACTTTGTATTTGAAATATTAGAAGTCCTTGAAGCTTGAATTTCAAAGCAGCCAGAGATAGCTACTTTGAGATAGCTATAGTTTTCATTAAGATAAAATGAGCAAGGATTGTATAATTAGGTCTTGGCTCAGGATGCCTCTACCACACTGAGATCTTGGGATACGTCTTGTTTCCTGCTGTGAGAGATGTCTGCCATGTGAGAACTAATGCCTTGCACATCCAGTCTGTTGTAAAATACAGAAAAAGCATGAGAAAAAATGAGAGTGGAAACCATATCTGGCCAACAGGCTAACATTTGGCCATCACTGATCCAAACCAATTACAGATGGGCTTCCATCGTCTGAAGGAAATTCAGTCTTCTGTGTATTCATATGTGATACACACACACACACACACACACACACACACACATATGTTTGTTTGTTTGTTTGTTTGTTTGTGCATGCACGTGAATACATGCTATGCAAAATGATAAGTGATTATGAAATGGGTAATGGATTACAGTTGGTGATTCTACAAAGAGCTGCCAATCAAACCTTGACTGGGTCTTTAAAAAAAAGAGAGAAGTTTTGCAGTTTCTCCTAATGCTGGATGCAGATTGACTTGTAATAGAATCATTAGAACCAGTGGAATTTGTTATTCATGACATTAATTGACTGACTGAAATATGAATTTGAATTGTTAACCACTTTACATTAGCACCAGAAGGAGAAGGTATGCAGCTTTACTAAAATAAGTACATTGTTGCATAATTGGAATATAAATAAAAGGACGATGAAATCTAATTATTACCATGAGTCCGCTCTCAATGTGATAAACTCATACTGTATGAAAAGCTGGCAGAGAAGCAAAACACATTGCTTCCTGCAGTCATTATTTGATATAGAGATCTGCAGAATTTTATAACTTGAACTAGATTAGTGGCTTTCTGAGCTAGGCAAACTTGCCATGAAATGCCAAACAAATGTTGCCACCATAAAATTGAAAACTGAAAGTGAAGCTTAAAAACAACAAGTTAAGATTACTATCCGGAATAGTATCTAATTACAAGGAACATATGTCTGATGAAAGCCCACAGCCATGAGCCGTTGGGATGAATGAACAGCCATTCTGAAGAGCTCTGGTTGATTAACTGCAGAGGATGGATGGGTCTGTAATATATGGAGAACATGGCTATCCATCTAACAAAGAGGATAAAAATAAATAGTGAACAGCTGCCTGTTTAGTTAACCCTGGACCATCCTGCGCACTCCGAGAGCGTGGGATCTTGTTAGAAAACAGAGGATACGATTTTGGGGGCAGAAACATGCAGAACACATTCATAGGTCAGAGTGGACTGAATTAAATGGGAAGGATATAAAATCTCTCTTAAGAAGAAATTGTGATACATATTAATTTGCCTCAATTAGATGTAATTGGTTAATCAAAGCATTGACACTGGGGATGCCTCTTACATATTATTTTCAAACTGCATGGAAGAATTTCCTAAGCCACTGTGATAAAACAAAATCCCACACCCTCTTCTAAATGTCCATAGATGAATATGACATAATGATTGACGTCAAGTACATTGCTCACATCATTTTCTTATGAGCACCTGTTCGTTTTCTAATTCCCTTTGAAAGGCAGGACTTTGTGGAAATCTCTATTATGTTGATTTCCAATGTCTCTTGAAATATGAAAAAAGTATCCAAGGATCCATTTAAGGATCCATTACATATTAAACACTACAAAAAATGTTTTTTGGCCACTGCAGCATAGCATCAAGCTATTGCTGCGGCCAATAATTCTTTCAAAATTAAAAACTCTTAAAGAGTTTTACAACATAGTATCTAGTAGCCCCAAATGTCACTGTTATATATTTCCTTAAGAATTTCATTCTAATAACCATTTTGGAGTGACATCCTTTGCACATTTCCAGCAAGATAATAATTATTCTAAACTCTTGTGCACAGTTCTCCCTGGAGTAATATGATTTAGAATAAATTGTTGCAAATATGAGATTGCTGAGGAATTTCAGTTATCCTGTTAGTAATGGGACTCACAGGCATGTAAGCTTGAGAATGTTGATTCAAGCCAAAATACTCCTGTGTTATTATTACAATAACAATTAAGGACACTTCAGGAACCAATATGCCAAAATACCACATGAAAGGATAGTTTAAAAGATGATCGCATTTGTTCTGGCTCACAGTACACCAGTGGGAGGGGGAAACCTTTCCAAGATGGATATTTCTATGAATATGGACAGATGAGGAACACTGCTGGCTCCTTGCCATACAGATGTTTATGAATGGATTGTTCAAATGTGAGATTTGGCTTTAAGCAGAAAATCTGTAAAATAAAATATTTCAACTTGATTTTCATTAAAAGATTTATAGAATAATAGAACAAGATGTGTTTGTCTATTTTCCATTGTAGCTATGCCGTGTTTGTACAGTTTCAATTATTTGTGCTTTTCTAGGGTTGAAACATTAGTCTTCTTTCCTTAATTCTCTCCTGTATCTACTACAGCTTTTTCCAACTTTTGATGTGTTTAAGTTTATGAACTTTGCCTGCCAGAATGGGTGTTGAGGTCCACACATCTGGATGGCATCCCTATGGGGCATGTGGCCAATAGTGGTTTCTACTGCTTTTTAACCAACATTCCACTAGATCACTTGACAGCGTTTGGAAATGCATGCATTGCTTCAAATCCAAATTAAACACAGTCTCTAGTGTTTACATTTTGGAGCCTTTGGATAACAATGAATGTTATAGAACTGAGTGGAAAAGAGATACCAATATCTGCCTTTAGAGTTCTGTTGGCAGAGGCACTTCAGTCTCCTTCAGCTTCAGTACGCAACATTTCTTAAGAGGTTAGATTTATCCTTATCCGCTGTCATAATTTTAAAAACTGTCTCCCTTATTCTGAAGGGAACATGAGGCAAGGCTGTTTCTGATTCATGCACAATGGATTTATTAAAACTGTCTGGGAACAGGTTTGGGTGAACACTTCAAACATTGTTCTTCGGTGGAGGGGATTAACAGCAGCTTCTCGCCAAAAACTTCCTTGTAGCCTATGCAGCTTGAACAGAGGAACCTGGATGTGTAGCTAGAATCAATCTAGAACCAGTTTGCAAGGCTGTTTTGATTTGCTTTGTCTGAAAAGTAATGATTCAGAGGAGACTGGCAGGAATCCCAGCTAAGCAGAATACTTTTTGACACGTAAAGAAATATGAAGCATTCAGCTTTTACCGTCATTTAAAAATATATTTGGGAAACACGTACATTCCTACTTACAGTAACCATGTTGTAATGACAGTCTTTTGATTTATGACTTCATTATTCACATCTTTTCTATGATTTCCATTTTTATGTGCATGTTGGAAAGGGAGGGAGGAAGTGAGAGCCCCCGAACTGCCAAATGCACTTTTAGCAGGTCAAAGAGCGGAGTAGATTCTCAGTGTCCGCCTATGTGGATTCCTATCCCCATCTCTTTTACAGTAAGTTGAGGGGGAAATATTTGGCAAAGCAGATGATCTGTTTTGTGATCCACTCCTCACATTAAATCAGATTGGAAGAAAAATTAAGCATTTGCTCAAACACAGGCAAGGTTCAAAATTGTGTGCGATCAATAGGAACTGAGGTTGAGCAGGCACATGGATTAAATGTCACAGTGGATGAACTACTTTCCTAACGACAATGTCAGCCTCTGTTTTGCTGCTTGCTTTTCAGCTGCCATTGAAACGGGGGGGGGGGCATGACATTTGGGTGAGGGAAATAATCTGTACAGGAGGACTGTTAATTGGGAGTTGTTCTCACCATTCGTTTGCGCATGTGGAAGGAGGGGAGTTTCCCGCCAAGGCCAACTGTCCGGCATACCAACCTGATGATGATTTTTGAAGTTGTCTCCCACCTGAAAGCTGTGGAGATATACGATTGGACTATGGACTGGGGTACCAAGGGGAGGGGAATGAATCATGTATTGATATCTAATGCTTTCGCGCCGAGGTGGCGCAGTGGTTAAATGCAGCACTGCAGGCTACTTCAGCTGACTGCAGTTCTGCAGTTCGGCTGTTCAAATCTCATCAACTCAGGGTTGACTCAGCCTTCCATCCTTCCAAGATGGGTAAAATGTGGACTCAAATTGTTGGGGGAAATATGCTGACTTGTAAACCAGAGGGCTGAAAGCCCTATGAAGCGGTATGTAAGTCTAACTGCTATTGCTATTGCTTTTGCTCAGATCCAGCTTTGCTTAGCTTCTAATTACTTATAATCAGTAAAAGTACTCTTAATTCTGCAAAATGGAGTTGAGTGGTTTCTTTCTTGGTTATTAAGTGAAGGAGGCGTGACAGACACCCATTGCTTGGGTCTATCAATACCACCAATACCAGGTTGAAGAGGATCTTTTTGAGCAATTCCTTCCAATGTTTGGATTCCCAAACCTATGTGTTTATGTGACTGTCATACGTCCCTATAATGCCTTTAGTTACAGCACCATCAAGTTTTTCTGCCCTTTATGACAGTGCTAATCAAGAGATGGATTACACCAAATGGAACTATATCAGCTGGGCAGGTGGCTTCTTGTTTGTTAAGCATTCCAAACGAATCAAACATGATTCCCATAAACATATATGAAAGGGTCTTATCCAAGTCTTGTTCAATCTGGTCCTTCCGATATGTTGGAATAGAAGAACTCCATTCTCCAATAGAAAATTAGGAGAACCAGTTAAGGCACAAGGCTAGAAACCAGGAGACTGAATATCTATGGAGATTCTTAGTCATGCAGGCCATGGTTGTCCCAAAGGTGCTTTTAAAGATTCTGAGTTCTAGTCCTGTCTCAGGCATGAAAGCCCTCTGGGTGACTCTGAGACAGTCACTCCCTTTCAGGCCAACTCACCTCACAGGATTCTTGGGAAAAACAGGATGAGGAAGGAGTAGTATATATGTTCACTGCCTTCTGTTATTTATAACAAAAATAAGGCAGGATTTTAAAATAAAAAATAAAACTCCCTGCATTTTGCAGTCGAGTTTATCTGAAGGGCATCCAGAAGTGTCTTAGAATTCAGACTCTAATTCTAAATTGCGGAAGGCTGACTTATTTTATTTCAGTCAATATCATTTTTCCAACTGTAAAGCAGATTTCTTCTAGCTATCTGAAATATTTTCTAATGGGGAGTGCCATGGATCTCAAATTGAACTATGCGCTTTCCAAGTACATGATTTGCCATCTTAAAGGAAAAGCCATATAAGAAAGAATGGGGAAAAAGATTACATCAAGTGAATTGTGAAGGAATAAATCATAACAAAACAGTTGCAAATATTCCAAAGCTCTCCAATTTCTGTTTACTTGTTACTATGAATTATAATACCAGACATTATGCAGAATTCTTGTTTGTTCTTCCTAGGCTGGAAAAGAACAACTTGAATACCGCATTTGGATCAAACTGTTATTTCTTCTATCGCTTTGTTCTGCTGTCCAAGAACCTGCTGCAAAAATTCAGTAAAGAATGGCCAAAATTGCATGCTTTTCTGCCAATTTTTTAAAGTAAAAAAGGTAATATAAAAACAGCAAAATCCAGAATATAATAAATGGGCCAATAATTCTGCCTCTAGATATCTAAGGATTTCATTGAGTGAATTTTTTGGTGATCAAAAGATACTGCAAATTATTTTCTCTCTCTTTTTTTAAAATCATAGCTCCTGGCCACAAAAAGGGTTTCTCACCTGTGAAAGTTATTACTTTGCCAACTGGAATAATCAGTCCTGGTCTTCACTTTTTACAAATTGAAAGTACATCCAATAATGCTTTAGAAGGATTTGGTTATGCACATTCCTCTTGGGACAGCCTTATGGAACAAAATGCATTTCAAAATTTTTTGATAAATCACTGGCATTCAGGAGAGTTTGAAAAAAATCTTTCTGAATCTTGGTGAAATGAGAAGCAAAGCAGAAGATCATTCTGATTTGTGACAACTATTAAAGGAATGGGAACAAATAAGTAAGGATGCCTTCCTTCCCTCCCACCCAGAACTGAACTTTTAAATTCCAAAAATTATTTTAAAATCAAGTTTCACTCTCAATGCTAAAATAGCCCTGATGAGTTATTTCACGTTAACTGATATACATATTCAATGGAAGCTAGCATTATAATAGAACAGCCTAATACAGGACTAGAAATGGAAGATACCCTGAATCTAGTATACCAAAAAGGCTTGCTGAGTATCGGAGACCAAATTGGCCTACAAGAAAGACCAAATAAAGAATGCCAAACAGATGTAACAAGGCAAACTATGACATGCCAGTACATAAAATATAACGGGTAAAGCAGATGGCAACAGGACCTGGCAATGTCTAAGAGCAGTAAAGTTGAAGAAAGAGACAGAGGAACTAATTCTGGCTGCACAAGACCAACCCTTAAGAACAAATGCATACAAAGCCAGAATTAAGAAGACAGGAACAGATAGCAAATACCGTCTCTACAAAGAAGCTGAAGATACAGTGAACTACTTAGTCAGTTGCTGCAAGAATATCACACAGACTGACTAAACAACGCCATGACATAGTGCATTGTAATATCTTCAAGAAATACCACTTGCCTCAATCAAGAACTTGCAAAATAATAGAAAATGAAGAAGCTAAATAGCCCTTTGGAAAGATACCTGTCACAAATACCCCTTGCAGCTTACATCCTGTGACAATATCTATAACACCATCAGACAACATCGGCCTATCACAGGTCTTTGCAAAGGAGTCAATAGGTGAATAATAATGCCAAATCCAGACTAAATAACTGGTTGATTTTGCAGCCAACATTAATAATGACATAGGTAGCAACTGAGGAAGGTTTTTATAGGGTGATTATTGCTGCTAGTTTTTTTTATTTTTTCCGTACCGAAACCCAATCTTTTAAAAAAAAATCACCAACATTGAAAGTATTATCAAGGGGATAAAGGATGAACTCAGAACAATTCAAGCAAAAGCCAAGCAGGAAAAATCCCAAGATTAGGAATTTCTGCTTCTATAATAGCCTTTGAATAAAACAGAATACCTTGTAGCAGACAGTTCCGGGTACAAACTTTAGCATTGTTATAGAATAAGTTATTGCTTCATCTAGACTGAACCAACATGGACTCCCCAGGACTTGTTAGAGGTTTTTTTTTCTCCCAGCTGGGCTTTTTATGAAACTTATAACTGAACTGAGAAGATGTCATTTTAGAGTAAGCTGCTTTTTCATCTTCAAACTTGATTTGCTTTTGGACTTAACAGATCTCAGCTTTGGACCAATATACAATCCTGTTCATGATAAGTGATGGATACTATTCCAATCTAATAAATATACTTATTTATTTATATTATAGCTACGTTAAGGAAACCTATGTGATACATGAGCCACATCAGAGGTCTTAATGCAGTGTTTCTCAACCTTGGCGACTTTAAATCCCGTGGACTTCAACTCCCAGAATCCCCAGCCAGCTGGCTGGGGAATTCTGGGAGTTGAAGTCCACGGGACTTAAAGCGCCAAGTTGAGAAACACTGTCTTAATGGAATCAATTTTGCTGACTAGACATAAAGATATTCGTGATTTAAAGTCAATCCTAATATTACATTTTTGTTTGGTCACTGATGTAAAAACCAAAGCAAGACAACATCAATAACAATATAAGTGCAAACCTTAACATTCTAGTAGTAACCCTTGTTTTGGAAGATCCCAATTAAACATTACATGCCCTCAAAGAAACTTGGTGACTTTCAAAATGATTCAAGTTAATCAGAAAAAGACAAAAATATGTCAGATTGGCCTTGATAGTTTGTGGGAAAAGGAGATAATACTCTAAACCAATCTTTACATAGCACTTTCTATATAGAGAAAGTCACTCTGAGCAGCCTATATGAATATGGTAACTTCATATACCTTTGAAAGGAGATTGTCCAAAAAAGCATACATGCTAATAAAAATCATTCTGCAATATTTGGCATAATACATTGATATATGGACCTAGTTAGCTTTTGCTGTAAATCTGGGCACTTAACAGACTGAACTTGTTATTCTGCTCTGATCATTTTGACGAACTGTATCTAGGATCCTTTGACTAAGCTCCAGTTTAGTATGAACATAAATCATTGTGCTTACAGAACCTAAAGAGAAGTCATACTGGAACAATTT
Source organism: Thamnophis elegans (assembly GCF_009769535.1). Classification (NCBI taxonomy): domain Eukaryota; kingdom Metazoa; phylum Chordata; class Lepidosauria; order Squamata; family Natricidae; genus Thamnophis; species Thamnophis elegans. The sequence continues at coordinate 12,448,302 of NC_045550.1, forward strand.
CTTCTCCCACATGAGCCTTTGAGTTTATGAAAATTTACATTCCAAATTGTGCGGTGCTAAACGCACAGATAAAATTTACCTTTAGCCAAAGGTTAATCTTTCTTGCCTGGACTCAGTACAAATTCAATCAGCTTGCAATGTGGAAAAACTGCATTTAAGGAAACCTGGAAGAAAGATTGTAAAACTGAACTGATTCTGAAAGGGCAACTTTGTTATAGGAACCCAACACACAAGATCTGGCTGGGAAAATCTCATTTGCCACAAGTTTCTTTAAGCTGCTCTATGCTCAAAAAATATTGGATGACAGTGGCAATTCTTTGGACATTTAGTACCACGTAAACCAAATGTTCATTGGGTGTTAACAACAGCTGAAGATCAAGGTGTTTGATTGAACTTAAGAAACATTTGTAATTTCAGTTTCAGGGTGCTGATTTTTTCCATCTCACTGGCCTTCAACTTTATTTTCTTCTTTTTTCTGGCAAGTTGTCCTTTCTCCTTTCCCATTCATTAGGTCTGACTTAAATACTTGTTTTAGAAATAGCTACGGCATTTGCTTTTTGAAAGGTATCCTCTAATCATCCTAGATATGCCATGGTTTTTGATCAGCACAAAATATTGGCTACATCTACCTGAATGACAAGCTTTTTCATAGTTGTTCTATCTGATGTTCATCATGTGCACCTATGAAGGGCATGAACTATGGGGAAGAAGCACAGACCCTCTTGCAGTACTTAGTCATTCTTGAATCTGTATAATTATGTGCCATAAGCTTACATGCCTGAAATCTGTGACATTTTGAAGAGACTGGATCAGAAGGTCAGGTAATGAGCTTGTCTATCAGTAAGATTGGCAGTTCAGCGGTTCGAATCCTTAGTGCCTCATAACAGAGTGAGCTCCCATTACTTGTACCAGCTTCTGCCAACCTAGCAGTTCGAAGCAATGTATAAATGCAAGCAGAAAACTGGGGACCACCTTTGGTGGGAAGGGTAACAGCATTCTGTGCACCTTTAGCATTTAGTAATGCAGGTCACATGACCACGGAGATGTCTTCAGACAGCGCTGGCTCTTCAGCTTTGAAATGGAGATGAGCACCGCCCCCTAGAGTCAGGAACGACCTTATAAATGGAGAACCAAGTATTGAAACATTTCTTGGGACAGTATTTAACTGTTTTTATTTCCTTGAATGAAATATATGAATCCACTTTATCATTTCAAATCCCGAATCATACTTTCATGTATGAATTGCAAGGCCATTTGCCCCAACTCATGATCCTACAATAATAGAAAGATTTAATTGTTGAGGTATACCAATTGGTTGTCATCAGAAGAGCTTGGCATAGTATCAATTAGGTCACAGATTTCTCACTTCTGTACTTTTAAACAAAAGTTGTACAGGGAACCGAAATGGCCCGCATATGCAAAACTCTGCAACATTAAAACTGTTATTAAATTCTTTGCCTCTCATTCTCTCTCTTTCTGATCATCCCATTCTACCATAAACCTCCATAAACTCAGCTTGCATGTTATGAAGACCAATTCTTCATTCCCTTCATAAAGACATGTGTATAGGCTTTAGATCCCGAGACAAATCTTCAAGGAGATTATATTTTAGAAACTTGTAAAAAAAAACAACCCAAAACCAAGGGTAAACCTTGTCTACTCTAGCTATTTCCTTTAATTTAATCTGTTTCCTTCTAAAAAGAAAATCTCCAGCTATAAAGTGTGTGGAGTTATAGTGACAGCCTGTGGCAAAATAGAAGAATTTCAATACCTTAATCCTATTGATTTTCATTCGCTTTTGATCTCCCTCATTCTTCCTGCTTGTCAAGAAAGATGAAGATAGGGGAATTTCAACCTAAGTCCACTTATCACTACATAGGCAACTCTCCATAAGCAGTGGCAGAGAGAGGGAGAGGAAGAAGGTTTAGTTTCCCTCACACAATTTCTTCAGATTGCAATGGATGGATCTTGGGCCTGGAGGCTGCCAAGCAGAGAATCAAACTGTGCACATCCACAAGCTAATAGCTAATGGAAGGAAGTACACATTGCCAGGGAGACCCAAGCAATCTTTTCTGATAGTGTATTCTAATTAGCTGATTGCCACTGTTGCCACTACAACCAGTAATTTCGATATTTTTCACACACAAAAAAGTATAAATGCGCAATCCTTTTAAGTACTTAGAAACTCATAGCAGCTTTTAGTTCCCATTAGGAATTCAGGCTACATTCTATTCTCCTTACTTTTAACTTCTATGAATATAATTTCTTGGATATTAGCAGTGCGGCGTGATCCATAGGGAAATTTGGGATATGAAAGGAATTTGGCACTGATTTTATGGAAGTGGATTTTCAAGATTTTTTTTTTTTTAAGACTTTGTCCATAGCATGGAAGATAGCATTGAATGGAATCTTCTATCATTCATCCTTTGGTTGAAAATGTATATTGTACCTGTACATGGATATAAAACTTTATTTGTGTGATGCAAATGAAACAGGTAGCCTTTTCAACCAATCCATAATCCTACCTTTGGTCTTTTTACCCAACCAGCTATTATGCATGTATTCTCTCTTCATCTCTGTTTCCTAGCCAGAGCAAATATCGTGACCCGTCAAAACCGCGGTAGACTAAAGCCGCGCCCGATTAAAGCGCGTACGGGACATCAGCAGCAGCGCGACAAATACGACGAGGAGAAAAAAGGGCGCTTTAAAAAGCACTTTTAAAGCCAGCCGATTCATATAAAGGTAAGGGTTAGGTTTAGGGTTAGGGTTAGGTTAAGGGTTAGGGTTAAGGTTATGGTTTAGGGTTAGGGTTAGGGTAGGTTAAGGGTTAGCGTTAGGTTTAGCGTTAGGTTAAGGGTTAGGTATAGGGTTAGGTTTAGGGTTAGGTTAAGGGTTAGGCTTAGGGTTAGGTTTGGGGGGGTTAGGTTTAGATTTAGCGTTAATTTTAAGTTTACTAGCTCACAGCGTGCTGTTTTCGTCGCGCTGTGATGACGTCATGTACGCGCTTTTGTCGAGCGCGCTTTAGTCTACCACGGTTTGTGGTGGAACCGCAAATATTGGACCAACTTACTGGTTATTGTCAATTCTCTCCCCAACCACTGCTTCATTCATTACATACTTGTTCTTTCTCACAGATGTACCATGCATGGATGCCTGCCTCTTTATTCATATACTATGCATGGATCTAGCATCTTCCTCCAGTTACATACATTAGGTCTTTCTACCCAACCACCATTTACCTCAATCTCTTCTACCTATCCTGTGTACCAGCTGTTCAGTCATAATCCAACCACATATCCAGTCAGCCTCTCTCCGCTATTTGTAACCTAAACACAGACATTCTGACCAAAGAGAATGTTTCCATCAAGCTGCATTGAAAAACAAACTTTTTTTTAATTTAAATAGTCTTTATTGGTTATACATTTTTTTTAAAGAATAAAACATACAAATACAAATACAATTTTAAACATACAACCCACCGCGATGACAGTCATTCACAGCCCAACTTTTTTTTCCCCTTCCTCATTTGGAAAACAACTTATAGGTTTTCCACATTCTGAGCTTCTGGGGAAAAAAATAATGTGTGGAATTATAAATGGGTTAATTAATCTGTCGTATATATTACTTTGGAGTTGTTGATGTTATTTGGCTATACATCTCACTGTAAAAATCCTATAGGTGCTTACTACATGTACACGTAATTTTTAAAATTATTATTACAAAATAAACTTTGGGGAAGAGGCAATTTAATTCTTGTTTTCAGTGAACCTATCATGATTTTTTTTCCAGGCATGAGATCTTCTCTAAAGATTTTTATCTAAAATAAAATGGTAGGATTTTGCAAATGTGCTTTTTGATCCTCTATCAAATTAGGTTGATTAATTAGTAATCCATCCTACATATTTGGGCATTTTTTCTCCCCATGAAAGGCTTGGTAGTGACATATGGCCTGTTGGATATTAAATCCATTCTTGAGCAACGTTCTTCCAATTGGCTAGGCAACAATCTTCTATCTCACCACGAAGGCAGCAAACTTTGCTCATATAATAATAACATGCTGACAATTTTTCATTCTTGAAATGTCTGTGCTAGGCTGGGTTTCTTCTTCTTCTTTTCCTCCCACTCCTGAGCAATAGAACTAAAAAAGAAAGGGGAGGATCTATATTCTATCTAGATTCTGCCCAATTTAATCAAATAAATCTTCTTTAAAGCAATGCAAAATGAATCACAGATGGACTTGCCCTTTTGCAGGTTGAAGGACTCACCATTTATAGTTCGTTTAATTTATCAAAGGCAGGGAGAAGAATTAAGGTACCCCTTTGCTCTTTTGCAGTAATAATCAGAACCAGTCTATGTGGCAATCTAATTTACTTAAAGTATATAATGACAGTTGCAACAAGGAATATGTGACCTCTTTGGAAGTCACTAACAGTGGTCGTGAGCTTTTATAAAACTGGGTTTAATTTTAAAAAAAGAGTGTTATATTAAGCATGGTGGCTGGTGAATTTAAGCATCTGGTTTTCATATCTGGAGGAAAGATGGCAAACACATGCTTTACCTTTCTGACTAACCTTTCATAAAATTTCTCTTCCTCACGATAGAGGAAACTCTTTCTGATTACATACTTTTAAATGTGAGGAAGGAGCTTCTTAGAGGATGTTCAACATATGAAGGAAATGCTAATTAGGCAAACAAATTTGAGTTTCACAAGATCACTTTTTTTATACTTATCAAGGCTTCTTCCAATTCTCAAGGAACACAAGAAAATGCAAAGTATAAAATGTAATAAAATTAATGCAAATAAAAGCAAACCAAAATTACAATTATTTAAATACCGGTACTTAACAATTAAATACTGGGAGTACAAGAGCCAAACATGTCTCTTTAAAGAGCAGATATCATAAATCTGATCCCCTTTCCAGAAATCTAGACCCAGATAAGCAGGGATTAATACTAAACAGAAAACAATACCCTAATCAAGGAACTACCAAAGAGAAAACCTCACTGCCACCAATCCTTGTAGGTCAAGCTACTGTATATAAGCAGTCACAGACGGAACACCCTCACATCTGATTGTACATAAACAGTGAGTTAACTCCAAACTGAATAGCAATGATGATGTTATCTAGTTGGGTAACGAAACATCTGCAAGCAAAAAACCAAGCTCAGAGTGGACTCCAACTTTCAATGGAGGATGTGTTGTGCAGCACTGAGGAGGATCACCAGCCAGGTGGGTGGGAATCAGTGATGTGCAGTCAGGGAGGCAGGAGAGGCCGGGCCTCACCACTGTCATCATGAAAAGAAAAAAATGTAAAAGGAAAAAGGCTGAAGTAGTTGCTGCCAGAGCCACAGTGGATGACTCTGCTTAGTGCTTAATTGTTTAAAAAAAGCCTCTAAAAGAGTGCCCTCTACAGGAGGAGGCGGGAGAACCACGTGCCTCATTTAGTCTGACTTAATGATTACTCAAGCAGAGATAAGCAAGGGTTAAAGCCGAAAAATTCCTTATGTAGATGAGGCACGTGGTTCTCTTGCTTCCTCCTGTAGAGGGCGTTTTTTAAGAAGCTTTTTTAAACAGTTAAGCTCAGGCGGGCTGCAGCCTCTGGGCAAAAAGAAAGAAAGCAGTTTTTGCCCGCCTAGCACACTATGTCCGACATAGAGGCAGGACGCCTCTATGTCGGGCATAGAAAGAAAGCGGCTTTTGCCTGCCCCGCCGCTATGTCTGACATAGTGCCTCACCAGCCATAACCCTCACCGCATGTCACTGGAGGGAATGCAATCAAGGCACAGAAATGATTCCTCTTCACTACACTCACAACAAAAGAATAGGCAGTCAACTCGCAAAGCATCCCTGACCTGCTCTTGAGTTGGAACCCCCTTTTTATCAAATAATTGATCTAGATTCATGTTGACCAGACACAATTGAAACCAATTTATGACTGTCTATGGTAGACTTCAGACTCTGAGCTTTTTTCCTGACTAGGCAATCACATCAGAGATGGTGGGAATCCTGCAAGACAAGACATCTAAAGTAATCCAGATATTTCCCCAAAAGATTTGTCCCACTTACCGAAATTAAATTTGCAAACACTCAAATGGTCTAATGGAGCTTCTGGTCAGCGAGAGGTCCCTTACAGATTACAGCTACATCATCTTCTTGCCCTCTGTCCCTAACATGTCACATCACAGAACATCCTGGCTGATAGAACTGTCTGCCAGTTCAATACTTCCATCCTGCGCATTCAGCCTTAGCAAATCCTAGAAAGTGACTTGGCAATTTAAAAAAGTGGGTGGATTTTAGGCTGGAGGGCTCACCTTCATTGTCACCTAGATTTCTTGATTATACAGACTTCTAAAGGAAAGTCAGACACCCACCACCTTCCTTTCCTGCAATGGCCAAGTTGTACCCTTCTGTCATATCTCCCCCTGCCTGTTATTATGGAATAGCTAAGCATTATTCCCCAATCTCTCACCGTCTTTCTCACACATCCCATGGTGCCAGGCAACACTTAATAAAAACCTCATTTTCCAATTATTCGAGGAGAGATATAATTGGAACAGGCTATAGCTTGATGAATTCTTCACACATTGCTGGTTGCCCTGATTTGGCCCTCAGCCCAAAGTAAAGAAAATAGATTCAATTTTAAGGTGGTGAAGTGCCTGTTTAGCTTCATAGCAGTCTCTCCTTTGGATTATAGTAACTTTAGGTAAGTTACTATATGAGTTGTCATAGTTATGAGGATAAAGAATCAAGATCCTAACTCTCCAAAATCTCTTCTTTGTCCTTTTCTCCAAATATTCATTGTGATTCTCCCCCATGTTGGCTGGAGCAACACTTTATGACTTGCTGTGATGATATCATTAGAATATTGGTACCGTATATTCATATTTGTATTATGGTAATTTGAATGCATTTTTGAAGGCTGAATTTTTTTTAGTATGGATTCATATATATATGCATAATCATGCTCAATTTCTATACAAAATATAATAGATGTAATTGCATACTCTCCAGTGAGTATTTACAAATTGTTGACACTCTGAGTCATCTTTCTTCAATGAAAAGACAAATCTAATCTGTACCCTTCTTTTCCTTCCTAATTGCTAACATCTGCTTTCTAATGACTATTTCACATGTTTTTCAGAAGAAATCAAAAGAAGCATGCTTTAATACCTAGTTTATTCCCCATAGTTCTTGAATTATGCATGTATGTAAGTGTGCAGGGGGTGGTGGTATGTGGTAAGTGTATAGATGTATATATAACCCTGAAAAATAATCCTCAGAATCTGCATTTTTGTTAAAAAAGTTATGAGAAAATGCTGGAAAGGAAGTTAAAGAATTTATAAAATCTGATGCAGATCCAGAATATGTTCAGAAAGCTCTTTTCCTTACTTTCCCTAGAACTGTGAAGGCATCTAAAATTTTACAAATATAAAAGCTATTTTGAGTTGTCTCACCTGTGAGATGAAGATGAAACAATGAGATGAAATGTTATAAAATATGTCATTTAAATTTTTTTTGTATTAAGATTAAAACGATGTGTGGATTTGCTAAAAGCATTTGTCCAAAGGTGTGTAAGGGCACAAAAACAGCAGATATTGTTCAGTGTCCAGTGATTTATGTTGGAACAGTAAAACAGTAACAGAGTTGGACTGTACCCTGGAGGTCATCTAGTCCAACCCCGTAGTCATTCAGGAGACCTGTACTAAGGATTCAACCCGTCGAACTGCTAACCTTTCTGATCACAAGCTCAGTATCTTAGCCACTGAGCTACCTAGTCAGGAACAAGCAAATAAACGTCCAAATTTTATAACTACATTAATAGTGAATTGGACAGTGACTGGAGGACACTTCTGTGAAAATCTCAGTTCAATATAAAATCAAATGCACATATATCCTTGCTTGGAACATTAAGAAAACTCTAGAACTGCAGATCACGCTTGCAGTATTGAGTATATCAGTTGTCTTTTGGCCACTATACTTAAAAAGTATATTATCACACTAAAAAAAACTGCAGAGAACTCTAGAAGAAAGAAAGAGCATAACATGGATAGAAAGCAGTTCTCCCTCTCCCACAATGTTAGAATTTGAGGTCATCCATTGAAAGTACATGTAGGAAAACTCAGAATCATCAGAATTTTTTTTCACACAACGAAATTGGTTGCCTGCACTTGTAACTATGATAGCCATTTTGCATGGCCTTAAAAAAGGAGTGGACAGGTTCACATCAGATCAGGCAGCTAATAGTAATAGCTATTTACAACCTCATGAATCTTTGGGCCTTTCCTTACTTGCATCTAATCATAGCGCAAACCTGGTCTGGCAATCTATTTTTTCTATTGAGTCCTTACGGTATTGCCAGGGCCGGATTTTCCTATAGGCTAACTAGGCTTCAGCCTAGGGCCTCAAGATCAAGAGGGGCCTACATTCAAATTGTTAGCAAAATTAAAATTACACTATTCTAAAAACAGTGAACACTAAAACACTGAACCGAAAATAAGGAGAAATTCTACGCATATGACTAATAAACAAACATAAAAATGTATTGGTTAAGATTGTTCCAGCGCCGCGGCAGTTGGGGAGCCCGCCCACGTTCCCGACACTCGCGGTTGGGCGAGAGGTGCGGCCGCTCCCAGTAGCTGCCCCGTTGACGCGGAGCCACCAGTGGCCGGGCAGGTGAGGGCGAGAGGGCCGAGTCGGGAGGCCAGCTATATATATTGATATATATTGATATATATCACAGTAATGATGTATTTATTGTCTCTCATGTAATTACAAACTTAAAAATGGGAGGTGAAAGGTCCTCATAAGTGGAATAGCCTAGGGCCTCTTTTCATCTAAATCCGGCCCTGGGTATTGCCCATGAATGAGACTGTCTTAAATCATTCTTAGTTGTACCATTGTTAAAGTATGCTAAGTACAGCTTTCCCTTTAATTCAACAGTGTTCAGAAGAGAAACCTGTTCTTATTGTGTATTAGCAAATGCGATTGACTAAGCAAGTAAAGAATTTCACAAACTCATCTGGGTAAAACAGCTCTTTGAGCAAAGCTGTAGGAGGAGTGGGGGGAACGATAGGTGTCATTAGTTTTATCAAAGGCAGCTTTCAGCTTGCACTTATGCAAATACATTCTGTTGCCTGTTAACATCGTTGATAGGTTACTTAGAGAGAATGGATGGATTGCAGATTTATTTCACCATTCTCTTTTGATCTGCTTGTCCTTTCTATGTCACATTCTACCTTTCTATCTGTCTACCTCTTTCATCCTCTTGCTTATGAATACCTAGTATATTTGGCTGAAAATGTCTAGATAACCAGTGTTTTCTCAACCTTGGCAACTTGAAGATGTCCGGACTTCAGACTCCCAGAATTCCCCATCCAGCGAATGCTGGCTGGGGATTTCTGGGAGTTGAAGTCCGGACATCTTCAAGTTGCCAAGGTTGAGAAACCTGGCCTAGAATATTTGGTCTCTGTACTGGTAGTCCTCAACCACATTTGAGCCAAAATTTATTTGTAAAGTGAAAAATTTGTTAAGTGGGTTTTGCCCCCATTTCATGACTTTTCTTGTCACTTTTTAAGTGAATCAATGATGTTCTTAAATTAGTAACACAGTTGTTAAGTGTTATCTGGCTTCCCCACTGTCTTTGCTTGTCAGAAGGTTGTAAAAGGGGATGACATGAACCTGTCACAGAGGCGGGTGGCTCCCGGTTCGGCCTGGTTCGGCTGAACCGGTAATGGAATTCAGGCCTGGGTCACAGAACCGGCAGCTTCCCAGGCCTGCCACGTGCCTCGCAGCTGCTGGGGTGCCGCCATTTTGGGTTTTAGTGCCTGTGCATGCGCAATTCACTGTAAATTGTTCTGCACATGCGCAAAGAACAATTTACATTGAACAGCGCATGCATGCACGTGCATTGTGTGAACCAGTAGTAAAACCGGCAGCAACCCACCCCTGAACCGTCATAAATACACTATATTGCCAAAAGTATTTTCTCACCTGTCTTTACTCGCATATGAACTTACTGTAAGTGACATCCCATTCCTAATCCATAGGGCTCAATGACGTCGGTCCACCCTTTGCAGCTATAACAGCTTCAACTCTTCTGGGAAGGCTGTCCACAAGGTTTAGGAGTGTGTTTATGGGAATTTTTGACCATTCTTCCAGAAGCGCATTTGTGAGGTCACACTCTGATGTTGGACGAGTTTACGTGGCCTACCACTTTGTGGCTGGAGTTGCTGTCGTTCCCAAACACTTCCACGCTCTTATAATACAGCTGACAGTTGACTGTGGAATATTTATGAGTGAGGAAATGTCACGACTGGATTTGTTGCACAGGTGGCATCCTGTCACAGTTCCACGCTGGGATTCACTGAGCTCCTGAGAGCGACCCCTTCTTCACAAATGTTTTGTAAAAACAGTCTGCATGCCTAGGTGGCTTGATTTTATACACCTGTGGCCATGAAGTGATTGGAACACCTGGTTCTGATTATTTGGATGGGTGAGCATATAGTCTATGAACCCGCTGTCAAGTATCCAAATGTAAATCATGTGATCATGGGGATGCTGCCACAGTCGTAAATGGGAAAATGGTTAAAATAACCTTTTTCAGTCTGTCGTAATTTCAAATGGTCACTAAATGAATTGTTGTAAAGTGGAGGACTACCTCTCCCTGTCCGTGTGCAGTTTTTCAGGTCCCTTCCTTCGTGTTTTTTCCAGATCAACTTTTCTCCCCAAAATTGAAAGCAATCCGCTTTCCATGCTTCTTGTTTATCTCTGTCCAAATGTTCATAATGAATTTTTGTCTTCATTACATGTTGGTCCTCATCTAAGGAGGTGTGCTTTTCTATTGCATTATTGCATATAAAATATATGCATCTTTCTTTATTTCACAATAGATCGTATAAAGAGTGGCAATAATGCATTTCTCATGTGTGTGTGTGTGTGTGTGTGTGTGGTGTGTGTACGTACAGCACAAATAGTGCATAATACCTCATTCCAAGAAGAAGCTAACCTTGCACTAAGTCATGCCAATAAGCTTGCCAGGCAAGAAAGCAAGTGTCATGGGGTTGGAGGGCTCTTTGATCTTTAGTTAGAGCTTAACTTTTAAACAATTTCAGTTTTGCTATTGTTATTTGTTTGTTTTTAAGCTGGAGTACGATACTTTCAGCACTGAATCAGTGCAAACATTTTTTTTATCATTCCTTCCCGCCCGGCTTGGAGACTACATAGCTCGGAGGATTTTCTTATCCGTAATATTTCTGCTTTAAAAGAAGACCAAGAGAAATATTCAAAAGTTTTATTGTGGCGTGCCTTGAAGCAAACCAATTGAATTTTTTACAACATTAGTGTCCTCTAAATCAGTGTTTCTCAACCTTGGCCACTTGAAGATGTCTGGACTTCAACTCCCAGAATTCCCAGCCCAGCATTCGCTGGCTGGGGAATTCTGGGAGTTGAAGTCCAGACATCTTCAAGTGGCCAAGGTTGAGAAACACTGCTCTAATGATGTAGTAACCCCCATAATTTTATCCAGTTCAACCCACGAACTCAGTGTACCTCTAATTATACTGGCTAGAGAAGAAACCATTGGCCCCGATTTCTTGCCTTTTCTTTCTTTTGTAGAAATGCGTTCAGCCTTGGAAATCACCTTCCTATGAGTTTCCTTATTTCACATTATTTTGAACCTCAGAGTTGTCCAAATAAGGCAGGGAGGAGAAACTGGAAAAACCAGCCTAGACAAACCCAAGAACTGAACAAAAGCATCAGGGCTGTCTCATTCCTCCTGCCGTGCCCTGACTGGTAGATGTTTCTTCTTGTTGGGGATATGCTGAAGGGGAATAACAGCATATCAGTCATACCAATCATACCAGCCATACAGTCAGCATACTTATAACAACTGGCACACTCTCAAATGAAGACAATGCAATGCAACAGGATTTGTAACAGATGCCACAGAAGCAGGACAGCCATTGTCAATGCAGATGTCTCAGCCCTGATTTCATAGCCTTCGGTGTGTCTATGGCAGAGTAGAAGTCTGATTTCCATGTTGACATCTTCTGCAAATCCCTATTCATATGACTAAAAGAGCCGCTCATTATAAATTCCCCACCTGGAAAAATTAAAGCCAATTGGGTCTGGCAACGTATGAAACAAGCTTCTATTCCCAATTTTTTCTCCAGCTAAGGCTCAAAAAATGCTGAATGGTCACTAAAGATGCCTCCACCTATTCAGCACCGTGACCCGTCAAAACCGCGGTCCACAAAAGCGTGATCGACGAAAGCGCGCATTTGACGTCATCACAGCGTGACGAAAAAAATTAAAATTGAAATAACAATAAAATTAAAGCAAGCCGATTCACATAAAGGTAAGGGTTTAGGTTTAGGGTTAGGGTTAGGGTTAGGTTAAGGGTTAGGGGTAGGTTTAGAGCGTTAGGGTTACGTTAAATTTACGTTAAAGGTTAGCGTTAGGTTTAGTGTTAGGTTTAGGGTTAATTTAGGCTTAGGTTAAGGGTTAGGTTTAGGGTTAGGTTAGGGTTAGGTTTGGGGGGGTTAGGGTAAGGTTTTCGCTTCATTTTTACATTTTTCCATCACAGCGCAATGTTTTCGTCGCGCTGTGATGACGTCAAATGCGCGCTTTAGTCGACCGCGATTTTGTCATCCGCGTTTTGTGGTGGAACCATTCAGCACATACTTCTCTAAGCCTTTCTTCTTTCTCCATCCAAAGTGTAGGGAGGGTGGGGGAAGGACCTGTTCCTTTCTCTTTTTTTTCATGATCAATGCTGTAGCCATATTTGTAGGCGTTATTGCACCTTCTGTGCTACTCAAAGAGAGGTGCCAAGAATCAGAGGGGAAGGGAACCCCTTCTCTTTCCTGCCCATGGCTGGAAGAGAACAGCACAAATTAGGGAGACAGTATGTTGTGGGGGAGACAGTAGTAGCTGTCCAGTACTATAGATTGGACAGACCATCTTAGGTCTCAAAGATATTGATTCTTCCATCATCATGGACACCAGAACAGGCTTACTGTATTCTGAATAATTTTATAAAAACTTTTCCATGTGTTTTACAGCAGAGCCTAGGTTTCAGTGGAATCAAAGGCGCTCTCTCTAATGAGAATCAGAGTAATTTAACTTTGGGGGGTTTGTTTACATTTTTTTCACTTCAGATCTGATCAGAGCAGAAGAGTAGAAGGCCAAGTTTCATTCTGTTTATTTGCACTCCAGAGATATAAGTTAATAACAAAGATTTAGCAAGGTTGCATTTGCTGATAAATTAAAGAAAAGGAGAAAGGCAATGTTTTTCTTGATGTTCCGTTATCAAATTGTCCTGTTGACCCTGATCAAGGAGTTCACATATGGAAGATGAGGAGGTATGGCAAGCAGTTTTGATAAACGATAGAGCTCTTTTCATCTTAGTTTTTGTTGTGCTTGAATTCTTAGGTTATCAGCTTGCAGCCGAACACAGAAAAGCAATGAGTGATGATTCCTTTAGTGTGAACTGTACAGGAAGAATGAAAATAAACACTGACACTTGTTCTTAATAGTTGCTGGTTTGCAGCAGAAAGTTGTAAATCTATTGGTCCGATTGCTTTTTCCTCCGTTGGCTCATCCTGTGCAGCTCTTTTTATGTGTAATAATTACTAACATCTGCTTTCTGATCTGGGACTGAGTGGAATTGCAGAAGCACTTTCTATTCAGAAGAATCGCAACAGCTGTTTTATTTAGCCTTGGGCGGCACTTCCTGTTCAGTCTACAGCTGTCTTCCTGTGTCCAATTTAGGCTTGAGACTTTCTATCTTTCTGTCTTTCTTTCTTTCGAAACCTTTTGCTTTACAACAGGAAAGGAAAGGAAGTAACTAACCCAGATTCTGTTGAATATAATTTCCAGTGGAGGATAGTAGTCATCATTTAAGGTTGCACTGAATGTATAGGAAAATTCCCAGATCGCATCTTCAATAATAATAAGTAATGCACTAACCATACCAAGTATCATACATCACATATATTTGCACAATATGCTAAGCTATATTAATTTTAATCTTGTTTTCTCTAATGTTTTATAAATCCAGCCTGTTTGGTTCCTTACTATCTATTAATATATTCAGCTTGTCCTATTTTTACAGTGAAATTAAAGAGCAACAGTATACAAGTGCAGTCGCATTACTTTAAAATCTAACACATACTATATATCCCCCTCCCCCTCCCCCCTAACGCCCCCCTCCCTTCCCCCCCCCCGACTTCCCAGAGCCCGTACACGGTATAGGTTTTTACAAATACAGTCTAAAATATATTAAGACAAAAAAAAATAAAAAAAGAAGTTAATAACATCTCTGCATTAAATTCAGCTTCTTCCTGTTGCACTAACTTTAAGCAGTTTAGATTATTCCTAATCTTAAGCATAGGCTATCTGTAATTTCTTAGTCCCGTATTTGTTTTGTATATAGTCAATCCATTTTTTCCAGTCTCGTTTATATCTCTCATTTGAATGGTCTTTAAGATATGCCGATATTTTAGCCATCTCGGCTAGGTTTGTAACTTCAATGTCCATTCTTGAGTTGTAGGCAAGTCTTCCTTCTTCCAGTATTGCGCCACCAACAGTCTTGCTGCCGTTATTAAGTGCAGAACCAAATTAGTCTCTACCCGCTGTAAATTCAGTACATATACCTAGTAAAAATAGCTGAGGAGTAAACTTTATCCTTCTTTTAAAGATATTTGCATAATCCACCTGTTTGGGTTTCCTTATAGTTCCTGTATATGTGAACCTAGAAGTTTACCCTTTGGTATGAAAGAAGGCATTGTGGATTGTGATCATGAAATGATCACATTTCTGATGAAGGTTGCAGGGATGAGGCACCACAGAGGCAATAATAGGTCTGTAATTTGGAGTAGAAAATCATTGTAATCACATGGAGGGAGCAATTGATAGGGATGATGGCTTCAAGTGTAATTCTAAATTAGTGGTGCATAAAAGCAAAATGCTTGGGAGAGGAAATAAGTAAAAAGGCAAAGCTAAACAGTAGGTATTTAGATAATAATTATTTAAAAAATTAAAATGAATACAAATCAAAGTAAGGAAGAAAGAAAAAATAAATAAAAAAGGAAGCTAAAAATACAAAGGAGAATCAACAAGTAAATGAGAAATAGAGAAGAAAAAAAAGATATAAAGCTGCTTCCAATCTTCTTCACAGCAGTTATAAGTACAATTTTAATTTTACCTTGTTTGTTAAAAAGTTACATAATGACTCTCTTCTATACATAATCTATCCCGTCTAATTATCAAAAACATAAATCATAAGTTCATTTCCCCCCCTGTTTTATGCAATAAGTCTAAAGGGGGATCCAGTCAGGAGTAAACTGCCTGTCTTTTGTCTTTTTTCTAATTGTAAACCAACGAGTTGTTTGACAACTGGTCAACCCTTCCCAATGGAGAAAGTATTGGGAAGATTTGAAAAAGACAACTTAATGCAGACAAACAGAAACAGTTTGCTCTGCTCTTCTTGAGTGACGGATTGCAAGGAGGCAGCTGGGAGTTTTCCCAAAGCACCAAATTTTTAAGGTTAATGACAAAAATTAGTTTCACTTCTTTAATGTCCCTAATGTGTACTAAGCTGAAAAATCAGGGCCTCTTCTTACATTAATTCCTGTTGATGTTAATTCCTGTGGATCAGATTTTTCTTTGTCCTCTTAAAAGACTTGCCATCTAGTTAAGCCTTCCTCTAGCTTTTCCTTAAGCTGCACTGAGATGCAGCTTTCCATGCTCCAAGCGTGGCATTGGATTCTGGAGAGAAAGCAAAATAATAATCTCCCTTCTCCTCCCGCTATCCACAACCTGACTATATTTAGCTAGTATGGTTCTTTAGAAAAATAAGAGAGACATCAATGTAGCAATTCATGTAAATATACAGCCAAACTCACTGCCGGAATATTGGTATAGTTAAGTTAATATGTTTCCAAGAAATCTTATGCATGTTGACTCAGAAATAAGGTTTCCCCCTCCTTCTTATTCCATGGTGTCTCAGCCCATATAAGTGAGTTGGCTTGCAAGTTTGACTGGTATGAGAGCAAATGAGAGAATGTGCCCTATATTTTTCTCCTTAAGTTGCCTGATGTAAAAGAATGATTGGCTTTTGAAAAAAGAAAGATCTCAAAATTATACATGGGAAAAACCTGAATTATTTCCAAAGGAAGAAGGACTAAGCCAGTGGTGGGATTCAAATTTTTCACTACCGTTCTGTGGGTAGGCTTTGTGGGCGTGGCGTGGCATTGTGGGCATGGCTTTGGGGCGTGGCTTTGTGGTCACGGCAGGGGAAGGATACTGCATAATCCCATTCCCTCCCCAGCCCACTAACCTTCCAGCTCCATTCTCCTGTTCAGGGCAACAAAGAAGATCAGCTGGAAGGCTGGGAGGCAGCGAGGACGGGGCCGGCCTATTTGCCAGTTCTCCAAACTATTCAAAATTTCCAATACCGTTCTCCAGAACCTGTCAGAACTGGCTGAATCCCACCTCTGGGCTAAGCATTTGACCTACAGTTCCATGTAAAATGTTCAAGAGTACATAGGATGTCTGAGTAAGATTCCTACCCAGATGAATTAAAATAAAGTATACCAAAAGACAAGCAAAGCAGACAATAGAATAGTAATAAAAGAGAATATTTGTAACTTGTAATAATGAGGAGTCCCTGGTGCTCTCTGAGCTTGGTTGCCTCCTTGCAGACATTTCTGCTAAGTCCTCGACTTGTGGACAGGTCCTAAAGTCCTCGACTTACGACTGGCCGCACGTCCTCGACTTACGATTGACAGCCGCAACAGCTCAGCTGCGCCTGATTGGCTAAGGTGCGGCTGGCTTAGCGCTGGTTCCCCCAAAGCACTCCTATTGGTCGCCCTGCTTGACAGCTCTATCTAAATAGCTGTCAAGCAGGGCGAGGTTCTGAATTCGCTGTACATAGTTATCTGTTGCTGTTTTATAATAAATCGCTGTGCGCTTACCTCAGCCGCCTCCACGCCACATCTGTTTAATTAAATAGCAGCAGTACAGTAGTAGTAAAAAGCAAATATTCCATTTATCTTGCTTGTTCAAATATAAGAAATGTGTCCATTGTGTTTTGGACACATTATTCAACTTGATTAACTTCTAGTGATCTAAAACAAGATAGGATCAAATCCATGTAGCTAGCTAAATGTATTCCTACTACGTATTGTGAAAAAAATCTAAGCTATGAAGATTCAAAATATTGTCATGTGAAAGAAGGATAGGAAACAAGAACTCTTCAATACAAAATAGTCCTGTCCTTTCTGTTTACTGACCAGTCCAGCTTCTTCTTGCTCACACTGTCCTCCTCCATTGTGGGCCTGTCATATTTCCATGTATCAGAAAATATGTCTGGCTTTCTTTTGGATAAATATAAGCTTTCTGTGAAGTATGCTTTGATCCTGAAGTTTTAAATTCTGTTTCTAATGGCTATTAAAATATCAACCTTAGGACATTTATCTCAAGATAATCTTGTCCAAAAGATTGACATACATACCAGAGATGGGCTGCTAATGTTTTTACTAGTGGTTTGGGTGCGCTTCTGCGCATGCTCCTGCACGCACATGATGCTTCTGCACATTTGCATGCGCAGAAGCATCCAGGTGGGTGGGTGCCACCACCACTACTACCAGTTTGGTCGATCCAGGCCGAACCAGCAGCAACCCACCTCTGATCCATACCTGTTTTATTATTGTTCGCATCTTACATTTTGTATTCTGATATAATGGCTAATCAATCAAGTACTACTAAGTTATTACTTTATAGTTTATTTGAAAGTATGTGATTTTTTAAAAAAACTAAATAGAATTTGAGCATAAATTAAGTTAGTTGCATTAACACTGAAATTATATGCACATCTGTCAAGAAATAAGTCCTTTTATATTCCAAGATAAATCAATTTAGAGTTTAGCTTTCATTCTCACTGATTTTCTTCACACAAAAAGAGGAATAATTTACACTTACGTTGTTTAGGGCAACAATGAGAAATTGGGTACCAGTTCAGTGTCCTGACTCTTTGGACAACCCTCAGATTCTCCAATGATTCTATGGGCTTAGAGACCAAGCAGGAATACTACTGAGAGGTTTTCTGGAGATAACCTTCTTCAATTCTCTTTAATACACACACACACGCACACACACACACACACACACACCACAATTGTTGACAAAACTGGGAATGCTGATTTCTGCACCTAATAACGGCAGCAAGACTGTTGGTGGCGCAATACTGGAAGAAGGAAGACTTGCCTACAATCCAAGAATGGACATTGAAAGTCACAAACTTAGCCGAGATGGCTAAAATATCGGCATATCTTAAAGATCACTCAAATGAGAGATATAAACGAGACCGGAAAAAATGGATTGACTATATACAAAATAAATACGGGACCAAGAAATTCCAGTTAGCCTATGCTTAAGATGAGAAATGATTTAAATTGTTTAAAGTTAGTTCAGCAAGAAGAAGCTAAGGTCAATGCAGAATGTCATTAATTTTTTTATTTCTTTTTTTCCCCAATAGATTTTAGACTGTGTTTGTTAAAAATCCATACCGTGTACGGGTTCTGGGAAGTCGGGGGGGGGAAGGAGGGGGGATAGGGGGGGTGGAGGGAGGGAGGGGCACACACACACACAAAAAATTGTACTTCGATGTTTTAATGATTGACGAATGATGAAATATTTGTGTTTTAAAAGAAATAAAATCTTTGAATGATGAAAAAAAGACAAAAATTAAATAAAAACAAAAAAACTGGGAATGCTGAAGAAGACACACATGGAGATCTTGGGCACCACATGCAATTTGACAGATAGTCACTCTAATTCTGTGGGGACAAGAATGAACACACTAATTGTGCTTACCCTGATATTATTCTTTCTGCTGTCCAAAATTAGAGGTTTCTCTGCAATAGGGTGCCTCTTCTGTTTTCATAAACAACTCAATGGATTTAAGAGCTCTGAAAAATCAAAAACACCTCTACGTGTTATTTGTGGAGATCAAAGAGAATAAAGTGAAAGCAGCACACTCAACTGTGATCTCCCTTCTTCCCTCTTCTTCCTTCTCACCTCTAAAAATGGCTAATGTGGTGCCATCATGTCACCATTAGCTGAAAGTGCAGATAAATTATTTAAGTAACTTATTCGCATCTGTGCTTTCAACTAACAGTGCCATGAAGATACTCTACTAGCCATTTGTAAATTTCTCCTTAATTGTTCAGTTTCAAAGTGATATTCTTAATCATTCCTTATCCAAATCTTGGGATGTGAATGGCCTACAATGTTTCATTCATGTTTTTGGTGTCAATGACTGGCTTCTTCTACGCTTCTGTTGGCTGTTGAGGCTACTACAGGCATGTCCTCTACCATCACTGGTTTCTACTTTTCATAACTATTTTGTGTTGGATTGCAGGAGAAACTGGACAACTGATTTTACAAAGGCATCTGCTCATGTAATACCTGACCACTCTTTCCAAATATGGAGTCATTACTTGGCTTCTACATATATTAGCATGGCAGTCTTGTGAAAGTATATGTCTTTTGGTGTTTGGTGGCCTTCAAAGAAATAGATTATGTGTCTATAAAACCATGCCTGATGATTTTAATAGGGAAAGAGACCAGCCAATCAGGTAGGAAACGTTTGTTGCGGATACCACCAGTTAAAGAATATCGACCAATGGGATCCAGGCATCAGGGTCTTCCCTGTCATCGCCCTTGCTCTTTGAGACATCTTACCTCCAGAGGTGAGGTAGGCCGTCACTCTCCTTCTAAAAATAGTGTTCAGACCTGTCTCTGCCCATGCGATGAAGATGATATGCAATCCTGGGAGTGGCTGGTAAAAAGAGGATGGTCCCTCCGGCTTTTTAATTTTAACTTTGTTCTTAATTCTGTTTTAACTTTGTTGAATTTATGTTTGTCCTTTAGTACTGCTTTTTATGTTTTTATTGAAAACTACCCAAGATTGCTTAGGTGAGATAGGCAGTTTAGAAATGTGATAAGATAGATGTTACATAGATGATAGATAAATGATAGATGAGAGAGAGAGAGAGAGAGAGAGAGAGAGAGAGAGAGAGATATTCTGTCACAAAGGAATACACTAATGTTTTCTTTTGCTTCTGTAATAAGGATTTTGCATAGCCAGATTTTCTTCTATTTTCACTTCTTTGGGAGTAAAGTAACACATTCATATTGAGTTTGGTCTAATATAATTGGGGCATATCTCATGGAATATTTCTGGGTGATACTGACTGAGGCCAAACACTGCCCATTTAATGTACATGGAAAGTTTGGAACCTTAGGAACCTTATTGACAAAAGTTATGTCACTTTATAAGAGCCGAGGTGGCGCAGTGGTTAGAGTGCAGTACTGCAGGCTACTTCAGCTGACTGCAGTTCTGCAGTTCGGCTGTTCAATCTCACCGGCTCAGGGTTGACTCAGCCTTCCATCCTTCCGAGGTGGGTAAAATGAGGACCCGGATTGTTGTTGGGGGCAATATGCTGACTCTGTAAACCTCTTAGAGAGGGTTGAAAGCCCTATGAAGCGGTATATAAGTCTAACTGCTATTGCTATTTCCTCTTCTAGGTCCCAAAGGTGCTTTTTCAGGAGGCAAACTGGTCTTTGTTTTTTCTTTTGAAGACGTTTCGCTTCTCATCCCAAGAGCTTCTTGAGCTTTGACAGAATAGTGGAGAATGGAAGCTCCTGTCAGAGCTGAAGAAGCTTCTTGGATGAGAAGTGAAACGTCTTCAAAAGAAAAAAAAACAAAAAGTCCAGTTGCCTCCTGAAAAAGCGCCTTTGGGACAACCATGACCCAGATGACTGTGAATCTCTACAGACTTTCCTCTTCTAGGCAATTTTTGAACATTGGTATTTACAGGTTACTGACATGGAACCAGTGGTGGGTTTCAAATTTTTTTTGAACCTACTCTGTGGGTGTGGCCTCCTTTGTGGGAGTGGCTTGCCGGCCATGTGTTTTTCTCTTTCTTTCTTTCTTTCTTTCGTCTTTCTTTTCTTCTTTCTTTCTTCTTTCTTCTTCTTCTTCCTTCCTTCCTTCCTTCCTCCTTCCTTCCTTCTCTCTCTCTCCCTTCCTTTTGTCTCTGTCTCTTTCCTTTTTTTTCTTTAATCTCCTCTCTCACTTTTTCTTTTCTTCTTTCTTTTTTCTTCTTTCTTCCTTTCTTTCTCTTTCTCTGTGTGAGTCTGTGTGTGTGTGTATGTGTATGTGTATGTGTCAGTGGTGGGTTTCAAAAATTTTTGGAACCTCTTCTGTAGGTGTGGCCTGCTTTCTGGTGGGACCCTCTTCTAACCGGTTTCAGTAGATTTGGACGAACCGGTTCTACCGAACTGGTGTGAACTGGTAGGAACCCACCTCTGCATGGAACACTTCTCACTGGTGACCTACCAGTCAGGCAAAAACCTCCATCCTAGATACTCACCCATACTTGCCCTGGCACACTTCAACAAAAGCACTTGCAAGCTGACATTACATGGGATGGGGGGGGGGGGAGAAAGTCAATTTACCAACTACTGCTCTTAAATTGTGCTGCAATAAAGCTGTACAAACAGATTACTTTTGCGCCTCAGTATTGACGCACATTAGAGCTCGGCCATCAGAGCGGCACAATTGTGATGTCATATTTTTCTGCTGACTCAAGGACTGGAAGGATGCACATTATTGTGGGCATGAGGAAGCATCTTAGCCTGAGACAGCTGGGTGAAATTGAAAGCGAAATGCCAGCAGATGAACGGAGGATAGTCCTGGTGGTTATCACTGGATTTCTGCCATTATTAGTCATATTTTTCTCCCTGCGTTCTACTTTAAGCTTGCACAGCTTAAAAGGGAACAAAATTGATCAGGAAAATAAACCTTGATTAAAATTCAATCAAGTAATTAAAATCAACAATTCAGTACTTTTGACTTCTAATTGTTTTTGTAAAATCACACAAAACCCATTCATATATCTTTCTAGTAGCATTGTTGAAGTTTTTGAATGTTAAAGTCACTAAACTTTGTTTTCTTTTTCCTGAACATTTTATGATCCTGAAATTTGGGGTGTGTGTGTGGAATGTGGCTTTGTGTCAGCATGATTCTCTGATCAAAGACCATGTTGGTGCCACTAAATTTGGAAGGCCTTTTTGAGAAATATTACAACACCTTCAAGACTACTGCTAGCTTGGCCCTTGTTTTCAAGACAGCAATGCAAAGCATCAGAATTTTCCTTTCCACTGAATGCATTGCATATATTGTATTTCTTTCTCATTTTTCTGATTATTAACTCTAGTTTTCAGGCCACACGGCAAGCAAATCTGCTTTTTCATATTAACAGATGAGCCTCCTAACCTAATACATGTTAAAGACACCAAGCATGTCACCAGCAGCATTAACATTTATTAGCTGATTATGGAGAGCATAATTCTGTAAGCCCTAGACGTCGCTAAACAGAACCAAAATACAATTGCTTACGTATAAAACCACTATATATGGTCCACACAATACTGTACTTATTAGCCTCTGTTCACATAACAAGGACAGCCAGCATATTACAGGAACTGTCTAAGCTGCATAAATGACCCCCTTAATTATGTTCATATTTATCTCCAAACAGATCCTGTCTTGTTTAAAGCTGAACTGGCTCTCTCTTTATTGGGTGAATTACTTAATCATCGGTTGATTGTATCTCAAGACTGCAGCATCAAGGGGATCTCAAGTGAACCTGTTGCAAATATGGACCAGCGACCATCTCGAGGAAGTAAGAGAAGACGTCATCTTCTAGTTACCCTGAGGAAACCGAAACCACAATCTCTTAATATATTGTGCACACACCGAACCGGCAGTAATGCCAGCAGCTACCCACATACATACATACGTACGTACATTTGTAACATTTGCAGTTCTGGAAGCAAGTTAGCCAAAAAGTTCCTTTTTTTCTATCCTGACCCCATAAGAAAAATTGCCAAATTCTACTATGATTTAGCAGAACTCTGCGTGGGAATTTTCAATTAATTAATTTTTTTTTGACTATGAATTCCATCACCCAACCAAGAGGAAGCTTCAGGAAAATTGAGACTTCATCTTATACTTTTGGAAGAAATTTCCTTACTGATGACACTATTAGCATTTTCCCCCCGTCAAACTAATTGTATCTTTTTTCATGCCCTGAGCCAGATAAGGCATATCTCATTAGAAAGGAAGAGAGAAGATATAACATGAACTTAAAAGCTTCTTTTGAACATTAAAGAACAAGAATCCCTAATCAGCATGGTATATATTTATATAATTACATGTTGGCAATCCTTCTCTTGCTCATTTAGCAGAAAAAATATAAATGGTGTGTTTCTATAAGGCAAGAGAACTCTATTATTGTTTATATCTACAAAGTATGCCTAGGATCTGTAGAATATTCTATTCTCATAGATATAACTAAAATATTATCATTAAAGCCTATCTGGAAGCAGGGAACTTGGTTTTCAGCCAATATAAACTGACCTAGCTGTCCTAAAGTTATTACATTCTTGTTGTTTTTGCATCTGCCATATCTATTTGCCCGTTTAGAATTTAATCCTAAAACAGAAAGAAAATTAGTGTTTGTGCCTTTTGGCATTATTTGGATAGCAATAGCAATAGCAGTTAGACTTATATACCGCTTCATAGGGCTTTCAGCCTTCTCTAAGCGGTTTACAGAGTCAGCATATTGCCCCCAACAACAATCCGGAACTGTATACCCCAAATTTGTCAAGATAAAATTTAAAAGATTAAAAAAATAAGCTCACAGAGATGACCAAACTGCCTTCTGTTGAGCTGTATAACATTGGTAGTTGGTTACGTTTGGGCAGAATCTTGCGCAAAAAAAAAAAAAATGTGATCACATGTTCAGACTAGATGAATCATGAAACAAATGATCAATAAGTATTCCCCAGCCTTTTTTAAAATGCACATGGACTGTAAATTCCAGATTTTTCAGCCCATGTGGCCAATAAGACTTTTGCAAGTCACGGCACTCACACATGTCATTAGTATCACATTTTAAAAGGTTGTGATGAATCAGTGATAAGCTTTATATGCTTTGTACATGCTCAGGGTTACAAGACAATGGATTAGAGAACACACGAAAATATATAATATCATCAAGAGAGTAAAAGTATTGCAATGGAAATGGGTTGGTCACATAGCAAGAAGAACTGATGGCAAGCGGACCAAGGCAGTCATAGAATAGATCCCACTTAAAAAAAAACATCTGTGAAAGAGACTTAAAACAAGTTGGATCAGTGACATAAGCAAATATTATGGGGCCAATTGGCAAAAGAAAGCTCAGGACCCATATGGGTTGGAATCATGAAGAAGAGGACTTCATCCTGCAATGGATGGACAATGGCTAAGATGAGGATGAGTACATATTTGTTGACTCTTAACATTATCTAGATCTATATTGTTTCCCCTTGCAAAGAAGGAATCTCTTCACTAGTAATGAGATCCCTGCTGGGTACATTTAGAATATGTAACCATGAAACAAAAAATATTTTAAAAATTTGTTTCAAAGTTTTTTTAAATAACCTAAGAAAGTTAGGGTCTGCATTTCGCTCCAACTACTCTCTTAAAACCTTTCTATCGTTCTAATCTTTCAGTAATTTATTGTAGTCCCAATAGTATGGACACCAGTTTTAATTTCAGTGTTGCCTAGCTATGCTTATTCTGTACTAATTTTTCCCCCTTTTAATATTGTTTATGTAGCGAGGATGAGCTACTAGGCTGGACTACATTTTTCATATTTTCTTTATTATTTTTATATTATTTCTGAATTTTGTATGACACTTAAAACATTTAGATTTCCAAGAAATACTACGGTAACAAATAAAAAAACACACCCCAATTTCTTGAGAAAATATAGTTATGCGGTACTTAGTTAAAGGGTTTTTCCTAATTTGAAACAACAGTAATATTTCACTGAATCAGATAGATGATAGATAGACAGGCAGACAGACATAGCATAGTTATATTAGCTTGAACTGCGGAGATTGTATAAACTGGTATTATTATGTTTGGTTGTACAGAGCTAGATATTTAGGCTGGATTTGGCAGGATCCAGCTGTAAAAGAGTCTGCTTGAATTTAAGTCAGCTTTATATGAGCATCATCATATGAAGCTGATAATCACATTGGTTAAATTAAAACTTCTATCAGGGACCATTTCAATGCAGTCTATGACAGTTTGCCATTGAAGACTGTTCCAAGGATTTCATTGACCTCAAATGATTATATAACTTCAAAATATTGATTCCCATATTTGGTTGAGGGGAAAATAAAAAGTGTTCATTCAACTGTCTAAAGCCCTAAATGTCTTAAGACCCACTTGTTCTGATATATTTGTAAAAGTGAGCCATAAGGAGAATTTAGGAGAACAACTCCCTCTCTTTATTCCATTACTGCTATGCTATCCATTACTACTAGTTGATTAATTCAATGTTGATATATTCTCCCTATCTTTCTCCTTCCTCCACTTCAACATTCACGTTTTTTCCTCCTGCTTGTTTCAAGAATTTAAAACTTTCAAATTTTAAGGTTCATAACATTTAAGTATTCTCAGATCCATGGTCCATTCAAATTTTCAGAGCTGAGATGCAAGTCTTTCAAAAAAAAAATTTAAAATAATTTCTATTAAAAGATTTTATATATATTACAAAATGCATACAAAGAAAACATATAGTAAAGTAAATGTGAAAAATAAAAAGGCAGGAAAGTTAAAGATGACACAAAGATAAAGGATGTAGAAAAAGGGAAAGAAAGTAAAAGAATGATTATATAATCAAACAACATTCTAATCAAATTCCTTGCTCTAAAGTTACATTGTGTCTTTTCCCTTTTCTATAATCTATGTTTCCTAATTCTCAAAATCATAAACCACAAGTTCTTCTTTTATTTTTTGCACAAGAAGTCCACAAAGTGTTTTCCAGTCACCAATAAATGTACATATTATCCTTTTCTTCAATTAAAAAAAAACCAGTTTGTCTATCTCAGCAAGTTTCACCAAGCATCTCAGCATCTTCACCAAGTTTTACCATTTCACCAAGCATTCTTCCATGGTGGGTAATGCCCAATGTTTCCAACTTGGTGCAGATAGTAATCTCACCACAGTAATCATCTATTACAGTGGTTCTTAAGCTTTTCTTCACCACAGACGCCTTTAAATACTTCTGTGGCCAGAGACCCCGGCCACGGACCACCAAGACCTAACTTAAGATTTAAATCATAACATTTTTTCAAGACTTTATGGATTCCCTGTGATGACATCGTGGCCCCCCCCCAGGGGTCAGCAGACCACAGGTTGAGAACCACTGATCTGTTGAAATAATCTTCCATGGGTCTTTCAAGATAATTATTGACAGCAAAACGTCCTCTACCTGTGATGTTGGGATTTCAGGTAGAAGGGTAGGCAAAAGTTCTATCTTCCTATAGCAACATTAGACAATACAAGTGAGATCTTTTGAGAGATTTAGATGATCAAAAATGTGCTAAGGGAAATTTACCTTTATCTGTCTTCTGATAAAAAATGTGCTTGATTCAATTCTTTTTATGGTGCAATAAACAAAAGTATAGTAACCAGGGCCAAAAACATTTATTAGCAGTTACATTTGTTGGTTCTAGGGATACTCACTAATTGAAAAAAAATGTGTTATCTATCAGATATCTAAGTTATTTGTCTAGCAGACTATCAAAGCTGGTGGAAAATAATGCCTCCTCTAGATATATCCCACCGTGACTTTAATGTTTGCAAGAAGCTGGTTTTCTATAAAAATGAGTTAAAGCTTAGTGAAGACAAACAAAGAAAATAGAAACAATAGTTGAATATGGAACTGAGCTGGAATCTCTTCCAAGGAAACCTGTGTATGATAGCACCCTGTAGATCAGAATTCTGGGAATTGAAGTCCACAAGTCTTAAAGTTGCCAAGTTTGGGAACCACTGCAGTAGATGAAAAAAAAAAAAGCTTTGCAAGAGGATGGTTTTGATGAAATACAGAAATGTTGACATGTGGACTTTATGCCTGGTCGGAATCAGATGCAGACCTGTGTGGTTGTGATGAAATCCACCTCCTCTCACCTTCGTTACTCAAGGCAATCCTCTTCCCACAGAATTTTAGAATACTGGTGATTTAAAGGGAAGTTCCCCATCTCCTTTTTCAAACACCTTAGCAGCATGTGGATCTTCTGTATAAATTACACGTACAAGTGTATTTCTTGTAACTTCTCACAGGGGCTGTTAAATAGAGGAAGGGTAGCTTCTAGGTAGCTCTAGGTAGCTTTAGAGTTGATCAAAGCAAGAATTCAGCATTGTTATTGTTTTGCATGCTTCTGGGTACATGCACAAAATGTGATCTAAAATGTGAGCAAAGGGTATACGAACAATGTGTTTATTTCCGTTTTCTATAACATTGGAGGGAGGGAACTCCAACCACTCTTGAACTTAAGCTGGTTCAGAGGGTAAGGTACCAGCTAAATTTCTTTGCCTTCGTCTGTTGGTCAATTGGAAAAGGCCCTACATCTTTTCAGCAAATATTCTGTGTTTCATGAATGATAATCCTGGTGGATTTGAACTGGTTGGGTGACACTGATGGAGGTGATTTATGTTTCATGAAAATCTTGATCTATAATCGCTGACAACCTGCTTGTTGGAGAGATATCAAGAAATTAGGACTAGCTCTATGTAAAGCTCCACTTTTGTACTTAAATAAATCACCGTTGTCAGTGTATTCTTAGAAATCAGCCCAGCTCCGTTAAGGCTATGATTTTATTCTATTCTTGTTTGAAAGCAAGCTTTGTTGAAAATAGGACATTCTTTTGAGTAGACGTGTATAAACATTCACTCATAGGCAAACCTTGCAGAGTTCAAGCTACCATTTTGTTTCTAGCCCCAACCTGATCTCTATTTACCCATTGCTTTAATAATAAGAGAGAGAACTAACTTCCTGAATATTGTTCCTCATGACTGTAATCACTGTCACGAAAACATACTTAGTTTATTTGCTCATATGGTCATTGCTGTCTAGTTTGGTAATTTCATATGTTT
The DNA here is from genome assembly GCF_009769535.1 of Thamnophis elegans. Taxonomy (NCBI): domain Eukaryota; kingdom Metazoa; phylum Chordata; class Lepidosauria; order Squamata; family Natricidae; genus Thamnophis; species Thamnophis elegans. The sequence continues at coordinate 12,476,363 of NC_045550.1, forward strand.
TATTAGCCTATCTATTCATCCTTTTATCCTGTCAGACCCAAGTATGCTTATTCTACACCAAATGCATTCCATATTTCAAGCCGGCTTTTATTTTTCAGCCCATAGCAAGAGTAAGCCTTTTGTGTTTATTCACTGCCATCTACTGCAAGTCAAAGTAGCTACAAGCGGAATTACTCCCAAAAAATCTGTTCTGAAGGCCTAGAAAGGCATTTGACACTGAAGACAAACAGGCCTGGCTTTACCTTGGTGGGAGACCACGGAAAAAAGATCTGGAAGCTTCTTTGAAATCTGCAAAGAACAAGTTTGTATTTATTTGAAGATCTAACAAATAAATAGTAGAATCAAGTGAATTCTCTCAAATTCAATTTTTCACTATTTCTCTTGTCTTAGGCAGCCCTTTAACATATTATGTTATTTATTATTTGTAACCTGCGTTTATTATTTCAACAAATAACACAAGGTGGCGAATATATCCAACATCTTCTTATTTTCCCAACAATCTTTTGAGGTGGGTTGGGCTAAGAGAGAGCGACCAGCTGGCTTTCAGGCTAAAGCAGGATTTGAACTCACCATCTCCTGCTTTCTAGTATAGTACTTTAACTACTAGATCAGACTGTTTCTCATTATGATTATCTGATCATTGAATCTCTGAGTATTTTCTGAGAAAGAGAAATAATATGTATCTTGGAAAATCTTCTGAAACCAGCCAGGTCTAAATCAGTGGGAATATTTAAATTTATATATACATATACATTTTATGAGGCAATTACCTTAGCCAATATGTTTGCCATTCTGCAGATATATCCTCAAACATTTTAAAAACCAAAAGCATGCAACAGTATTTTTCTCTTCCAATGTAATGTAATTTTATATCAGGGCTCTTATAGTCGATGTGCAGAGTACAGTTTTGGCCAACAAAATAACACTATATAAAGAAACCTATTACTACGGAATTTGAGATGCACTGTTTTTCAATGGATATTTTTCTGTAATATTACTAGCAATCATTATTAAATTGGTCAAGAGCTAGAATACTGTATGTTCCAAATGTATTTTAAACAGGGCAGAAATGTGTCTCTTCAGCCTAAATTCTGTTTCCTCCAACCTTTGGAATATGGAATCCTTTAGTAAAAGGAAAGAGGTAAATGCAGGTTTTTCTGCAGCTCCCCGTTTACATTTAGAAAGACCAGGAGAGAGAGCCCTGGACTGCAAATTTAGCCATAGGAGGCAGATGCTTCTGTGTTTATAAAGAAAACAAATGTTGCATAGATATCACTGTTTCCCAAAGTTATGTCATCCAAAGGAAAATAAATAATGTATACCTTTCAGGAAAATGGAGAGCAGCATTGCCTGCAGCCAAAAATGATGTGAGAGATTTAACAACTATGCGCTTCAACCAAATGGCACTTAAAAAAAAAAAGGTTCTGGATCTGTAGGAAATCAAAAATTTTGGATAATAATCTAGAGAATTATTTCTAGCTGACACTGGCTTCCTGTTATACCTCTGTTCAACTGAGTATGAAGTTGTGGCAGATATCTGAGAAACAGCTCCTATAAAAGTTCATGGCTAGGTCAGGATGAATCTTTTTATAGTCCTTTCTTTACTTTTGCTCCAGATTCTGTAAACTGGGTCATAACAGCAGGTAACCTATGAATATAATCAGTGGGATTCATGGGTGGATCTATAGCAATAGCAATAGCAGTTAGACTTATATACCGCTTCATATGGCTTTCAGCCCTCTCTAAGTGGTTTACAGAGTCAGCATATTGGCCCCAACAACAATCCAGGTCCTCATTTTAGCCACCTCAGAAGGATGGAAGGCTGAGTCAACCCTGAGCCGGTGAGATTTGAACAGCCGAACTGCAGAACTGCAGTCAGCTGAAGTAGCCTGCAGTGCTGCATTTAACCACTGCACCACCTCGGCTCTCTGCCAGCATTACTGCTGGTTCGCTGCGTGCATAGTTGCTGAAAAATTGTTCTGCACATGCGTAGAACATTTAAAAAGTAGTAAAAAACATGCCAGCAAAGGCATGCGCGACCGGGGAATAGGCTTGGGGGCGTGGCCAGACGGCCATCCCTACTGGTTCAGCGACCCAGTTGCAATTTACTGGTTTGCCTGAACCGGTGTGAACCAGTAGCAATCCACCTCTGGTGGGATTGTGTCCCCCCCCTTGCATTCAGAAAGGCAGATACTTCCACAATAGGACCTTCCGCCACAAGGGTTATACTCAGGGGTGATATTAACTTAATTTCCCTACCAGTTTGCAAATGTGAGCATGTGCGTTCCACCTTCGCTTTGCTTAAAAAAGGGACCTAAACGGAATGTAGAGCTGTGGCGGGCGGGCAGGGCCACCGCGTTTCCCTTTACTGATTCAGGTAAACCGGTCAGAACACCATCTCTGGTTATACTCTATTAAACATAATTTTCTGTCTCCTCCCTCTTCCCTTCCCTCTTCTTCTCCAACCAGATACCCGCCAGGTGGCCACATACAGTGGTTGAAAATGTCCAACACCACTTATTCGGTTGACTCATTCCAAACACCTGAGACACCCAGGGTGATTTCAGAGGGGGCTTGGAGTTTTCCCCAAAACATGTAATAACATGATTTGGCTGAGCTTCTTGATATAGCTTAGAATGAACCGTGGGAGCCATGGACCAAACTGTGTGAACTTTCTCTCTGTGTGGATCTTATAGAGCTCCATGGTTGACTGAATGATTCAGAGAGATGAAGCAATATAAGAGATGCCTACAGTGCTATCAAGAAGAGGTAAGAGTCTATATTAGGACTTATCTGGTGATAATAAGATCAGTGAAGCATACTTACATCTTTGCTCTCATTGTATCAGTAGATAGCCATCTAGGCTTTTTTTTTTTAAGTGTAGCCCTTGCAGGTTCACTATGAAAAATACTCTTGGTATCTGTCAGATAAAGTCAATCCTCTTTGCTTAGAGTTGGATTCTGGATGGGCATATCCTTTGGAGATGACAAAGACATGTGTGAGCCCTGTTATCCAGGAAGAGTTTGAGTCAGTTTCTCTCGAGGAAGTGGATAGGGTCCTTGGGACTTTGAGCGGGGCTACCTATGCCCCTCCTGGTTGGTTAAGGCTTCCTGGAAGATGGGAAGTGGTTTTGTCCAAGTGGTAATTAATGTCTCTTTGTGGGAGAGGGTGGTACAGCCTGCCCTGAATGAGGTGATGGTATACCACCTCTCAAAAGGCCATCCTCTTGTATTAGGCAACTTTCACCCAGTCTTCAATTTTCTCTGTTTAGGGAAAGTTGAAGACAAAGTGGCTGGCACACACAGCTGTAGCCCTGAATTAAGTAGACTATCTGGACCCTCTTCAATCTGGATTCAGGCCACAACACTGAAATGGCATTGGTCGCATTTGTTGATGACCTTTGGAAAGCTTGACATGGACATGATGCAACCATTTTGGCTTTCTGCACCTCTCAGTGGACTTTGATACTTTGACCATAGTATCCTTCTGGATCGGCTTTGGAAGGTTGGGCATGAGAGGACCTGAGTTATGGTAGTTCTCCTCCTTGTGTTTGTGGGACGGGAGAGGAAATATGGGGTGCTAGAGGGGGGATTGGCAACTTGCAGCCTGTGGATAATATGTAGCCCCTTTTTTTGCTTCCAAGGCCAGAAACCCTGAAGGTTATACTGCCGATATCTGGTTTAAATGTAAATATCCAACGTGTGTGTGTGTGTGTGTGTATTTTTAATTTTTTTTTAAAAAGAGAAGACAAACTAGAATAAGCGCATTAAGCCTCTAATACAGTGTTTCTCAACCTTGTCAACTTGAAGATGTCTGGACTTCAACTCCCAGAATTCCCCAGCCAGCATTCGCTGGCTGGGGAATTCTGGGAGTTGAAGTCCAGACATCTTCAAGTTGACAAGGTTGAGAAACACTGCTCTAATAGGAATGAGGATAACTTTTTTACTTTCAAAAAGCCTCCCTAAACCTCTAAAAAAAATTTTTTTAAAAAAATCTGGAGTAGAAAAAGCCACCTGATGCTTTCATATTGCTATGTCACCCCCAGGTTCCGTGTAAGAACTGTAAAAAAGGGTTTAGGTAAGTTTTTCAGTTTAGAATCCCTAACATAGTAACATATTGCCTTGCTGTATGTTGGCATTTTGGGGTTCTATAGTTTTTGAACGTCTAACACAAATAAATGAAGAATTATTACATTGGATGAAAAACAAAATTGCAACAATTCACAGCAATATCATTGTAACTGTAAAGTTTCTCGTTTTTCATATGTAAAGCATTGCCCCCAAATCAATTGGCACCATCTGTTTGGATGAAGGAAGTAGGAAAAAATAAATGCAAACTTCTGAGCAATAAATCAACTATTTGTACTAATACTATGCTGGAATGTACTCAAAGTTTACAGTTTCTCAAAGTCCCCCCCTCCCACATCCTGCTAAAGAAACTTCTAATTTTCTACCTTATTCTCAGGATGCTGAGAATGTCTTTTGAACTTCCCTTGACATTTTTTCACCTTACTATTAGAGATTGAAACCTGCTAGTTTTATTGTTTTTCTGTAACACATATTTCCAGCAGTCTAAAACTCCCTGGCTGACCACACAACCCGTTGTGAAAAAAACTTAATACAGGAGTTATCATTATCAGTTTCCTTGGGATTTAAGTGTGGGAAACAAGGGAGGCTACAAACTTCCTGGCAAAATGATAACACAAGAGCAAACACACATATTCTTCCAACACCTTGAATGTAAGTAAGAGAAAAACATTGCTCAATGCCCCATAAAAATTTGACCGGAATCATCCTGCCTTGAAAGAAATTTTGAAAGAACATTATTATCTTTCATCAAGTTCCGTGACAACTGTTAGGAAAAAAAAACACAGAAGAATGTTTTCTGCGTAACATTAATCTGGATGTTAGATAGATATAGATATATATACAAGTGGAACCCACACTTCCTATGCTGAGACTCTACTACTGCAGAGAGATTCACATGACCTCTCTGAAGTGCTGAAAGAATGCATGGGGAGATACGGTTACACAGGCTTTCGGTTACACTTCGAGCAGTCACACAGTTGTTCTTCCTTGGCAACAAACTGTCCAAACTTTGGAGTTGGGAAGGGGCTCCAAGTCTCTCTGAGCATCTCCAAATAAGGGAGAACTTACCTAAATTCCATACTAACAATAGCATGATGGAGTATCTATACGTACATAGGTGTAGCTATCACACGTATGTAAACCCTTCACATTTCATGCTGGTAAAATGCAAGAAAGTGATTCTACTACCCAAAGTGTTCTTTGATTATAAAAACAGAGAGGTCAACATTAGTCCATATTGTCCTAGAGGCCCTCCCGAAACCAGCATTCACCAGTTTCATAGTTGTCTGACTAAAGCTTCAAATGTTGATGGTACATCTAGAGCTACATTAGAATGTATATCTGATGAATAATACTTTATTATACTTTGTTGATGCCACAGCAAAACAGACCCCAGGTGTCACAAACTGCCAGATGCTTCTCCTTAATAATCTACCACTCCTGTTTAATGCAGTCCCAGAAGACACATCTAACAGCATGATGAGGTATTATCTATTAGGCCAAACACAAGGTTTCTACTCTAAGGAGCCTCCAATCCAAATTACACCGATAACCTAATGAGACCATACACAACAGCAGAATAAAAGGGTGTGAGAGACAGAAGGGAGAATATAACACAAATTGAGAAATGGGCTCTTGAGGAAACATAAATTATAGAGAACAGAGGCAGTATAATTAGGTATATTGCATTCTTAGGTGTAAGAAAGAAAGCAAAGAGATACTGATCAGAGCCAAAGCATATATTGCAAAAACAGGGGGAAATGAGGTAGGCCATGATGGCCAGGTCAGCTTTTCCAAACCTGGGACCCAGGGGTGGGTTCCTAACCGGTTTACTACCAGTTCGCTGAGCGCACACGCCAGACACAATTGAACAAAGATTGATCAGAAAAAAGCTGAGGAGCACCAATTCAAGCAGCCGCCTTGAATCAGCTGGGTTTCAGAAGCCTGAATAAAGGGGCGGGTGGGAGGGTTTACTGTTTGTTTACTGTTTATTAGGATTTGTATGCCGCCCACTCTCGAGAGACTCAGGGCGTCTTACAGATAAACAGGGAGGGGGAACATATAAAAATAAAAAAATAACTAACATTAAAATTGCACAACATTCAGGTAGCTTAGGATGGGGCTGGATGAAATCAACAGCCCCAGGCCTGCTAGAACAGCCAGGTCTTAATCACTTTGCGAAAGGCCAGAAGAGTAGTAAGGGTCCGGATCTCCACGGGGAGATCGTTCCATAGGGCCGGAGCTGCTACAGAGAAGGCCCTCCCCCGGGGAGTCGCCAGCCGACATTGACCAGCAGATGGAATCCGGAGGAGGCCTAATCTGTGAGATCTTTTGTTAAAAGGGCTCTCTTTTAACAAAAACAGAGAACCAGTTCGCTCTCTATTGGAAGGCAGCAGTACAAGTTCAGAAGAATTGGACCAGTGGTGGGTTCTGGATCCCGTTGCAACCGGTACGGTGCAATGACACCCAGCGTCCACCACATGAACGAGCGCAGCACACACGCACAGAACGTGCATGAATCCTTACCTCCTACAATGGTCTGCGATGCCTACACAACACCTCTGCAACGCCTCCGCAATGCTCCTGCTGCTCAGTGCGCATGCGCAGAAGCACCAAAGAGCTCAAATACAGGTAAGGAGGGCGGGTGGGCGGATGGGCCCTCTGTACCAGAATGGTACCCGGTGCTCCCGGCAGGTACCGATACGCCCGTAACAGGGCGTACCGCCTGCAACCCACCACTGAACCAGACCAAACTGGTAGGAACCCACCTCTGCTGGGACCCCTCACTCCCACAATTGTATGAATTTTTTAATTCTCATAAGCTCCAGCCAGCAAACAGATGTTGTAAACTCAACATATCTGGAAGGCACCAGAATAAGAAAAATCTCTTCTTGGGCCTAGGATAGACATTCACTATGGAATCTCTGAATTCTATATGAGGCCAGACATTTTGCCTAAGCTGGAGCTTAAGGAGTCCATGCATTTCAATACTTGGAAATAGTTTTTTAAAAAAAGATTTAAACCCTGTTCCACTTAAGGTTGAATGCACGTGTGTCTTATTTTATTTTCACATGTTCTCATTTATTTTATTTTGATGGGCCTCCAACAGCTGGAAAAGGCCAGGGGGCTTTCCATTCTCTGAAAGAGGCTGATGGGAGGAAGTATCTGAAAGAAAAATATAAAATGTCTATACTTGCTAGGGGAACTAAGACAAAAACCAGGTTCTGTGATATTTTTAAGAAAACTAGAAGAAGGAACAAGGTGAGAACAGAACTCATCAGATTGAAAACATGATGTAATATAATTACAGCAGAGGTTTTACTTATGACAGGAGTTAAACTACAAATTATAACTCTGTTTTATCCATCTTTATCTAGTACTGCTGACTAATGCATCCCAAAAAGGGGAAATTATTGTAAAATATATATTTTATTGTCTCTTTATGCAATACTCTGTTGGAATTACCAGGATGCCTGAGAACAGCCTTCAAACGCTTCTTAGGTATTAGAGTTTTATTTTAAAAAATGTTTCTTTGTCCAGTCTTTGGGAAAAAGTAGAACTATTACATTTTCTTTTCCTCCTCTCCATTTCTTCCATCATGAATAGCTCCACTTAGCCCACTCAGCAAGTCTTTTGGGAAGCGGATTTTCCTCTTCAGATTAAATGATCTTCAATGATCTTCCTGGCAGCAAATCAGCAGGAAGTTGAAACAGAAAAGAATTGATTTTGGTTCCAATATAGGGAAAGATGGGTGCACCTATTTCAACATCATTGGGTAAATTCATAAAGAAAGATGTGAGCTTTCATCGTTGAGGCTCATCTGATACGGTTTCAGAAAGGCTGTTCTTTAAATCTGACTTTAATTGGCACTTTTCTTTTAGAGTATTATTTTTGTTTAATTTGTATTTATATTTATTGCTTTCATTAGCATTTGGTATATCTACTAACAAAAGTAAAATAAAATATAATTATGGAAGGATGACTATGATTGAAAATATTACAGACTGGTTCTTGATTAAATAACAGCTTAATTTGTCTGGTCTATGCAATTCATTAGAACTTATTTTCTAGTTCAAGACTGTATCTGTTGCCTTATTTAATGACCATTGAATTCAAGTAGACAAATCATTACGGATAATTCTCAACTTACGACAGTTTAACTGTAGTTATGACAGCAATGAAGAAAGTGACTTATGATTGATTAATCTTCACAATTACAATCGTCACAGTGTCCCCATGGTTAAGTGATCAAAATTTGAGTGTATTTTTAACAGTTGCAGCATCCTAGAATTATATGATCACCATTTGTGATCTTCCCAGGGGTCTTCTTCCAACCAGATTCGCTTAATGACCACAGCAAAAAGGGACATAAAACCAGGCTGAGTGACTTAACAACTGCATTGCTTAATGACTAAAGTTCCAACTGCATCATATCTTGAGGACTATCTGTATATCATCACGAACATATGGAACTAATTTAGTAAAGAGCCAAGACTATGGGTAAAAGCCGAGGTGGCGCAGTGGTTAAATGCAGCACTGCAGGCTACTTCAGCTGACTGCAGTTCTGCAGTTCGGCTGTTCAAATCTCATCGGCTCAGGGTTGACTCAGCCTTCCATCCTTCCGAGGTGGGTAAAATGAGGACCCGGATTGTTCTTTCAAAATATTTTATTCAATTTTCACATTCCATTTGCAATCATTTATATACAGGGTATTTACTATAAGAAAAGAAAAAAAAAGAAAAAAAAAGAAAAAGGGAAAACGAACAAGTAAAAAGGAAACACAACTCATCATTCACAACCCCACCTCCTCCATACACCCCATCTACCCCCTCCAACTTTCCTTTCTCCCTCTAACACTCCCCTCCTACTTCCCTTTCCCCTCAAACCTTCCTTCTCCCCTTACTCCCCAGACACCCTCCTTACATTCCCCTTACATTCCCCTTACTCCTTCCTTACTCCTCCCTCTTCCTTCCCTCTACCTCCCTCCTTGGTGTATGCCTTTATTCGAGTGTTGTTTGATCTGATAAAAGTAAAATGAACCAAGGAAAAAAAAAATAATAATAATAATAAAAAAAAGAACCATGTATATAAATACATTCTTGTTCTTGTTAAAACTATGTTAACACCCCCCCACCCCACCCCCCACCCCCCACAATCCCCATCCCTAATCTTCCCGACTTCCCAGGGCCCACACCTGGCACTACCTTCTATCTAAAATATCTTGTATACATATGGATTAAAAAATAAAAGTAATATATCAAAAAAAAAAAAGAAAAGCAGAGAAAGAAAAAAAAAAAGGAAAAAAAAAGAAAAGGGAAAAGAGAAAAAAGAAAAAAAAAGAAACCACTCTTTGTGTTGATCTCAGCCCCCCATCTTTATCTATGCTTAAATAGTATAAATCATTCTATCTATGTTTTATTCTCATCTCTTACTTCTTTGCTATTTACCCCGACCTTCTGTAGGCTCTCCCGTTCCCTTCCTAAACCTCATGATCCCTTCCAATAAGATTTAAGCAGCGTGGATCATGCCATATATTCAAATATAACTTTACAGACAAGTAATCAAACTTTCCCTTCTAGTAAAATTTAAACAACGTAAATGATCTTTCTTTACCCCTTTTTCAAACAATAATTCAAAATAATCTAACCAGATTTCCCCTTCTTAGTAAGGTTAAGCAGCGTAGATCAGATATTACCTTACACAGGAATCAATTTCTATCTTAAGATAATTCCAACCGACTTCCCCTTCTAATAGGATTTAAATAACTTAGTTCATTCCACATGTATTTTACCCTCATCCCCCACTTGTCTGATATTTACCACTATCAAATTTATACTACCATTTGTTTAAGATATAACTCAGAGCGATTTGTAGCATGAATCATTCCACATATTCCAATAATACTTTCAGCAAGAGTCAGTTAACCTTCTATTTTAAGGTAGTCGCTTCTAACAAAGTTTAAACAACATAAATCATTCCACATTCTTTTTACAGTTATCTTAAGATAATCCCAAGCGGCTTCCTGTTCTAATAAGCTTTAAACAACGTAAATTTTGCCCTCTTCCCTTGCTTGTCTGGTATTTACCTCAAAGAACGTAGTTCATTTCACATGCATTTTACCCTCATCTCTTGCTTGTCTAATATTTACCACTATCAAATTTATACTAGCGTTTATTTGAAAAATAACTCAGAACTATTACAACCAACTTTCCCTTCAAATAAAAGTTAAATAGCATGGATCATATTCAAATAATACTTTCGGCAAGAGTCAGTTAACCTTCTATTTTAAAATAGTCCCATCTAACAAAGTTTAAACAACATAAATCATTCCGCATTCTTTTAACCATTATCAAATTTATGCTAACGTTACTTTAGAATCTAGCTCAAAGTAGTTTCACCCAGCTTTCCCTTCTGATAAAAATTAGTCCACTTTTTCTACCGGAGAGAGGTCTCAAACCCCCATTCAGTCCTCAACTTTAGGAAGTCTTTTGAAGTATCTAAATTCTCGATCTGCGTTCTTCTGCTTCTCCGAGGGAGGAGGGGCTACCCCCTCCATCTTGCAGCCGCATGGCCAGCCGTTTGCTTTCTCCTTCCGCTTGTCTCTCCTCTCTTCCAAGCGCGTCAGGAAGTCCCGCCTTCAGAATCCTACAATAGAAATCTTGAGCCTCCGAAACAGAATTAAGACGAAATCTTTGATTCTCAAATGTAACCGTGATGCCGGCAGGGGCCTCCCATCTGTATCGAATCTGTTGACTCCTAAGCTCTTTAGTTAAAAAAGTGTAGTCCCTTCTTGCTTTCAACATCTGGAAAGGTATATCTTTGAAGACAATCACGTCCTGGTCATCAACTCGGAGACTGTTATTATGAAACTTTTGCACAATCGCGTTTCTAGATTCTTTTGTAGAGAAATGTATAATTATGTCCCTCGGGAGCTGTCGCTGTTCCGCTATCAATGAGTTCTGGCGATAGATTTTCCGAATCTGCCCATCAAAGTTAAATCCCGGGCTTCCCAGCGCATGGCTGAAGGCTTCAGCAAAGGTCTGTTTCAAATTCTCTTGCTCCTTTTCACGGAATCCTCTGACTCTTATTGAAAATGCCTTCCTATCAAAATTTAGCATCATAAGCTGTTCTTCGTTATTTTTAATTTTTTCTTGTAAAATTTGAATATTGGTGGTCAAGTTAAAATTAGCCTTCTCCAGACTTTCCAATTTGTTCTCTATTTCAGCAGAGTAATCTGACAGGGCAGACACGGCTGCAAACGTATTCACCTTCATTTGATTAACTTTAGATTTTAGATCATCATAAAGTTGCAATACAAATTCCTTAATTTCTTGCTTAAAGGTATTAAGTATTTTAAAGAGATATTCCTGTGTTAAAACTTCTCCAGTAGAGGGCGTAGGAGACAAAGGCTGTGTTTCCAAAAAAGATTCTTTAAATTCTTTAGACACATTTGTAGCAAGACGCTTCTTTGATCTGGGTGCCATAATAAATAAACAAGTAAGCAGCGCTTCGCTCCCCTCTATTTCCAAAGAAAAAGAGTTTATTTTGTTAAGGAGCGGTCTGCAGGAAGATAAACCCGGCTAAGTACATCCAGTAATCATCCACGGAGAGAAATCGCCATTTTGAAGTCTATTTAAACAAAGAAGTCTTTAAGACGAATGGTGCTGGTATTTAAGATAGTAATAAAAGCATAAATCTCACAGGGGTGGTACCCTCCCGTATCAAATCTAGCTTGAGAAAACTTTGTTTTGTCCTGGGGGGGGGCTAGCCTGTCTGGGGCTGCCAAAAAAAAAAGGCAGCTGAGAAGAACTGGCCGGAGATAAAAGCTCCGCTTCGGCTGGATCTAATCTCTTCCACAGCCAAAAAAAAAGAAAAAGGCTGTGGCTTACGAATAGACCCTAGTCTACGGAGCTATCCTCCCTGCCCCTTTCTTAGCCAAAAAGGGGTGCTATCTATGATCTTATTTAGATATACAGACCAGATCTCTGAGGAGCTCGGTGGAGCCCTCCTCGGCAACAGGCCACGCCCCCAGGAAGTCGAGGACCCGGATTGTTGTTGGGGGCAATATGCTGACTCTGTAAACCGCTTAGAGAGGGCTGAAAGCCCTATGAAGCGGTATATAAGTCTAACTGCTATTGCTATTGCTAAAATCTAATTTGCAAAAACAGGTTTCTGTCATGCTAGTGAACCTGCTTTTTCTTGATACTTTCCACAAATTCTCAGAATTCTCAGAATTCTCTGCAACTACTTGTTGCAGAGCTTAAAATACCTTGCTGAAGGAAAGGATCTCTCTTTTCTGAATGCTGCTAATAGAAGCAATTTTGTTCCAATTTGATTCAAAATATCAGTTTTTCTATCCATGCATTGTGAATTTTTCCATATTCAAATTGATTGGACCAACTGATCTGATTTGGCAACTCAAGACTGCCAAAGCTTTGTCAAATAGGTTTGCTGCCACAAAACTTTGCACATGTCCATTATCTGTGGCCAGAGGTGGAATTCAAATAATTTAACAACCAGTTCTCTGTCCTAAAGATTTCTTCCAAAAATCATTTCACAAAACTGCTCAGAAAGTTAACAACTGGTTCTCCCGAAGTGGTGCGAAATGGCTGAATCCTACCACTGCCTGTGCCCCCTCTGAAAGTTATGAAAGCCCATGAAAGTTACACACACACACACACACACACACACACACACACACACCATATACTGTGAAGTCTTGCAAAATTACGGAAAGTCATATGAGATCTCAGCAGTTGCCAAAATTCCATAACTGTTCAGCCATTTTTAATTTGTCTTTTAGTATTATCTTTATATTATTTTAGCTAGTTCTTCCATTTGCACTAAATAGTTTAATTATATCTAACGTTTGCAAAGAAGTCCACCTGTTCTATTATTAATAACACTAGTGGGGGGACTTTCATCATAAATTTGCCAAGACTAAAGTGGTCATATACATCCCCCCATTTTCCCTTTTGCTTTGTTGTCTCAAATTCTTTTTGTAGAGAAAAAAAAAAGTCTGCACTGATCATTATGCCTTAGCTCTCATTTTTAAAAGCTAATGAGCTTCTTTGTGATTCTTCCCTCTTTTGCTTTGAAAAAAAGTTTTTTTTAAAAAAAAAAAGTCTAATGGTTGGCAGAGCACTTCAAATTGTAATCTAAATCCCTTAATGAAGTTCAACCATTAATGGAATTATCGTAATATTAACTTCATGTCCATTCTTTTTTTTTCCCCCATTCCCATAATCTTTTAATAAAATTGGGATGGTGCAAAAGTAATACCAAAAGCTGCATTTTCTCCATATGTAACATGTTTTCCCTTTTTTAAATTCTTTGACACATTTGCTGTCTTTTATCAAATACCTACTAGGATCAGTCTTATTCACATCACTCCCTCTCACTTTTATTCTTCTGTACTATTAGATTTAGCTTTGATCTTTCCTTTCTGCCTCTGCCCTACTATATTCAGCTGTAAAAAACAAGAAGGATGTTTGTTTAACTAAAGCATGCTGACTAGGTCTTTCTATCACTAGATTTCCCTCCTTTCTACTATTGGTCTGTGGATATTTCTTTTTGATCTAAATTTAATAGGTGTATTCTGCTGCCTTGAAAAATATTTTTTCCTAGCCATCCCATAGTTGTTGTGAACAACAAGTTGATAAGTAAAATAGAAAACTCGTAGAATTTAAATTCTACTCTTTACCACAAAACCTTCACACCATTTTTTTTTATTTACGATAATTCCAGATTTTATCAGCTTGACTGGTTTGCGTTAACTTTTATAGTAGAAAAACATTTTAAAAAACTAGATGATTGTTTCAACTGCACTGAGAAATTCTGCTTATTATTATATTTTTTTACTATTTAAATAGCAGATTAAATTTTTACTCAGTTGAAGGTCAAACTATGTTCCGGCAGAACTGCAAGACTGCAATAGTTTAATTGGCAGAAAATAAAAATAATCAGTTAATTAATCCACAGAAGACCAAAGAGATGAATGAAAACTAAAATATTGCAGATGGAATTTTGTTCTGGCAAATAATAGCTTTCATTTATTAGATTCTGGCTTTTTAAAAAATCCTTTTATATCTTAAAGGAAAAGCTTCTAGTTTGAAAGTTTGGTTAAGGTGACCAGACATCCCGATTTCAGCGGGATGGTCACGCTTTATAACAATTTTTCCCGTGTCCCGGGCCGTTTTTAAAAAGTCCCGATTTTCTGGCTTCATGTTGAAAGCCCAGTGGATTGCTTGAGAAATCCTAACCGGGGCAAGACAAAAGACACCCTGTCTAATCCCTCTCTCTGTCTCAGTACTTTCATTGAGGATATTAAAACTTTAAAGCAAGAAAACGGACCCCCCCCCCGCCCCTTTTACTCACTTTTATAAGAAAAGATGACCAAGTACCATAGAGCTCCAGGAAACGCTTGGCTAGAGGGGCTGCCAGTGTTACTTCCTGGATTTTCCGGAGGGGAGGGGCACGGAGGTTTTTCTTCTACCCTTTTTCTCTCTGTGGATAATCCCTGCTATTTCCTTGGCGAGGTTTTTTCAGAAGTGGTTTGCCACTGCCTCCTTCCTAAGACTGAGAGAAACACAGGCTGAGGATCACCCAGCTGGGTTCATGCATAAGGCAGGACTAGAACTCATGGTCTCTTGATTTTTAGCCTGATGATTTAACTGCTAAACCAAACTGGCTCTTGATTAATAACTTTAAAAAAAACTCTAATCCAGGGTGTCAAACTCTATTTCATTGAGGGCCACATCAGGGTTGTATTTGACCTCAGGGGGCCAAGGTAGGCATGGCCAGCTCGACCTCACTCCTGTTGCGGGCGCCTGTGGTGGCCTGAGGATTCTGCCAGCAAAAAATGGCTCCTGAGCTCCATTTTCGGCTGCAACAGCCTCCTGCACCCCTCTGCTTTTTCCAGGGAGGTCCTGTAGGCCAGGTCTAAGCACTCTGTGGGCCCTATCCGTCCACCTGGGCCTTGAGATTGAGACTCTAGCTCTAATACAGTGTTTCTCAACCTTGGCAACTTGAAGATATCCGGACTTCAACTCCCAGAATACCCCAGCCAGCGAATGCTGGCTGGGGAATTCTGGGAGTTGAAGTCCGGACATCTTCAAGTTGCCATGATTAAGAAACACTGCTCTAATCAGTTGCCAATTCTCAACTTACATCTCTCGTTAAGAATTTCACTAAGAAACAAAATAATACAAGTACTATATGGATAAAGTAAGACAACATAGTTACAGAAAGATAATGTATACGTGATAAGTCAAAGAACATCAGCAATGCACCAAGTTCTTCTTGCAAACTACAAGTTCAGTATTGAAACTGTAGAATGATTTATATAGCAGCAAGTGATATTTTTGTAAGGCAGGAAGATGGCATCGTGGTGATTGGGTGACATAATTTCTCCCCTGCCTTGGTCTTGATATCAGCCAGAACCCTTTCAGCTGCTTTCTGTTAGGAAAGAGTTGTGGTCAGTGTGCACTATATGGAAAAGATATGTTTTGAATGTCTTGCCAACTACAAAAATGAGCACTGTATTTCTCCCTGCTTTTTTTAGATTCATCTGAAAGAACAACCGTGATATTATAGGCCTGGCCTCATGCAAAATTTGGTGCCACGCTATAGAAAACCTTGACCTGGGGGTGTGCTGAACGAACTTCAGTAGATATAAGATACAAAACTTTACCTCACAAAGAACTAAGGAGGCAAACACAGCCATGTGTTGCTTGATCTTCTCAAAACATCAGTCTTCGAATCTAAGACAGGTGGGTGTTAATTTTTAAAGTGTTGGCGTTCTTGGTTTCCCAATCCATGTGTCCATTACTTCTATCAGGTGCCAATGTAAGAGCTCTTTACAACAAAATTTTTTATTATTCATCATCCATGCTTTGTTAAGCTTTTCTTAAAATGGACATTAAAGTCCAAACTTTTTTTCACTTGTTTTCATGAGGGAGAGATTAGTTTCTTGAAAATATTTCTGAAAAGAGTAATTAATTTTCATCAAAGGTACTTCCTTTTCTGATATAATTTGCCTACACCAGGTTAAAGTTCAGGTCAATATATGAATATTAAACTTCTGAATTAGGAAAAAAATGAGATGTGGGTATGGGAGCGGATCATTTTCTCTTATCTGAAATTGTGATAAAATCAGAAAGGAAAGGAAAACTAAAAACATACTCATGAAAAACATATACAACTTGTTCAGTTGCTTGCATTCAAATTTTCATGACATAATTTCACTAGGATTGTCTGTCAATAACTGTTTCCTTGAGATGCTAAACTCCAACTCAAATGGTGAGTCTGCTAAATATACAGTATTTGTTTCATATTTTAGTGCTTAGTTTCCAATTTTCATTTCCCAAGTGTGTGTTAACTGGACTGCATGTTCAGAATACTTTCTCTACATATGTATGCATATGTACACAAACGCACACATATAAATGCACACACACACAATTTACTAAAATATGTGCCTTTCCAAATTCTGCGCGCTAGACTGTTATTGTAAATATGAGTAAAGCATAATTTAATATTTGATGAAAAATGTGCACAAAATACATTAGCTTAGTAAAAAATGCAGAGTACACACATGGGAATAGGTGTATATGATATTGAATTATATAAGAATGCATATTAGGAGAAATGAAAAGATTGATATATTTTCATTTCTCCTAATATGCATTCTTATATAATATATATCAATATATATTATATCATAAAATATATAAAATATATCAATCTTCTTGCAGAGGTTTTTCTCCTTGTTTTAGCTGCAAACTTAGGTGCTAGGCTTGAAAAATGAGAAGGAATTAAATCAAATGTAAGAAACATGCTTGTTTGTAGGCAAGAGAGGGAACTTTCCAGACGGAATTGTGCTTTTTAGAAACAAAAAGCTTTCATATTTGGAAAGGTTGGATGTCTCATTGTCCCATCTGAAGTTTTAAGTAGATTCTCAGAACTGTACTCAATGTATACTTCCAAGGCCAAAGCCAGATGATTTCCAGAAAGTATCGTTCAATCATCCCGATATGGTGCCTGTTACTGTCAGGTATCTTCAGGGGCTGAAGAAACTGAAAAGTACAAACAAAGTAAATATATGTTCTGGTGCTTTTTGGTATAATTGTGACACAGTGACGTGCGGTCAGCTTTATGGCTGGTGAGGCACTTTTTAGACTTGTGGACTTCAACTCCCAGAATTCCACAGCCAGGCATGCTCAGTTCCGATTTAAAGCGACAGCATTTTTCCCCCTTGCAAAATAAGTTTTCCCTTTTTTTTCTCCCTCCCCCTCCTTCCTCCCTCTCTCCCTCCCTCCCTCCTCTCTCAAACAGACACACGCACACAGAGAAATTGGATCCCTCACTCACTCTCAAACAAACACAAACACAGAAGTTGGATTGGATATATTTTCCAAAGGCTTGAAAGCAGCTCCTCTGCCATACCCCCCCTTCCCCTGCTGCCTTCCAATCAAACTTTTTGAATTCCTCCCCCCTCCCCACACGCACCTTTTCCAGCTGTTTCAGAGACGATTTCAACTCTGCTTCTGCCTGCCCTGCCCTCCCCTCATGAAAGGCCAGAGCTCTGAGTCCTTTGCATACGAAATTTTTTGTTTGTTAACCCTTGCTTAACTCTTAAAAGGCGAAAAATTGCTTATGCACAGGAGGCCCCTATTTCTCTGGCCTCCTCCTATAGTTAACACTAAGCACTGTTCCAAGTCACTGTGAATCTGGTAGCAACTACCTTGGCTTTAATTATTTTTAAAAAATTCTTTAAAATTCTTTCCTTTTCCTCATGACTGGTGAGGCCATGCCTCCCCTGCCTCTAGTGACTGCACATCCCTGTTGTGACAGGACATTGAAGAGAATGAACGAGAACTCTGCAGTATTTCTTCTATCATCTTCTCCATGTGATCATTTATCTCCCCGACAAAAACAACCTGAAAAGAACTATATACTGCAAACTGGAACAAGTGCATATACTAGACTGTGTTACAAAATGTATTTTTTTCACGGCCTTGATTTCTTCTAAAACACAAACATGGTAGGAAAGGTAAAAGTCTAAATATATTTATAATTGCCTATCAGCAGAGATATCCACAGCAAACTGGGATAATGTCAGACTGATTAAATGCCCATGGTAACATCGTCATTTAAATGTCGAGATTATGTACATACAATGTCTTGTGCAAGTGGCAGCATTTGCATGATGATTAAAAGAAGAAGAGCTTGAAAAAGAACTGAAGAAGCTTCTTGGATGAGAAGCGAAACATTTTCAAGG
Organism: Thamnophis elegans; assembly: GCF_009769535.1. NCBI lineage: Eukaryota > Metazoa > Chordata > Lepidosauria > Squamata > Natricidae > Thamnophis > Thamnophis elegans. The sequence continues at coordinate 12,494,732 of NC_045550.1, forward strand.
GAAAAGAAAACTAAGAAAGTGTTGTTGTCTTTGGAAAAGCACCTTTGGGACAGTCATGACCTGGATGATTGAGAATCTCCATAGACATCATTTGTTATCTAATAGAACTGTGGGGCTGGAGAAAACTCCTGTGAGTCCCTTGAACTGCAAGGCGATTAAACCAGTCAGTCCTAGAGGACATCAACCCTGACTGTTCTTTAGAAGGCCAGATCCTGAAGATGAAACTCAAATACTTTGGCCATCTAATGAGAAGGAAGGGCTCACTGGAGAAGAGCCTCATGCTGGGAAAGATTGAGGGCAAAAGAAGAAGGGGATGACAGACAATGAGGTGGCTGGATGGAGTCACCGAAGCAGTAGATGTGAGCTTAAATGGACTCCAGAGGATGGTAGAGGACAGGAAGGCCTGGAGGAACGTTGTCCTTGGGGTCACTATGGGTCGGACACGATTTTGCAACTAACAACAAGCTAACAAACTGGGAACTGTGGTTTTATTCTGAACCTGTGGTTCTTTCTCTAAAACTTTCTCCACAATTATCTCTGGAGTGCTGCACAAAGGTGGCTCTTAAAATCATGGAATTGTAGAATGTGAAGGCTATTGAATAGGAAGGCCTTTTCAGTGCAAGGATCCGAATTAAATGCACCTCCTCTTGAGAATATCCAGCATAGGTAAATTTACCAATAATTTTTTCGCCTATAGGAAGGGAGAGACAAACTAATATTTCCTGTTGTGTTGTTTGTGGGTAGGGTGCATATTGCTAATAGTAGAGAAATTCTGTGGAGAAATGAGTACAAAAGGTGAATGTATCTATGCCTACAATTTTTTAAAAATTGATATTCTTACATACTGCTGTGCAGAGGAGGATTACATAAGGGTCAAAACCTATTTATTTAAAATTCCTCCACTTATTTCAAATGGGAGAAAGTCACGTTCGGAAGATGCTTCCCAACAGCGATGTAACCTGAATGGGAGCTCACACACGGAAAAATTCCTAGGGCCCAATTTCTGTGAGATTCCAATATATCTGCATTAGTGAGCACACATGATGGTAATTACCGACTGTGACACTTTTGAAGTCAGCTGCTGCTTATTGATCTATATCTATAGTGGAGATCTAGATAGGAGCTGAGGTTTTTGGTTCAAGTTGAGAAGGAACATCTTGAAACTGTTCTGAGCATATGAAAAATTAATTGAATCTCTCTGGACTGAAGCCTTCCCAAATGTTAGAAGTATCAAAACTGTTTGTGGTACCCTGCCTGAAAAGGGATAACCTGCTCAGCCTTTATAGTCTGCAGGGCTACTGAAAGTTGTGTAATGAAAAGCTGCCATAATCATGGAGCTTTGACGTTGAAGGAGTTTGATTTAGAGATGATGTCCCAAATCTTCGTAGAGATTTACTTCTGCTTTCTTTCCTCTGCTGACGGCTGAAATGAAAAGTTATATTACATTACATAGATTACTAATGGCAGATGAACCGCTAGCCTAAACCCTTTTCTTGCTAATGTTCTTGCTAATGTTCCAAAATTCCAGACTTTGGGCTCAATTAATGAGTTTTGGACAATACTAGCAATTGAATCCCTAACCTATCCTTTGACCTCAAGGTTATTATGTTGGAAAGATCAGCGAGGAAAAGGAACTGATTCTTGAGACCCCAAAATTGATATCTACCTTTGGTTCCATCATGATCTATTATTGGTTCGGTTCTTCCTCTAACTGTTGTTCTAACCCTGCTTTCCTGACCGCACAGCCAGATGGTGGGCTAGCTTGATGTGATGGGTAACATAGCATGGAAGATGCTAGAGGGGGAAGACTTATCTAAAACCTTCGTTTGGGATAATTTGACATATAATATCAATAATATAATATCAATTTTCCCATGTAGAAAAAGTGATAACTGGTAAATGGCAGAGATTTCAACTTCTTGATGTTACTGTTAGAACTTCTAAGGAATTTGCATATATCTGCATAAGGCATAAATAGCATCTCCTTGAGTGATCATTTCTCCAGTGGTCTGCAGCCCTCTTACTTTCCATTTCCATTAAATCCTAGGGGAGAATAACATGATTGGGACGTGTGAGCAGCTCGAACTTCAAAGTGATGGAAAGATACATATTGTTGAATATTCTAGACTTCCTTTGGAATGGACTTGACAAGACTACTTCAAACGAGCTGCAATATGTACATTTTGGAAGATAAAAAAAGGAATGTCTTTAAATAAAATTCCAGGCGCTAGCATTTTTGTTAGTTCATTTGATCATAGTTCCATTCTGCTAATTCTGGCACAGCAGGGAAACTAGAAATAATAGAAAAAAGGGCCCATCAAATCGTGGAAGACAGCTAATGGCTTGCATGAGTTCCAGATGTACCACGGGGGTGAATAATGGGTAGAAATAATGGCAGAAGAAGACAATGTTAGAGGAAGAAAGAAGCTGACATACAGAGTAAAAAGACAAGGATAATTCAGAAGTTTTCTTCCCCTGTAAGATACACTCCTGCTTTTTTCTTCTTTAGACTCTAAAGCAGTGGTTCCCAAACTTGGCAACTTTAAGAGCTGGCTGGAGAATTCTGGGAGTTGAAGTCCACAAGTCTTAAAGTTGCCAAGTTTGGGAACCACTGCTCTAAAGGCTTTAGATCTTGCATCACTTTTCTTCTCAGGGAAGTTGGAACTTACTTTTTGGAAGGTTGCAAAAGATTCTGACTACAGGTAGGCCTTGATTTACGACCATTCATTTAATGAATATTCAAAGTCCTCAAGTGCTCAAATTTTGATCACGTAATCCTGGGGATGCTGTGATGGCTTTAAGGACCTGTTGCAAGTTATTTTTTCAGCATCATTGCAATGGCTCCTTAAAATCATCACAGTATCCCCAGGGTTACAAGATCAAAATTTGAGCACTTGGCAATTTGCAGATATTCATTAGTTTATCCAAGTGTATTTGTTAATTCATTCCAAAAGCTTATCATTTTATGTTTTTGTACTCACAAATCCAATTGAATTCAGTGATACTTACTTCCTTGTTGGTAATATACTGGTAATCTTTATGTCCCTGGATTTGAAATTAGGTTCCTCCAAAAATTTTGGGGACTCCTTATTCAGCATCATGTATTGATGTGACTGCTGGCAAGTCGAAATAAAAAAGAGGCAAAAATACTGATAGTTATAAAAAAAATAGCTGCCCTTGGTGCATTAATGCTCCTAACTGCTTCAGGAGAGACAAAGATAAAAGGAGAGGAGGTGTTAAAATATTCATGATTGGGAGAGACATGGGAACAAGATCATCCAATGAATAGACATAGCAACTAAGTCAGCCAATGGGAGCTTAAACAGATCTGAGTCTGTGCAGAGAATTGAAACAGAAACTTAAACAGTCTGTCTGGGCTTGTCTGCTGAAATGAAACTAATTGCTTGTGTTTGCCTCTAACTCTCCTGCCTTGTGTTTACTCGGAAGAACCACCTGTTGGTATTGTACATTTGTTCATCTGTTCTTATGTATATAAAGAATTTAATGAATCCTGTTGCATCAGTTATCTGTGTATGCTTCTGGGTTTGAATTTATGCAACAAACTCTGACAGAAGGTTCGATAGGATCTTACTGGAAGCTTGGCTGATTATTATATGCCATCAAATCAACGTCATCTCTTACCAACCACTTAGATTTTCTCCATGATGATCTGCTCCTAAGCTATTCTTTCAAGTTTCCCACAGTCAAAGTAACTGAGTCTGTTCATCTTGCTGTTCACCCCCTTCTTCTGCTTTCTTGTACCTTCCCAGCACTGGAGACTTTTTCAGAGTGCTAAATTGTCTGAAGAAGGATAATTTGAACTGGTCATTGAAGCTGGCCTCAGGTGAGAAATCTAGGCTGATTCGTTTGATAATCCATTTGTTTATTTTCTTGGCTGTCCAAGATGTTCTTAGGAGTCGTCTTTAACTATGACTACACTGTAAGCTTGCTCTATTCACATGCACTACAAGAAATAATAGCAATAGCAATAGCAGTTAGATTTATATACCGCTTCATAAGGCTTTCAGCCCTCTCTAAGCGGTTTACAGAGTCAGCATATCGCCCCCACAGTCTGGGTCCTCATTTTACCCACCTCAGAAGGATGGAAGGCTGAATCAACCTTGAGCCGGTGAGATTTGAACCGCTGAACTGCAGCTAACAGTCAGCTGAAGTGGCCTGCAGTACTGCACCCTAACCACTGCGCCACCTCGGCTCTTAATCCCAATCTATATCAGTGAAACCAGCAGGGGTTTGCTTTTCAGGAGGCCTTTCCAGGCCATTGAAGTATTCGTGGCAGATTTTTGGATGTTCATCAAATAAATTGTCGCAGGCAGGACAACAGTGCGATATGCAAGCCAAGTTTCTTTGCTCTTGGCTAAATGTTGACAGTCTATCGAGTTCAAATTGCAGTCTCATTGTCCGTGCGCTTCCTGCCTTTTCTAAAATAATATTCCCAATTTTATGAATAATGAATCGCACTGCATTCATTACTTTTACATAGGCAAGGATCATTCATTCGTTCAATTTATACAATTGCCCATCACAACCTCATGACTTGCAAGCATAAAAACACAAAACAATACAGAAAGAACAGCGCACACAAATTTGGTGCTCTAACATATTTGGAAAGGAAAGAGACAAAAGTGTGGATAGGAGGAGAAAGGGGAGGCCCGGGCTTCAGGTTCATGCTTTGCCATTTGCTTCTTTGACAACTTCAAGCTTTGACAACATGCTCTTGCAGAGTTCTCGTGAGGTCGTTATTTGGGGCAGAGAATGAATGGGAGAACCTCGTATAAGCTAAGCAGAGTTCCTCAAGGAAAGACGGGATAGAAAACAAACAGACTTGGCATGAGATTAAATGCTTTCTTGGGACTCTCTCTCAGATACAGGTGGGCCTCAACTTACAACCATGTGTTAGGGATACTTCAAAGTTATAATGCAGTGTTTCTCAACCTTGGCAACTTGAAGATGTCCGGACTTCAACTCCCAGAATTCCCCAGCCAGCTCTCAACCTTGGCAACTTGAAGATGTCCGGACTTCAACTCCCAGAATTCCCCAGCCAGCGAATGCTGGCTGGGGAATTCTGGGAGTTGAAGTCCGGACATCTTCAAGTTGCCAAGGTTGAGAAACACTGTTATAATGGCACCGAAAAAAGGGACTTATGACCGTTTTTCGGAATTAAAAATGTTACAGCATCCCTATGGCCTGGTCCCTTGATTAAAATTCGGATGCTTGGTAACTGGTGGGTATTTATGACGGTTGCAATGTCCCAGGGTCATGTGATCTTCCGACAAGCAAAATCAACGAGGAATCCAGATTCGCTTTAAAAAATGTGTTACTAATCGAGCAACTGCAGTGCTTCACTTAACAAATGTGGCAAAGAAAGGTCACGAAACGGAGCAAGATTCATTGAACAACTATCTTGCTCAGCAACATACATTTTGGGCTCAATTGTGGTTGCAAGTTGAGGACCATCTGTTTGGGTGTTAAATATTTCTCAATATGCACTTCAGTAGCAAATGAAAGGGTTTGGAACAAAATCAGTGGAAATCTAATAAGCAATATTGGTAATAAAGAAGCCACACAAGATTCATTTGTTACCTCTCCCCGCCCCCCCCTTTTTTTTCTAGCTTGGTTGCAAAATTGGCTGATAAATGGATCTATATCGCCTCCTTGTGGCAGAAAATTGAAGTGGCTACTGTACTTTGTACGAAGAACCATTGGGTTAGATTTAGCAAGATTTTGTCCCCCGGTTATATTCTCCCTTTTTGAAAAGGCTTTCAGCTTATGCTTTGGAGATTAGTTGCAGGGCATTTTCCAATGTAAAGTATTTAAATGAAAATTGGAATTCATCTGTCTTTACTATGATAGCGAATTGGAAATGTAATTATCTATTGCTTCAACAAAAAGGCTACCAGATATAATATTTAACCCCAGTGAAAAAAACATGAACTTTTTAATAGGAAGAAAAGAGGAAATAAGAGGAAAGGAGGAATAGGGGATGGAAGTATGTAAACAAAAAGTCAGAGAAGATAGAAGATGTAAAGAAGGAAGCATGTTGTAGTCTTATCTTACCGGGTGGGGAAGAGCAGGGGTGGGTTTCAACTGGTTCACGGCGGTCCCCGCGAACCGGTTGGTCGGCGAACCCGGAAGTAAGTAACTTCTGGGAACGGCGAAGGGCCCGCCCGCCCGCGCTCCTTACCCGGTTTTGATGAGTTCTGCGCTTCCACGCATGCGCAGGACGCATACAGTGCCTGCGCGATCCTCCAGGAGCAGCTGGAGCATCGCACAGACGCTAGTACGTATGCGTGCACTGTGCGCGTGCACGAGGATGCCGCCGGCCCCATTCCAACTGAACCAGTTGGAACGGGGCGAGAAACCCACCCCTGGGGAAGAGGTACACACTAGTCCTCTGGTTATGACCATTTGTTTAGTGAATATTCAAAGGGACTTATAATGCACTTGGAGTTCTGGTCACCGCACCATCCTCGTGGTCATGGGATCATGATCTGGGTTCTCAGCACCTGGCTTGATATCACAAGGAGGCACATGGTCATGGTCACCATTTCTGACCTTCCCTACCAACTTCCCACAAGCAAAGTCAACAGGGAACTCAGTAGGAAGTCAGAAGTTGTTATCACATGAGGTCCTGGCTTAATGACCCACGTTGTCCACGTTTACAGTGGCAACCAGGATTTCTGGAATTGCCTTCCCTAAGCAATGTGGTTACCTGATATTTTGCTTTGCAACAATGCCACTTAGCAACTGAGCTTCCCCCAATTGTGATCATAACCTGAAGGTTACCTGTAGCAACACCAAAAGGCTATTATGATTTGTAACTAATAATGAACTAGAACATAAGCTGTTCCTGATAAAGAACAGAGGAAGTATTGTTTAGAAAACATAATGTATTTGATCTCAACTGCCTTGCAGTTTCTGGCGTTTATTTGGGTCAATGGGTTGCAACATTTACCGTATTTTCACCCATATAACCCGCCCACGCAAATAACCCGCCCACGCGAATAACCCGCAGGTTTTCAGGATCGTGTAAAATATTTTCCGTATACCCCGCCCACGCATATAACCCGCGACGATTACGGGAGAAGGAACAGCTGAGATGGGGGGGGGGAAAGAAACGGCAGGAAGGGAAGGGGAGGAGGCGGGGGCGCGGCTGTGGCTCCGTTTTCACACACACACACACACACACCTCCCTTCTTCTGCTTTGCTCTGTGAAAGGGCTTCACTGCCGAAGCATTTTGGTTTAAAAAAAAACACAGCTGAGATCGGGGGGGGGGGGCGCGCTAAAGAAACGGAGGAGGAAGCCTGCTCACGCAGGGGGGGGGAGTTGGAGGAACGCAGAAGGGAAACAGCTGAGATCGGTGGGGGCTAAAGAAACGGAGGAGGAAGCCTGCTTTTCTCCCTTTTCCTGCTTGGGTTTCGGGACGCCTTCGTGAAAACCCCACCCCTGGCTATGGGCGAAGCGACCAGGAAGAAGCAGGAGGTGGGAGGAAGCCCGGATTCTGCAGCCCCTCGCCTTCTCTGGGCTTGGAAGTCCGGCAGGAAGGGAAGGGGAGCAGGCGGCGGTGCGGCTTCTTCTTCTGCTTTGCTCTGTGAAAGGGCTTCACTGCCGAAGCATTTTGGTTTAAAAAAAAAACACAGCTGAGATCGGGGGGGGGGGGGCGCGCTAAAGAAACGGAGGAGGAAGCCTGCTCACGCGGGGGGGGGGGGAGTTGGAGGAACGCAGAAGGGAAACAGCTGAGATCGGTGGGGGCTAAAGAAACGGAGGAGGAAGCCTGCTTTTCTCCCTTTTCCTGCTTGGGTTTCGGGACGCCTTCGTGAAAACCTTCCCGATTCCCCCATCTCCTCACCCGTAGAACTGAAACGAGAGCTGCCCAAATATCTCCCGGCCCTTTTTGCTGAGCAAAAAAATAACAAAGGAGCAGAGAAAGCACCAGATTCCTCCCCCCTTCACGAGAGGGAGAAATCCGTTGTTATTTTTTTGCTCCCTTCTGGCGAAGAGCCTCTCAGATACGGCGGTGCCTCCCGTGAGGAACGGTAGATGCTCTCTCAGCGTCTGAAGAAGAAGCCTCCCCTTCGCAAAGGCTCTTCGGCTTCAGGCAGCCAGCGGCTTCACGAGAGGGAGAAATCCGTTGTTATTTTTTTGCTCCCTTCTGGCGAAGAGCCTCTCAGATACGGCGGTGCCTCCCGTGAGGAACGGTAGATGCTCTCTCAGCGTCTGAAGAAGAAGCCTCCCCTTCGCAAAGGCTCTTCGGCTTCAGGCAGCCAGCGGCTTCACGAGAGGGAGAAATCCGTTGTTATTTTTTTGCTCCCTTCTGGCAGGCGAGAGAGCATCTACCGTTCCTCACGGGAGGCACCGCCGTATCTGAGAGGCTCTTCGCCAGAAGGGAGCAAAAAAATAACAACGGATTTCTCCCTCTCGTGAAGCCGCTGGCTGCCTGAAGCCGAAGAGCCTTTGCGAAGGGGCGGCTTCTTCTTCAGACGCTACTGCTACCCTCGCCGGGGTCGTTCACCTCGCTCAGCTTTCGAACTGCACGGATTTCTGGGGTTGGCGGATGACGACGAAATAAACCAGCAAAAAAAAAGGGGGCACCGGCTGGTTTTATCTAACCGAGAAGCCAAGCCAGCCCAAGCGGCGCACCTGCTTATTTAGTATTATTATTTGGGGGGGGGGGGGGGGGCAAAAGGCGACTTGCGGTGGCGAGGGAGGCGCACCGGGGTACGAAAGGAAGACGCCACCAAGCCGCTTCTCCCGGACGAGGCTGGGGAGACTGAAAGGTGGCAGCGGGGAGACGGAGGGGGGCAGGAAGAAGAAGGAAACTCCCGCATCCTTTCCCAGCTTCGCAGAACGGCGAGAAACTGCCCTGCTTTGCCCCCCCCCAAAAGGAGATTCCCTGGTTGCGTGGCGTTTGTGGCAGCCGAGAGCGCGGAGGACGCCGCTCCTCCTGCCGCACGTGTCGTGTGTGTGTGTGTGTGTGTGTGTGTGTGTCGTCTCCCAGATAAAATGCACCACTTGGGTTGGCCCTGTTAACTGGAGAGAGAAAGGGACGATGTTTTTTTTTAAAACCAAAATGCTTCGGCAGTGAAGCCCTTTCACAGAGCAAAGCAGAAGAAGGGAGGGGTGTGTGTGTGTGTGTGTGAAAACGGAGCCACAGCCGCGCCGCCGCCTCCTCCCCTTCCCTTCCTGCTTCCAAGCCCAGAGAAGGCGAGGGGCTGCAGAATCTGGGCTTCCTCTCACCTCCTGCTTCTTCCTGGTCACTTCGCCCAGAGCCAGGGGTGGGGTTTTCACGAAGGCGTCCCGAAACCCAAGCAGGAAAAGGGAGAAAAGCAGGCTTCCTCCTCCGTTTCTTTAGCCCCCACCGATCTCAGCTGTTTCCCTTCTGCGTTCCTCCAACTCCCCCCCCCCCCCGCGTGAGCAGGCTTCCTCCTCCGTTTCTTTAGCGCGCCCCCCCCCCCCCCGATCTCAGCTGTGTTTTTTTTTTAAACCAAAATGCTTCGGCAGTGAAGCCCTTTCACAGAGCAAAGCAGAAGAAGAAGCCGCACCGCCGCCTGCTCCCCTTCCCTTCCTGCCGGACTTCCAAGCCCAGAGAAGGCGAGGGGCTGCAGAATCCGGGCTTCCTCCCACCTCCTGCTTCTTCCTGGTCACTTCGCCCATAGCCAGGGGTGGGGTTTTCACGAAGGCGTCCCGAAACCCAAGCAGGAAAAGGGAGAAAAGGAGCCCGAGCCGCCGAGCCAGCCCACTGCCGCGAGGAAAGTGGTGGTCCCAAGCTCTCCCTTTACCGGTAGTTAATCTGTGTAAAATATTTTGCGTATACCCCGCCCACGCATATAACCCGCAGGGGGGCGCTGTGCATGTAAAAAACGCATATAACCCGCGGGTTATATGGGTGAAAATACGGTATTTCAAAGGACAGAGCAATATGCACAAATCAATGCTTATGCGTCAGTGTCCATCCCTAGACCAGAGGTAAGCAGTTAATTTAATTTTAATTGGTTCACAGGGACAATATTTTAATTCTGATTTTCTAAGTCTTGTGGATTTTTAAAAAAAATACAGACACATTTAATGCATGTGTGCATTTAACAGTATGTTTTAACTGATCTTTATTCAAACAATATTAATAGAATAGAATAGAATAGAATACTTTATTTGGCATTATTGTTGTTGTTGTTGTTGTTCTTATTAATTCGATTCAGTCTGGGACTGGTAAAAACGTAACAATTAAAATCCTAACCAAAGAACTATTAGGTAGATCTGAGTATATAGGCAGGATGATGATACATGACATTTTATCTATGACTGCTCATCTTGGCATGAAATGCTTGCTGCTTTAACACAATTACAAGACTTATATATTATGCATAGAAATTGTAACACAATCACAAAACCTACATATTAGGCATAGAAACACAATATTTATTATCCTATGCATTCTTGCTCCTTTTCAGTCAAATGTATGAACTAGGTACATTTGTCCTAACAAACTAGGTATATTTAAATTAACAAACTAGGTATGTTTAGTTTAACAAAGAGAAGACTGGGAAGAGAGACATAATAACCGTCTTCCTGCTATACCTGAATGGCTGCCACAGGGAAGAGGGCATTATTCTGCATAGCACCTGAAGATAGGACAAAAACCAAAGTATGAAAGGTCATCAAAAGAAGAGCCAGCTTGAAATGAGAAATTTTCTGGCAGTGTAAACTATTGAGCAGTAGAGCAGCTTGCCTTTCAAAGTTGTGGGTGCCTCATCATTGGAGGTTTTCGAGATAGTGTTGGACAGCCATTTGTCCAGTATGGTATTAGGATTCCTGCCTTGGGCAGATGGTTAGACAAGAAGACCTCCAAGACTTTTCCAAGCTTATGATTCTATGTTTCTACATCACCAAATTCAATGCATGGTTAAGAACACTGAAATCCCAGCATGGGTAAAGTCCCATTGTTCTTTAATAGGTATTCTTCAGCTCTGCCCATCTTAATACAACAAAGAAAAAATTGACCAACAAACCTTACTATTAAAGAAGGAGCAGGACAATCCAAAGACAGTCCTCTGTCAAACTGAGGCCCCTCCCTCCCTGATGTGTTTAGATTGTATTTCCCATCATCTTAGACCAGGGCCGTCAAACGGATCAGATGCGTCACACACTGGCCACGCCCATGCCCAGTTAAGAAAAGGGGGAAGTCCCGATAGGTCAAGTGAGACCGCCGTGACGCCCCTGAGTTTGACACCCTGTCTTAAACCAGCAGCGGCATTGCTATGACAGTGATCAGCCTTCATTCAGCAGATTAAAAAGTACCATTTTTCACATGCTAATTCGTAAGGGTTGCAGCTCCTTTTTACAGATAGCACAGAGCTCACGCCCTGCTTTTATTTTCACAAAATCTAAATGAGAGAGCCAATTTGGCGTGATTGCGACCCTATTTGGACCAGGAGGCCCTTCAGATAGTCACTCATGCCCTCGTCACCTCAAGACTGGATTACTGTAACGTGCTCTACATGGGGCTGCCCTTGAAGAGTGTTCAAAGACTTCAGTTAGTCCAGAATGCATCCGCGCGAGCAATTGTGGGTGCACCCAGGTACACCCACGTTACACCTATCCTCCGCGAGCTGCACTGGCTTCCCATTGGTCTCCAGACACGCTTCAAAGTGCTAGTTGTTACTTTTAAAGCCCTACGTGGCATCGGACCTGGCTACCTGAGAGACCGCCTCCTGCCAATTACCTCCCAAAGACCGATTAGATCGCACAGACTAGGCCTTCTCCGGATCCCATCTGCCAGCCAATGTCGGCTGGCGACACCCCGGGGGAGGTCTTTCTCTGTTGCAGTTCCGGCCCTCTGGAACGAGCTCCCCGTTGAGATCCGGACCCTCACTACCCTTCCGCCTTCCGCAAAGCGACTAAGACCTGGCTATTCCGGCAGGCCTGGGGCTGTTGAGTTGTCCAGCCCCACTTCAGGTTTGTGACTGTTGTGCAATTTTAAACTGTTATTTTATTTGTTATACCCCCCCTCCCTTTTATTGTAAGCCGCCCTGAGTCTCTTTTGAGAGTGGGCGGCATACAAAATTTAATAAATAAATAAATAAATAAATAAATAAATAAATAAATAAATAAAATGCTTAAGGTACCAGGCTGGAACTGGGAGACTGTGAGTTCCAGTTCTGCCTTAGTCTGAGAGCTCTTGGGCCAGACATTTTGTTGCATGTGACCCGTCAAAACTGCGCTCGACTAAGCCGCGCCCGATTAAACCGCGTCGCTGACCTCATCAACAGGGCGACAACAGCCAGCGCGGAGAAAGAAGGGCGCTTTAAATAGCGCTTTGAAACCAAGCCGATTCAACTTAAGGTAAGGGTTAGGTTTAGGGTTAGGTTTAGGGTTAGGTTTAGGGTTAGGTTAAGGGTTAGGGTTAGGGTTAGGGTTAGGGTTAGGGTTAGGGTTAGGTTAAGGGTTAGGGTTAGGTTTAGGGTTAGGTTAAGGGTTAGGTTTAGGGTTAGGTTTAGGGTTAGGTTTAGGATTAGGTTTAGGGGGGTTAGGTTTAGGTTTAGGGGTTAATTTTAGGTTTAGCGTTTACAGCGTGCTTCTGTCTCCGCGCTGTTGTCGCCCTCTTGATGACGTCAGCTACGCGGTTTCGTCAAGCGCGGTTTAGTCGAACGCGGTTTTGTGGTGGAACCTTTGTTGCAGCCCTAGGAAGGAAGCAATGGCAAACCAATTCTGAAATCTTGGCAAAAAAAGCTGAAGGCATGTTATCAGGAATCAAGGAGTCAAAGATACACGAAAAAAGAGTCATCACTAGGTGGCAGCAAACAGATACAGAAAACTAACTCTGAAGCCAACTGAACTTTACCAGGGTAACCCTGATCAATACTGTAGCCTTATGGCAGTGGTTCCCAAACTTGGCAACTTTAAGACTTGTGGACTTCAACTCCCAGAATTCTCCAGCCTGCTCTGCAGAGCTGGCTGGAGAATTCTGGGAGTTGAAGTCCACAAGTCTTAAAGTTGCCAAGTTTGGGAACCACTGCCTTATGGGAAAGGGCTATTCATGTCCACTATGTTGAGCCACTGCTACAGATAGTAGATATATAATTTGTTCATACTACCGAATAAATAAATAAAAATCACACAAGTCGATCCCATCACCATGACTAAAACTCTTATTTGCTTCCCCGCTCCCCGCACTTAAGTGTTTGTCTACCTTTTTTTTGCCTTTTCACTTATAAGCTTGAGACCTGTCTTGCTTTTAAAGGTGGTTCTTGACTTATTAGTGATCTTGGAAATTATAATGACACCCCTCCCCCCCAAAGTTTCTTATGATCTGGTTTCAAAGTTCCAATATCTCCCTCTGCCTGGGACGTTTGCAACTGTTTGCAAAGCTCCATGGCTATTTGCAGCACCCTGTGGTCACGTAATTGCAATTTAGAATAGAATAGAATAACAGAGTTGGAAGGGACCTTGGAGGTCTTCTAGTCCAACCCCCTGCCTAGGCAGGAAACCCTACACCACTTCAGTCAAATGCTTATCCAACATCTTCTTAAAAACTTCCACTGTTGGGAACATTCAGAACTTCTGGAGGCAAGCTGTTCCACTGATTAATTGTTCTAACTGTCAGGAAATTTCTCCTTAGTTCTAAGTTGCTTCTCTCCTTGATTAGTTTCCACCCATTGCTTCTTGTTCTACCCTCAGGTGCCCTGGAGAGTAGTTTGACTTCCTCTTCTTTATGGCAGCCCCTGAGATATTGGAAAACTGCTATCATGTCTCTCCTAGTCCTTCTTTTCATTAAACTAAACATACCCAGTTCCTGCAACCATTTTTCATATTTTAGCCTCCAGGCCCCTAATCATCTTTGTTGCTCTTCTCTGCACTCTTTCTAGAGTCTCCAAATCTTTTTTATATCGTGGCAACCAAAACTGAATGCAGTATTCCAAGTGTGGCCTTACCAAGGCATTATAAAGTGGTATTAACACGTCATGTGATCTTGATTCTATCCCTCTGTTTATGCAGCCTAGAAATTTAAAATGGCTTTGCCCGAAACTCACTTCTGCTTTCAAAAACTGCCCCATAGTGAAAAATGGATTTGCTTAATGATTGCAAGGTTCACTTAACAATGATCAGATTCACTTTATGACCATTGCATTTGCTTAACAAACACATCCCCAAAAGTTATAAAATTAGGGCTGGTTATATTGTGATCCACTTTATCACTTAATGACCCTTAATTGCAGGGCTCAATTGCAATAGAAACTCAAGGACTGCCTGTATTAATTGTTTATTGTATATTTCCACAAAATCTAAACGAGATAATGTGAGAGCCAGTTTGGTCTAGTGGTTAGGACACCAGGCTTGAAAGAGGGGGACCATGAGTTCAAGTCCACCTGAACCATGAAAGTTAGCTGGTGACTTTGGGCTAGTCACACTCTCTCAGCCCAACCCACCTCACAGGGTGATTGTTTGGGAAAAATAGGAGGAAGAAATGTTGGATATGTTCACTGCCTTGAGTTATTTGTAAAAATAATAAAGGCAGGATGCAAACTAGCAAACAAATAAATAAAAGCTATTTTGGGAGATGTATTTAATGACAAAGCAAATCACCAAACCAGTAATCGCAAAACTTGGATTTTAATGGTGTTAGTAAGACAGGATGTATGCAGAATTCTGTGCCTACCAAAACTGCACACATTTTAAAAATAATGCCAATCTACATTGCTTTAAATTAAAATTGTACTATATACTTTCATTTTAAATGAAATTTAATAATTTTTTTGCTCATTTATGATGACATGTTTTTGCTGTTTTCATTTTATAACCCTGTGTTTATGACTATAATCAAGTTTTAGTGCAAGTTTTCTTGAGAGCCATTTAGACAGCATAGGAATGAATCAATACTTTTTTGCCAATGCGATTTTTACACGAGAAACCCTGTATTTTTGGTCTTTTATGTTTCCTCAAATTCCTCAAGAGCCATGACCTTTTTCTGGATTGATTCATATAAAATGAATGTATTCACTGTAGTCTTCTGGCAAAGTTTATCGAGTCAGACATTTTGCCTGATCCATGTGATCAAATTAACAAAAGGTTGCCTTTTCCACATGCTCCTATCTTATGTTCATCTCTGACATTTTAGACTAGGCTAGAGTTCATTTGCATTTGTATAGCCAAGGATTCACAGTCTGAAACTATTAAACCTAATTTTCTGGTCCTTTGATAAATATTTGCAGACTTTTATGGTTCTGGTAATAAAACTGTTCACCTCTAGATCGCCTTGTCCCCATGGGATGAGATAAAAGGATAAGAACGCTTAGAAGGAATTAAACTGTGAATGGTTAGGCAGAAAACATGTTTTTAACCAGGGTTTTCAATCTCGGCAACTTTAAGATGTGTAGAGTCTAACTCGCAAAATTCCCTGGCTGGTTGTGGAAGTTGAAGTTCATATATTTTAAAATTGCTGAAGTTGAGGAAACACTGATTTAAACTCAATGTTTTTTATTTATTTGTTTAAAAGACATCTATGGCTGCTCATCTTAAGCAATTTAGGATGGCTCAAAGCTATAAATCTATATAATATAAATCTTTAAAACAAATAGGTTTTTCTAAACTGGGATTTTATCATCAAAATACTATGTTTGCATACGATGCTAATTATGACCTAATCGAATTTCCTGGGTTTACACATCACAATGAATCATAAACCAACTTTATCTCAACTCAACCGGTGATGATTTATACTTGCCTACTTCACACAACTTATAACCTAACTGGTTTGGTTTTCTTAATAAACTCCACAGATCATCCTTATACTTAGAAACTATTTTTAGCTTAGCACATCCTGCAAACCCAGCCTCTTGCAACTGATTTGGTAAACCAAGGTTAAGGAAATCATAGAGGAGTATGTAAATCTGGTTGTTTTATTCCAGGAACAACTCTCTGATGTTCAAAGCAATAACAAAAAGAAGAAGAACGCTAGACTTATGGAAAGACATTAGGGAAGACTGGGAAAAAGGACAATAAAAGGCTGCCGAAAACTGAATACATCTGCGAAGTATACCGTGTTTCAGCACCATGTTAATTAATGGTGACTAGCACAGATGTCATTTAGTAGTTGCCTATAGGCAAATGTGGGACATGATTAACGGTGCAGACACCTAAGTGATCTAATCAGCAAGTCTTCACTTAGCCAAAAAGCTTTAACTAGGATACTAAGGGGTATCCAAATGTTTCTGATTTCTTTTTTTTAAAAGTGTGAATTAGCTCAAGGGCCCTCATACCCCCTCTTGCAGCTTTTCAACAGATTTTTGGAAATGAATATCAGCCACAGGAGGCTGCTAATGTGAAAGGAGGGATGATAATTGAGAAGAAGAAGATGGCTGTTTTCCCCCTTCCCTTTTTCCCCCCACCAAAAATAAAATAAAAAAATCCCTTCCCTCATTGCCCTCCCCCCAATACACACATCTTGGACAAAGAAAAAATATATTTAATTAAGACAAGCAGGTCTTGCAGCAAAATAAACTTAGTTATTTTTAACATATGTTGCCCTTTTTTCAGTTTGCTGTACTCAGCTTACAAAAATATAATTCCATGCAGTAAGAGTGGTTCAACCAATTAAAACCACAAGATATGCAGTAGAAACAACATAAAAGAGCTAGGTTAAAAAAAAGAAGATGCTAGAGCAGGGCTTTCTACACTTCTTTGCTGCCATCTAGTGGGCATCTGAGTTTTGCAGGCCAAATATGGCTTTTTACATTTTCAGCCCCTCCTAAACTGTAATAAGGAGGGAACTGCTTGATCTCTACTGGCAAGTTAGTCCTGCAATGGAAAAAAATAGAATGATAATTGATGTTCAAGGATATGCAAATATTGCACTGTACTTTCCCTTCCCCAAGTGTAGGTAATCCTCATTTTAGGACCAGTAGCTGAGCAATGGTTTGAAAAACAATGGATTCCCCCAAAATCTACTTATGAGCCAGTTTCTGAGTTCGAAAGGCTGCACACATCCTCATAGTCACATGACTACATTTCAGATGGGTTCCACCACAAAACCGTGTTCGACTAAACCGCGCTCGATGAAACCGCGTAGCTGACGTCATCAACAGCGCGACAACAGCGCAGAGACAGAAGCACGCTGTAAACGCTAAACCTAAAATTAACCCCTAAATCTAAACCTAACCCCCCTAAACCTAATCCTAAACCTAACCCTAAACCTAACCCTAAACCTAACCCTTAACCTAACCCTTAACCTAACCCTTAACCTAATCCTAAACCTAATCCTAACCCTTAACCTAACCCTTAACCTAACCCTAACCCTTAACCTAACCCTAAACTTAACCCTAACCCTTAACCTAACCCTAAAACTAACCCTAAAACTAACCCTAAAACTAACCCTTACCTTAAGTTGAATCGGCTTGCTTTCAAAGCGCTATTTAAAGCTCCCTTCTTTCTCCGCGCTCGCTGTTGTCGCCCTGTTGATGACGTCAGCGACGCGGTTAAATCGGGCGCGGTTTAATCGGGCACAGTTTTGTCGTGCCATGTTTCAGATGGTGGTAAAATCGGCTCATTGAAGCATTCTGTGATTTATTAAAGTATTTTTTTGCCAGTTTCCAGACTGTTCGACTAATTTTTAGTCTTTACAGCTAGTTTCTGGAAAAATCTCCCATAGGAATAGATTGATTCTCTTAATGTGCCCCCACTTAACGATGGTGGTATTTGCTTAATGACCATCTTGATCTGCCTCAATATAGTTGTAAAATTGAGGCTGGCCATACAACGTACGACTTACAACTGTCATGATTTACAATAGAAATTCTGGACTCCATTAAGGTCATACATTGAGGCTTGTGCTGGGAGCCTTGGAGATTAGAAGGATATATAAATTTAATATATTCCTGTTTAGGACTGTTTTCTCAGGCAGGTTATTTGACCTTTTCCTTCTCCAATTCCCATCCTCCTCCTCATAGCCATGAGCAGTAAATGGTAGCCATTGTGGAGCGTCTGGGGTTGTTTTTCAAGAGAGGGTTTGTTCTGCTTCCAGATCCTTCTAAGGAGATTGATAACTGACTCTTGCTGATTGGTGACCTGTCTTAGTAACTTAGTCCTTCCATAGTCCCTACTCTGCTTTGCAATGAACGATTGCTCAGTTATTTGGCACAGGGACGTATTGTATTAGCTTTCATTAATTACAGCAGTGTTTCTCAACCTTGGCAACTTGAAGATGTCCGGACTTCAACTCCCAGAATTCCCCAGCCAGCATTCGCTGGCTGGGGAATTCTGGGAGTTGAAGTCCGGACATCTTCAAGTTGCCAAGGTTGAGAAACACTGAGTTACAGTGTAGGTAAGTGGATTACTCCTTCCTTGAATTCGGCTGTACTTAGGCATTCACAAATACAGTTACCTATATCAGTTGATAGGCTTGCCAGCCTTTAAACGCTGTCAACCACGATAGCTAATGAACACCAGCCAGAAAAATCTGTGACTCTTGCCAAGCCATGCTAATCATTACCAAATGCTTATTAACTTTCAGGCAAAGAGAGGGTATAATAAATTCTTATTTATTTTATGTGACTTTTCAGCCAAAGTACCCCAAAACTGGCACTGGAATTAAAACAAAACATTTAAATAAACATCCATTTAAAAATAACCATATATTCAAAAAGAAAGAAAGAAAGAAAGAAAGAAAGAAAGAAAGAGAAAGAAATTTATAGTATAGTCAGGTGTTACAATCTGACTATAAAGGTAAGTGACCAGACGTCCCGATTTCAGCGGACGGTCATGCTTTATAACAATTTGTCCCGTGTCCCGCTGCGTTTTTAAAAAGTCCCGATTTTCTGGCTTCATGTTGAAAGCCCAGTGGATTTGCTTAAGAAATCCTAACTGGGGCAAGACAAAAGACACTCTGTCTAACTAACCTCTCTCTGTGTCTCAGTACTTTCATTGAAGATATTAAAACATTAAAGCAAGAAAACGGACCCCACCCCGCCCCTTTTACCTCATTTTTAAAGAAAAAAATGACCAAGTACCATAGAGCTCCAGGAAATGCTTGGCTAGAGAAGCCGCGAGTGTTACTTCCTGGATTTTCTGGAGGGGAGGGGCACGGAGGTTGGAGGTCAGAAAAAATGGTGGCAAAGTTTCTTTGAAAAATATTTCCCTGACTAATTTCACCATTTTAAGTTGCTCAGTTCTTTGTGTCAACATCTACATCATTCTGGATTGACTTGGAATCCTCACTTGTGCCTGCTGGTAAGTGAACTAGGTTTTTTTCTTTTATATTTTTTAATGTATTTTAAAATAATATTTTATTTATTGTGCATAGGATTTTTTAAATATTTTTATTCTGTGTGGATTCTTTTTTTAAATTGTCTTAGACTATTTAAAAAAAGATTCTATCCAAAATACAAAATACCAGCTGCAGTTATTCACTTAAGAACTGTGGCAAGAAAGGTGGTATAGTGACCAAAGTTACAATGGCATTGAAAAAAGTGACTGATGACCATTTTCACATTTAGCGACCATTTTCACACTTAGCGACCATTGCAGCATCCTCATAGTCACGCGATCAAAATTTTGATGTTTGGCAACAGATTCGTATTTATGATGGTTTCAGTGTCCTGGGGTCATATAATCACCTTTTGACAAAGTCAAATGGGGAAACCAGATTCACTTATGTTACTAACTTATCAGCTGCAGTTATTCACTTAAGAACTGTGGCAAGAAAGGTGGTATAGTGACCAAAGTTACAATGGCATTGAAAAAAGTGACAGATGAGCATTTTTCACATTTAGTGACCATTTTCACACTTAGCGACTGTTGCAGCATCCTCAATGTCACGTGATCAAAATTTTGATGTTTGGCAACAGTTACAATTTATATTTGTAAATTGTAGTTATGTTGAAATAAAAAAAATATTACAATACTATTTTTGCATTGTATGAAAATTTTTGTTGCTCTGTATAAAATTTTTAATCAAGTCCCCCCCCCCCACCCCGGTCAAAGGTGTCCCTCTTTACCAATCTGAAAATCTGGTCACCTTATATAAAGGGCATAATCTGGGTGACCTTGCTCCTATGTTACAGTTATAGGAGTATATAACCCATAATCTTGACTAGTTCAAGACTCTTGTTATTCCTCTGGCAGGGAGCTCAGTGTTCTCTGCAGTTGTGCATTCCAATAAAAATATATAGTTTGGTGCGTCTGTTTTCAATTGTTCGGGTTCCTCTTTTGTAAAGTGGGCATTTTTCCCACAACAGTCCTATATAGTTGGCAAGAGCACAGATCAAGAGCCAGGCAACCTGCCACTTTGGAGCCCCCAGTTGGTGGTTTCTGCCCACGTTTTTCTTCTTCCCTGATCCAGAACTCATTTGGAGATACCAGATTGGGGTGAGATTGTAGGGAATGTTTGGGGAACTCTGCAAGAGGATCAGGAGAGTTGGGACTGAAAGGTGATGTCAGTGCACAAAGGAATATCACAAAGTTGTTGCCTGCTGTCTGTGGCCTGTCCAACCTAACTGAATGTGATGTGTTGTGTCCCTGAATATACTCCCATCTGCATATCAGGCCTGTATGTCACTCCCATGATCTCCCCACATGAAAAGCAAGTGGGGGGGGAGTAAGATGGTTCCTGCATCTCTGTAAGGCAATGAGCAGCCGTGCTAATGCATGTAAGTGAAGTGGCACTTTTGCTTTTTGACATATATGTTTGTATCTAAATCAATCTCTGGCTGCTGACCAGAGCAGCCCATAACATTTTTCAGCTGCATGGAGAAGTGGGGGCATCAGGCACTATAGATTATTTCTTACCAACTTCTGTGCTTTGAAAGCAAGAGGATAGCAATAGCAATAGCAGTTAGACTTATATATCACTTCATAGGGCTTTCAGCCCTCTCTAAGCAGTTTACAGAGTCAGCATATTGCCCTCACAGTCTGGGTCCTCATTTTACCCACCTCGGAAGGATGGAAGGCTGAGTCAACCCTGAGCCGGTGAGATTTGAACCGCTGAACTGCAGCTAACAGTCAGCTGAAGTGGCCTGCAGTACTGCACCCTAACCACTGCGCCACCTCGGCTCTTTGCGTGCCCCATTGAGCTGTACTTATTGTTCCATGTGGAGTGTGGTAAACCATAATGGCTAGCTTGGATACTTTAGTTCTGAAAGGAGAAGCGAAATAAGAGAGTGGACAGGAAATTCCTCATCGTTGCTGCAATTTCTTGGCTTAAGGGATGAGATCTAAAATAAGGGCAGATCAGGCCCTACCTGCATCCACAGACTCATCTGTAGCAGGCCTTTTTCCTCACCACCAAAGCATTTTCAATCCCTTCCTTTCCCAGCCTTGAAGCTTCTCTACCCAACCTATCTACCAGGAAGTGTAGGAGACATTTATGATCCATCAGAACAAGCACCTCACACAAGTAAGTACCAGGCTGTCAATTCTTCAGACAAGCAACCGCCTCCTTACTGGGTGAGGGAAGTTTCAGCTTTAAGTGTTGCCCAAAGAAAAGATTCACATCTCATAGGGACTGCCTTCCACAACCAGAAGCAGATTTACTGTGTTTCCCTGAAAATAAGACAGGGTCTTATTTTCTTTTGACCCATGAAATAAGCGCTTAGGCTTATTTTCAGGGAGGTCTTATTATTTTTGAGGTGCAGGAGGCGGCGAACATGGTCACCTCACGGCTGCTGCTGTGTTGCAATATTTTGGGGGGAGGGCTTATTTTAGCACATGCGCTTAAAAGCCTGATTGGGCTTATTATCCAGGAAGGTGGCGCAGTGGTTAGAGTGCAGTATTGCAGGCCAAAACCAAATATTAACTTGAAGTTGTAAATTTTTTTCTTATTACTATTCAAAATACCAGCTTCAATTTTGTAAAAGGCTTTCTTATCCAGCTGCGTTACAAGATGGCGATTTTATAGCTTCTGCGTTTGATATATGACACACTCAATCAGTTCTATTCTCTTGAAGACTTCTCCTTATTAACTGTTAAAAGTCTATAAATAGTATCCCATTTAAAACCGAGGGGAGCAGAGACTTTGTTTGTTTGTGCGTTTTTTTTATAATGGCTCCCAAATCGAAGCAGTCTAAGCGTTTCCTTAATAATACATCTCAAGACATTGTTACAAAATCGCTGCCCTTGCCTCCCACGCCCTCTACTGGAGATCTCTTAACGCAAGAATTTCTTTTTGAAACCCTTAAAGAGTTCAGACAGGAAATTAAACAACTTTTATCGGACTTATATGATAAACTGGACACCAAGATTGCTCAAACAAGGGAAGATACGATCAGAGTTATGACTGTTATGACAGGCTATGTTTCTGAAATGGAGGACAAATTGGAACTTTTGGAAAAAACTAATTCTAATTTGACATCTAAAATTCAAACGTTACAACAGGAAGTTGAAAATGCTCAAAAACAACTCGTTATGATAAATTACAATAAGACTGTGTTTGCAATAAGAGTCAGAGGATTGCGTGAAAAGGAACAGGAGAATTTGAAACAGACCTTTTTTGAAGCTTTCAGACGTTCGGTGGGAAGTCCGGGATTTAACTTTGATTGGCAGATTCAAAAAATTTATCGCCAGAACTCGTGTGTAGCAAAACAACGACAGCTTCCGAGGGACATAATTATATATTTCACCACAAGAGAATCCAGAAATGCGATAATACAGAAGTTCTACAATAACAGGCTGCGAATCGATGGACAGGACTTGATTGTTTTTAAAGAAATACCATCTCAAATATTAAGAGCAAGGAGAGACTACACTTTCTTAACTGAAAAACTCAGAGATTCTCAGATACAATATAAATGGGAAGTGCCATCTGGTATCACAGTCACATTTGAGAACCAAAAATATCGTCTCAATTCTGTTTGCGAAGCCCGAGATTTTTACTACAAAACTCTGAAGGCGGGACTTTCTGATTCACCCGGACTTGGAGAAAGACAAGGAGAAGGAGAAGATAAGCAGCGGGACACGTGGCTACAAGGCGGAGGGTGTTGCTTTCCCTTTCCGGAAGGGCAGAAGAGTAAAGAATAAAGATCCAGCTATGCCTTTAAAATACTTCTTAAATTTTTAATTTGAATAAAATTTCAGGACTCCTGTCTGGTATAAAATGACAAAGCTGTATACCGATGAAGAGATATTGAGACTGAAAGAAGCGGTGCTGAATTTGGACATATATTGTATGGGACTTATATAAGACTTGTTTGAATCTTAATTTAAACTGGGCATGATCTATTCTTTGGGGCGAGGAGAGCGGAGATCATAGTTTTCTTGGATTGTGGTTTGGGATGAATGGAGTCGGGTGCGTGGGGTAGATAGAAGGGTAGTGAAAGT
The DNA here is from genome assembly GCF_009769535.1 of Thamnophis elegans. Lineage (NCBI taxonomy): Eukaryota > Metazoa > Chordata > Lepidosauria > Squamata > Natricidae > Thamnophis > Thamnophis elegans. The sequence goes on from NC_045550.1 coordinate 12,518,052, forward strand.
TCAATTAGATTATCTTGATCCAGAATGTAAGCTGATTTTTGTATAAATTGTTATTTGAATACAAGGTTAAGAAAGATTATCTGGAGAGTCTACACGAGGGTGGAGTAAATATGAGAGGAGCAATGGATGAGGATAAAATATATATGCGGACACGGGTAAAGGCAGGATGGGAGGTATAGAATTTATATGCGGAAGCAGGTAAAGACATTGTTTAAGATTTTAAAAATAATGAGAAGCTGAGTTTAATGTTAGAGAGTATATTGACTTCTCTTTCTTGGGGGGGGGGGTCCCCCCCCTTTTTTTCTTTTTATTATTCTTTTCTTTTTTTGTTCTTTATTTTTTATTATTTTTTATTATTTTGTAACTTCTAATCTATTTGGTTTCAATATACTCCAGACTTTGCTTGATAAAGAACGATGCCGGGAATGGGACCTGGGAAGTCGGAAGGGGGTCAGGGAGGGGGGTTCAGGGGGTGGGTGGGGGGGAGGGTGGAAGTATAGACTCAATTTTCAGAACAATGAATGCACTTGGATACTGTTGCTTTTTTTTTCCTTTTTTTCTTTTCTTCTTTCTTTTCCTTTTATTTTTCTTTTGTTTTAGTACAAAACAAATAGACCAATGAATACTAGAAATACACCGAAGCAAGGTGTAGAGGGAAAGAAGAGGGGGGAATTAAGAGGGAGTGAGAAGGGAATGTAAGGAGGGTGAGATGGTGGGAAGGGGAGAAAGGAATGGCTGAGGGGGAGGGGAAGTAGAAGAGGGGATTGTTGGAAGGGAGAAATGAAAGTTGGAGGGGTAGAAGGAAGGGTGTATGTAGGATAGAAGTGTTATGAGTTGTTTATTGCTTCTTCTTTTTTTAACTGCACAGTATTTAAGTGATTGTATAAAGGAAAAGGAAAATGTAATAAAAGAATCTTTGATTATAAGAATTGTGTGAGATCAATCAGAAAGAAAGACAATGAGAAACTAGAATTCAGCTTTCTTTGTCATCTGTTCTGAATTTTTGTTTTTACTACTTATTTTCTTTATAAAATTGTTTACAAATAAAAAAAAAAGAAGAAAAAGGGCTGAGATGGTGTGAGTGCGTGAGTTTTATGCCCTCTCCTGGGCTCTACCTTAGAACTTCCTGTTCCGGTGGAAGAAGTGTATTCTGATTGGTTGTCAGACTCCCAGGGGTGGGGGTGGGGTCTTAGCTAACTTTGTAGGCTGTCCTGAGATACAAGCTTCTTTGAGCCTTGCTGGCTGATATAATCTTCCCAAGTGCCATGTGGTGAGATGGATAGAGGGCTAATCCTACCTTTCGTTATGTAGAATAGACTGGCTCGGGCCTTAATGGCCCATTGACAAAGGAGGGCGGGCTATTAAGAGTGAGTCTGTTTCCTGCCTAAAAACATGTTTCTCCATTTCTCATCCAGGAAAATATAATATTCTGCCTTTTTAATATTTCCTAGGATATTTCATTCTTCTAGGAGAGGGGTGGGTGCTAACTTCCTACAGCTCATTGGATTTTGTTCAACAAGTCATGGGTAAAACAAATCAAGGATTATCACGAGCAGAATTTCCCAGTTACTTCTGCTCTCAAAAACTCTTGAGTACACAGGATAGATTCATGGAAACAAAGACTCGATGATTGGTAATAATAGGTCTATGGTAGTGTGAACCCATCGGCTTATTGTCAAAGGAAGCTATGCTAGTAGAGATGCTTTGAACAATTGTTTTACTACGAGGGCTACCTTCTCTGGGCTGCAAAAACCCAGACAACCACTAGATGGCAGAAGAATAGCAATAGCAATAGCAGTTAGACTTATATACCGCTTCATAGGGCTTTCAGCCCTCTCTAAGCGGTTTTCAGAGTCAGCATATTGCCCCCACAGTCTGGGTCCTCATTTCACCCACCTCGGAAGGATGGAAGGCTGAGTCAACCTTGAGCCGGTGAGATTAGAACCGCTGAACTGCAGATAACAGTCAGCTGAAGTGGCCTGCAGGCCCTAACCACTGCGCCACCTCGGCTGTTAGGGCTTCTATACATTAGAAGCTGTCTATGCTGTCATCTAGTAGTCAGTCTTACATACTAATAGCAAAATTAGCATGTTGATCTTTCTATTAGCCTTGATCCTTCAATCAATGCATAACGCATAATGAACTTAGTAAGATTTATATCTGGGGGGGCATATTTAAGACTGCACTGTAACTATCCAAAATGTCACCCTAAGAAGGAGAGTCACTTAGGTGAGTATAGAAATGTGATGAATAAACAAAATAAATCAATAGAATGTGAAGCTTGAAACAAGTCAAGTTGCAGAAATAAAAGAATTCCAAAGCAGTGGGAGCAGATTATTACAAAATAATTACCGGTAGATGTGGAAGGAACAAGCTAAGCAGACGTGGAATGCTGACTCTGAAAAAAAAATAGATTGAATTGTTGAAAGAAATGTCCTTCTGGGTTCAGCTCCAAGTGGGGAAAAAGACACTGGAGACATGGAGGCTGCTTGGAAAGATGGTTTATTGGTGGACAGGGCCACATGGCTTGAGCCCTGAACAGAAAAGGTGATCACATGCTTCAATGTTGGTGGAGAAGAAGAGAAGGGCTGAGGGAGGGGCTTGCTAGGCTTTTTATAACCTGTTCGGTCCTACCTCTCTGTTTCCTGTTCCTGTGTAAGAAATGTATTCTGATTGGTTGTCAGACTCCCATGGTGCCATGCAGGGGCATCTCTCTAGGCCAGTGATGGGCAACCTTTTTGGCGTGGTGTGTCAAAAATCGGCAAAAAATCGAGCATAACTCGCGTTGTGTGTCACTTCGACAAAAACATAATTTTGCGCAATTTATAGTTTTAACTACAAAAATGTATAATTGCAATATATAATTGTATTTAATAAACCAAAAACAAATTATTTAACATACCCGCTTAGTAACTTCTTTGTTCATCAGTCGATTTCGTATGTTGCCCTTGATATTATTGAACTTGTTTGGGGTGCCGTGAACCAGGGCTGTGGAGTCGGCTGCTTCCAGCTCCACGTCCTCATCAACAAGCCGCTCCAGCCCGCCCCAAGAGAACTCAGATATTCTCTTAATAATTGCATCTTTATTCTGCATATCGTGAAATAGAACTGGCGCACATCTTAGGAGAGTTTCTTTAATAAATTCTCCTTCTCCGCTGTTCCCTGCTGTGGTGCGGTCGTAACCGACAGTCCCAGGAGTAGACTCTCTGTGCCAGCCTGACTGGAGAGAGGCGCGCACTGTTCCCGCGCTCCTCTCCTGCGGGTCCTCCCTCGCCGCGCTGATGATGTGTGTGCGCAAGGCACGCACGCCTTACCAGCAGCCCCTGCGCTCAGAAAGGGGCGGCGGCGATACAGTAAGTGAGTGTGGGCGGGGGAGATCACACGTCCCGCCCCCCCCGTTCCTCCAGCACAGATTCTTTCATCCTCGGCGGCCGTGCAGGAGCCGAGGATGAATCGCATGAAATCCTGTGCGTGTCACCCCAAATGGCTACGCGTGTCAGCACTGACACGCGTGTCATAGGTTCGCCATCACTGCTCTAGGCTGTGATGAGTTCTCAGTTGCCTTGTGGTCAGTTGAGTAATATCCCTTCCCCCGTACAGCTGCAGTGAGGAGAAGTCTTTATTATGTAAAGTGGGCTGGCCTGGCCATCTTAATGGCCCATTAGCTGGGGATGGGCAGAAAGCTATAGGCAACTATTCTGTCTTTTGAAACATGTTTCTTTTCACATCCAGAGAAATATTCTGCCTTTTCAATATTTCCTAGGATATTTCATTTTTCTGGGAGAGGGCTGGATGATAACTTCCCACAGAATGAAATGGAATATTCGGCAAAAGAGCACATCTGGCTTGCTGGCAGGAACTGTGAACGGGAGCATTTGTTTATACTTTGAGTTTAGCTAAGCTACTATGCTAAGTCCCTGATTCTGTTGATACAAAAAAAAAACCCTCTGTATATCTTGAACTGAATCAAGAATTCAGCATTGTTGAGAAGAATCATGTGCTTCTCTTCGTTTGCAGTTAAAAGCTCATTTGCACAAGGAAAGTCAATCAGCCAGTGTACTTTGCCGAGACATTGTTTACTCTGGAAGAGAATTCTTTCAGCTCTTACCTTTTTAGAATCCCAAGAATGCAGGAGTAATTGCAAGCGGAACTTCTGACCTTTTGTTGCTGTGAGTTGCTGTACCTGCTTAAATCTTTGGCAGCAGCACATTAAAAAGGCTGCTCAGCTCCTCTTGCATATTTTCCCCTACCGGAAAAGAATCTGTGCGGCGCTCAGAACAAATATCAAACTTTACATATCTTTTTTTCGGGGGGGGGGGGGAGGTTTGAGTATGTATTTTAATGTCAGTCCCTGTGTTAGGCCAACTGCATGCTCTACAGCAGGGGTCTTAAAGTCCAGTCTGTGAACCTCCACCCGTCTGCGGCAGGCCAGAAACCGGGTCGGACAAAGAAGCAAAGAAGCCCCATCCATGGGATACAGGCAGCACACAAAACCACGTCCCTTGCAGTCTGCAGGAAAACCTCTCTATGGTCTACAGCAGTGTTTCTCAACCTTGGCTACTTGAAGATATCCGGACTTCAACTCCCAGAATTCCCCAGCCAGCTCTCAACCTTGGCAACTTGAAGATGTCCGGACTTCAACTCCCAGAATTCCCCAGCCAGCTCTCAACCTTGACAACTTGAAGATATCCGGGCATTCGCTGGCTGGGGAATTCTGGGAGTTGAAGTCCAGACATCTTCAAGTAGCCAAGGTTGAGGAACACTGGTTACAGACTTGAAATAAAATAAAGCCAATGCAAAAAAATATTTAAGTAAATAAAATAAGCATGTATACATCCTATATTTTTGATGGTATGAAAGAGGATGATTGACTTAGGTCTGATATGCACTCTTTCTACTTTTTTATGGGATGTGATTTTATGCACCTATAGTTGGTAATACTTTTAGAAGGGTCAACCAGTGTGGCTTGAAAAATAAGGAGCCTTTCAAGCATTCCCAGGTATTTTTGTTGGGCAAGATGTTATACAAAAATAAGGATAAGGGTAACAAATTTAAAAAGTTAGGCCATAGCAAGTCGTTCAGCCATGACACCGGTCAGTTCCAGGAAGAGGTTCTGAGCTGAACAAATATTCATTGTTGGCATCAGTAACATCTAGCATCCATGGACAAAATAAAAGATTACTCCACGTGCTTAAAATACAATTTCCCATAGGTCTCCTGTCTTGATTGGAAAACACAGGTTTTCTCACCTAGCAGAGAACAAACGAAAACCAGAATCTTTATTTAAGACAAACCGGACATTAATTTGCCTATGGAAAAACGTGACTATGAATCTATATCTATATCTATATTTCTATTTCTATTTGATCTATCTATATCTATCTATTTATCTCTATCTCTCTATCTCTCTATCTCTATCTCTATCTCTATCTCTATATCTATATCTATATCTATATATCTATTATATCTATATCTATTTTTATTTCTTTTTCTATTTCTATTTCATCTATCTATATCTATCTATTTATCTCTATCTATCTATCTATCTATCTATCTATCTATCTATCTATCTATCTATCTATATTTCTATTTCTATTTCTATTTCTATTTCTATTTCTATTTCTATTTATTTCTATCTATCTATCTATCTATCTATCTATCTATCTATCTATCTACCTACCTACCTACCTACCTACCTACCTACCTATACCTATACCTATACCTATACCTATTTCTATTTCTATCAACCTATATCTATATCTATCTATTTATCTCTATCTCTATCTCTCTATCTCTATCTATCTATCATCTATATTTCATGTTTCCCCATAAGGAGAAACTATCACTTAGGAGAAAAACATCATTTGGAAAATGGTTTTCAGAAATAATACCCATCTTATTGGCATCCTCACCTTTCAACTCTGGTGAGAACTCAAGGAGCCTAATTATTATAAAAACACTGGTATATAAAATATTAAAACAATTACAATGAACATTAATAAAAGCCTTAAAGATTAGAAGCAACAGATGGGAATGCTCTCTCCTGTGCCAGCAGAAACACCTTCCACGTATGTTTTCCTTGCAGCTGTTAACAGCTGGAGACATTCAAAGTGAGAGAGGTGAGGCAGCGTCTGCCCCTAAGCCATTTAGGGCTTTAAAACTCAACACATAATTGTGTCCAACGATCCATTTAGCAATCATTACGGATTTCTTAGAATGGGTAATATTTGAGTCAATCAGTCAAGTGACTGTTCATAGATCCAACAGATCAACCTTGGTGCTAGTTATGATTCAAAATCAAAGTTCTTACAGCACCACCACCACCACCACCCCGTGGCTACATGACCAAACTTTGTGTGTTTGAAACCAGACTGCATTTATACATGTTTGCAGCACCCCATGGTCATGTGACCGCGTTTTACTATCCTTTTGCCAAAAGCTGGCATTTACTTCCATTTTGGGAAAACCACCCCAATTGCAAATCACGGGTTCGCCTAAGAACTGTAGCCTTCACTTAATGATTGCAGCAGCCATCCATATTTGTTTAATGCAGTGTTTCTCAACCTTGGCAACTTGAAGATGTCTGGACTTCAACTCCCAGAATTCCTCCTCCAGTCATGTTGGCTCAGGAACTCTGGCACTGAAGTGTGCAAGTCTTAAAGCTATCAAGTTACAAGGCTCTTGCACCCCTAGCCCTTTAGAAAAAAACCCAGGGATGTTCAAACTTGACATCTTTAAGACTTTAAGGCAGTGTTTCTCAACCTTGGCAACTTGAAGATGTCCGGACTTCAACTCCCAGAATTCCCCAGCCAGCATTCGCTGGCTGGGGAATTCTGGGAGTTGAAGTCCGGACATCTTCAAGTTGCCAAGGTTGAGAAACACTGGTTTAATGACTGTAAAAGATGACCAGGCTGAGTTCAAGAGGAGGGTCAAACGCATCATCAGTCTGCAGTCCCTATACCCCCGAAAGAGACCTTAAGTCCAGTCTTCTCCATTGATTCTTCTCTGGCATCAATTTGCCTTGACTCTTAGTAGATCAGATTCTTGTGTATAGGTTGCATGAATAAACTCACAATGAATGCTTTTGAACTCTATTCTGGCTTCTGGTTACTCGCACCTGACAATAAGTGCTGCAAAAAAGGCAATAAAACATTGTGTCAGTTATGGAACCGAAACAGTTTTATGACTGTTATTGACTTACAACCACGATGAGCAGGCTCCATTATAGCCATAAGTCAAGGACTATGACTAGATTGATATCACAGGTTCCTTGAATTCAACATCTTCCTCAATGCTGTTTGTAAAGCTTTACACTATTTGGATAATTGGTTGCTTTAATTATCAGGATGTTTTTACTAACATTCAATTGCAGTCTGTCACTGATAACTTAAATCCATTATTTGGTGTCCTGCACTGCATAATAAGAGAAAATAAATCTTGGTCTTCTTTTGTTTGGTATCCTTTCAGATTTTCAGGAGAGCTGCCACTGAAAAGTGTTATTTAATCTCCCCTTCCCTCTACCTACCAATCTTTTCTTCTGAAGACTAAAATTCAACCATGTCTTTCAATCTCTTTTTGTAGGAATTTGTTTTTAATTCCCTAAAGTCTTCGTCTTTCTCTGAACCTGTTCATGTTTCTTTGAATCCTCTTTAAAATGAAGTAAGCAGAACTCAGCATACAGTACTTCAAGTATTTTCTAAACCAGGCAGAACAAAAGGGTACAATTCAGGGGTGAAATTCAGCAGGTACTGGCAGGTTTAAGTTTAAGTTTAAGTTTTATTTTATTTATATGCCGCCCTATTCCCAAAAAGGGACTCAGGGCGGCGAACAACTTAAACGGGCAAGGAAAACATACAAGTACAAAATAGACCAACAGCCACACCTGTCGAGAGGGGAAGGGAACTCATCAACCCCAGGCCTGCCGACACAGCCAGGTTTTAACGGCTTTTCGGAAAGCAGGGAGAGAGGTGAGGGTCCGAATCTCCGCGGGGAGTTCATTCCAAAGGGCCGGAGCTGCATCAGAGAAGGCCCTCCCCCGGGTCGTAGCCAGATGGCATTGGCTAGTGGATGGGACCCGGAGGAGGCCGACCCTGTGCGATCTAATGGGTCCTTGGGAGGTAATTGGCAGCAGGCGGTCTCTCAAGTACCCAGGTCCAATACCATGAAGGGCTTTATAAGTGATAACTAGCACCTTGAAGCGTATCCGGAGACTGATTGGGAGCCAGTGCAGCTCATGGAGGATAGGTGTAACGTGGGTGTATCGCGGTACACCCACAATCGCTCGCGCGGCCACATTCTGGACCAGTTGAAGTCTCCGAATGCTCTTCAAGGGCTGCCCCATGTAGGTTCTGGTAGCAGAAATTTTGAGTAGTTTGGAGAACCAACAAATACCACCTCTGGCTGGCCCCAGTGTGGGGTGGGAATGGAGATTTTGCAATATCCTTCCCCCAGGAGTGGGATGGGAATGGGGATTTTGCAGTATCCTTCCCCTGCCACGCCCACCAAGCCACGGCCACAGAACCAGTAGTAAAAAAAATTGAATTTCACCACTGGCACAATTACTTCCCACAATCTGAAAGCTCCATACTTTTTGGATGCGTTTGTCTTTTTCTTATCACACTGCTGACTCAAGCTTATTTTGTGATTAATAGCTGTTCCAAGAACTTTTTTACAAGTGACATTTCAAACCAGGCATTTCCCCCCTCCATTTTAATGCCAGAGTTTACATTTGTCTCTCTTAAATTTTGATTAGCTACCTTCAATATACTGTATTTCTATGACTTACAGAAATCATTGTGAATTTTATTTAAATCTTCTAAAATATTAATTATCCAATTTAATTGAAAAAAAAAAGATCCTGAGTCCCTTAGAAAGAGTACAGAGAGGAGCAATAAAGATGATAAGAGGTCTGGAGACTAAACCTTATGATAAACTGGGGGACTAGGCTAAGGGAACTAGGTATGACTAGCCTAATGAAGGGAAAGATTAGGAGTGACATGATAGTTGTCTTCCAGTACTGTAGGGGCAGTCACAGGAAGTAGGGAGTTGACTTATTCTCCAAAGCATCTGAGGGCAGGACGAGAAGCAACAGGTGAAAGCTTGTTAAAGAGAAATCCTACCTGGAACTAAGGAGAAATTTTCTGACACAGAGAGCAATTTACCAATGGAACAGCTTGCCTCTTGGAGTTGTGGGTACTCCATCGCTAGTTGTTTTCAAGAAAAGACTGGGGAGCCATTTCTCTAGGTTGGTTTAAAGACTCCTGCTTTGGACAGAGGATTGGGCTAGAACACCTCCAAGGTCCCTTCCAGCCCTGTGAGTCTATGATTCAAGAAAGAGCCATTAACAAATTAGATCAGCATTCTTTCCCCTCCATCTCAGTATGGATTTAGGCAGACAAAGGATATCTACCGCAGCAATATCCTGGAAGTGCATGACTTTCATACACGTTTTTGTTTAGCCGATGTATAATTTTATTTATTAATTTTAGAAAGTGAATTTCCATCAGATGGGGCCATGAGTCTAGATTGAACAGTTTATACCATTATTGAAAATAGCAGTGATCCTGCTCAGAACAATATGCACCAGTATATACACTATATAGTATATAGTGTATATAAATAGAATACCTTAATGGGTTTGTGAAAGCATGCAAAACATTTCAAGATCAAACTGTACTATCTTGTTCTGACTTTGAAGGCGCTATTCCAATTTGGGATTTTAAGAGTTTTGGTCTTATATGTGCATCTTTTAACTTTACAGTGAAAAATCTATAGGCATGATATTCCAACTTATGGGGGCAGCAATCAGGGAGAAATAATCAGGGAGACATATAACTGACTTTACTTCTTTTACTTTGCATGTAGTGGGGTTCTTCAGAAGGTCCTTGCCATAAGTATGGAAGGAGAAGACCAAATCTATTTGGGAGAGACAATCCTTGAACAATTTCCCCACAACTTAAAACGTTTGATTTTTAACTATTTTCCACAATCCACTGAATGATAGCTGATTTTGCACATTATCAAACACCCTTGGTAGGCATGGAAATATCAGCTAATTCAAGCTGATTGTACAATGTCTTCAACTAGCTCTTTTTGTTGTTAGTTCAAAGTTGTGTCCAATCCATCATGACCCCATGGACAACATTCCTCCAGGCCTTCCTGTCCTCTACCATCCTCTGGAGTCCATTTAAGCTCACGCCAACTGGTTCAGTGACTCCATCCAGCCACCTCATTCTCTGTCGTCCCCTTCTTCTTTTGCCCTCCATCGTTCCCAGCATGAGGCTCTTCTCCAGCGAGTCCTTCCTTCTCATTAGGTGGCCAAAGTATTTGAGTTTCCTCTTCAGAATCTGGCCTTCTAAAGAGCTCTTACCAGTCCTTACTTTAAGGTCTGGATGAGAAGCATCCAAAATGAAGGAGGGATTTTTGACATACCTGCAATGTCTGTGCGGATTCTCATGTGTCCCACATTAATTTGAAATGAACTTGAAGTGATTCGCTAGTTAAATTATCTATAACATTCAGAACAAATCAGCTTCATTATAGTAGAAGTCAAATAGACAATAGACAATGAGAGTCAATCTTTCCCTATTTCCTCATCTAATCTATCTGCATGATTAATCTGCAATATTTTAAGATCATTTATAATATTGTGCAATATCATCAAGTTTACCCATTTTACCAGAATCACTTATGTTGTCAGGCCTGCAATTATATTCCTTTTAGAATTTTGGCCTGCCACACTTTCTCTTATTTCATTATGCTGTTTCATTAGTACAGTTGATGGGAGTGGGGAATAGAAGGAGTGAGATTGTGGAATGTATTGTTATCATTCTTTTCTAGAAGCTCAAGGTCATCTTTTGTCTTCGTACTCTTACACCTGACCGGAAGCAGCTGGGTGTGGATGCCAGCGTGGAAGAAGAAGATTGGACCATGTGATGGATTGTGGGTGTGGGGACAAGATCATGAACTTTTAACTGGGTGGAATTCTGATGTCCTTTCCAGTATTGGGATTAACACAGATGTGCTAAGATGTCTGCTTTATTAAATTGGAACTTTTAAGGATAGTTTTGCCTTGGTCTCTGATTTAATTCTACATGATACTTGGAACGCTGACATATGTACTTTCTCATATAAAGGTATGGAATGAAATAAAGGATGAAAAAGAGAATTGTCATCTGTATTTTTATTGGCATTGTTAGCTCGTGGTTGTTAATGTTATTGACATCATGAGAGTAGGAAATTGTGTACTGGACCGATATCATCCTGTGGTTAAATTTGGAGGCACTTCGTAATGCCTTAGAGTATTTTTCCAGAATTACATGAAATCTGAAGACAAATTGTATCATAAAAATCAATGAAATATTTATTTTAAGAGTGGAGGAAATGCTCCCTCAACCAGTCCTGGCGTGAAATGCATCTTTTATTATTCATCCATATATCTTTGCTTTCCTGGTAATCAATCCAGGATGTGTGAATACATTTTACAGTATATTTATTTTAGAACAATATCTTTCCCACTCTTCTGTTGGCGTGTCATGCCATTAATAGACTTGCTCTCAATTTGTTGCCAAGTGAAGAAAAGAGCTTTTTGGCTTGATGCTTCTAAACCAGAAGTCCAGACATCTTCAAGTAGCCAAGGTTGAGAAACACTGATATAAACAAATTCCAAATGTTAGAGTGTATATTGAAAATTAATGTTGGGTTATTTCTATTTCTCAGTGAGACACACGAGTCATTCTCACTGCACAAATTGCTTTGCTGAGATAAATCAAAACTGCTTAATTTACACTGATGGCAATACAATTGTGAAGGAATAGATTGACATCTGATGTCCAGAAATATACTGTTGCTTTGTCCCAAAGGTGCTTTTTCAAAAGGCAACTGGACTTTCGTTGTTTTTTCCTTGAAGGTGTTTCGATTCTCATCCAAGAAGCTTCCTCAGTTCTGTTGTTCTGTTCAATTGCTTTGTGTTATTTATAGCAATAGCAGTTAGACTTATATACCGCTTCATAGGGCTTTCAGCCCTCTCTAAGCGGTTTTACAGAGTCAGCATATTGCCCCCAACAACAATCCGGGTCCTCATTTTACCCACCTCAGAAGGATGGAAGGCTGAGTCAACCTTGAGCCAGTGAGATTTGAACAGCTGAACTGCAGAACTGCAGTCAGCTGAAGTAGCCTGCAGTGCTGCATTTAACCACTGCGCCACCTTGGCTCGTATTGGTTTATCACTCTGAGGTAGTTCAACCACAAAATAGTATGAGAGCCTTAAGCAAAACTGAATGAAATATATAAGACTAGAGAGAAACTACAAATACAGTATCCCAGTGGTGAGATCCTGCCGGTGTAACAACCAGTTTGGTGATCATTTTTCATGCACGGGGGCTCACTTCGCTCGCGCACATGGCTGAAGTATGCTACACCCGTGTGCACAGTTTTACCAAAACCTACCTTCAACGTTACTTCTTGGGGAGCACTGGTGGGTTTCAAAAATTTTTAGAACTTCTTCTGTAGATGTGGCCTGCTTTGTGGGAGTGACTTGCCGGCCATGTGACTGGGTGGGAGTGGCTTGGCAGTCATGTGACTGGGTGGGTGTGGCCAACTTGTAAAATGTGGTGAAACTCACTTAACAAACGCTCTTGCTTAGCAATCAAAATGTTGGCTCAGAAACTGAGAGCCGAGGTGGCGCAGTGGTTAGAGTGCTGTACTGCAGCCACTTCAGCTGACTGTTATCTGCAGTTCGGCTGTTCAAATCTCACCAGCTCAGGGTTGACTCAGCCTTCCATCCTTCCGAGGTGGGTAAAATGAGGACCCAGACTGTGGGGGCGATATGCTGACTCTGTAAACCGCTTAGAGAGGGCTGAAAGCCCTATGAAGTGGTATATGTCTAACTGCTATTGCTATTGCTAACTCTGGCATCTGACGCACGCAAGTCATAAAGTTGTCAAGTTACAAGACCCTTGCACCCCTAACCCTTTAGAAAAAGAATCCCAGGGGTGTTCAAATTTCACCACTTTAAGACTTGTTGACTTCAACTCCCAGAATTCCTCCTCCAGTCATATTGGCTCAGGAACTCTGGCATTGAAGTGTGCAAGTCTTAAAGCTATCAAGTTACAAGGCTCTTGCACCCCTAGCCCTTTAGAAAAAAAACCAGGGATGTTCAAACTTGACATCTTTAAGACTTTAAGGCAGTGTTTCTCAACCTTGGCAACTTGAAGATGTCCGGACTTCAACTCCCAGAATTCCCCAGCCAGCGAATGCTGGCTGGGGAATTCTGGGAGTTGAAGTCCGGACATCTTCAAGTTGCCAAGGTTGAGAAACACAGCTTTAATGTTTAGATAGGACTCTTAGAGGTGGGCGGGGCGATTGGTGAGCCAGTCAATTAGTGAGCGGTGGGCGGGACAAGCGTGGTGCGGACAGATGGGGAGAGGGAACTGGAACCGGTTCTAAACTGCACGGTAGATTTGTGGAACCTCTTCTATAGAAGAGGTTAGAACTGGCAGGAACCCACTCCTGTTGGGGAGTAATAAAGCTGGGGTGTGGCAATCATCTCTGCCATGCTAATCAGCTCAGGGATATAGGTAAATGAAGGGCAAGGGAGGGAGAGCCAATCTGATCGTCATAGTAAACCAGTTCGCTCCCAAACCAGTCTGAACCATCTGAATCCCATCCCTGCTGTAGCCTCTATAATCTGATGGAAAATATCTATATTATAACTATAAGCTATATTATTATTATAAATATCTATATTTATGAGCCGAGGTGGCGCAGTGGTTAGGGTGCAGTACTGCAGGCCACTTCAGCTGACTGTTATCTGCAGTTCAGCGGTTCTAATCTCACCGGCTCAAGGTTGGCTCAGCCTTCCATCCTTCCGAGGTGGGTGAAATGAGGACCCAGACTGTGGGGGCGATATGCTGACTCTGTAAACCGCTTAGAGAGGGCTGAAAGCCCTATGAAGCGGTATATAAGTCTAACTGCTATTGCTATTGCTATATTATAATAACAAGAGAATTTCCAGATGATTATTTTTGGACGCAATATAACAGGTCCACCATTGTTACACTGGAGAGCTTATACACCTTGTCTTAATTCAAAATTCTCTGAGGAAGAGTTCAGTTAAACTGTTGTTTCCCTGCAGTCTATTAAGTGACGTGGAGAAAAGAAAATGTCAGAAAGTAAAATAGAAAAAAAAGAGGATTTCAAAAAAAATAACACTGTGACATCAGAAATTAGAGGTCTTTAGCCATTTTGGATTCAGATCCCTCTTTTGGTTGGCTTCGGTTCTGTTTTCATGCAATCTTGTGATTCCTAAGGGGAAAACTGGCTACTTCTGCATTAAAGATAACTTCTAAAAGTGGCTCCACCATTCTAAAAATATCTGTGTTTTTAATCTTAAACAAGATTGACCTTATAGTCTGTTAGACACATTCAGAAAAGCTTATAAGCTAGAAGATTATGCTTCTAAGGCTTAGGAAGGAGGCAAGTTCAACTTCTTTCTTTACATCAGTTTAGTTAGCCTGTCCTTTAAACAAAACAATTCCCAGAATAGTTCACTAAGATTAGTAGAACAGGAGTCCTTCAGTTTGCAAGTTAAAGATAATAACACATCACTAAAAGAAGAGAATGGGGAAGCAATGATGGGAAAATAAGAATCTATTTTGTTAACTTTCTGGTCTAAACAACTGGAAGAAACAGGCCAGGAAGACATGTAGAATTGCTGGAGCTAAATGTCCCTTCCATATTGGCCAGATATAAATCATCTTAGAAGAAGCAACTGAAGATACATATTTCTGAATGACAGAGCTGTTGTTTTTTAAATGTATTGATGGGTAATGCTCTGCCTCAGTCAAAGCCTCAGAATGACTCTGGGCAATTAAGCATCATTTCTTACTATCCTGAAACAGGATAGATAGCTTCCGCTCCAGGGGTGGGTTCCGGCTTTTGTTACTGCCGGTTTGCTCAGGGATGTGCTTTGCTCACACACACACTTGATACACACTATGAGCGCATGCGCAGTAGTAAAAAAAATGCTTCTGCACATGCACAGAAACAAAAAACAATAGAACCAGTTCGGGGGTGTGGCCCGCCAAGTTACTACCATTCGGCCGAACCGTTCCAAACCAGTAGGAACCCACCTCTGTTTTGCTCATCCTGTCCCTACTTAATATTCTCAGCCTTGAGATCCTGATTTGAGCATTGCCACAAAAATCAATCAAAAGGAAAAAGAGCATCCAAACTGGCCAAAGATGGGTGGCCTACAAATTTTATAAACAAACAAACAAACAAATACAATTTGCTTGTATAAAACGCCCTGGTTGGGTATGCAGAAAGAAATGCTCACGTGTCAGCACTCCTCCATTGAGGAAAGAAAACCACGAGACTCCATTGATAGAAATCAAGTGTACTTTTGCTAATTATAAATGATCAGAAGCGTAGCAAAGCGAAGACTGATTATTTAGGCGCGAAAGCAAATGATATATAGAATAACCCATTCCCCACCCCTTGGGATCCCGGTTACAGTCCAATCATAATTCTCCCAAGTTTCAGGTGCGAGATAACTTTGAAAGGCATCACCAAGATGGAATGTCGGTGCTGTTGGCCTTGGCGGGAAACCTCCTCCACATGCGCAGTAAGACAGGCAGCAGAAACTCCAGAATCTTCCTCCAGCACAATTAGTATTCCCTGAATCCCCTCCCAAATACCATGCCCCCCCTCCCCGTTTTAATGGCAGCCGAAGCAGCAGCAAAGCAGAGGCTGACATCACGTCTGTAAAGGAGCTCCTCCCAAATTGGACTAGCAAGTCTATATCCTGCCAGTGGTGAAACCGGGTGATGATCGACATGGAACATCGCTTCCAGACTCCAGAATAAATTGAGTGGTCTTTGCACAGTTCTGATATAAATTGTATACAAATGACAGTGCCTTCTCTAGCAGCATTTAGATTTTTGTGGTGTAAAAATGCAGTGCTGCTGTATTTGTACCCAACCAATGTACAGCCTTTGCTATTTGCCTAAAAATATAGCCAGAACAAACATAATCCCCTGTGCCGAGTCAAACACAAAGTCCATTGTTATAATAACTCAAGGCTTGTAAACTGAAAGGGAACATTTAACAAAGGTGACTGGGCCTGTCTTTTGATAGCATCCCCAATTCCACGCTTAGATTTTTTAAAAAACTATTTTACTGACACTTTGGGGATCTGCAGAAAAAAGCAATGTCTTGCTTAAGCCTCAGTCAAACAGTCATCATGCTAAAGTACTTCAGGATTATGGTTGCTGGATCCCCAATTTTACCCTGAAAATCTGAAGGCTCTCATACTGAAGTCTGGAGAAATGCATTCCTTTTATTAACATTCCTTCCTTCCCTTCCTTACTTTCTTCCTATTTCTTATTTATTTATTTATTTATTTATTTATTTATTTATTTATTTATTCCTTCCTTCCTTCCTTCCTTCCTTCCTTCCTTCCTTCCTTCCTTCCTTCTTTCGTCCTTTCCACTGTCAGTCTTTTTCTCAATTCCCCTCTGACAGAAGTAAAGCGTTCAGGAGATGACTGTAATAATAACGTTCAATTTTATACAAAATGGTTTCTCCTGCCACTCTCACAGTTCCAGTTGGAGAGCAGATGTGACTGCAGCTGTTAAGGGAGCTACACCCCACTTTTTTTTACGACAGGAAATGCTCTACATACTGGGATGGTGAACATGTGATTAACGGACTAAATGTAGACTCTTCTGCCTCGTTTTCGATTTCCTGAAAACACTCGGGGATTATCCTGCCAAAATTCAGCCACAACAACAACAACAAATGTGTGGGCATTCTTGTGGATTCTTCTTAAAGAGAATGTTAAGAACAAAATGCTTAAATACACATGTTAAGTGTGTGTATGTGTGTGTGTGTGAAAACAAAAAATCTAGCATTTGAAGTGGATTCCTAATGTGGACTTACATGGAATCTGTGCAGCTATATATTTAAAAAGTGCCTATCCAATGTATCATTGGTTATTCAGCTTACAGGCGGTCCTCAACTTATTTGTTTAACAACCATTCGAAGATATGACAGTGCTGGAAAAAGAGACTTATGACAAGTCCTGTTGAATAAACCCTGTCACATCATCAAAATTCAGGCACTTGGCAACCGGCAAGAATTTACAGCAGTTGGGGGTGTCCCAGGATCATGTGGTCCCCATTTGCAACCTTCCCAGGGGCCTTATGATAAGCAAAGTCAATGGGTGGAACTGGATTCACTTAATGACCACATGATTCATTTCATGACCATGGTGATTCACTTAACAACAGTGACGTGTGGTGAGGTTTATGGCTGGTGAGGCAGTCCTCTCCCCCGACACCCCACTGACTAAAGCACTTTCTTTCGTCCGCCTGTGCTCGCGGCAGAACTCAGGCGGGCTGCCGTGAGCTCAGGCGGGTGAAAGAAGGTGCTTTAGTCAGTGGGGTGTTGCGGGAGAGGAGAGAATGTCTGAGCATTGCATTTATTAAAGAAAAAAAAGGAAATTTAAAGGAAAAGAGGGAGCGTGGGGTGGGGGGGCATCAGAAACAGAGAAAGAGAGGAGGAAGAGTGAGCGCAATGCTGCAGCTTTAAACAGAATGACAGAGTTGAAGCCTCTAAAAAGTGCGCCCTCTACTATGAGGCAGGAGAACTGCGTGCCTCAACTACCTCAGGATTTTTTAGGCTTTTAATCCTCGCTTAACTCTGCTCGAGCGCCTAAAAAGTCAGACTAAATGAGGCATGCAGTTCTCCTGCCTCATAGTAGAGGGCGCTTTTTAGAGGCTTTTTTAAACAGGCAGTCATTCACGGTGCGGCAGCAGCTAGCTAGCCTAACAGCACTCGCCTTTTCCCATTTACATTTTTTTCCTTTTCATGATTGACAGTGGTGAGGCTGTGCCTCCCCTGCCTCCCCTGACTGCCCGTCACTGCTTAACAACGATGGTAAAAAAGATTGTAAAATTGGGAACCACTCACAGAATGACTGTACTGCTTAGCAGCAAATGTCTCAGTCCCAAATGTGATTGTAAATTGAGGACAATCTATATTCTGGGTTCTCACTTCATTTTAAAATATGTACTGTACAGTTATGTTGCTTCCCTCTCTCAGTACGAATATTTTTTTTAAGTTTATGAAGAAATATAGAAATTGAGTAATAAGACCACAAAAGAAGGAAACATGCAGATGAGCACAACGATTTTCTCTTGCTCTAGGCAAGGAAGTACATCTATATTTGCATTCTCAAATAATTTGAATAGTCAAACACAGTTAAAAATATGAAATCCTACAGGAAATATCTAACTAATTAAAATATCATGAATGAACTATCACCCATAGGAGAATAGGGGGAGGGAATAGGCTAATCCTTCACATCCTTAAATGCTTCCTAAACAGCTTAAAGGAGGCTTTTCAGAAGGCCAATAAGGTGGAGGAGAGGACATTGAATTTGAATTGAATTTATTTCATTTATATGCTGCCCTTTTCCCCGAAGGGGACTCAGGGCGGCTCACAATCCAAGTCAAGGGAAGGGGTACAAATAAAGAATAAAAAGACGAAAAAAACAATACACAATTTAAAAGCACACAACAACCATACCATACCATATCTGGGCATCAGGTAGAGGAAGACCAGTGGTGAAATTCAAGTTTTTTTACTACCAGTTCTGTGGGCGTGGCTTGGTGGATGTGGCAGAGGAAGGATACTGCAAAATCTCCATTCCCACCCCATTCCAGGGGAAGAATACTGCAAAATCCCCATTCCTTCCCCACTCTCAGGCCAGCCAGAGGTGGTATTTGCTGGTTCTCTGAATTACTCAAAATTTCCACTACCGGTTCTCCAGAACCTGCCAGAACCTGCTGAATTTCACCCCTGAGGAAGACTGATATAATAGCATAAGACAATAGAATAAAATCTTGGTGGCCACTGGTTTCCACTCCCATCTCCATAATGTTGCCTCTGGTTGGGTCCTAATATTTTACCTGTTCCAGCAATTCCCTAAACTGCAATATGGAGGTCTTTTTGGATGGTATGTGATGCTAGCTAAAGTTTTGGCATGCAATAGATAAATAAATGCAGTGACGTGCAGTGAGGTTTATGGCTGGTGAGGCATTGACACAGTGGTGGGTTTCAATTTTTTTTAGACTTGTGGACGTCAACTCCCAGAATTCCACAGCCAGGCATGCTCAGTTCCGATTTAAAGTGACAGCATTTGTTTTTCTCCTTTGCGAAAAAGTTTCCTTCATTCTTTTTCTTCTCCCTCCTCCTCCTTCCTCCCTCTCTCCCTCCCTCCCCCCCCTCTCAAACAGACACATGCACACAGAGAAGTTGGATTGGACTATCTCTCCTACCTTCTTCCCTCTCTCACTCACTCTCGCTCAAACAAACAAAACATAGAAGTTGGGTTGGAGCCGATCCGAGCCTTTGATTGCAGGCGGAGCCACGTTGCCTTTTCAAACTTGTAATCAGTGAAGCTGGGCTTATATAGTTTTATCCAGCTCTGTGTGTGTGTGTTTGTGTGTGTGTGTGTGTGTGTGTTTGAAAAGGCAACGTGGCTCTGCCTGCAATCAAACTACACTTGGGGAGGGATCTACACTTGAGGATAAAGTTTGAATTCCTCCCCCTCCCTCCGACCCACATGTACCTTTTCCAGCTGTTTCAGAGAGAATTTCAACTCTGCTCTTGCCTGTCATCATGAAAAGAAAAAAATGTAAAAGGAAAAAGGCAAGAGCTGAGATCAGGCTGAGCTAATTGCTGCCATAGTCACTGTGGATGACTCAGCTTAACTGTTTAAAAAAGCCTCTAAAAAGCGCCTTCTACAGGAGGAGGCAGGAGAATGACATGCCTCACCTACGTCAGGAATTTTTACTGCTCGAGTGATCATAAAATGCCTAAAGTCAGACTAAATGAGGCATGTCGTTCTCCTGCCTTCTCCTGTAGAGGGCGCTTTTTATAGGCTTTTTTAAACAGTTAAGCACTAAGCAGAGTCATCCACATGGTGACTCTGGCAGCAACTACCTCAGCCTGACCTCAGCTCTTGCCTTTTTCCTTTTACATTTTTTTTCCTTTTCATGATGACAGTGGTGAGGCTCTGCCTCCCCTGCCTCCCCTGACTGCACGTCCCTGAATAAATGATTTGAAAGACTGACAAGGAAAAACAGTTTATTGTTTGTTTTGTTTATTTTAAAATACATAATTGTCACTGGACTTGTGGAGCAGTAGATATTTCTGGGATTATATATATATATATATATATATATATATATATATATATATATATACATACATACATACATACATACATACATACATACATACATACATACATATATATATATATATATATATATATATGTTTTTTTATTTGTGCTGATAAATAAATAAAGGGAGACTAGTATAGATCTATTTCAAGCTATTTAGCTCTCATCAGCTAGCCATACCCTTACTGGGATTTGAACCTGGGCATTTTTACATATTAGGCAGACTTCTTAGCCATTAGGCCACAGGCTCTTATCCGTTATCAGTGAAGCCAGGGTGAAAGGTATCTATTAGATTTTTACAACCCCTGGTAAGCCCCAATTATGGGAGGAAGCTAACTGCTTCCATCATCTGTCAATCGGCTCGTCACAAGAGTCCATCACGACAGAAACCCAATGTTTTTTACTGTTGCCTTTATATATATATATATATATATATATATATATATATATATATATATATATATATATATATATATATATATATATTTCAGCTTGAATCCCAAAAATTACTCCCTGTTGCTTTGGGTCTAGCAAATAAAATGAAAGAAAGTATTCCAGAAATATTTCTGTTTCTGACACATAATTCTCTTTCACGATCTGCATCTAGCTTCACTGACTGTCATTTAGTAAAACTATACAATTTTATCCCACCTTTCTGCTAAAAACCCAAGACAGTGAAAATCCCCGTTTATTTAATCCTCCCAATAACTGGGTTGTGGAAGCAAATTTTGCTAGGTGAAGTTAAGTTTGGATCTGAACATCAACCTCAACAGTCTTGGCACAAAACGTTAAGCTTTACATCCTGCAGAATCTTGTGCAAGTTCCTCTTGAATTAGCTTTGTACTAAGGTTTATGTGTGGAAATATTGCACAAAATTATTCAGCTACTTCCTGCAACAGCAGAAGGAACCCGCATAAGAAGTTTACTAGATTCTCTTGACATAGGTACCTTAATGAAAAAGATAGATGTTGCCCATTTCCGCAATGATAATATTTGAAATGCAGCATTTCCATATAAAACATGAAAGGTGTTAAACAAAACAAATGAGCCCTCCTTTGTTCACTTACTACTTTGTACTATATTAGCATCTAAACCTTGTAAAAAAGCATAGCAGCAAACAATCCTTGCTGGTATAGAGTAACACCAATTTTAAAGTCACTGCCTTGATTGCCATTAGACTTCCAAGCCAAATTCAAATTGTTGGTAACTATTTTGCTGCCTTGGGATACATGGAGCAATGCCTTGCCAGAACTAAATCTGTTGTTCCAGTCAATCTAGCGCAGGGATCCCCAACCCCTGGTCAATGGACCAGCACCGGGCTGCAGCATGGCAAAAACTTGGCCGCACAAACAAGCAATATGTAGAAAGCATGCAAAACCACACCCCCTCCAATCTGCTGAAAAACCTCTCTCCATGGAACCAGTCCCTGGTGCCCAAAAGATTGGGGGCTGCTGAAGAGAGAGAACCTCTTGAGAATCTTCCTTTCGTAAGAAGTGCATGTCTAGATGAGATAATAACTTCTCGGTAGTAATCCCCACTCTCTCCAGAGGAAAGTTTCCCACATCCCATTATCCTGTTCTGCAGACACGTAACATTTCAACAAGCCTTCATCTTCATTTTATGTGATTGAATATGACTAGCATAAGTACTTTGGCTACTGGATTTTGTTATCATTCATGTTCCTGAATTTTGTTCCTGCTGTTGAATGCTGCCTAGAATCATTTGGGGCGGGAGCATATTAGAAATACAGTTAAATAAACAACAACAAAGAAAAAAAAAGCAACATCTACCGAACTTCTGGTAGATAAGTTTTCATTGATTGGAAGAGGGTTGGGAATGATCATAAAAGGCAGAGAAAATACTGTGTGGAGTGTGAGCAATGCTGGCCAGCACCAGGAGATAGGAAATTCCTATAAAACATATAAAATAGATGTTGTTAGGAATATAATCTAACGGTTGGGTTGGCTATATATAAATCATGTAACAATGCTATACATGTTTCTTTAAATCATACTGTAAAATGTGATTGGTTGCTGTTTTCCTCAATCGGCCATAAGAGGGAGCCAGAGCGACTGTTAGCTCTCTGTTTGTTAGATGCTGGGCTGATCTGATCTGATTTGGAAGCTGGCTGTTAGAAAGTGCAGTGAGCTATTGTAAGTTTTGCAACTGCTAGCAAACTTTGAGTACTGAACTGATTATATGATACTGGACTATGTTATTTGGATTATCCCTTAATTGAAAGACATTGATGACTGACTGTCTTATCCATGTATGACTTGGACTGTTTGATGGACTCTGATATCTCTATTTCCATGAAAATAAAAGCCTACTTAAACTGCAGTGTCTCTGTATGCTGGTTTGTGTGTTCTCCAACAACACTCTCACAATGCTTCTCTGAACGTACTCGCTCTCCCAACGGGGAGCTTACCTAACAGATGTAAAGCTCTTTGAAAGGCACATTGGCCTGTAGCCTAGGTTTTACTAAGGTTGTAAACCTCTAAATGGCTTGTTTCCCTTCTAATAATGGGTGGAGAGTGTTACTCTCCTCATGATAAATAAAATGCTAAAATTAGATGCCATCCTGATTCTTCATTCCAATGTTTCTTAATCTTTTTTGGATCATACATAACTAAGCAATATTTTTTTATTAAACCTATTACTGTTTCTTTAAAAATGTTTTAAAATAAAAATGTTGAAATGAAACATGCATTAATAAACATCTTTATTTTCCTTTATGTTAATGCATCAATTACAAATCTCAGTAGCATGTAGGTATTTAGGATGGTATATTTCTTCAATGTATGCCATGCCTTTTATTTTTTAAACGATTCTTGAAATGGCATAACATTTAACCTATTTCAATATTCACAGTCTTGGGTGACAAATGGAAGTTTACCTTCACAAAGATATATTGAAGGTGGTATTCTCTCTGAACCTTCATCCGAAAGTCTTCTAGTGATTTGCTTTTTTCCAACTAATTAAATGTGATGACCACAGAGAAATCTGCCAACATCTTTCCTTTACTTACAGACAAGGTACTCGTTTAGCTGCTAGTACATTTGAATAAATCCAAAATCCACCTGAACCCTAATTTTGCTCTTGGGCTCAAGAAGCTGAGAGTCACTGTTTTATTCCATCTGCAAATCAATGTTTGGTTTGTGTTTTTTTTTTTCTTAATGGAAGAACATAAGTTAATTATCCCATCTTTCGCTCCTTCTTTCTGAAAAACAAAAAATAGTTTAGATGCCAATTTACCAGCACAGTGAGAACTGGGCACAGGAAACCCTCCATAACTCCTGACCATTGACAGTATCAAGTGCCTATTTTTGATTTATATATGTTATACACAGCGAAAGATACTGTAGTGTTTTAGACACTGGTTCTTAATGTATTTTTTGTCCCTGCTCTTTCGTATCCTTCTCCATTAGCCCCAGCCTTTTATTAAGCATGTTTATCTGCAGATCTGTCTTCCTTTGCCTTTAATCATCAGGCTTTCTCAAACTCTCCAGAGAACAACAGAGGGGTGTGTTTATTTATAAATTGAATAATAGATGAACACCATGATGCACTTATTCTGCTGTGTTCCCTAGTAAACTACATTATTTTTACATGGCACAATATCTCAACTCCTATGTTTAAAGCCAATAAGCCAAAATTAACATCTCAGAAAACT
Organism: Thamnophis elegans; assembly: GCF_009769535.1. NCBI lineage: Eukaryota > Metazoa > Chordata > Lepidosauria > Squamata > Natricidae > Thamnophis > Thamnophis elegans. The sequence continues at coordinate 12,541,977 of NC_045550.1, forward strand.
GATTAAGAGAATGTTCCCCTCTCTCATTAACTCGTATTTATATATTAAGGGAGGGAAAAACATGGGTTCCTTCTGTAGTACACATATCAGCCATGGTGCCGGGCGGTGTACAAACATAATTCATGTAAATGATCATGAATGTTAAGTGCGGCAACTCTGAAACAAAAAAAAAATGTAGATAAGCAATGAAATAGTGTCTGCGATAACAATCATGACAATTTTTTCCAGCTAAGTTCAAAACAACTCTATATAGAATGATAATATTAAAGATTCTAACACACTAATATAGAAAGTAAGGAGTCCTTTTGTTGCTATTACCGTATTACATATTAAATCCAGAACCTTTGGATCATTTATTGCAAGTGATCGATCAGTACCTTTACCTTTTATTCACATCCATCATGCTTTGAAGTATTTTTAATTGGGAAAATTATTTTCATGAATAAACAAACAGCAAGCTCCTTGGTTATTTTTTTATAACCCTACTGCACTTTTTAATCCCCCCCCCCAAACTGGATTACATAGGACTGGATTAAGCAATGTCACTCAATCTTCCTTGTTGAAATCAGTTATTGGTACTACAGGCATTCTACCTTTCTGCTGATCACATATACTGAGGAATAAGAGTAATTTGTCATGTATTTTCAGTTCAGTTCACAATATAACAATGCTGTATAGAATTAAAGATGCTAGTATCACGTATATGCTATTAAAAGCAGAGAGAACACTAGCATGCTAAAGATCATCAAATCTCCCTCCTTCCCTCCCTCTCCTTGCTGGATTATCTGACTGAATGGATCTATTCATATCCCTGAAGGTCAATTTTGGTGCCATGTTCCATGAGGGCAATTGCATCCAGGTATGCCATATGACTTTGGAGGAATAACAGCTGCACCTGTCAGCACCATTAGATTTGCTCCCATGAAGTAATTAGGGAAAAAGAAGCACTGTCACAAACAGCTTCAGAAATAAAACACATTGTGGAGCTGTGTTTGAAATAAAAGAACATACCATATCAGATGCCCAATGTTGGATACTCACTAGTGCCACTTGCTAAAATAAAAAAGAATATGATTGCAGCAGTAACATATTATCATTTTTTTTCAAACAACTTTCAGCTTTTCTATGGGATGAAAAGCAGGAAGACGTCTCTATATAGAACTATTTGGATACCTGTGCTTCGCTACAAAACTATGTGATTGGGCTTGATAAATTGACACTTAAAGCTTGAAAATTAATGTAGAATGTGTAACTTCTTAGCATCAGAGCATGTTCATATAAGGCACCTGGCAGTTGGAACAGAGTTCTTTTCAGGTGGGGAGGAGGAGTAGAATGTCTAAACTCCCAGCCCACAGGCTGGATAAGTCATGTGCTGGCCAAACCCATATAAGGCAACTAGCAGTTGAAACAGAATTCCTTCCAGGTGGGGAGGGGGAGTAGAACGTCTAACTCCTTAGCAGCGATGCATGTTAATATAATACTGTATAAAAAATACTGATTATCTGATGGCGATTTCAAAAAGTCATTTCTTAGCGGGCACCCAGAAGCCAGAAAAAACATACATGCCGAATTTCAAGTTTGTAGACTTTACAGTTCTGGAGATTTCGTGATGAGTGAGTGGTATTTGGCTTTTTTATATATAGATGATACTATTAAAGATTCCAACAGACTAATTTAGAAGGTGAGGAATCCTTTTTTTGCCATTTATTAAACAATAAATCTGAACCCTGTGATCATTTATTGCAAGTGATCAATCAGTAGAGCCTCCTTTACCTTTTATTCACATCCTGCCTGGCTTTGAAGTATTTTTAGTGGGGGAAAAATATCTTCATGAGTAAACAAACAGCAAGCTCCTTGGTTTTTTTATAACACTACTGCACTTTTTAGTTTTTTTCCCAAGTGGATTACATAGGACTGGATTAAGCAATGCCATTCAATCTTCCTTGCTGAAATCAGTTATTGGTACTACACAGGGGTGAAATTAAGGAGGTTCTGACAAGTTCTGGAGAACTGGTAGTGGAAATTTTGAGTAGTTCGGAGAACCGGCAAATACCACCTCTGGCTGGTCCCAGAGTGTGGTGGGAATGGAGATTTTGCAGTATTCTTCCCCTGCCACACCCACAGAACCAGTAGTAAAAAAATTGAATTTCACCACTGGTACTGCAAGCATTTTAAAGCATGGTCTATGTAACCGGACAAAATAATGTGTGATTAATAATATGCAAACTCTATTTTGACTATTTAATCATGCTTGCCTAGAGAGCAGGCTATTTGCAGACCCAGTGATTGTTAAATGATAGGACCCTTAAAATGAGTAAGTAATAATGGCATCAATGATAATGGGTTTTTGAATTGTTATTGAGTTGAGATTTTTAAAAAAACACCAGACAATGAAAATAAATACACACCCATACACAGGTTTTATATAACCCTCTCTTCTAGTTTTCAGAAAGCCTTGAAAACCAGGCCTGGATTGATGTTTGTCATTATTTATTGCCAAAAGATGGGTTGTCGAAACCTCCAATGATGGAGGACCCACAATTTCTGAAAGCAAGCTGTTCTATTCATTAATTGATTTAACTGTGAGGAAATTTTTCCTTAATTCTAGGTTGGTTCTCTCCTTGATTAGTTTCCATCCATTGTTTCTTATCCTGCCTTCAGGTACTTTGGAGAATAGCTTGACCCCTTTTCTTCTGGCAGTCCCTTAGATATTGGAACTCTCTATCATGTTGCCCCGCCTAACCCTTCTTTTCATTAAATTAGACATACTGATTTAATGTTTCTTGCTGTTTCCTGTTTTTTAGTTTCATATGCTTCCCAGAGTCCATTGGAGTTGGGCAGCCAACAAATTTAAATAAATAAATGTCACAAGATATTTTTAAGGGTCTGGAAGATCATCAGAAGGAAAGTCATCTTAGAAATGAGGAATTTCCTAACAGTGAAAACTGTTAAGCAGTGGAATAGCTTGCCTACTGAAGTTCTGGGTATACTATCATTGGAAGTTTTCAAGAACAGAACAGACAGCCATTTGTCCATAACGATTTGTCTAGGATGGTATGATGATTCCTGCCTTGAGTGAAGAGTTGGAGTAGACTGCCAAGTCCGTTCCAATCCTACATTTCTATGACTGAAATGTAGCATTCCATCCCCCACTACACCTTCAAACTATAAATAAAACACATAGCAATCATCTTTGTAAAGCTTACCGTAGTTGGAAATGGAAATGTTTTTGTTTCCAGCTAAGCTTTACAGACATGATTTATAGTGAGCACTTGTTTCTCTCTTGCTTATGTGGTTCAAAAGTGAGAACATTTTTTCTGAACTACAACTTTCAGTTCTAGTAAATTCTAAGCATCTCTTTGTGCACAAATTATGATCTAAGGTTAAATACAAGTACATTATTCTATTTCTGTCTTCTCTAATTAGAATTGAGAATAGAATAGAATCAGGGATGGGTTTCTCGCCCTGTTCCAACCGGTTCAGTTGGAACGGGGCCGGCGTCGTCGTTGTGCACGCACGCGGTGCACGCATGCGTACTAGCATCTGCGCGACGCTCCAGCTGCTCCTGGAGGATCGCGCAGGCGCGGTATGCGTCCTGCGCATGCATGGAAGCGCAGAACTCGTCAAAACCGGGTAAGGACCGCGGGCGGGCGGGTGCACCCTTCGCCGTTCCCGGAAGTTACTTACTTCCGGGTTCGCCGACCAACCAGTTCGCAGGGACCGCCGCGAACCAGTTGAAACCCACCCCTGAATAGAATAGAATAGAATAGAATAGAATAGAATAGAATAGAATAGAATAGAATAGGAATAGCTTTACTGGCCAAGTGAAGGAATTTGTCTCTGCTACAGCAGCTCTTAGTGTACATGCAAAACATGTATTCTCTCCTCTCCTCTCAACAGATAAAAGTAATGCAGCCATACTATATAAATAAATATACTTAGACATAAGGTAGTATTATGAGAATTAGGTATTCAGGAGAGTCCCAAAGGTGCTTTTTCTGGAAAGTCCAGTTGCCTCTTGAAAAAGCACCTTTGGAATAACCATAATCTGGATGACTGAGAATCTCCATTGACATTTATTCAGCACAGTGATCGCAGGAGGGGGGAAAAAACTACTACTCCTGTGTGTCTAGTTGTTTTGGTATGCATTGCCCTGTAGTGGCGCTCTTAGGGGAGAAGTTTAAACAATTTTTGTCCAGGATGTATAATCTTTCAGACCTCTTTCTGATCCATGTAGTATACAGATCCTCAATGGAAGGCAACCATTTCTTCTGCAGTGCTAACTATCCGTTGAAGTCTGTACCTGTCCAGTTTGGTAATTGTACCAAACCAGACAATTACACAAGTACAAGTGACAGACTCAATAATTCCCTTCTATTGAATATACTGTCCAGGTGTTCGATTTGGCTTTCCCAAGCTTCACCTGCTGCCTTTTATCTGTCAGAAAGTGTATAACCCACCTACAGATATGGACAGGCTCCAGGATGATAGTAGAGCATTTGAACCAAGAAGAAACGTAACACATCTCCCGTGATTTGTTAAAGATGCAGATGAAGATGGGAGGCATTTGACTAGCACGGACTTTCAAGGAAGAAGGGGTTATTCCATCTGGGCCTGGTGCTTTGCCGATCTTTTGTCTATGACTTCGCACATCTTTTTCTAGGATCACCAAAGATGTGCGACCCAGAGGGATGAAGACACAAATAAGAGATTTGGCTATTGCTGGTATATCTGAGATGGGGAGGGTAGCGATAGTTGATAATGATTTCCTTTCAAACCTACAATAGAACACATTCAGGTCATTTGACAGTTACCAATTCTCTTCAGTAAAGGAGGGAGATCTGCTAAACGCCAATAATATTTTTTCCACACATTTGCTGGCTCATTTGCTGTGAATTGATTCCTCAACTTTTCAGAGTAGCTTCCCTTTGCTGCCTTGATCTCCCTTGTTAATATATTCCTGGTCTCATTGTACAGCCTCCTATCTCCATTCCTGTAGGCCCAGAGGCCTCCATTTGGGCACTGGGGGCCAGTTCTGTGGAGAGAGGTTTTTTCCATGGACCAGCATAGTTTCACATGCTGCCTACATCTCGTGAATGGGGCTTCGTTTGTTTTACATGGTCCAGTTTCTGACATGCTACAGACCGGGGATTAGGGACCCTGCTGTAGACCACCTTTTTGGTAGGACAGTGTTTCTCAACATTGGCAACTTGAAGATGTCCGGACTTCAACTCCCAGGATTCCCCAACCAGCTCTCAACCTTGGCAACTTGAAGATGTCCGGACTTCAACTCCCAGAATTCCCCAGCCAGCTCTCAACCTTGGCAACTTGAAGATGTCCGGACTTCAACTCCCAGAATTCCCCAGCCAGCTCTCAACCTTGGCAACTTGAAGAGGTCCGGACTTCAACTCCCAGAATTCCCCAGCCAGCTCTCAACCTTGGCAACTTGAAGATGTCTGGACTTCAACTCCCAGAATTCCCCAGCCAGCATTCGCTGGCTGGGGAATGCTGGGAGTTGAAGTCCGGACATCTTCAAGTTGCCAAGATTGAGAAACACTGTGGTAGGATGTAGCTGCTTGAGCTTAACTGTGAACCAAGGTTTATTATTACTGTATATGTGCAAAGGTGAGCAAGGTCAGCACACATGTCCTCACAAAAACTAACATATGATATCACAATATCAGTGAGCTCATCCAAGTCCGCTGAGGTAGCTTCAAAAGTTCTTCAGTCTGTACAATTGAGGCAAGCCTATAATTTCAATTTTGCCTCCTCAATCAAGACTTCTAAAGGGGAGTTCAAGATGTCATTCTAGAGTTCTTAACTCTAATTCTAGAGTTAAGAGCTAGAGCTATAAGTGGCAATATTTCTCTAGTTCAATTAGATGGACTGGCAACTGGACTTGATTTAGTTTTGACAAGTAACAAGATCCTTTATCTCTTCTGTTATTGTCAAACCCACCAAGAGTCCTGTTCATCTTCAGTACGCTTTTCCTGGCTCATGCCCTTGCTTTTTGCTAATTACTAACAAGATTTCCACAGTATAAACTGTTGCTCAATTTTATCTTTAAAAAACTGGCAGGCAATCTCTTGTGTGAGTCCCCCTTCAACTTAAAGACAATTACTTAAAGCATTTCCCAATTGATCTGATCAACTGTTTACATGTAACTGCTGTAATTTGGTATCATGGAAATGCCTACATTCTACAACCCTGGTAAAGAAGCAGGGGATTTATTAAAGGAACATGCGCACGCATGTGCACACACTCAAGGGATTTGCTCCCCCTAATAGCATTCTCAGATTTCCATTAAGATATAACTAGAATCTTTGCATATATGAAGCGTACAGAGTTTAGGAACAATAAAGCTTTATTGACTTAGAATGCTAAATATTCACATGTTCACATCCTCACTTTTCTCTCTTTTTAATTCATTCTTATTCTCTCAGGGTTAACATCTGTCTAAAAGAATGGGAAAATAAGAATTCTCCACTGAGGGTTGGTTTTAATGACTATCTTATAGTTTACTAATTGGTAGGCAGGAATTCACTGTACATAATGTTAATTAATTTATTGCCACTTTTTGTTTATTTCTTGCACCAGTTTCCTCAATTCTCAGATTTTTTTCCTCTCCCCTTTCCTCCTTGGAATGCATACAAGATATACTTGCCTCCAGATAATTTTTAGGGTTTTAATTCCCTTAGTTTTACTGGCACTCACTTTTTAAGGAAGATACTTTAAGTCTTGTCAGAAAAACAGCTTAATTCATTTTCCCTAGCCACAACTTTGTCCTGAAATCTCCCTTCAGTAGCCAATAGATTTTTCTAACTCCATGTTTGCCATACCAGCTGCTAGCAACAACTCAGTGGACGAACAGTTGGTACAAATAAACAGTCTTATGATATAGGAAAAGAGGAAGGATGTATTCTGGTTTCTGATATCTACAGAAGTAATGTCTAAATAATTCCTTCCTCTTTTCTTTCTGAAGATGCAGCACGAAACCTGTGCTGTGTGGATGACGCTACTCAACTGAAAATGTGTGTGATATGAAGCTGTAGTAATGAAAATTCAGGAACGTAATGAAAAAATGGGACTAAAATGAATAAAAAAGTATTTCCCCCAATTTAGCTTAAAAATTGTAAATAAATTGCTTTGTAGTTCAATTCTTTAATTTTCTGATCTATTTGAACACTTAACGTAATATCTAGCTATCTCCATTAATAAACCTATGAACAAAATATTTCTAAAACAGAATTAAAAGAATTAAGCCAAGGTGGTGCAGTGGTTAAATGCAGCACTGCAGGCTACTGCAGGCTACTTCAGCTGACTGCAGTTCTGCAGTTCGGCTGTTCAAATCTCACCGGCTCAGGGTTGACTCAGCCTTCCATCCTTCCGAGGTGGGTAAAATGAGGACCCGGATTGTTGTTGGGGGCAATATGCTGACTCTGTAAACCGCTTAGAGAGGGCTGAAAGCCCTATGAAGCGGTATATAAGTCTAACTGCTATTGCTATTGCTAAAATGATTCTAAATAAAAAGATATTAACTATGAATAATTTAATGCATTACTTAATTAAAGCCCCCCCCCTTTACTTCCAATTTTACTGTAATTGAGGTTAGATTACGGTAATTACAGTTTTAGAGGGAAAAACAGGAGATTTAAATAGAGCTTTTAAGGAAGCTATTGCAACCTAGGAGAAATGTACAGGTAATCCTTAACTTATAACCAATAATGTAGCAGTGATTCAGAGCTACAACATTGTTGAAAAAAATTACTTATGTCCAGTGTTTGCACTTACAGCTGTCTCAGCATCCCCACAATCCTATGATCTGAGAGCTTGGCAACAAGCAAGTATTTATAACAACTGCAGTTTCCCAAGGTCATGTGATCACGATTTGCAACCTTCCCAGGTCAGCTTCCAACAAGCAAAATCAATTGGGTAATGCCAGATTCATTTAACAACCGTAGTGATTTATTTAACAACTGTAATGATTCACTTAACAACGGTGGCAAAAAAGTTGTGAAATTGGGCACAACTCACTTTGACAACAACATTGTTTAGCAATGGAAATTTTGGGCCCAACTGTGGAAATTAGTTGAGAACTATCTGTATCTGTATTATTATTATTTGTAAATCATTCAATGTATTGAGCAATGGCTGTATATCCAATGTGATTGCATCAACATGGGTGCACACACCAACTTTAGTCCCTGCCAGTCATCTTTCCGATGTGCCTTTTTACATTTTAAAAATTGAATTCAAAAAGTGAGAAGCAAACATGCTTAAAAGCTAACCCCCAGCCTCTAGTATTGTCTTTATTTCCAATAACTAATCTACGCTCCAATAAATTAATTTAATATATCATTATTAAATTAATACCCAGAAATTGTAAGAACCATCTGGGAGAGGGAGCATGAAGTGGTGGATGGTCTGATAGGTCACTTTCTTAAAATGATTGTATTATGTACAACTAGTTATACATGCCATTGGCCAACCCCAATGAGCCAAGCAATTTTAGAAAATACCCGTAATGTTCTCAAAATTCCAGATGCCTTCCACTTCCTAAAGATCGGCCCATTGTCTCTTTGATTTCTATTTCAACTTCAATATTTTCATTGGCAGTCCTTTCTAGGGAATGTGTTTATTCTACTTTGGGAAAGCAGCTCTGAAAAACAAATACAATCATCATAATCTGTAAATTCTCATTCTGTTGCTTTTCAGCTGTTTATTTCACATAGCCTATAACTTTTCAACTTAGCTTTTTGTATAGTTTAAGAATGGCTTTTATTCAATTTTTGTTGTTGCTTAAATTGTATTTGTATTTTAATTACAATGTTTTCTTCTGTTTGAAGCACTTTTTTCACTTTTCCCTTGTTAGAAACAGGCACTGCCCTATTTCTAAGTATCATGAGTATTTTGTCTTAAAAATTCCCAAAGGGGGGGAAACGGCTGGAGATGCAACTGGCTGCTGCTTAAAAGAAACAAGGCAGGTTATCAGGCCTCCTTCAGAATCAGTATAGGTAGTCCTTGATTTACAACAGCTCATTTAGTGACCGTTTGAAGTCATAACAGCATTGAGAAAAGTGACTAGTGACTATTTTTCAGACTTCTATAGCTGCATTCCCCATGGTCATGTGATCAAAATTCAGATACTTGGCCATTGATTCATATTTATGACGGCTGCAGTGTTCCAAGGTCATGTGATCCCCTTTTGCAACCTTCTGACGATGGGGGAAGACAGATTCATTTAGCCATGTTACTAATTTAATAACTGTGGTGATTCATTTAACAACAGTGGCAAGAAAAGTGGTAAAACGGGGACAAAATTCACTTAACAAAGGTCTCACTTCGCAACAGAATTGTTGGGCTCAACTTGTTGGTCGTACGTCAAGGACCACCTGTAGCCAAAGAGTGCCAAGCAACGGGCCATTCAGTCATTAACCCAGTGTTTTTCAACCTTGGCGACTTTAAGTCCTGTGGACTTCAACTCCCAGAATCCCCCAGCCAGCACAGCTGGCTGGGGAATTCTGGGAGTTGAAGTCCACAGGACTTAAAGTCGCCAAGGTTGAAAAACACTGCATTAACCAACCCGTCGGTTTTTTTCAGCTTTCTCATTTGACATCGAAAAGGAAATCCCTCTTCCGTGCAGGATGACGATCGGCCTGACAAGGACAAAGCTCATCGGACTTATCGGCCTGCAAAAATGAGGTTGTTCTCTCTCCAACCCGCCCACGCGCCCCTTCGCCGACCAGCCGGAACGCTCTGAAGCACCGCGCTAGGGAAGGAAACGGGCGGAGGGAATGCGCACGCGCATATTCTACGAGGGTGGGAGGGGTTGGGATATTCCCCCCCCCTCTTTTTTTTTTTTTTGGTTTGTTGTTTCCTCCCTCCGCAGTATTATGAGGTCAGCGCGAAGGGACGGCGTGCCCTATGACGTCACCCTCCGTACCTCCCCGCTTCCTCCAATCCAGACCTATGGAAGGAGCGGAGCAAAGGTAGAGAAGCAGCAGTTGGTTTCTTCTCCTACCAAAAGGGGGAGTGGAGGGGGGTGGGGGGCGGCGGCGGAAGGGAAGGAAGGAAAGACCCGGATGCTGCCGCCGCCGCGGGGGAGAGAGAGCGAGAGAGAGAGAGAGAGAGAGAGGCTTAAGCGGGCCAGAGAAGGAGGGAGTTGTGCGCACGCCCAGCGGCGGCGGCGGCGGCTGTTCGCCTCGCCGTCTGAGGGCGGAGCGGGGAGGGAAAGACGGCGCCGAGTTTAGCGCCCTGACTTGAGCGCGGGGGGCCCCGGTGGTTTTCCGCAGGTCGTCGTTGTCGTCAAGATGGAGGAGGCGGGGATGGTTTCGCCGCTGCCGGATACGGCGTAAGAAAGGTGGGAAGCTGTCGGGGGAAGCCGGCGCGTTTGCTTCGAGGCAGCGAAGGGCGCCCGAGGCGAGGCGATGCTGTCGGTCTATGGCATATTGCTGTCAGCTCTGCTGGGCTCCTTCCTCACGCTGCTCGCCCAGCTCCTGCTCTTTTACCGGAGGCAGCCCGAAGCCGTCCCCGGGTTGTCCCGGCTTCGCGGCTCTAACTTCTTTGTTACCAGAGTAATGCCGGACTCGACCCTCAAGGAGTATTTAACCGGCTTCCTCGTCTTGGGGCAGGAAGCGTTTTTCCCCGGATCTTTAGTCAGCCAGCCTTCCAAAACCGAGCAGAGCTTCAAAGCCCCCGACCAGGAATCGCCCCCTTTGGTGGAGTGCACGGAGGAGACCCTCTACTGGCTCAATGCCATCTGCCTCTTTCTCTTCAGGGAACTCAAGGACACCTCCTTGCTCCGCCACTGGGTCACCAGGAAAATCAAGGTGGAATTCGAGGAGCTTTTGCAGACCAAGGTGACCGGCAAAGTGTTGGAGGGGCTCAGCTTGCGGGATGTCTCCTTTGGCAACGTCATCCCCCTTTTTAAAAACATCAAGATATTGCGGCCGGTGACGTGTAACGAGGAAGGCTGCCCCGAGGAGCTGGACTTCGAAGTTGACATGGAGTACGAGGGGGGCTTCCACTTAGCCATTGATGCGGACCTGGTTTTTGGCAAGTCGGCCTATCTGTTTGCCAAAATCTCTAAAATCATGGGTCGGCTGAGGCTGGTCTTCACCCGTATACCCTTCACGCACTGGTCCTTTGCTTTTGTCGACGAGCCTTTGATCGACCTTGAGGTCAAGTCGCAGTTTGAAGGGAGACCCTTGCCCCAACTGACTTCCATCATTGTCAATCAGTTCAAGAAAGTGATCAAGCGCAAGCATACCTTACCTCACTATAAAATCAGGTAAGTTGTTTTGGATTGAGGAGATCACGTTGACATTGTCGTGCTTGGGTAAAACGGGTGGGAATGGAAAAGAATAGTTCACGGTTGGGGGATTAATCTGAAGAAGTTTGGTGAGGACAGTGTGAAGTGTAACAGAAATGTCTTCTGGAGGAGTGATACATGAGGAAATTATTCAACTTTGCTGTCAGTGTATAATTCACCATAAGAAGCCATGCACATTTTCTGAAGAGAGCTCAAATCTCACATCCATTGTGGACTTTGATAGTGAATAAGATGCTCAATTTTTATACCCACCTTAGTCATTACCCTATTCCCTTTCTTGGAAGCAGCATTAGGAAGAGATCATAAAAGGAGTAAGAAATAATAAGCCAAAGGAATTAATACATGAATTAAAAAAGAGAGGAGGAAATATACCTAATTATCACCATACTAATTTTCAGTACATCTCTGTTTGGCAAAGCCTTATTTCACCTGATCAATCCTTGCATTTTTTAAAATTATATACAGGTAGTTCTAAACTTACAACAATTGAAACCAAAATTTATGTTGCTGAGACATTTGTTTAGTGAGATTTGTCCTATAGTATGACCTCTCTTGTCACAGTTGTGAATCACTGCAGTAGTTAAGTTCATAACACAGTTGTTGTGCACTTGGCTTCATCTTTGAGTTTGCTTGTGAGAAGGTTACAAAAGGTGATCACGGGACCCTGGGACACTGCAACCATCATAAATAGTCAGTTGTCAAATATCTGAATTTTGATCATGTGACCATGGGGACGCTGCAATGGTGGTTAATGTGAAAAAACAATCATTTTCCCCCAGTGCCATTGTGACTATTCTAACTTCAAATCGTCACTGTAAATGAACTGTTTCAAGTCAAGGATTACCTGTAATTGTTTTTCAGAATTTCAGCAATTCCATACAAGTACAACCTTTAGTCTTTTTCTTGACCCATTTACTCTTTCTTCATAGATTTGTTTTGAAATATTATATTTATTCCTTTCCTTCATATCAATAAATCACATCAAAGTTCTCAATTCATATTGGTCACTGCTATCAGATTCCTGCCTTGAGCAGAGAATTGGACTAGAAGGTTTCTGAGCTAACTATATTCACCCCACTTTTCGTCCATTCAGCTGAGAATGATAGCATTGATTTCACTTAATCTTTGACAAATCCAGAATGAAGCTTATATGACCATCTGGTTCTCCTTGGTATTGATTATGAAGTTCTTCTGGATTGCTAGAGGATTTGAGAATGGGAGGGTCAGTGTTGCAATGGTTTTCCTTCTTTATACATAGCTAGTTTTTACATAGGCTCCTTCTTTACGGGGTGCCTCAGCACTTGACTCTCTTACCTCCTGTTTAACATTTATATGAACCAGTTATTTGTTGAAACAAGGTCAGTTACCATCAGTATGATGATAGATAGCTTAGCCTTGGCTGAGTGAGTAATGAGGTTGAGGTTTTGTGCCTAAAGATTATTGGAGTCTGGATGGGGTAGCTATGGTTCATGGTTCTTCATATGTCAGAGTTTCTCCATTTATAGTTATAAATAATGTTGCACTTCCGTAGACAGAACTGGTACAGAATCCTGGGCTCACAGCGTCTCAAAGAGCAGGTGACAATTGTGTTAAGCTGGTGCACCACTTTATACTCTTTTATGGACTAAATATCTTCTCACGGTATTAATGTCTCAGTCATCTTACCAGGATTGTGGATTGTTGCTATGGGCTTCCTGGAACACCATTCAGAAGCTAAAACTGGTCGAGAATGCAGCAACAAAAACAATTATGGACAAACTTCAGTATAACCATGCAATGTTGCTGGTAACTTATGAGCATGCAGATAAAATTCAAAGTGTAAATAGGATAGGGTGTGGCTTTCTGAGGAACCATCTCTCTCCCATGCTCTTTGCCTGTCCTGTAACATCTAGCAGAGTGATGGGCTTTATTTCCCATCCATTAATCATTGTCCTCTAATGAGACGTAAGTGTGATCTCTGTTTTGGTCTTTGGAATAGCATCCCCTGGAGGTTTGAACTAAACTAAGCCTTCAATTTAAACAACTTTTGAAAAACCTTTTCCCCCAAGCTCTGGATTAGTTCAGGGATCCAAGTATTTTTCTGTTAATGTTGCATGCTTGTTTCTGTTACGCTCATTATCTTTTGCTTGATTTTAGATCATGTGCTTGTTTTTTTTAAATTTGTACAACATCCACAGTCAGTGTTGAATTGGCTATAAATAAAACAAATCAGCATATAAAATAGGCAGCTCTCTCACATGATGGAGTTATGGAGCTGATGTATTACTGTATTTTTGGAGTATAAGATGCACTTTTTCCCCTCAAAAAAGAGGCTGAAAATTTGGGTGTGTCTTATACACTGAATACAGCATTTTTTTGCCTCCTGAAACTTCGCCGCTTCGCCAAAATGGCCATGCATAGCTTGTAGGAGGCTTTCAGAGAGTTCCTGGAGGCTGGGAAGGGCAGAAATGAGTAAAAAATGGAGCGTTTTTTGTTCAATTTTGCCCCCCCCCCAACGCCCTAGGAGCACTCTATAAGCTTCCTAATGCCCCTTTTTGTCAAAAAACGGGCCTGTTTTTTGCTCGTTTTTCCCCCCAACCCCACTCCTCCAGGAACACACTATAAGCCTCCTAAGAACTATTCATGCCCTTTTTCTGAGAAAAAATGGGCCCATTTTTGCGAAAAACGGGGCATTTCTGGGAGGTTTGCAGAGTGCAAAAACTTTTTTTTTATTTGCCTCTTCAAAACCTTGGTGCGTCTTATACTCCAGTGTGTCTTATACTCTGAAAAATACAGTACTTTAAGAACCTTACACTAATAAGAAAGTAAGGGTCTTTTACCAGTAATTATATGCAGTCTTCAATATAAATTCAGACTCTCATTGTCATAGTGGCTACCTTGAAAAGTGCTAGGAGAGGTTTGATCATGTCATATACCATATGTGACACTGAACTGTGGCACACTACTATTAGCAGCCTAAATCTTGCTACTCACAGTACTGTTGTTTGGTTTCTATACCAATATTTTGGAATAACTTTCCCCCACAAATTTGATCTGCCCCCTTTGCAGTTGGCCTTCCATAAGTCAACGTTGGCTGAGAAATAATTTTGATTTTGCAGATCCTTGAAAGGGTCTTGTGGGACTCCCAGTGGTCCTATGATCACACTTTAAGAAAAACTACTGTAAACTGTTAAAAACTGAGCTTTTTGAGAAAGCCTTGTTTGTTCTTGTTTTATTATTATTATTTTATTAATAAATGTAAACTAATAGTTTCTTTGAATGAAGGTGGGATGATACATCCAATAAATACACGCATCTCTGAACAAAACATAAAACTTATGGGTTAACTGATGTCACTTTGACAAAAGTGAAACCTACTTTTCACTTATCTTTGGTGGGAGTTCTTTTCTATATGGAGTTACGGATTGCTAGACAAGTTAAAGAGTTTGTAACACTCTTGAGCAGGAAAAGGCTTTAGAATATTACATTTTAATTGGACCAGTGTAAAATTTTATATTTTTTGAATTAGAACTAACATAGCAAAGTTAACATTCAACTTTTCCTCTAACATGTTTGCACAGGTCTTGTGAATTCTTTTCAAAATGTTAAAAGTATTTCTGCATTTTTTTTCTTCTAAAGATTAATCCTTTAATCTAGAATCAAATCTTGTATATTCAAACATAATTCTTACTTGAATAGCATTTGTGGTGATTGCCCAATTTCAATAAATACAAAGAAATCCTCTTTTAATAATAGATATGTAGGTTTTACAAATATTCTGTGTATATGAAGAAAAAAACCTGCTTGATTAACTATAGACAATTTTGTAGGCAGTCCAAGTGGTTCTTTAACCAAGTATGCTCAAAAGTGGAAGGCTACTTTGCATATTCTAACTGGGAAGGAATTTATTATTTATTTATTTCTAATACAAATCTATATGGCTGCCCAACTCATGGATGGGTGATTCCAGGTGGCTAATATTAAAAATCCACTCCTTTCCCCAAGGTATGCTCCTAATTTCTTTCCCTTAGAAATCACACAGAATAAAAGCAGGACGGTTTCATGGCTGCTGTAATCCTATGGAACAGATTCCCCCCAGATTAAAATGTCTCCCTCCCTAATATCTTTCAAGAAGGAGATTAAGACCATGCACAATGTATTTTGCTGCCTAGGGGTTTGGTTATGAAGGCTATTATACTGTACATATTGTTGGGTTAAAGCTTTTATGATTCATTATTTGATCTGCTAGGCATACAAATGTTCTTAAATAAGTAAGTGGGGCTGGATAATATCTAGCTTTTCTGAGTAGAAGATCTTTGCAGTATTTTTGTAACAGTACAGTAGCAACTGAAAACTAGAATACATTAAAGTGGGGAACTTGTCACACTCCAGATGTTGAACACGCACAATGTTCCAGAGCTCTTGCTAGCATGAGTGATGATGAGGGGAATGGTAGAAGCTGTAGTTTAGTAACTTCTGGAGAACTACCTCTGGATTTAAGAACAGTATTTGTAATAAATTCATAAGAGAGGGAGTAGGTCGCCTCCGTGTAGATTAATAAAATAAAATTGGTAGTTCATTTTAATTAAAATATTTGTTTTAATAAGTTTATTTTAGCAACTTAAATGCCACATCAGTCATCAGAGTAATTCTCAGTAGGTTGTATATTGGGGCTAAAATAACAGCATAAAATAATAAGCATAGCGACCAACTAGCCCTAACAAGTACAGTGCTGTACTGGAGTAAAGTTTTCACAATCAAATGCTAAAGTATGCTATCCAAGAGCAGATCAGCCCACAGTGCCTCATGAGTAGGTTTTTGCAGCCTTGCAACAGTTCAGCAAAGTCAGTTTTAAAGAATTCAGGGAAAATGCTATATTTGCTATAGGGCAGATAGAACTACAATGATGCTGTGTCTGCATGGTCCTCGGTGTTCTCGGAGCTTGGTAGTTTTCTTGCAAACATTCATTATCAAATGAGGTAACATCATTAGTTCTAGTAGGGAGTGAGGTTTGCTCTCATTTTATATACTAAGAGATGGTGGGTCTCTTAGGTCTTGCAAGATGGCAATGCTTTACACCTTAGAGCATACCACCTGTATTATATGAAATCTTTCTGTTGGGAGGAGAGAATTAGAGGAAATATGCTCCTGAAGTTAACTAGGTCCTAAAGATGTTGAAGGTAACAATCAACCCTTTGAAATTGCACTTGGACATTACTGTAACTTGTGCAGCTTGCAGAGTAGAGATTTTACATAGGTGAAGTAGGAAATGCCTATAACTGCTCACAGAATTGTGTTCTGGACCAGTTGTAGCAAACTATCTGAGTAATTTTTGTTATATTGGATTTACAAAGAGGCTTGTTAAAGCTTTAAAGAATCTTATTAGAAGAGACAGAAAAGAAATCAAGTTCTACAAGATTATTTGAATTGACTAAAGATTAAGACTATTTAGAAAAGGAAGAAATATAAGGTTATCAAGGTTAAAATATCAAAGTTAAAATAAGATATGCTATGTTGTTAATAGACTTTCAGATGACACCAGGACTGAAAATATTATGCTTTATGCATTTGTTTATGTAGGTAGTCCTCGACTTACAACCACAATTGACACTGAAACCTTCATCACTGAGCAATGTGGTTGTTAAATGAGTTGTGCCTGCTTTTTTTGCTGCAGTCGTTAAACAAATCACTGCATTCATTAAGCAAATCCAGTTTCCTCTATTGATTTTGCTTGTCAGAAGCCACCCTGGAAAGATCACAACTGGCAAATATGTGACCCTGAGATGCTGCAATCATCATAAATACCCATATTTTTTGGAGTCTAAGACGCACCGGAGTATAAGACGCTTCAAGATTTTGAAGAGACAAATTTTAAAAAAAGTTATTGCACTCTGCAAACCTCCAAAAAATGGCCCATTTTTTGCAAAAATGGGCCCATTTTTCCAAAAAAGGGCATGAATAGCTCTTAGGATGCTTGTAGAGCAAAAAACGGCCCATTTTTTGCAAAAACGGGTCCATTTTTTGTCCAAAAAAGGGCATTAGGAAGCTTACAGAGTGCTCCTGGGGACTGGGAGGGAGGCAAAATTGAGCAAAAAACAGCCCATTTTTTGCTCATTTCTGCTCTCCCCAGTCCCCAGGAGCTCTCTGAAATCCTCCTACAAGCTATGCATGGCCATTTGGGTGAAAGGGCAGGGTTTTAGGAGGCAAACAAATGCTGTACTCAGTGTACAAGACGCACCCAGATTTTCAGTTTCAGGGGAAAAGGTGCATCTTATACTCCGAAAAATACAGTACATGCGGGTTGCCAAGCTCCCAAATTTTGATCATGTCACTGCAGGGCTGCTGTAACAGTCATATGTGCAAGGACCAGTCTTAACTCTCTTTTTTCAGATCCATGTTAACTTAAAATGGTCCTTAAACAAATGGATGAATGAAGGACTACCAGTAGATAAGACTTGGGGTATGGGATGAAGAGATAATTGGTTGCAAACTAAAAGGGAGTGAAGAGTTACTAAAATTATTTATCCTTGTTGTGGTGAACATCAGAAGTCATTTTTTAATATATTTTTACCTTATTCTTTTTTCTTTCTGTTTTCTACTTTTTTATTTTTTGTCTGAACCTTTCATTTTTTTTATTTTAGTTTATATTAGATTTTGCTAAAATCTTTAATAAAATTATATTTTTAAAAGTTTGCATGTATATAGACTCAGGGCACCAAGTTATACATCCATTTTGGTATGCACTTTAAACTGTTAACCAATAATTTATGCTTTTGTATATAATTATTCCTTTTTTTCTGTGTAACCTCATGATAAATGCTACTTCCTTATGGATGTTACTTTCTTAACACTAGTGACAGATGACATTGGATTCTGCTACTATCTATTTATTTTACATTCCTAAAACTCTGCAGTATTTTTGTGTATGTGTTTAGAAGATAGGTCACTACATGGATTCAGTAATATTTATAACGTGATATGAGAATGAGATCTTGTAGTCCTCATAATTACTTGCTCAGAACAGTTTATTTTTAATTATCTGTTAGAGCAGGTGTTAAGGTACTTGATAATCTTATGTGCACAATTGGCACACCTATTGGTTATTTCAGATGACATTGGAATATGCATGTTCTTTGGTGGATACAGGACATTTTTTAAGTTTTGTCTATAAAATTCTATTTTTATTTTCCGTATACAAGTGAATTTTCTGGAAAGAGCATGCAGAGTTCTGGAGTTGTGATGCTGAGTCTTTAAAACAAAATTTCATTCAAAAAACAACTCTTGAGAATTAGTTGGAATTTTATTTTACACTCCCAGCTAACTATATGCTAACAAATAGTAAGAATGCAAATCAGGAAGTTTCTTATAATACACTAAACACAGAATATAACTCTCTATATACACTGTTCAATGTGTAATATAACAAAAATATGTAATTGATTACCTTCCATCAGATTCTCAACACAATGTTAACTGTTAATCTCTCCAAGACTTCAGTAAGCAAATTTAGTATGATTATCAGGGTATTTTTGTATATTTTGCAAATTATTTTTCTTTTTTCTCTTTCATTTCCTATGGTATATTTTACTCAGACAAAACAGAACCAAATTCTCATGGGCTTTGGTTTTGATTGGGTAAGAGTAATGGCCAAGGAATACTGGCACATAGGCCTGCTCCTTATCCAATTTAGCAGGCAGGATTGCAAGGCTGCACCATTCTGGTTGACATCAGGCTAGTGTGAGTGGGCATGGAAAGGTAACTTCCCATTTTTTCTCTTGGCTTGGTGAGACATCATGTAGCGCAGCATTATGGTAAATATGCAGTATACATATTTTCTCATACATGAGAAAATATATGTCTTGGACTGCACGAGGTATTGGCATTGTGTTGCAAAGTAGTAGCAGTGTCTGATTTGCTAGCATAGTGGCATGCAACATTCTTATTGTTAAGGAACTTAAGAACTCTGTTCACCACTGGACAGATTCTGTTTTCTAGATATGTAAACTATAATGAATGATCAAATATTCCCTTATTAAAGAACATTTGCAAGGTAAATTAGCATAGTTGGTTTGTCATCTTTGCAATTTTGAAAATTATCTTCATAATTTCTCTAAAAGGTAAAATGTGCTTTGTAATTACTAAGATCTATCTAGGACAAACTAGGTAAACCTTATGCAAACGAATAATGTAATACAAAAACAAAAACAGAAATAATTTAACCCAATGGGGGAACATTTTTATTTTTCAGAACATTGCATAATAACAGATCGTCCTTAAAGTGCTAGAATTACTGTTCTTGAGCAAAGCAGCCACATGAAGATTGTCTCATTTAATGACCATCTTACTCAGTGATTAAGATTCTCAACCCATTTGTGGTTGTAAGTCAAGGATTACTTGTACTGCTAATGTAAAAATCACTACTGAAAATGTGCCAAGAAAACTGCCGGGACTTGTCTAGGCAGTCACGAGAAGTCAAGTTTCATTTGAAGACATACCCTCTTTTTAAAAAAAACCATATAAAAACACCCAGCTAGTGGCAGCATCTAACTATCATCTCAAGTCCCTGGGAAGATAATTTAGGGAGTGTGAGCGTCTCCTAAACAACACCTTATTTTTTCCTACAATAGCACCAGGAACATCCTGGAAGAATGCAATGGGGAACCATTTTCATGTCCATTAAGTCATCAGGAGTAACAATCAACTTAAAGGAGACTTTACCTTAACATGAAAATGGATATTGAGCGTAGAAATCAGGCGCCTTCCAGCTTTCTTAAGTTAGTGAACAACCTGGAATAATTTGGCCTTCAGAAACCAGTGCATAAAACAAAATTCAATCAGTTATTTATACAGTTCTTTTATAAGTTACAGGATACTTAAATTCAGTGTTGGCAAGATCTTGCTCCTTTCATCAGAATGAAGAAAATCTGTTGTGCCATCATTTTTATCCTTTTGGGCATGTTTTTTTTAAAGGTAGAATTTGGATTGCAACACTGCTTTTGTCAGTTTGTTACATCTTGCCTATAAGTGTTATAGGTACTTTGAATAAATGCTTATAACTTTCTATCATAAAAGTAAACACATGGATATTTTTTCAAGTCTTTTAGGAAATAAATCCTTAAATGTGATCACAAATAGTATTACTGGAAATGTGAAATAATTACATGCACACAAACTAGTTGTACTTTTGGATGCAACAACAATTGCAATGCATACTCCATACCTAGCCATGATGATAATGATTATTTCATTTCTGGGGTTATAGATACTTTCTGTCAGAATCTTGTGACAACAGAATGAATTGCTAACGTCTCATTTCTAAATAAATAATATGCGCTTATCTTTTGATTAGGTTCAAACCATTTTTTCCATTTCAAGTTGTGCCACCTGAAGAGTATAGAGACCGGAACCTCAGTGTACAAGGTTTCTCACTAACGGAAGGAAGACTGAAAATTTCTTTAATGGAATGCTCAAGGTATGTTCTTGGCACTTCTTGTAATATTGATTTTGTTTGTGTCTTAAAGTCAAGTGACTGGGTAAGCAGGATTAAGAAAGAGCTAAGGTTAGAGTCACGATTCTTCAAGTTAAGGATTTGTATCCCAGTTTATTTTACTGACAGAAAGTTTTCATTAGTAAATAGGACAGAGTTCCTGTGATAACTATTCTTTAGATAAGAGAGGACACTTAAGATTTAGATGGATTTGAGCAGTAAGCAAAAATGAACAGAATAAAATTCCAAAAGGAATAATGTAAGTTCAGCATCTGGGTAGGAAAAATATATAGCACAAATATTGAATGGTGATACCTAGTTTGGCAGTACCATAGTGTGTGGGAAAAGAAATTGGGTGTCTTCGTTAGCAACTTGTTAAACACAAGCTAGCAGGGTGTTGCAGCTCAAAAAAGACAGATGCTCCTTTGGGTATATTAAGAGCACAGGGCTAATTTAAGAGATCAGAATTGCTCCATATGTCCAGTTCTGGGCACCACAATTCAAAAAGCATAGTGAGAAAACAGAGCAAGTTCAAGAAGAGCCATCAAGGTAGTGAAAGTTTTGGAAGCCTATCTCTATGAGAAATGTTTAAAGGATCTGCATATAAAATTCAAGTGAGTGGAGCTGTGATAACAGTATCAAACATCTGAATGGTTGTCATAGAAAAGGGTAAGGATGTATTATCTGTGGCCCAGAAGGCAAAGCAAAACCAGAAAGTTAAAAGCACAAGGAAGTTCACTATAACCATCATGACTAATTTCCTGGCAGTACAAACTGTCAACCTGTGAAACAGGCTGCCACATGATGTAGTGAGTTTGAAGACTTGAGACAGCTGAATGGTTATCTTTCAGGAATTCTGAAGTGAATCAACTATAGGACGGAGACATTCAGTTCCATAGCATGTCCTGTGTTTAGCTAAGGACTGATGCGGATGTGTATGAATCTCTTGGAAAAATGATGGAATATTAATATAGCAATAAATAAATATAACAAAACTAAAATAAGACATTTGTAATCTCTCCTTTGAGCCGGATAGATTCTCAAAGTGGCCTGCAAAGCAATAAGTCAAAGCTGAAAATCATAAAGGAGAGGAAGGAAAAGAAAACAAGAATGTTTGGGAAATAATATGCAATTTATTACTGATATTAGAATGTCCAGCTGGAATGCAAAAACAATTAAGTAATAACTATAAAGTAGTCAGAAGCTGCTGCTCTTATCAAAACAAATTGGCACGGGAAATAGCTAAGAAGAAAATTTCACATTTCTGGTCTCTTTAGTAGCTGAAGTAATGGTATAGTCCTGCTTCCTGTTTTTCCCTGTGGTATAACTTGGTGGACTCACTGCTGAGTCATCATTAGTGGGAAGGTAACAGTTGATAATAATGGTAGTAAACAATCCTGTTTATGTAGGATATGAGGGTGATAGGCAAGACAGACTTTTCTCTCTTTGTCAAAAAGATATCTCTTGGGTTAACTTATCAGATGCAAGATAAAAAGCTCAGGAAACTAAAGAAAAACCTTACGTATTTTGGGTAGTGATAGCTAAGAGTGTGAATGATTTGCAAGCTCTAGTAATGAAAGTCAAGGAGCAAAATGGAAAAAAAATGGGAATTAGGCTAAACATAAAGAAAATTAAATTAATGAAAGCAGGTCCAACAACCAACTTTAGAACTGTCAGTGAAGATATTGAAATAGTGGATAACTTCTGCATTTTAGGATCAGCTGTAAGCATTAAAATATAGCCAGTATTTAAGAAATGTGATGCAGATTAACACTTGGTAAAGTAGCAAGGACTTGGAAGATATACTCAGATGCAGTGATGTCTCCACACCTATAAAGATCAAAAGTATGCAGGCAGTAAGTGAAAGTGGGACTTTGGAGAAGCAGAATGAAGTTTTGACATTTTTGAACGTCGTCGTTTAAAATCCTGAGAATGTTTTGGATAGCCAAGATAACAAACTAAGGGATCGTCAGACAAATCAACTCAGAGTTCTTACCCGAGGCATCAATAACCAAGTTCAAATTATTCTACTTTGAATATGAAGGTCTAATATGAAGACCTAGGTCTCTGGAGAAGTATACTACCCCTTGGAAAAGTGAAAGGAGAGAGAAGAAGACAATCTCACAACCTTTCAGGTGATGGATGGTCAGTTTACACTAGTCATAGGTGTTCCATTAGAAGAAATGTAGAACCAGTTTAGAGACAAATCATCATGGAGAAAATCATATCTTTGTAGCCACTGAGTCAATACTGGCTTGATAGCATGTAAGTAATCAAACCTATTGGTTAATACAGAAAAACTAGCCAACATAAACATGTTTTAAAATGTATTTCTTATATATAATTCAGAACAATGTAACAGAGGAGACAAATAAGACTTCCTTGATCTTTAATCTAACCTGTTTTTCTTATTTTATTTGGCAGTTAAAATATAAAATAATAGTTGAGTAGAACTACAAATATTCCTTTAAAATGCAGAATCTCCACACACAAGCTATACGGAATATATATTTAAAATATTGGTTAAAAGGCTACTCCAATTAGGTGGCAGCTACATTTTATAATGGACATATTTTCAGAAGTAGTTAAAAGTTATGGTGATAGATCCCTGTTAGTCCTGTCAGAAAAGAAGAATATTTTCCCTTTAGAATGATTTCACTAATATATATTTAATTAAAAATAGTTTTCAGCCACAGTTTTTATCACTACTTACTTTGCAATAATGCCCAGTTTACACTTGTTACCTACTTCAGTGCATATATTACCTACTGTATACGAAAAATGTTGAAATTGTGTCTTTGCTTTCATTTGCTACCTGTTTCCACTAGAGGGTGCAAATTCTTTTTTTAAACTTCTGATATCCTGAAATAGTGTACTATAAATAAATTGCTAAAGAAAATGTAGCAGCTGTAAGCAATTAATGGTAATGTAATAATTATATGTTTGAATTTCAGATTATTTATTTTTGGTTCCTATGAGAGAGAAATAAATATTCACTGCACAATTGAATTGAGTGACAAATTTTGGGAAGAGAAAGAAAGGACTTTCATCAAGACGGTAAGCCATAGTTTCCACTATTTCAGTTTCATACAGCTGTGATATTTGATATATTGTATGTAATACAATATACTATATAATATGTAACATGCTATGTTTGATACATAATCTTACAGTATGAACTTTAAATGTTTCCAGTGTAAATTTGGCTCATTATCTTTTGGACCAGTCACTTCCTAGAAAGCAGATTCCTTATATTCTTTCCGTATATTTAGGTACCAATTGCTTTATGTACCTATTCCCCTTGGGATCAGAGTCAACTATTCTCTCTCAGCCCAGCCTACCTCACAGGGTTGTTGTGGGGAAAGTAGGAGGAGAGAACATTACGTATTCCACCTTGACTTAAAAAATAATAATGGTGGGGTATAAATTAAATTACATTACTTGAACAATGGGCTGTTTCCCAGGATGGGGGTGAGAAAGCAGTGGTTTTCCATTCTGTTTAATGGCTGTTGCAAACAATAGAATAGCATAGCATAGCATAGCAGGTTTGGAAGGCACTTTGGAAGTCTTCTAGTCTTCTGCTCAGGCATGAAACCCTATACTGTTTCAGACAAATGGTTGTCCAATCTCTTCTTTAAAACATCCAGTGTTGGATAATTCAAACTTCTGGAGGTAACTTGTTCCACTGGTTAATTGTTCTAACTGTCAGGAAATTTCTCCTTAGTTATACGTTGCTTCTCTAGGTTTTTTCCTTAGGGTTTTTTTTTTGTATATAAGTTTTATAACGCTTAAAACTTACTTTTGTCTTTATTGTATCCCAATCTTTAAAAATAAGTTATTTTCTTAGTTGCTGCCACTGATAGCATATGATTGGCAACACTCACTCTGAAGAGTAAGATGGGTAGTACCTAAATCTAAGAAATAAATAAAGGTATGCCACACTTCCTTTTTGAGAACCATAACTTAAGGTGTAGCATTTTCTTATTCTCACGCCATGTAATAATTACATACTTTTGAACAGTAGGTGGCAGTATTGCTATTTTTATGCATTAGTGAGTGAAAGTGATAGGGAAGAAAAGAAGAATTAAGATTTTAAACTTATTTATTTATTTAGGGAATTTATATTGCTACCTATTTACACATGGCAACTCAAGGTGGCTTACAGAATATAAAACTCCATATAAAAGCAAGAAAATTAATAAAAGAAGTAATACAATAAATTAATATATTAAAATCACCCCACCCCGGTGACAGAACCTCACACAAGCCATTTAATGGGCTCATCCCACTATACCAAGATATTCTTAGAATTTCTTCCACAATATCACTGCACTTGACAGAAAACACCAATTGGATCCCCTATTTTATCCTGTTACTTAGCTGAGATCTCTGTTCATACAAGCAAAAGTAAGTAATTTGCATTGGATACCTATTGTATGACAAATAAGATTTTTAGCAGAGGAAGCCTTAATGTTGCCATCACTTTCACTGGGACAAGGAATATTGAATTGGTCATGAGTTGTAACCCCAGTGTTGAGTCTTCTCCCCATTGTATGAGTAATGAACTTTCAGGTGATTCCCACTTAATTTCAGAAAGATCTGTTGAACTAAGAGCAAGAGAGGTTTTTTTCTTCATAACTTTTTTTGATATGCTCTCCATACTGTTAATATTTGATACTTTTGCAGATGAGCCTTCAGAAGGAATAAAAGGGGAATGGTGATTCTCTGATGCTAAAGAGCATTCAGATATATTTCCTACATGGTCCAAACTAAACTAGAATTCCTTTTTCAGAAATGTTTATTTGATTATTCTAAAGTGAACAACTTCATCATGTTAAAAATAATACAAACATCAAATACAGCTTTTAGAATGTTAAACCTTGCCCAAAGCATTTATTTCTCTTTCCAAGGTGACTGGTCCCATAATCACATTTCTTCAATTAGAAAATTGTGCAATGAATCATGTAGAGATCATAATGACTGCCACCTGGAATCTATTTTAAAACACCATTTTATACTGCTGCCAAGGCTTATATTACTTTCTTCATCCTTGTAAGATGGCATCAGCGTCCAACAATACAACTTCCAAAAAGTGTTCAGTGGAAATCATTTCTTGCACATTGATGGTCAATGCAGGATTTAAAAATAATTCAGCTGATTGGAAGTGTTGAATAATTCAGTAGGATTGAAAGTGTTGAGACTGCAAAAGGTTCAAATTTTGGAAAAGATCAATTTTGTTTTTCATACTTTTAGGCTTCAATGGGCATTTATCCTTGCTTTGGCCAGTAACTGGATTAAGAAATTTCAGAAATCAGTTTTTTCTTTACACTCAATTTAATAGTTATTATTAAACCGATTGAAATTATAGTAGGAAGTACTTCATTCCTACTATATTCATTATAGTATTCATTAAACTGGACACCAGGACATATTACATTAATTGCTTTGACACCAGAGGAGGCAAAGATCAGCTTAAAGAATGGAAGAGTTACAGTCTCCTTTTGTAGGACTTTACGGACAATAGAATGCATGTGATTGGCTAGCGCAGTCAAGCATTTCATTGGATATAAATACATCATGTGCCTGATGAAGTCACTGAGATCATTAGGGTATGAGGTAATGGGGCAGGACTAAGACAATGGAATTTTGAAAGAACAATGAAGCAATTGTTCTATGAATGGAATTTCTTTCTAAGGCATACTTCCTTTTTCTTTGCCAGAGTTCTGCTCTCTCCTCAGTAATTTTTCCCAGGTTATCAGCATTCCTTTTACTTCTGGAAATATTACATTATAGTACAATACTTTTAGTTAAAAATTCTGGGTAAATCTATTTATTGGGTAAACTGAGCCTTTCATAATATTACTTTGGATCAACTCAGTCTTGAGATTTTTGTTTGAAAACATTTTGTAAAGTTAAAAATGAATTCTGTTTATTCCCAGAATGATTCTTAGAAGTTTTATTTAATACAAGTATTTCTGATTACTTCTATTTTTCCATATTCCCTTGCTGTTTCTGAGATGACTACCATGACTGGGTGTTATAGAGCACAGGTGTCAAACTCGATTGCGTCACATGATGTATCACAACATTTTTGCCTTCGCTGAGTCAGGGTGGTCATGGCCTGCATATGATGCATCCACCCCAGAGGCCACCAATTTGACAGGCCTGTTATAGAGGAACAAACTGTAGCGTCTGTGCAAGTAATTTTTTGTTAAAGAAATTGAAGGGTATTAATACTGTTTTTTATTTTACTTCTGGAGTAATGAGTTTGAATGTCCTATCTTGATAAAGGAATGGAAAGTTGCTTTAAATAACATGAAATTAATTTCCTATGGTCTGAAAATAAGATTAAACAAAAACATGTTCCGTGTACTTTGGGTACCTTTGAGGATGTTTAATAATATTGGTTGTTATCACCAAGAAACAGCTTGAAAATTAGCTCATGTTCTATTATTGCCACATATGGGGGTGATATCAGTAAGATTGTTAATAAGACTGTGCATGAATATGGTCCTCTTGGCTATGTCTCTAATGTGTGGAATCTGTCAAGAACTGGAATTTAGGACTCATTTACCATTGAATTCAGTGCTTCTCAACCTTAGCAACTTTAAGACATGTAAACTTCAACTCTCAAAAAAGCTGGCTAGGGAATTCTGGAAGTTGAAGTCCACACATCTTAAAATTGTTAAGGTTGAGAAACATTGTATTCTGGTAAGGGAGATTTTTAAAAAAATCACAAAGACATTTTGTGAGATAGGAGTTATATAATATAGAACTCCCCACTAAATTAGTGATTGAGTGTTAATGTGTATCATTGTTTGAATTAATTTTCTATGTTCTTTTTCTGTTTATAATAAATTTTTCTCTTTTCTTCTCCCCTTATGCTTATTTTAAGAGTACATTATATTGTTAACATTGTTGTAATTTAAAATATGTTTATTAGCTTGTTTTTTTAATGAAAATTAAGGAGGGAAATTCCAAGAAAGAAAATGATAGATGATAGTAATTCTGGAAGTTAGGTTAGAATTTCGTCTTCAAAAATATCTTGTATAAAGATGCGTCTTTCAGCAGAACAGTTTTTATGTTTCAGCTAGAAAGTCCTCTCCAGAGTCAATGAACCATATTCCACCTTTAGATAAATTCACAAGCTTGCCAAAGCATAATCCTTTCACAACATTCTTTTACAGCCTCTGCTATAAGTAAATGAATCCTTGAAATAATGGAGAAAAGCATAGTAAAATGTCACGTCCTACATCCCTTTAATCTAAAAAAAATTAAAGACCCAATTTGAGCATTTGATTGTAGTGAAAACCACTGATTACATAGTTCTGGTTCAATTTACTGAAAAAACCCAATGAAGATACATCATATTTTTGCTTTGCTAAAAATGAACTATATATTTTGAACAATTTTTGGTTCTCAGATAACTGAAGAACTGGTGGACGAACAGGTACTGACAGGAGTTTTACCCCTCAGATTTACTAATGGTTTAATCTAAAAAAATTTGGCTGCAATAAAATGCTCCTAAATTATTTCAACAACCATTATTACTGAGTTGAATTTTATATGTCATGCTGATCAGGCAGGCATTCTTATGATACGCTTCATTTTAATCATGGAATTCCCTGTTTATTTGACCCTATATTATATTGACTTTCCCTGTTTATTTGACCCTATACTGACTTTTAGCATATGATGTTGAAAAAATTTGAAGTACAGTATTTGAGAGAGAGCAAAAGTTAAAAGTCTGCAGTTTGGGAATATCTGATGAATATCATGTTGGGGGAGGTGGAGAACCCTTCATACTGGTGAAACCTCATCTATTGGTGACAAGTCTTTCAGCAATGCTAAACTTTAAGCTGTGTATCTAAAATATTCACAAATTGTTTAATTCACTGAAATCAATAAATTGTAGTCAATGTAATATTAACGGCAAAACCCGCAGTAGAAATACCTTTTGTCAAGATATCAAATTGTTTAAAAATGTCTGGATCTGTTCAGTAATTTTGTGTAAAGATTTAAATATATTTTTATCTTGTGTGTTCAAGCTCTTTGAGAAAAATACTAGCCCACTTTGGGTTGGCATTTTCATTTTTTATTTTATTGGTGAAGATAAATTAGGCAGCTTAGTCACAGCAATGAACAGTGGTGACACTTTTAATCTTCTCACATCACCTACAGTATATTGGTACATAATTGATTGTAGGATTACAATTGATTCAGGATTATTAAACCTATCCAATATATTGCTTCAAATGTCAGTTGTCAATATGGCATATCTGTTTCAAGAACATTTGTAATTTTCTGTACATGGTTCATATACACTTACATGTTTGCTATATAATTTAAGTCTGATTCCTCCCCCCCCCCTCCCCATTCATGGTTATGTTTTGACTAGATCAGAAGCTGTACACCAGGGGTGTCAAACTGAAAGCCCGTGGGCTGGATCCAGGAAACAGCAAAGGACCGGGCCCTCCTGAGCTCTGTTTTTGCTGACAGAGGGTTGCAGAGGCCATTGCAGCCGAAAATGGAGCTTGGGAGCCACTGATAGAGCACTCGGGCCACCATAGGCACCCTTGACACGAGTAACATAAAGCTGTCCATGCTCACCCTTGCCCCCCGAGGTCAAACGCAACCCTGATGCAGCCCTCAATGAAATCTAGTTTGACACCCCTGCTATACAGCATCCCATTTTTTACAAGGATTCTGCATTTCTTTCCCTCTAATACTGTTGTTCAATGTATCAGTCTTGTAACTACTATTAATAACAAAGTCATTGGAAATGAGGGCAAAGTCTGTTTGCTTCCCTCTCCTGACAGAAAGTGAATGGGTCTTCCAGTGAATCCATAAGACCCCCCCAATTTTAAACATAAAATCAGAGGACTTCCCATGACCATTGTTTTAGGGAACTTAATCTACTGATTGGCAACTATTTTCCAGATTTCAGACTAGAGTATTTCCCAAATCATCATCTTGATGATGTTCTCCATTCAGCCGTGTCCAACCCTTGGCGATTTTATAGGCCAGCTCTCTCCACATCTTCCAATCATACACTACTACTTTGAGTTTTTCAATGCTTTGCAGGTGCAGCTTTATTCTTTGGTGGCCTGGTTTCCTTTTACTGCTAAGTTGTGGAAAACATAATTGCTTTCTCAAGTGATCTTTTATATACAAAGCAAATGTGGTGGGAACTCAGCAGGAAGTATTGGAGATGCTCTATTGATAGAGACAGTGCTGACAGATATTCCATTTCTATTTTGTATTTGTATTTTTACACAATAATTAGTTTAGAAGTAACCACATAAAGTTAATAAACTAGGTTTGTTACATGGCAAATACAGCTAGTATCTGCATGCTATCATTTACTTTTATTTCATATTGGATTTGAAGACTTAAAGGATTGTACCCAAACATGCAAATTGGACCCAATCATTTTTAATAATTAAAGCTAGAGCCTGTACAGTTGTGATTAAGGTGTTAGATTAAGGTGCTTGACAAGTTCAGATTCCTTCTCCGTTGTTTACTTTGGGCGAATCTGTATCTATGTAAAAGATCTCACAAATTTATTTTGAAACTAAAATGAAGAAGAACCTTGTGAGAAGGCAGGCTGCCTAGAAAATGGCCAGCACATATGTAGCTGTTGTCCTGCCTCTTTAAACACTTTCTCCAGCCAGCACAGTAATGTTAACTATAAAAGTTGTGCTGAGAGATGGTATTGGTGTGCAGTACAGAGGGAAGGAAGTATAGGTGGAAATAAAATAGCCTGAAGCAGCTAGAAAGATGTACTTTTTTCCAGTAGTAGAACTCACCAGGAGAAGTAGGGGGAGGAATAGGGGAAGAGTGGAGAAGGGGTAAACAGTGAGTAGTTACGTGTATGTTGCCTAGGGACGTCTGTTGTTGGGAGAACTGTCTCATGTTTTGAGCCCCACTGATTTGGGTATAATTAAAAACAAACTGAGAAAACTCTACATGGACTAACACCCCAGGCTTAACATTTGCTGATAAGAAAGACAAAGAAGTCTGGATAGTGAACATGGCAGAACCTGGAGACAGCAGAAGAGAAAGAACAGGAGAATATAATAAAATACAAAGGTCTGCAAATATAAATAGAATGCCTGTGGCAAAAGCAAGCAAAGATAGTACCTATTGTAATAGGTGCCTTGGGTGCAGTCCCAAAACATCTGTAGCACTTCTTGGACACCATCAACATTGACAAATTCACCATCAGTCTGTTGCAAAAGGCATTTTTACTCAGACTAGCCTTCATTCTGCAACGATATCTGTAACATCATCAAACATCCAGATCTGCCTATAACAGGTCCTTGGAAAGGACCCGATAGGTGGACAAAAACTCCAAATCCAGTTTGAATATCTGACTGACTGTGACAAACCATAATAATGATAATAAACTCGGAACTGCCTATATACTTAGACGTTATCTTAACAGCTGTTCAGTCCCTGATTAGGATTTGAACTGTTAAGTTTTTACCAGTCCCAGACTGAATTGAATAATTGTAATAGTAATAATAATATATCAGGTGAATTGAGGAGAAATAGGTAGAAAAAATATTGTGATTTGCAAATTGAAGTTGAGTGATTATGGAGGAAGAAATCAATGGTTGTACCAATAGTAATAGGTGCCCTTAGAGCAATACCCAAAGGGCTGCCTAGATATATGGAAACATTGAACTTATTAGACCTGAATATCCTGACTTTGTGGTGGGGGGAGACACCACCCTAATCGGAATTGCCTATATACTCAGATGCTGCCTTAACAGCTCTTAGGTCCTTACTTAGGACTTGAACTGTTTTACCAGTCCCAGACTCTGAATGAAAATGAAGATTAACCATAACAACAACAACAACAGCAATAATAATATATAAAATACTGAACATTTTTATAGGAAAAATATCAGGGTTTGAAGTACACAGTTAAAATCACTTGTACTTTGCTGCTTCATGCCTCATGAGAAGAAAATGTGTAGTTTCCTGGGTTGTTCCTGGAGTTCAACCACTAATTTATAAAAATTCTGATAAAATGTCATTTTTTCAAAAGACATTCATTTCATTCTTAAAAGACCTTAAATCTTCACATGTGATACTAGTGTTAAGTTTATCCATGTCTTATAAACAAACACATGACATCTTATTTTAAGAACTCCTGTCTCATTTGAAGTAATGATGAATTAATAATGTGTGAGCCTTCGTTAAATGCCTCAAATGGTTAGCAATTTACTGTACTTAACTAAAGTCTGACATTTCACTTGTTAATCCTGTCAAACGAGAACTGAGATTAAGAGGGAAAAATTGCCTTTTTGAAAATGTCTCTTTTTACAAAAAAAAATTGTAAAAGTCAATATTTGTAAATATTCTGAGGGATAGTTTTGAGACTTGGAGGTTATGTAACTTTATATAATCCTTTACATAAATTCAGTCTGTATTAAATGTTTAACTTGTTTTGTCGTCTTGACTCCAATGATTGTAGTAGTTGTGTTTTGTTACATGTATATTTTCTGCCACAACAACAGTATATACTAGATCAGGGGTCAGCAGCCTGCGTGTATGGAGCCACATGTGGCTCTTTCATCCCTCTGTTGTGGCTCTCTGTCACCGGTCGGCTCCACAATTGATAGGGCTTTCGATTAGGACAGGTAGAGGAAAAAGGATGCTGCGCTAGGAGGAGAGAACCAGACTTCTGGTCAGCTTCAGAATTGAACAGGGGGCTTCCGGTTAGGACCTTTGTGGCTCATTGAGTGTTTAAGATTGCCGGCCCCTGTACTAGACAATCCATGCCCCATTGGGTCATCTTTTCGGAGATATTTACCTAACAGAGAAACAGAATGACCATTGGTAGGGAAAAAAGCACTGGGGCAGGAGGAATTTCTAACTTCCTGCTGGATTCCCCATTAAGTTTGCTTGTGGGAACTGACAGGGAGCATCAACAATCTCTGCCTTTCCTCCCTCCCTTCCTTAATATGCATTGTTCTCCTGCTTAACATCTACATGAAACCTCTGGGTGATGTCATTTACGAGTATGAGGTCAGTGCCATAGGTACGCTGATGACACCCAGTTATATCTTTTGACATCAAGCTGGGCAAGTGAGGATGTCAAGGTTCTGCCCCAGCACTAGGAGGCTTTGTGGGACTAATTGGGGAGAAACCAACTCTAAGTCCATCCTGCTAAGACTTAATAGCTGTGGCAGTTAAGACTATCCAGATCCAGGAATTATCTTTATATTTCTGGATGAGTTACTTCTACAATCAGAAGAATGTGCAACTTGGGGATTCTCTTGGACTTGCAGCTCTTGCTTAAAGAATAGGTGGCAGCTATGGCCAAGAAGACCTTTACAGAGTTTCTCCTGGAGCACCAGTTACGGTCTTTCCTGCTTCAGTTGACACTCACTCTAAACAGTTGCTTGTTCTCTTGTCACGTTGTGACTCGATTATTTCAATGTGCTTTACACGAGGTTGTCCTTGAAGATCACTTGGAAGCTTCCAGAGTTCCAGAATGCAGCAACATGAGCAGTAATGGGCATGCTTCTGAATGCCTATATGACTCCTCTACTTTGTGAGTTGCATTGATTGACAGCCTGCTTCTGGGTGCATTTCAAGGTACTGGATATCACCCATAAACTCCTATCTAGCATAGAGCGCACCTGTCTTCACTGTGTTTGCCTGTCCAGGATGATCTAATTCAGTGTTTTTCAACCACTGTGCCGCGGCACACTAGTGTGCCGTGACATAGTGTAAGGTGTGCCGTGGAAAAATTACTTTATATATAGTCAATATAGGCACAGAGTTAAATTTTTTAAACATTTTCTAATGGTGGTGTGCCTCGTGATTTTTTTCATGAAAAAAGTGTGCCTTTGCACAAAAAAGGTTGAAAAACACTGATCTAATTGAATAAATGCATTTTCCTTCCCCTTGATTAAGCAAAATTACACGTCAAGATCCAGGAAGTATGGCTTCTCTGTAGCAGTGCTTGGCCTCTGAAATGAGGCCCCTTTGAGATCCATACAGCTTCCCATTCATGATCATCTGGAAGGCCTTGAAAACATTAGTGTAGGAACGTTTTACGTTTGTTTGGTTTTGCTGAAAGTCATGTGGCTATAAACATTTCCTATAAATACTTTGTGTAGGATTTTTTTAAATCTAGACAACTTTATTTGTCTAAAGGGGGAATGTATAACATTAGATAATTTGTTAGAGGAAAGTTTTGTAAGAGTAAGAATGTCATCTGATCTCCAGATGACTCTTACTTTAAAAGGTGTATGCATGTCTCGGATCTAAGCAGAATAAAAATTGATTAACTATGAAGCTAGTTCAATTAGAGAATAATTAAATTAGGCTTGATCCATGGTCATAATGTAATTGATGGTTCATTTTGCACAATATAATTGACAGCCGTAAAAGTCAGAAGCTGTAACGTGTTTGGGGGCAGAGATTTTATTTATGTATTTTTATTTATTTATTTAGTTTTTCACTCATGCACAAGATAACAGAAAAAAATAAACATGAATAAGAACACAGGAAATGGGTACAAAT
This sequence comes from Thamnophis elegans, assembly GCF_009769535.1. Classification (NCBI taxonomy): domain Eukaryota; kingdom Metazoa; phylum Chordata; class Lepidosauria; order Squamata; family Natricidae; genus Thamnophis; species Thamnophis elegans. The sequence continues at coordinate 12,576,320 of NC_045550.1, forward strand.
GAATGGGAACAGTAGGACAGAGGTGTCAGGCACGCTGGTGCACAAATGCACGCCCCTACTGACCTCTTAGGAATGAGGTGAGGTCAACAGTAGACAGTTTAAGGTTAAAGTTATGGCGGTTTGAAGATGTAAGAACAGTCAGGTTAGTGGATTCCAGGCATTGACCATTCTGTTGCTGAAATCATATTTTCTGCAATCGAGTTTGGAGCGGTTTACCTTGAGTTTGTATCTATTGTGTGTTTGTGTATTAACCCTTTCATTCACATATACAAAATAATTATTAGATAAAATGAATAGTCCTCTAAAAAGATAGTGCATTTCAAAAAGTAATTAATTCCCATCTGTGTAATGCTACTTATTCTCTCTTATACATGTCACTCTCACCGGCATAAATACAAAAGTCAAATTCTTCCTGTTGTATATTCTTGTATATTGTAAGCCTCCCAGAGTGACTTGGGACAGTGAGATGGGTGGCATATAAATTTAATAAACAAGCAAGCAAATATTTCTGCAAGATAAGAAAGGGAAAAGATATGGGGTGTAAAGAGAAAAAATAAAGGCGAGAAAGAGAAAAGGTGGAATAAAACATGCAAGTGAAAGGAAATGCAGTAGCTGGGAAACAAATAAAAGTTTAGCCCTGCAGAGGTTAAGATATGGAAGGGGTAAATTTACCAGGTAAACAACCTATCCCAGCGATAGCTCTTCTTCAGGATTTCAACATCCCTGCTCTACTGAACCAGTGTCAATAGCCATTTATGCCTATTGACCACGCCAAGAGCTTTTTCAAATAAGCCCTAACAAATAACAAAGGTTGCTTTTTGCCTAGAAGTTTGTTTGTTTTTAGATGCTAAAAATTTGGGCACCTTTAATTTTATATGTTTCTAGTGGTGAGAAGCTACATCACCACCTACTCATTATCAGCTTCCAATTTCCTCAGCTAATTGAAGGAACAGGTTATCAATTCAGGAGAGAAGGTAAAACCTGAATAAAGCAGGAAGCTAAGATTAGAAAAGAGAAAAGAGGCATGAAAATATTTGGGGAGAAAAGTCTATATCAGTGTTTCTCAACCTTGGCAACTTGAAGATGTCTGGACGTCAACTCCCAGAATTCCCCAGCCAGCGAATGCTGGCTGGGGAATTCTGGGAGTTGAAGTCCGGACATCTTCAAGTTGCCAAGGTTGAGAAACACTGGTCTATATATAAAAAATACCCAAAACTTTAATATAAAATACTTATCGAGAGCAGTACAGTAGTCCTCAACTTACAACAGTTCATTTAGTGGCTGTTCAAAGTTACAAATGCACTGAAAAAAGTAACATGACCGTTTTTCACACAACTGTTGCAGCATCCCCATGATCGTATGATTAAGACGCTTCAGACGCATGGCAACCGACTCATATTTGTGACAGTTGCAGTCTCCTGGGGTCAAGTGATCGCCTTTTGCAATCTTCTGACATGCAAAGTCAATGGGGAAGCCAGATTCACTTAACAACCGTGTTACTAACTTAACAACTTCAGTGATTCATTTAAGAGTAGTGGCAAGAAAGTTCATAAAATGGGGCAAAATTCACTTAATAACTGTTTCACTTAGCAACAGAAATGTTGGGCTCAGTTGTGCATGTGAGTTGAGGACTACCTGTAATTCATTGTTAAATTCATCATAAACCATAAAATGTGAACTTGCAGTTTATACATTGAGGGGTACTTCCCCCTCATATTGGTTCGTATTAATTGAAGCAAAAGCAAATCACTTTATGGATTTTTTTACAGTGCGTAAAGGCCAAAGAACCTTACTTTCCATCTTATATTGTTTTCTATGCAAAGGGTTTTGAAGCATCTAGCGTATCAATTCAGTGTGCCTAGAAAAAGAAGTAATGGGGAGAGGTTTTTTTTTGTTCCTGCCAAATAGCAAGCTATCAAGTGGCAGATTAATGCAATTTTAAAATCCCCAGTTCTTTAACCCAGTTTCATCATTTCCAATTCTCCACTATAATATATAACCATCCTTGAAGAGAATTTATCATATAAACAAATTCATAAATTAAAGTTGTTTTGAAAAATAAGTCTCTAATCCACATTGCCTGATCTTAACAGCTCAGAAACCTAATTCAATCTCTTTTTGTTTGTCAAATAATTTAAATGCCAACACATTGTAGAATCTTTTCACTTTTAATTATTTTACCACTTTGCTGTTTAGAGGATATTAAAAATATAGGTCACAGGATATGAACAGCAAGAGTTCAGTGATGAAAAAAGAGGTTTATTTTTCATGATTTTCTGCTGACATTTGAAGATTAACAGATTTCTTCAGTAGGAAATAGGTTTCTTTTACTTACAGTGTAACTGACCCAACTGAGTGATCTTGAAATGATAAAGTAGTACAGAACTCTTTCAGGTTGTAAGCAAGAAATAAAATAGGCCCACATTTCCAAATGCTAACAATGGCCTTAATCCAGTGGTGGGTTTCAAAAATTGTTTGAACCTACTCTGTGGGTGTGGCCTCCTTTGTGGGAGTGCCTTGCTGCCCATGTGACCGGATGGGAGTGGCTTGCCGCCCATGTGACCGGATATGAAGATGCCGACGACACTTGTCAGAACCACCTTAAATTACCTCACACACAGCACTGGCATGCATAAGAATATGATGTAAACTTGTTTTTTGAAAGGCATCTTTGGTTTGCGTTAAAACAACTTCAACACACGCAATGTTCTGATTGCACCACAAACGCAGTAGTCATCCTTCCCTTTCACAGAGGCACTGAGTTTTATAAATATGAGCATGATAGTGTAGAATAATCATATCCAAGGACCAGTGGTGGGTTTCAAAAATTTTTGGAACCTCTTCTGTAGGTGTGGCCTGCTTTCCGGGTCCACTGGTGGAACCTCTTCTAACCGGTTCGGTAGATTTGACGAACCGGTTCTACTGAATAGGTGCGAACTGGTGGGAACCCACCTCTGCCTTAATCCTTGCACATGAAAAATAAATTCCTGAAAAAGCAAATGTTTCCTATCATATTTAAATGTGACATTTTTTACATATTTAAATGCCATTTTTTTTACCTATACTGCAGCAAACTCTTTAACTTCTATTAGTCAAATGTCCGCAACAGATTGTACTCTGTATCCTTGGACTGTGCAGAATCTGTTCCAGAACATTGTAAAATCATCCATACACGAAATGCTTCTCTTCAAAAATTTTGGAGATTTTTAAACTAGTGGTGTGGGGAGGGGCTGTTTCCAGCATCAGATTTCCCCCTCCAATTGTTGATCCTTCCTGTATTGGAAGAAAGTACCTAAATAGCCTGTCATTCCTAAAGTACTCTCAAATCAGCTATAGAAGTACATTTGAAATGGTTTTGTTTGTTTCTAACATTTGGAAGTGAATTATCAAAACCATCGTCTAGATCACTGCAGATATTCAAATCAAAACATCTTCGGCAGACGGTGTGCTAGTGCAGGGATCCACAGCACCCAGTCTGTGGCCCATTCACAAGTGGGCTGCAGAACTGGCGGGCAAGAGTGTGCGTGCATGAGGCTGCATTTGTGAAAGCGGCTCATACGCGAGAAACAATCCCTGCTGCCATCGCCTCCGCCAGTCCACTAAGCTGAAAAGGTTGGAGATCGCTGTTCTGGTGTTCCAAATGTTCTTGCGGAACACACATAAACACACAAACACTCAATTGCAACCTTCCTTTCTATAACTTGATTCCAGTATTCCGTGACATCATCATTCTGTATGGGAAGACGTATTTCAAGAGTGATATTCCTCTTTCCTGCCACCTTCTTCTTTTCTTAAGGTTAAATAACAGCATCTTCTTAAGCCAGTCTTCAGAGGATTTATAAGCGCTCTAATCATTTTTAACTACCGGTAGTGTTTTCTGAACTTCTGATTTGTTTGTTTTTTACAGTCCAAAAATGTCCCTTGAGGAAGGCTGTGATTCAGGCATGGTAAAGTAGAAATTCCATTATTCAACCACGAGAGCCAAACTTGCAGATTAAAACAGTTTTTTGAGAAAAGGAAAATGCAGGAAAGACAAGGAGAAGCAGAGTCTTCCAAATAGTAGTCATCTTGCTAAATTAGTTGCTTATTACCACCTTATATGAGCTCCAAGGATTCCAGATGTGTTCAAAGTTCATTAGAGAAAGTGTGTTTGGAGAGAAATTGTCCCAGTAAATACCAATTGGCATACAAACTTCCCAAATATGTATTATCTGCATCATAGATCAGCCTGTGTCTCTCTCTCTGGTCTGTCGTATGTTATTCAAAGGTATCAGCAAAAGAAATATTGTTGAGCTTCTTTATAGTTCCTTATGTCATTTCATTGAATTGTTGTGATAATGGTAGCCCTTGCTATTGAAACCCTCATTATCGGTGGTTTTGTGTATCCCCAGTGGGAATAAATTAGATTTGTTGTCCAAGTAAATGGTAAATGGATTTTTGCTCACGTATAAAATAAATTTTCTTATGGTCTTGTTAATTACAACTGTTTACCTGGAACAGAATCCCCACAAAGAATGAAGAATAGCTGACCTTCCTGTGGTACAAATAGATGTAGTGAGATATATGGGTACAGTTATAAAAACACAGCTTTGATTTTACATCAACTACAGTGAAAATTGCTTTAGTAATTCTCCTTGCTAGCAAAGTGTATATCTTTACCGTGCATGACCTTAGTTCCCAAAATAGCCAGACTGTTAAGGAAACACTGGCGGTAGATCAAAGAGAAATAATTCCCACCCATGACAATTGTAATCCAGTCTGGGCTTGTGATGAAAATGTGATGTTGTTGATGTGTTATTCTATTCCATCTAAGTTTTGCTGTAGTGCAGTGATGGTGAACCTTTGTGGCTCGCGTGCCAAAAGGGGGGGAGCGCAGAGGGGTCACGCGTGGGCGTGCCACACCCATAATGTTATGTGCACGCCCCAGCACGCATGCGAGCACGATCAGCGCTCCACCCCCATTTTTGGTGTGGTTTTTTTGCCCTTCCCGGGCTCCAGAGGCTTTATAGGAGCCTGGGGAGGGCAAAAACAGCCTCCCCTCCCCGAGACCGTCCGGAGGCCTCAAGAGCTTCCAGAGTGCAAAAAAAACCACCCTATGGGCAAACCAGAAGTTCAGGAACAGACTTCCGGTTTTCTTGTAGGGCCGGTTTTAGCCCTTTCAGAGCCTTCAGTAGTCTTCCCTGAAGGCTCCGGAGGGCAAAAATGATTCTATGAGCAAACTGGAAGTGACTTCCAGTTTACTCATAGGATTGTTTTTTGCCCTCCGGAGCCTTCAGGGAAGCCTCCTGAAGGCTCCTGAACACTCTGGAGGGCTAAAACCGGCCCTACAAGCAAACCGGAAGTATGTTCCCGAACATCCAGTTTTTCACACTCCGGAGGCTTCAGGGGAGCTCCTGAAGTCTCCGGAGGGCGAAAAATGGCCTCAAAAGAAGGGCGAAGTCAGTTGGCCAGTGTGTGCATGTGCGCTGGTCAGCTGACAAGGCAACGCCTCACATGCCCGGACAAATGGCTCCACGTGCCACCATGTGCCATAGGTTTGCCATCACGGCTCTAGTGTAATAACAAGCCTCTTCTTTCTTTGAACTTGTAGCACTCTCATCTGAAGAGATCTTCCTTTTGTCCATTTCGAACACACAAAGATAAACAAGTACTGCATTAATCACTTGACCGGGGACAGAAATATATAGTTGTGTAGCATCGCCATATTGGTGATACCTCATCTAATTGTGACAGATATGCTCTTCAAGAGGTTTCATGTAGATGTTTAAAAGATGTGGAAAGAGCAAAAAGCCCTGTGGCACCCCACAAAGGAGGGGTCACCTCTCACTCCTTATTCACCAATTAGAACCGTCCTTGGAGGAAGGAGTTGAACCAGAAGAGAACTTTGTCTATCCGTATTTCAACTATTTGAAATTTGAATCACCATGGTCTAGTTGTATTAAATTATTAAATACACCTCATAACAAAATAGGTTCTTTGAGCAATATTATAAAATAACTAAATTTTAATAAATAATTTGTTTTGACCTAAAGGCTATATTTAATTAATATCTACTATCTGAGGAATCAGTTGGTTGAATTTTCTGTCCTCAAATGCTAAACTAGACGATTTTTTTTTTCTGTCAGTGTATATAAAAAGGGTGAAAATTGTAAAAATAATTTTCTTCCAGGTCTGAGATAGCAACATCCCAGTTACAATTAGCAAAGATTAAACGTCAGAGAATAAGACATATATTCAGCAGGAATCGCACTGGCTAAATTGTTCTCTTTGATGAAACAGCTGCAAAGACCATAAAAAGCTTATGGTCTTTTTAAAAAGCCAACCTAATACACACAGCCTCTTAAATTGCTTTTGCAGTTTGTATCTTCTCTTTTCTGGTTTGGTAATTGCAGCTTACTTGGAATACCTGGGCAATTTGTGCTAATTGCTGGTAGGTTTACTTGCTAGTCACAGAAACTGATTATTTCTGCATTTTTATTTATTTATTTATATTTCATGTTTCTAGATCAGTGTTTCTCAACCTTGTCAACTTGAAGATGTCTGGACTTCAACTCCCAGAATTCCCCAGCCAGCGAATGCTGGCTGGGGAATTCTGGGAGTTGAAGTACAGACATCTTCAAGTTGACAAGGTTGAGAAACACTGTTCTAGATCACTCATCTCCCTCAAGGAGAGGCTCAGTGCAGTTCAGGAGTATGTTATTACAAGTATTCTGAAATAATCAGGAAAAATCAGGGCCATTTGTTAAAATTTAAATCACATTCTGACACTGGGATGTTACGTAAATGTTTCTAAAATGTTAAAGAAATATATAATACTCATATTGAACATCTGTTTTCCAACTGGAAAAGATTCTAGAAATTCTCAGAGAAAATATTTTTCCAGCTCTCATCACCACCAGATGGATTCGTAACTGGCTGACCAACCGCACTCAATGTGTAGTCCTCAATGGAACTGCATCTTCATGGAGGGAAGTATGCAGTGGAGTACTCCAAGGCTCTGTTTTGGGCCCAGTAGTCTTCAACATCTTCATCAATGATTTGGATGAGGGAATAAATGGGGAACTCATCGAATTTGCAGATGACACCAAGCTGGCAGGAATAGCCAACACTCCAGAAGACAGGCTTAAGATACAGAAGGATCTTGACAAACTTGAACATTGGGCACTATCTAATAAAATGAAATTCAATGGTGAAATTCAAGGTTCTACATTTAGGCAACAAAAACAAAATGCACAGGTACAGTATAAGTGGTACCTTATTCAACAGTAGTAACTGTAAAAGGGATCTTGGAGTCCTAGTGGACAACCATTTAGACATGAGCCAGCAGTGTGCAGCAGCTACCAAAAAAGCCAACCCAGTTCTAGGCTGCATAAACAGAGGGATAGAATCAAGATCATGTGAAGTGTTAAAACCACTTTATAATGCCTTGGTAAGGCCACACTTGGAATACTGCATTCAGTTTTGGTCACCACGATGTAGAAAAGATGTGGAGACTCTAGAAAGAGTGCAGAGAAGAGCAACAAAGATGATTAGGGGACTGGAGACTAAAACATATGAAGAATGGTTGCAGGAAATGGGTATGTCTAGTTTAATAGAAAGAAGGACTAGGGGAGACAGATAGCAGTGTTCCAATATCTCAGGGGTTGCCACAAAGAAGAGGGAATCAAACTATTTTCCAAGGCACCTGAGGGTAGAACAAGAAGCAATGGGTGGTAACTAATCAAGGAGAGAAGCAACTTAGAACTGAGGAGAATTTTCCTGACAGAACAATTAATCAGTGGAACAGCTTGCCTCCAGAAGTTATTAATGCCCCAACACTGGAAGTCTTTAAAAAGATGTTGGATAGCCATTTGTCTGAAATGGTATAGGGTTTCCTGCCTAGGCAGGGGGTTGGACTAGAAGACCTCCAAGGTCCCTTCCAACTCTGCTATTGTATTGCTATCTAGATAATCATTGATTTAAATTCCAGTATTGAATTTTAGATTACTTGTATAGAATACATGTGCTTGATCTTTCAAGACAATTTTAAAAACTTAAAAACCTTTTATGTTTGACAATTGAACTGCTAATCAAAAGAGACGATTTTACAAGCAGTACTGATCCCCATATTGTACAATATCAGTTGATAGCACTTCTGATTCCTGTTATTGTGTATTTTAGCTGTTATTAGTCAGGTTAGTAATCTATGTTCTACATTTATGTTAACTTTTAACTTTTTATTCACTGTTGACTTGAAATAACTGCTGTGATTTGTTTAAATTTAACAGAAATTCATTGTTTCAGAATAATAAATAAAAATAAACAGAAATTATTAAGTCTGTCTTAAATGTCCCTTTGTAGCAGTACTTACCATTATCAGAGGAGACATATTCTGATAGACAATAGTTTAATCTCAAGCTTGAGATGTTCTGCTCCAAGCAAAACACAGCTGGTCTGAGCAAGTAGTTATCATTAGGAGAGTGGTAGATTGTGAAGATATATCTGTTTTGTTGTCTCTGTAAGAACTCTATTTTCTAGTGAAACTTAGTTTTAGGTAGGGCAGTCACAGGAAAAAATACAGATGATATCTGAAGAAAAGTGATGACATTTTCATTGAGAGTAGTCAAAATCTCCTTCTGCTAGAAATGTGAACAACTTGATACTCAGAATTTCTGGAATTTGATTCAAATGGAGAGAATTTAATGATGATTCCATTAAGTTGGATTCAAAGAACAAGACTGAATTAATGTTTCATTACATAATTAAGATTTCAGAAGAGCAGTAAGAAGAGAATATTTCCAAAGGTCTGAGAATTCTAAAACTATCGTTATATTGTATGTTTCTTATAATTACTGGAACATGGCCAAAGCTTACCATAAGGTTGTTTCCAAAGTAGAGTTTCTTGATTGTATAGAGTAGTGTGAGTATGTTTGGGCTCAAACTGGGTTTTAGTTATACTTGTGGTGCACTGGCCATAATGTTCCAGAACAGACCACTACTATGTTTATTGTTAATAGCAATGTAGTATCTGTGACATGGATACAGCTATGATCGATAAGCTAGTCTGTTTCTCTCTTGCTAAAAAGCATTGCTTGAAACCCTGAGTTTTCCCCAAAACCATGATGGGCAGCAGTAATATATTTTTCCAGGGCCATCAGGTATCAATCGTGGTATGTAGAAAATTGGAGTTGGAATGTAAGAGAAGTAAACGATAGAGCATATATTAATACAGAAAAGAAAGAGAATTGATATGCTTTATGCCTGTGGAACTTAGAAAAAAGGAAAAGATGTAATATATATGAATGAAGGTGATGTGAACAAACAACAAAACAAATAAATAATATAATATATAATATATATTATTTAGGTAACAGTATTAACTTTTACCAATTTCAGGTGGCATTTATAAAGCATACTGACATATTAAAAATGTTTTATAGCGGGGAATGTGAATGATTTTGGATACTTGGAATAGAAAATATAAAGATTATAGAATTTTCTTAATTCTGGTTTCTTTTATTATGAATTAGTTTAGCTGAACTCATGAACTACATATCTTCTTGCTAAGTTGGAGTATACTGTAAATTACAGAGATTTTTCAAATAACTTTTGAAAAAATATTGTACTAATAGTGTCCAATTTGGGTAGAAAAGATCATTTTAAGTACTGTTTAGATAATAAAGATATAACGTATAACAAATATTCTGTTTGAAATAATTGACCTGTGAGATGTATCATGTTTTATAAACCTATTTCTCCTTAAAACATAGTAATTATATGGTATATACCTTTATGTCTCTCAAGTACAATTTTGCACAAGATACTAGCAGAAAAACATTTTATGAATTATAGACGCTAATATTAACAGTGAAATTTATTTTTTCATTTCCCCCCCCCCCCCTCATAGGCAGAACTCATAAAAGGAAATTCGCCAAGTATTGGAATCACTCTGCGTCAAATACAGGCTAAGGAAGGAGAAACAGGGCACGTTGTTATTGAAACTGTTACACCAAATTCTGCTGCTTCTGCCGCTGACCTTCAGAGGGGCGACAGGCTATTATCTATTGGAGGTATGCAGTGAAACTACATGGACTAAGCTTAATAAGATTTGCTAAGCTTTATGTAATTGGGGAAGTGCTCAGAAGGTATAAAAATTAAGTGACATTATGGGGAATGTATTTTAAATAGCAATAGCAATAGCAGTTAGACTTATATACCGCTTCATAGGGCTTTCAGCCCTCTCTAAGCGGTTTACAGAGTCAGCATATCGCCCCCAACAATCCGGGTCCTCATTTTACCCACCTCGGAAGGATGGAAGGCTGAGTCAACCTTGAGCTAGTGAGATTTGAACAGCCAAACTGCAGAACTGCAGTCAGCTGAAGTAGCCTGCAGTGCTGCACTCTAACCACTGTGCCACCTCGTTTCATCCATCCTTTATCAGTCATAACCAAGCAGGATCATAATTTTTTTTATTATATTGAGGGCAATAGTGCCCTAAGGAAACAATATCATAACTTGCTTTTGGTTGCATGTCATAATTACAATTTAGTGTAGTTTTTAGAATAAAAATACCAGTACTACTTATGTTTTAGACATATTTTTCTCAACATTGAAGGAGCATTATGTTTGGAGAATAGAAAACACATAAATATTTCAGAAAAACTCACATCAGTATTTGGTATCAGCTGTTGAGGAAACGGTTTTCATTCAGTAGAAGATATACAAACAATTGAGCGCCTCGGTAACTCTTTATGTAAGATAGTTCTTGGTGCACAAGAGTTCACTATATGTGATGTTTGTGTAGAGAATAGTAAATGTGAAAGTTTTAATTCTCTAAACCAGTGTTTTTCAACCTTGGGCGACTTTAAGTCCTGTGGACTTCAACTCCCAGAATCCCCCAGCACAGCTGGCTGGGGGATTCTGGGAGTTGAAGTCCACAGGACTTAAAGTCGCCCAAGGTTGAGAAACACTGCTCTAAACCTTTATTATCTTTCAACAGTATTGTTTTGTTTTAATATTGCACATGTTTTCTTAAAGAGTGGTACGTTTTATATATTTGTTGCATTTTTAATGTGTCCTTTTCTCTTTATCACCTTGGGAGATAAAATGGAGTAAGGGAGAGTGACTGTCTCAGAGTCAGCCTGTGAGTTTTAGGATTGGAGGAAAGATCTCCCTGCTTCTTCCTTTCCTAGTACATCGCACCTGTTGTAACCTTGGGACTCTGATGATTGTTATTGTCATTATTATTTATCCCTTCATCAGATGATTCTTTGGCTTTGTATTTTCCAGTGTGAACTCCTGGCAACTGCCTGGACAAATTCCTGCAGTTTTCTTGGCAACATTTTTGGAAACAGTTTACCATTGTCTCTTTACTAAGGCTGAGAATGAGTGACTGGCAAAAGGTTATTCATTTGTGCCTGAAGTAACTAGAACTCATATCTCCCAGTTTCTAGCCTGGTGCCTTAACCACTACACCAATACCGGCTCTCCTTCCATCAACAGTGTAAATAGGGTTTCTTTGTTGTTATAATACAAATGGTAATTGGTTTACTTTCTATTTACATTACTACCTGTAGTAATAACATTGATGAGGGATTAATTGATAAGGCAATCCCAATTTGTGTATGGAAGGGAAAGAGACTGCATGGCTTCTCCTTGACTAGATAGCATTTTCAGTTTAGGTATTTATCAGTTACTTCAACAAATATTAATCATTATTGTTTTCCTCTCTTTTTTTAATAGGAGTCAGGATTACATCAACAGTACAAGTGTTAAAACTTATCAAACAGGCCGGTGAAAGAGTCACCATATATTATGAGAGACCGGTTGGCTATACTCCTCAGTCTTCATTAGCTCAAGATAATCTTACTCAGTTGGAAGAGTCAACATTTTCAGATGAATATTTGCTGAATGAAATAGATAATAAAGAATTAGATATAGAATTTGAAGACTTGGCAAATGCACTAAAGTCAAGTGAATTCAAAGATGATTCTTCAACTAGTCCCAAGCACATACCAGTTTCACTTGCTGGTAAACCACCTGGAACGCTATCTCCAGTATTAAATCGCAAGTTACATGTAGGAAGTTATCAGGCATCTTCAAGGGTACTTTTCAAAGAGACAGCCAGACCAGTAGTACACAAAAGTCCTGAGAACTTGGATTTAAGTCAACAGACAAACAAACAGCCACAGTTAAATGTAACCAAACCACCTGTACCACCCAGACCACAGATTAAAGTGCCAGCAGTTTCTAGTGATGTTCAAAATAAATTAGAAACTGGTGACTTATCTTCTGAGAAAGTAGACAAGCTCCCTTTTCCTGCCAATAATGGAGACAAGGGTTCAGAAAAAGTAATCAAAGTTATTGATCTAGGAGAAGAATCTACAGGACTCAAACCACTTGCTAAGGAGGCTTCAGAAATTTCATCGAGTTTTAAAACAATTACAAATAAATCAGAAGCATTAAAAGAAAGTATAGAATCTCTGCAGAATATTAAAGCACCTGTCAATAAATCTGTTACAAACAAATCAGAACTACATAAAGACATATCAGATTATTCACATTATTCACTGAATGCTAAGGCAGTAGAAAACCATAATTCTTGGGAATCACCAGAAATTCCTTACCGTAATCGATCAGGTAAATGGGCAAGGACAAAAGCTTCTTCCTACATATTTGAAGTAGGAAAAGAACACACTTACCTAAATATTGGTGTTTGGTGTAGAGACCCTTTTAAAGTAGGTGGGCTGGTTTGTTTGGGATATGAAAGCGTAAAACTTGAAGATGTAGCTTTAGATTGTATAGCTACATCCTCCATGGAATTCATTAGGTCATTTCGACTAAATCCTCCTGCCCCTAAAGCTACAGTAACTAGAACAGCATTGCGGAGTTTGATCTCACACAAAGGTTTCAATGAAAAGTTTTGTTATGGTGATGTCACACTACATTTTAAATATTTAAGAGAGGGTGAGCCGGAAGACTCAACTTTTCTGTTGGAAAAAGAGAAAGAAAATATTTCAGAAGAAGCAGCAGCTCCTGTTCTTTCAAAAGAAGATTCTTATTTCGGACAACTTACTTATACTGAAAATAGGCATAATTTCCAAGATACTCAGTTTCAAAATCCAACTTGGTGTGACTACTGCAAAAAGAAAGTTTGGACAAAAGCAGCCTCACAGTGTGTGGTTTGTGCGTATGTTTGCCACAAAAAATGTCAAGAAAAGTGTCTGACAGATGCTCCCTTCTGTTTAGGAGCCACAAGACGACTTGAACGAGTTTTACACCCTTTTAAATTTGAAAACCAAGATTCTCAGTCCACACCAGGACCTCGTGTAGATTCAGAATTGAAACCTGCAAATAAAGCAGCGGGTCTAACAAGACACCTCCTTAATACAAGCAGCCGATTCTTAAACCTCCGCCAAGTTCCTAAAGTTCGTGTTAATGAGCAAGGACCTGAAATGGTAGAACCTTCGCCAAAGCAGACGCCACACCCTTCTGATAATGAAGGTAGTGATACAGATACCGGTGGCCCTAGTAGTCCTTCTAAGCAAGTAACTACTTCGGGGATTAAATTAGCAAGGAAGGAAGGAGGACTTGATGACAGTGTTTTCATTGCAGTGAAAGAAATTGGCCGAGACCTTTACAGAAGTTTACCTACAGAAGAAAGAATCCAGAAATTAGAGATTATGTTAGAAAAACTTCAGCAGGAAATAGACCAGGAACTGGAGAGCAACAATTCCTTAATTAGAGAAAAGAAAGAAGCAACGGATGTAAGGAGAAAAAGGCTATTGTCTGTTGCGCTGGCTAAATCGGGGGAAAGGTTGCAAGCCCTGACACTCCTTATGATACATTATAAAGCAGGCATTGAGGATATAGAAGAAAATTCTGCTTTAGAGCTTGGATCTAGAAAAGACGATAAAGATGAAGAGGACAACACCTTAGTGGAAGAAACAGATAATGAAGAGGAGGCTGTTTTAGTCATGACACCAGTACTTGAAACCCTACTCAAAGAAGAAGAGAGACTTGAATCCCAGAATGCGTCTGTAGACTGATATTGCACAGTTGGTCTTGCAAATGATAAACTGGGAAACACTTTGCACTTAATCAAACTACATCGGATTTCAAAATTGTAATTAAACACTGAGATAATATATACATGCTGCTTCTCCATTATTTTCAAACCCATGTAAGGAAATGGCTTTTATTTCCAGGTACAATATGGTTTTATTTTGTTGAACCATGTTATGTTTCAATAACATTTTGGGACTTTATACTAGATGATTTTTAATTTATTTGGACTTTTTTCTAAAATGTGTTTCTAAAATATATCAGGGTAAATTGCAAAATGGAAAAAAAAAAGCATTCAGACTGATGTTTTGTTGGAATGAGTGAAGCAGCCACTTCCTCCATGAGACCTAACACCTCTTTTGAGGGCTTTCTGCTGTCATCTCCACAGACATGTTCACACATAGCCTGCTTTTTGGCAGTCTCAATGGAAATGTTGTCTTCTGAAGGGCACGGCTGCCTCTCTGTTTCAAGAAAGAGCCCTTTGCTCACATCAACACACTTCCTGAACTGCCCTTGAAATGCTTTGCACAGTTTTCGGATCTCCTTTTTTGTTCCTTTCATTCCTCAGTTTTAAAACTTCACATTTTTATTTTGTGCTCAAATTAGAACTACTGTAACAGCTGCTGAGGGGCCAGTTTTGAAAATTTTTGTTATACTTTCCTGTTTGCTTATTCGGTATATTTTGGAAAGGGGATGGTGATTGTCAGGTTTCTTTGTTTTTTGGTTGCTGTTTTTTCATGCCAATGATGCATTATAGCAGTGTTTTTCAACCTTGGCAACTTGAAGATGTCTGGACTTCAACTCCCAGAATTCGCTGGCTGGGGAATTCTGGGAGTTGAAGTCCAGACATCTTCAAGTTGCCAAGGTTGAAAAACACTGCATTATAGGATAACATGCCTTTATTTTCAATTATTTGGTAACATTAGTATTCTCATGTCTGATTTCCCTGATTTTCTTTCACCGAGAAGTCTGATTTTTTTTAAAAAGACAATTTACATTTTACTCTTTCCTTCTGTGAATTTATTACAGTCTTTAGCAGGAAATACCTTTAAAGCACATATCATTGAAACAACGGTCAGCAGGTTCTAATTTCCCTGCTCAGAATCATCCATAGACAATTCCTTTTTGCCTATACACTTGCTATACCAATCTTTTATAGAAATGTATTGAGAATGTGCCACGGGTTTTTCTTTGTTCCTGTAACTAGACGGAAGCTTCATAAAACATACACTTCTACGATGTAATAATGTTAAGCACCCATGAGAAAATTTAATGGTAACCTTATGAGTTGTTGTTTTTTAAAGAATTTAAATATTAAGAATTAATATGTAAAGGGGTTTTAAAAATCAACACTAATTTGATTTATTCTCTGGTGGTTCTGGTGACAAAATAAATAAATAAATGACATACTCAGCAACGTCAGACTCCCCCTGTAGCCCTCACCCACCCATGGAAACTTGATTCCAGCAACACTAAAACAAAATTTGGCCTCATTTCTGGAAAAAAAAAATTATCAACTGATCTGAGATGAGGATTGTTAGTTAGAGTTATCTTGGTATTTCACACCCATATTTCTTAATGTTTTGTTTTTATATGCTTAATTATCATTTTTGGCATTGTGTTATAAAATAATTTTGTAAAACAATAAAAAGATAGAATTCTGCATTACTCCTACTTGACTAACAAGCAACCACTTATGCTACTGCATAGATTTTTTTTTTAATGTTATAATGGGAGTGAACAATGTCCTAACATTTTTAATTTTACAACTTGCCCTTAAAATAAAAAAAATAAATGGTTCAACTGAACAGTTACCAAATTAATATAATCCATATTTTTTGAAAACAATTTTAAGTATTTTCCCAAATGAACCAATAATATTTAATCTATACTATATTTAAAGAATATTATTTTTCAAAAATCATCAGAATAACAAAAGTTTGAATAAACTAGGACATTTTCCCTTTAGTTTCTGTCCAGATACTAACTTACAAATGAGAATACTATGACAGAAATACTACAGATACTAGGTTTACTAAGCTAACATCATATAATAGTCACCTGTTCATGAAAGAGGCATGAAAAGTTGGGTATCAGTACTCCACTATGATGATTGTATAATGTAAGATAAATATAGTGCAATATTCTGTTGCGTGAGAATGGCAAAAAAATAATAGTATTGTAGTATCAAGGAAAACACATAAAGCATAGAATTATAATAAATACTGTTTTTAAGAAAAGCTATTGATACATTCCTTTTATATCTTTTGCTTCTCTGCTTTACTATACGCAGCTGAAAATAATAAATACCACCGGATGCAAGAGTATCTTGATGTGGTGGTATCTTATTACTTGACACTAGCATATATTTATGGAAATCTGCCTGAAATGATTGTCAGATGATTTTATCATGAAAACAAGCTTTAATAAAAAGTTTTTAAATAAATTCTGTTTCTTTGTTATAAGCGGTTAAATATTGTGGCACATAATTAAAGGTTTCTTTTTAAAAATTTATTCCATGCTATGCTATTTTCTAGAATAATGGCTTTCTATGTTTTCAGCATTTCTGTATTCAGTAAAACTATGGTGGAAATGTTATAGATACCGTATTTTCACGACTATAAGCCGCACTGAAAATCCTAAAATTTGATCCAAAACCGGCAGTGCGGCTTATAACCCGGTGCGCTTTATATGTGGAAAAAGATCTCCCAGCTGCTTTCGGGGCTTCCTGGAGTGCCAAGAACCTTCGCGCTGTTCTCCGCTCCTCACGACTGCAATAGATGTCCAGAAGCGGCTTTTGGGGCTAATGGGGATTGGATTTCCAGCTCGATAGCCCCTGCCGCTTCTGGACGTCTATTGCAGTTGTGAGGAGCCGAGGAGAGTGCGGAGAACAGCGCGAAGGTTCTTGGCGCTCCAGGAAGCCCCAAAAGCAGCTGGGGGAGGCGCACGGCTTGGTTTCTCCTCCCTGGACGTCGCAGCAGCAGCCCCAAGCGCACCGAACTCTGTGTTTTTCGCATCGGGGCATGCTCTTGGAGCACACCCCGATGCGAAAAACACTGAGATCGGTGAGTTTGGGGCTGCTGCTGCGACGTCCAGGGAGGAGAAACCAAGCCGTGCGCCTCCCCCAGCCGCTTTCGGGGCTTCCTGGAGCGCCAAGAACCTTCGCGCTGTTCTCCGCTCCTCCTCGCGACTGCAACAGATGTCCAGAAGCGTCGGGAAACGTGCGGCTTATAACCCGGTGCGCTTTATATGTGGAAAAAGTTTGAAAAATTAACGTTAATTGATACTGCGGCTTATAATCCGGTGCGGCTTTTGGTCGTGAAAATACGGTAGAAGGCCTGTGTATCTGTAATGATGCTACAGTCATTCTTTCAAAGGCCTAGGTAGTTAGGAACCCCCCACAATGGAAACTTTTATGGACCCTTTGCCATCCTGATTCCTGCCCAATGTTTTTGATTTCAATTCTCATCAGAGTCAGCTAGCCTTGTCTGTAATCAGGGAATTGCATTGGTAAAGGCTCCACATTGGTAAAAGGCTAACGGACGAAATAGAGAATGAGATTGCCCAATTACATACAAGAGGTACCAATACGTGACCTTTTTTCTAATAACACATTTTCTAAGGAGCGTCTCAACATTTGCAATACTTTCTGGTACAGAAGTACTTATTCTTTGATTGAGAAATTCTTGATAGATCTGAGGAATTTAAAATCACAAGTTAAAACTTCTTGGGAAGATTAAATTTACAAAGTATATGCAGTAGGGTTTTTTTGTGTTTTCATAATCATTTTCATATTAAACTTCTAATAACAGAATTATTAAAACATACTGTGTGATGCAACTCCTTGAGGTTATAGCAATCTAAGACTATCCTACTAGGTATTACATTCAATATCATTATCACAATCTCATAGAAGCAGTTTTGAATGCTTGTGTTATTCTCTTAAGATTATCAGTACGACTTTTCACAGATAAGCATTATCTGAAAACATGTTACCTAACGTATCTATTAGAGTGAAAAAAAAATATTTTAAAAAATGTATTATGAAAAAGAGATTAGGAAATCAATTTATCTGTTTTGAAAAATGTACCAAAAAATCCAGACTACCGTTAAATAAAAACTAATTTTGTAGAGAAATTGATAAATTCTGCACAATACATTTAGATATGCAAGGTGACTTTTGAAATAATATGCTGCATTGAAGCCAAATACAGATTGAGGTAAATACTTTTCTCTGTAATAAAGGTATCACTAAAATAAATGTGGTACAATTTGTTGATTTAATTTGATTTGATTCTTACAGTCATGTGCCAAAAGTAAAATGGATTAGAATAAATTAATTGCAATAGCACCTCAGCCTATTAGTTTATTATCCAGTGCAATGTTTATAGTAAGAGAAAGAAAACTTGAGTAATTCAAATCTATCTCAGAATGTTCGGATGCAGAAATCTCCAGTGCCACTTATGGTCTATTGTGTTGCCATAAGAAGGACAACTGTGAGGGAAGAATGATGTCTGACATTCTCCTACCTTTCACAGTGGGGGTTTGTTGTTTAAAACTTCCTACTCATAATTTAGGGAATCTGCTGAAGAGTTGTGAATACAGAGCGTTTCTTTATCTGCCCAACATTTGAGTTTAAAGGGAGAATTCTGCAAATCTGTGTGAGATTAGAGGAATTGTCAAGTGTCTCTCTTTCCATACACTTCTTTCCCTTCCTTGCACATACATATATAGACACAGAGATACCTGTTTAATTGTCATTTAAGAAAAGGTTTTTGAATCCTTATATGAGGGCAGCTGTTTACTCTTCAATGTATAGAACAATTTAAAATTCAGCACAGTCGTTTTGAGAACTGTCATAGCAGTGGAGAAAGGAGATGAAGGCCTGTTGTCTTACCTTTCTGGACTAATTGTCACATTAACAGTAATGAAATACCACGTTGTTGCCTTTTATTTCTTTCACGAAATAACATTCCATTCTTATTTTCTGTATAACAGAACAATAACAATTCCTCTAAAGCATTTCCAAAACGTGACCAAAATATATGTTTTATACATGGAAAAGACACACAAACACATGTTTTACAAAACTATAGAAAGTCTGTTTTAAATACAAACCATCTGCTGATACATTAGAAAAGGCACAGAGATCAAGTTTACAAACAGGGTGTTATGTGTACCACAATACATAAATGTTTGATACTTACATGGTCTTACATTTGTTGGTTTTTTTTATTTTCACAACTAAGGCCATAACCCGTGGGCTCATTTCAACACTGAGAGAACACTTACAGGAGTTGATAGGTTGCAATATAGACCATTATGTATTAAGAACCAGAATGTTACCTGCCTCCCATTTGTCAAGCTAGTCAGTCTTGAAATCTCTAATCCCACTTTGCATATTCTTCAAAAGCACAATATGTTGCAGACTCTCACTCAAGGAAAGGTGTTAATCCATTTCCATCAGCTGATGTCCAAAGGATAGTTACAAGCAAAGTCCGTGAACAGACTTCGTATGGATTTCATTTTGTCCGGATACCTAAAAGTCTGACAACATTAAAAGGCAGGTGTGTCCAATAATTTTGTAATTTGCAAAAACAAAGCAAACTAGAAAAATAAAGCTTTTAACATGAAGTGTCTGCCAGATACTTTACTTATTCTAGTGCAAGTCTACTAGGGAATATACCTGCCTGGTTTTCCTTTTTAATAATCAGATAGCATTTTTACAAAACAAGTCTCATGTGGGAGTTGAAGTGCTGATAGTTTTGTTTCTAGTTTAAATAGGCACGTATTAGAACAGATTTATCCAGAAGTATGCAGAGATTAATAATGCAACATGAGGATTCATCTTGACTTCAGAAACAGGCTGATCTGTTATAGCCATTCCATTTTTATCTTTGGATCCGAAGCAAGAATTGGGGTAAAAAAAAGCAACTCTAGACTAACATGGGAGAAACTGGATTAGTTATCAGTCTTGTTTCTTCATTAAATGGGAAAACAGTAGCAGAAAAACTAAATGCTTCACGAAGAGATAAAGCATGCCAAACTTTACAGAAATTTGTATAAAGTTTTTGGGGCTATGTTCCTTGAAAAATTATTATTTTTAAATGTCCCAGTACTGGATGTTGTTTTGTGACGTGCTCAAATTTGTAGCATCAGTAGCTTCCTTGGAAAGAATCATCCAAATTGAATTTTGAATAGGAAGGGAATATTACGCAAATAACTTCTTATAAATAATTTTCTTTTTATATGGCATGGTTCATTGCTTGGAAATTGGCTAGGTCAGGTACTTGATGTGAAGAAAATATTAAACCATAAACCATGCAGCAGCCTAGGATGAAAGACTGAATAACAATGAGGCACAGCTCATAGAGTATGTGATATAACTAAACCTCAGACTTCCCAAAGCTATAATTGGGTCCTACAGTCCAGGATTTTGGAAACGACAATTCTTTTCATGTAAATGACAAAAAGGCCTCCTGCGTCATCATTTTTTGCAGCATGTTGAAGCTCCAGATCAAGGCTTGACTCTCCATCCCAGGGAAATAACAAATCTGTTCTGAATTATCACATTTCAACTGGGGATCTTGGGCTTGTCTCCCATACTCACTCGACTTCAAACTTACGTAAGCAGGAATCATATAGCTTGACTTTTTTCTTTCTGTACCATTTTGAATGTGATAAATGGTTGAAGCTATTGCAAAGCTATCTGAAGTTTACATATTTAGATAATGTAGTAGACAATGTTTATATGAGGATAAGACACTAGATTTGGGCGTTAGATGAGCTTAAAAAATGTTCATTGAATGTTATTAGTAGCAATGCAAAATTAAGATGAACCTATTAATACTCTATATTAAACTTCTCTTTCTCAAATGTCACGTAGTTTTGTGATGAAATTGATTCTCTATTAGCCTTATAAAGTTTTGTTCACTCTACATCATTCTGAATTAGGTTAAGTGTAAGAATAATTTGAAGTAAAGTTAATTTGAAAAGTGCAAAGTATTATATAAATATCTTTAAATAGACAATCTGGTAATTTATAATTGCTAGTTTCAGGCACTCATTGCTGCAATGAATTAAATGAAAATGTATAATAAGGGAAATGTTTGAATTAATATTGGATCTAGATGGAGATGTATACATTTACAAAATGCATAATGTGAAACACCAAGTTTTAACAACAGAATCGTCTAATTTTTTTTTTCATAAGGCAATGGGTAATCTTGATCAAGGGCAATAAATAACTATACCTTTGGTTTCATTTTGTTATACAAGTTCACAATTTAAAGAGCAGTACATTTAAAACTTTTTGATGAGATGGATCATTGCACTACCAATACCAGCTTTTAAATATTATTTATCACTCTCATATTCTTCTTCTTCATCATCTAATGGATCTGGTTGGATGCTGTTCTGGGTATACATTTTGGTTTTAAAATGACAGTTTTGATCCATAAGTATTGCCTACAAAAAAACATAGCTATTATTATATTACCAAAGCATTGCAATGTTTTGTGTAACAACATAAGTCTTCAAAATTAGTTCTCACTTAAGTATATAGCACATAAGATTGATTTTCAAAAGTTTAATCTGTCTGCCATTTTATACTAGCCTAACTAGTGTTTAGTTTTAAATATAAAACACTTAAGGTAGTTTTCCTGTTCACTAAATATAAAAATACAAAACAGATTAATCCAATGGTTTGTGAATTAATCCAAACTAAAGCTGGATTGAAAAGTAATCCAGCCAGCTTTCCTGCCTAAAGCAGGACTAGAACTCAACAGTCTCCTAATTAAAAATATATTTTAGAGAAAAGTAAATGACAGAACACCTTTGTTAATGTACTTAAAAGCAATCATGTTTATTTTGTTGCAGAAAATGGAGCCATGGAAGGCATGCTACAAAATTGTTCTATATTGACTCCAGAGAAGAACAAGACACAGCTCTGTGCTTACCATTTTTTCTTCCTTGGCAGGTGGACTGCGTAGAAACAAACACAGGGGAGCAAAGAGGATATCAATAATTCCTATAATTGTCATAAGCCATGGAAATCCAATGGACTTTGCAATAACACCACCAACAGATGGACCTTTGGAAATACAAATTGTGTAACCAAAAGGAAAAGCTGAGCACCATCCATAAGAAGAAGAAAAAAGCCGTGATCTAAAACATTGGGCCACTTCATGTCTTAAGTCAAAGAATAGACAAGTAGGCCAATTCAAACTGCCTAACTGGTCTCAATTGGCTCCTCCTAAAATAAGGATAAGGCAGCTACCTATGTTTCTATTTAATTGGCATTATGTACAAACCTGGATGACAGGTTTCACCTATCATGCTCCAAACTGAAGTAGGGCTTGTTTGGGAATGCCACAAGAGCCCAGTTGGCATATAAAGATAAACAAGCCATAGATTGGTTCCAGAGCTTAGCCACTCTGAACAGAAAGAGGACCTGTACAGGAATGATTGACAATGTGTACCAACACATTTGTTCATAAGGTGTATTGATAGGCAGGATACGCTGAAAGCATGATTAGATATTTAAAACGGGAATATTATACTAAATGTTCTGATTGCTGCCTATTGAAATGCTTAGTATAATTCCCTTGCTTCATTGCCATAGTTCTCATTATTTCAAGGAATTTAAGAGTGAAAAAGGGAAATCAGCTTGTTCTCGCCTTAACCCATCATTTTTGCTATCAGGCTATTTTTCTGTAGCTTTCTTTCAGAAAGTTTAAACAGCATAAGTGGAGATCTGAAGGCCCCAGAGTGCCCCTCTTGACTTTCATCCAGGCCTTGGGACTTCTACCAATGACTAAAAATAGATAGCATGGTTTCCTGCCATGTTTCTCCGAAAACACAACCCACCCCAATAATAAACCCAACCCTAATTTTTGGGTGGTGAGCCTAATATTATCCCTACCCCAAAAATAAGTGCGGGGATGGGAGTGGCCAGCATGAGTAGTGGCACAGGGGGGGAGGGGGCAACTGTCTGACTGCAACCTGCCGGCCACTTGGGGCAATGCAAATTCTGCTTTTGCCCTTCTCTTTCTGGGCGCAGCACTTCTGCTTGTTGGGCTGCTTCCCCGAAGCTGGCACCTCTGACCAGGTGCTTTGCTTTTTCCCTCTTTTAGGGAGGCTTGCGGGAGGGTTTTTTTGGCAAACGGGAGGAAGAGGGGGGGGATTTTCCTGCCTATCATCCATTCCTCAAGCTCATCACAGACTGAGGGAACGCTAGCTGGCAGGAAAATTGTCCCACCCCATTTTCCTCCCGTTTGCCAAAAAACCTCCTTTCCTCCTTTTGGCGAACAGGAGGAAAATAAGGGGGGGTGCAATTTTCCTGTCTGTCATCCGTTCTGCAAGCTCAGAGTCATCACTGGAAGCCATATTTTCTGTTGGAGCTTCAGGCTTGCCACGTTTAGTGCCTGGGAAACAGGAGTGGGGAATCACAAGGAGTGGTGGAGGATTAGCCATAACAATATTCCTTTCTCTGGAATCAAGAGCATTTAGCCTGGATTTGGATGATTAGAGGTTGTCTCCAGTTGGGACATTGAATTGATTGGACCATGTGATGGACTTGTGGGTGCAGGGGATGGATCTTTGACTTTCTTTTGGGTAGAGAAAACTCAGAACTTTCAGATTTGGGTGTTCCCAGATGTGCCAATATGACATCTCTAATAAAATGGAATTTTGAGAAACTTCAAGCTTTGGGGTCTTCTTTCATTGGGGGTGTTACTTGGAACTCTGACACTCAGGACAGACTATGGAAAAGATGGCAAGCAGGAAAATTCCCCCCTCCCCCCATTTTCCTCCCATTTGTCAAAAAGTCTGAACCTTCAGCATTTGGAATGGAGGCTTTTTGGTGAACGGGAGGAAAATGGGAGGGGAGAATTTCCTGCCTGTCAACCATTCCTCAAGCTTAGCACAGACTGAGGGAAGGATGGCAGGTAGGAAAATCCTGCCCATTTTCCTCCTGTTTGCCAAAAGGCTTCCATTCCGAATGCTGAAGGTTTGGAATGGAGGCGGTGGCATGTCCAGGGCACATCCAGTTCCCCCGAGTCTGGCCTGCTGTACCTAAAAAAATAATAATAAGACCATCTCAAAAATAAGCCCAAGTGCTTATTTTCAAGCCTAAAAGAAAACAAGACTCGGTCTTATTTTCTGAGAAATACGATTCTGCAGTAGGAAAGACAAAAAAGGCGAAAAGAAGAACAGCTTTGGTAAGCCCTAGAACAGGGATATCAAACTCGCGTCATCACAGCATGGCCACATGATGAATCGCAACTCTTTCCCCTTCGCTAAACAGGGTGTGGGCATGACCAGTGCATGACGCTTCTGCCCGGCGGGCCATAAGTTTGATGTGCCTGCTCCAGATTAACCTTTAAGCATCTCTTCAGCAGGAAGTGAAAAAGCCTTCGATTGCAAACTTTCCCATCCCCAATCCTGGGAGCTGGATTTATGGAGGTGAAGGTGGGGCAATATAAAACAGTGCAAAGTTCTTCTGCAACAGTGTTTTAATGTTAAATGCATTTCAAATAAACAGATTAAGTCCTTACCTAAAGCAAAACCCATACAAAAGGCAACATCTGCAATTGCATAAACGCTCCCATAGACAGAAACATGGCGCAGATCAACAAGGTAGCCCATAATAGGCATCAGTGAAGAATCCACCATCCCTGATTATAACACAAACAAAAGTATTTTAATCAAGATCTCCAATTTCTCTCCAAATATCTACTTACAAAATGACTAGAAATAATTCCTGAAGGAAGTATGTATGTGAAGTGCCCAGTTTTACTGAATTTACTACAGAATTTTTAAATCAAGAGGCATTCCAACAATAATAAAAACATATTCCTTTCAATATAATGCAATCAAAATTTGAAATAGGTTGCGCTTTGTTCACCAGAGCAGGAACAATGACAAAAAAATTGTAAGTTCTTAATAAGAAATTTTGCTTCAAATGTCACATTGCTTTATTATACATGTGTTTGCCTTTCTAAATTGAGATTACTTTTCACAAGGAGGAACAGCCCAGTTCTGCATACTCTATAAAAGCATCATATCACCTTTACAAACTTTGTTATGGTATCAGGTATAAAATCAATGGGTTATGATAATCAGTTATGATATTTCAGATCTGAAATTAGGAAAACTTTTAGTAATCATGAATTCACCATGTACCTTATTATTCCAATATCAAAGTTCAACAGTATATATTTATTAATTATTATTATTAATTAGACTTATAAACCGCTTCATAGGGCTTTCAGCCTTCTCTAAGCGGTTTACAATTTTTTTTTAGCAAATTGAGTCAGCAACTTGCCCCCACAGTCCGGGTCCTCATTTCACCCACCTCGGAAGGATGGAAGGCTGAGTCGACCTTGAGCCGGTGACATTTGAACCGCTGAACTGCAGATCACAGTCAGCTAAAGTGGCCTGCAGTACTGCACCCTAACCACTGCGCCACCTCGGCTCTTATTTGAGCATTAAATATATGTTTAGATTTCATATAATTATGTATCCTGCTATAATGCAAAATTTAAATTGCCTTAATACAAGTTGTCTTAATGCAAGTATATTATTTTCAGCTGAATGGTTTTCTAGGCATCTTAATGTATCCTACTAATGTGTGGGTTTATCTTGCCATTAACTGTCCTTACACCTCCTTATAGATTTGACTGGGCAGGCAGATAGACATGTCAAGCCAGTAGAAGAGATATTACATTCTGTAGCTATTACAGCTGGGCTGCTAGAAATTAATCAAACCTTCTGCCATAATATATAAATACAGTTCAAAACAAGAACTCTCCTGCTGCTGATACTGTAAAGCTGGTGCTAATATAAAGAAACATTCCTCTCCATCTGCAAAGGCCTGTATATGAAAGACAAGGGCAATTTTCTGTGAAAGATTCATCCAAAATGTTTAGCCCTTTCTATGTTTATTGGCAAAACGTTCACAAAATACGTTCTGCTACCTTGTAGTGTATAAAAAATGGGACCTCTGACTACATTTAAAACTGATAAATTATATGCTAGAATTAGTTATCCATGAGCTACTTTTGCTATAACTAAAGGTAATTTATTAGAATATAATCAATCCAGTGCTATTTACCAATGTCAAAGTATTGTACATGTTCTCTACCTCGTAAAGACTCTTTATATTCTATACTACATATGTATATCTAATTATTGTACCATCTGTCATATCTGTTATGATACAATAAAATATGTTTAATTTTCTTGCTAGCAAGCATAGTCTACCAACATTGCATTGAGACAAAATAGGTTTTCTTATTTGTCTTACGTGCTGATAATCACTGCTGACTGTACTTCTTTTGTAGATTGTAAAATATTTGCTTTTTGAAAGGAAGCACCAGCAAAGCATTACCTTTTCCTACTATGAACACTAATTAACTCTCCTGGCAATGTTTTTTACTGTGTATATTTTTGGAAACAATGGCCAAGCCACAGGTTTCCATGTATTACAATGGCTAATGTAAATTGCTGCATACAATCTTTTTAGAATGTTGGACTCTTAACTATTACTACCGTGTTTCCCCAAACACAGCGCTTGGTATTATTTTCGGGGAGATCTTATTATTTTTGAGGTGCAGGAGGTGGCGAGCGTGGTTACCTCATGCCTGCTGCTGTGTTGCAATATTTTGGGGGAGGGCTTATTTTTGGGGGGAAGGACTTATTTTAGCGCATGCACTTAAAAGTCTGATTGGGCTTATTATCCAGGGAGGTCTTATTTTGGGGAAAACAGGATAATTGTTGTTAGTAATGAAAATGGGATAAAGTTCTTTATGTTAAAGCCATCCTATTTCAAATATGCATCTTTTGAATTCAGAGTCCAATCAGGGAGGAGATCTAAATTACTAACTGATGCCACATGTTGCAACTTAATTAAAATCTGAGATATAAAGTAGTCTATCTAGGATCATGAACCAATCCCATAAATCCAGGTGAGCTATTTTCTATGTTATTACTTCTACCACTGTCCAACGGAAGCGTAAGATGTATCCCAAGTACCTCCCCTTCTTTCACAGAATTGTGCATATGAACAGTCTGGATGCCTCTCTTCACGGGAAAATATTGTACCCTTTCAAATTCATTGAAGGGAATTGTGATAGAAATCAGAATCTACTGCATATAATATACATACATACACACACACACACACATACACAAAAGAAACAGACATTGTGATCTCCGGAACTTAAAAATATATTGCTCACTTAACTTTCAATAGCCACTGCTAACATCGTCAGAGTATAAAAACCATTAAAGAGATACCTGCATTTATACAATAGGCTTGTTCCTCCTGGCCAGTTACAAGATCACAGGCAAAACAACAAATGAAGCTGATTAATATATCAGATGTGCCTGTGAGAAAGAAGAAGAGGGAGGAGGTGTGGGAGGTGTGGGAGGAAGCCAGAGAGAATGCTGTTAAAGCAACATCAGACAGGGCTTCGGGGGGAGGAGCTGCCGCCGTCGGGAGCTCAACGGAGCTCCTCTCAGGGTTCTGGTCTGTATATCTTATAAGATCTATAGATATCTCCCCTTTCTGGCAGAAAGGGGCAGGGAGAAGGTCAGTCGTTAGGATCTCTTTGTAATTCATAGCTCTTTTTGCTGTGAATGGAGAAGAGGTTCAACATTAGCTGAGCTTTTACTCCAGCCAGTTCTCCGCAGCTGCCTTTTTTGCAGCCCTAGGCAGATTGCCCCCCCCCCCCAGGACAAAGCTAAGCTATTTAAAAATCAATCCGGGCGGGGACCATTCCTGAGGAATTTCTTCTATTACTATCTAAAATACCAGCTTCAACTTTGCAAAAGGCTCCCTTTTCTAGCTGCGTCACAAGATGGCGATCTTATAGCTTTTGTGTTTGATGTGACGTACTTAGTCAGTCCTATTCTCCTGAAGGGTTCTCCGTATTAACTGTTAAAAGATTAACTGAGGGGAGCAGAGACTCTGATTCTTGGCTTGCTTGATTGCTTGTCTTTTATTTTTATTCTGGAATGGCTCCCAAATCTAAGCAGAAGCGCTTCCTTAATAACATATCTCAAAAAACTGCTATGAAGCCGCTACCCTTGCCTCCTACGTCCTCCACTGGAGATTTGTTAACACAAGAATTTCTTCTCAAAACGCTTAATAATTTCAGACAGGAAATTAATCAACTGATATCGGATTTATATGATCAATTTGATGCTAAAATTGCTCAAGCAAAGGAGGACATGATCGGAGTAATGACAGTCATGACAGATTATATTGCTGAAACGGAGGATAAATTGGAACTTTTGGAAGAAACTAACTTTACTTTGACATCTAAAATTCAAACGTTACAACAGGAAATTGAAAATGCTCAAAAACAACTTGTCATGATAAATTATAATAAGACTGCCTTCGCAATAAGAGTTAGAGGACTGCGTGAAAACGAACAGGAGAATTTGAAACAGATCTTCTTTGAGGCTCTTAGCCGCTCGGTGGGAAGTCCGGGACTTAACTTTGATTGGCAGATTCAAAAAATTTACCGCCAGAATTCGTGGGTAGCAAAACAGCGACAGCTTCCGAGGGACATAATTATATACTTTACCACAAGGGAATCCAGAAATGTGATAATACAGAAGCTTTACAACAAGAGGTTGAGAATTGATGGACAGGACTTGATTGTTTTTAAAGAGATACCATCTCAAATATTAAGAGCAAGGAGAGATTACATTTTCTTAACTGAAGAACTCAGAAATTCTCAGATTCCATACAAATGGGAAGTCCCAGCTGGCATTACAGTTACATTTGGCAATCAAAAACACCGCATTAATTCTGTCTGTGAAGCCCGAGAATTTTATTACAAGACCCTGAAGGCGGGACTTCCTGATTCATCCGGACCTGGAGAGAGACAAGGAGAAGGAGAAGACAAGCAGCGAGACACGAGACAAGGCGGAGGGTGTTGCTTTCCTCTTCCGGAAGGGCAGAAGAGTAAAGAATAAAGACTTAGCGATGTTCCTAAAACTTTATGATTTCTGCCTGGGATAAAATGGAAAAGTTGTATATCGATGATGAGACATGGAGACTGAAAGAAGCGTTGCTGATTGTGGACACATATTGTATATAAGATTTGTTTGAACTCTAACTCAAATTGTGCATGAATTATTTTCCTAGGCGAGGAGAGCGGAGATCACGATCTTTTTAAGTTGTGGTCTGGGACGAACGGAGTTGGGAGGCGCGTGGGAGAGGGAAGGGTAGCGAAAGCTTAACTAGACTACTTGGGGCTAGAATGCAAGCTGATGTTTGTATCAGTTGCTATTTCAATATAAGGTTAAGAAAGATTAGTCAGAGAGTCTCCAGGAAGGTGGAGTAAATATGTGAGGAGCAATGGACGCGGATAAAATATATATGTGGACATGGGTAAAGGCAGGGTGGAAGGTAAAAAATTTACACGTGGATGTGGGTAAGGATAGAATGGGAGGTGTTGGAAATGAAAAATGAAAGAAGTACTTGAGTTTTATGGTTTTATAGAAAGGTTTGGATATTTGGATAAAAAAGAGATAAATTAAAGGTTTGAATAGATAGATAAAGCAATGAGACCTTTAGCTGGGGAACCCCAATTGATTAACTTACCTGGTTCCAACATAGTTTGAAACCCTGCAAGTAATAAAATAACCGAAATTTGGAATGAGCCATATTGTTTAAGATTTACAGATGATGGGAAGCTGTGTTAATGTAGTGGGTTTATTGATCTTTCTTGTTTTTCCTTTTTTTGTGTGTGTTTTTTTCTTTTCTATTTTTTACTATTTCCCTTTTTTTTGTTTTTCTTTTATTTTTTTTAACTTTAAAGTTAGCTGGCTTTATTATACTCAAGTGCTTGTTAAAGAACTATGCTGGGTATGGGACCTGGGAAGCCGTAAGGGGGTTAGGGAGGGGGGATTATAGGGGGGAGGGTGGAGGGTGGAATTACAGTTTCAATTCTTAGAACAATAAGAATTCACTTGTATACTGCGGCTCGTTTTCCTTTTTTTTCTTTTTCTCTTTTATTTTCTAAAAAATAAACTGAATAGATTAATTGTAGGGATACACCAAAGTGAGGAGAAGAGGGAAAGAAGAGGGAGAAGTAAAGAGGGAGCGAGAGGGGAATGTAAGGAGGGTGAGATGGAGGGAGGGGGAGATGTCTGAGGGGGAAGGGAAGTAGAAGAGGGGAATGCTGGAGGGGAGAAATGAAAGTTGGAGGGGGAGAAGAAAGGGTGTATGGGGGATTGAAGTGTCATGTTGGGTTTTTGTTTTTTTTATGGTGGATTTTTTCCTTTTTTTTGTTTTTTGTTACGCACAGTATATAAGTGATTGTATAAAATGAAAATGAAAATGAAATAAATAAAATGTATTAAAAAAAAAAAAAGCAACATCAGACAGCTCAGCCTTATTCCCTGGGGATGAGCAGCCCAAGCAGTGTTCGATAGGGGAGGAAGGAATAGGAGCATCAATTAACATGCCTGATGTAAAACAACAAAGCTAATTACAGGTGGGAGAAGGGTGGATGGGCCTATCATGTGCGCAATGGCCAAATTGATTAATATTGTATAAAGGCAGGCATCTCTTTAATGGTTTTTACACTCTGACGATGTTAGCACTGGCTAAGGAAAGCTTATATATTAAGGAAAGCAATATATTTTAAAGTTCCGGTGATCACAATGTCTGTTTCTTTTATAACTACACCTGGCACTCATATTTTTGTACAAACACACACACAATACACAACACAATATTTACATACATACATACATACATACATACATACATACATACATAGACAGATAGATTTACAACCCCCGTTATGCCCTAATATGGGAGGAAGATCACTACTTCCATTACAGATCACTACTTCCATTACAAATACAACATATATATATATTTAGTGTCACAACCCCTGGTATGCCCCAATTATGGGAGGAAGCTAACTGCTTCCATTATCTGTCAATCGGCTCGTCACAAGAGTCCATCACGACAGAAACCCAATATTTTTACTGTTGCCTTTGTTATATTTGTGTTATATTTTATTTATTTATCAGCACAAATATAACACACACACACACACACACACACACACACACACATATATATATATATATATATATATACACACATATATACACATACACACACACACATACACCACACACACACACACACACACTTCTCTAAACCAAATGTTTAGCCATTTTTTCCTTACCAATGGCAAAGCCAACTCCAAAATTTGGTACTATAAGTCCATATATGTTTTTAGCAAATGGTACCTGGAAATAAAACAAAATGAAGTATCAAAGTTTTTCATTAGATGAGCAGACAATTTCCATCAGCTTGAGGACTATGCCAGTTTTGTGTGGTACATGCCTCTTAACATTTCTAAATGCAACTTCTTGCCACCACATATTTGGTATAGCCTCCAAAAGCAGGAGGATGAGATATACTTCCTAGACCCCTGTATTAAATTTATTAAGTTTAAATGTACACCTATTGATATAAGATTCAAATAGAATGTAGATAATGTTTTAGTTTTAAAGACAGTGCACAGATTTTAGTGATGCCAGTTACACATACAAAGTCTTCAGCTATGAGAATTGGAGCATGAATAAATGGAATTTATTCAATAGAATTTAAGTCTAACTGGTTGTGTTTATACATAAGAAAGCAACATTGTTTTAAAAATTGGTAGCATTATATTAAAAGATAGGGAAATACTAAGGCTCAGGAAAATGCCAACTAAAAATGTTAATGAAGGCAAGATTTCTAAGTGCTGCTGACACAAATTAAAAGAATAATAGAATCAAGAGGGCCTAGCTCATTTTTTGTAATTATTTTTCTCCTGAAGGAAGGTAAGAACAAAATGGCTACAATTTGAGATGCAAAAGAATATTTCATTGGAAGTGCTGTAATCATTTGTTTGCCCACATAAAAAATGCACGTCAAAAAGATATAAGTAATGAATATTACTGCAAATAGCAGTATTTATATATTTTAAAGTTTATATCTTTAAATGGGTTTACAGCAGGGAATGTGCATTTTAAAAATGTTCACCGGGAAAATATACACAGGAAAAATGAGTGCTAGAGGATCTACATTGGAAAAATATTGGACAATTTATTCAAGGGCATAATTGTTCATATTAGGGGAAAATATTCCAGTTTGTTCAGAAAAAAATAACAATATTTTTAAACCACAATTTTATAGCTTATAAAATGTGTGAACTGAGCTGCTAGTTTGTTCAATAATATATGATTATTTAAAACAAATCACAGTTGAAAGTAAGCAGCTGTTAAACTCAAATTTTCAAGCTCCCCCCTATTTTAATGTGCTACAGGTAGTCCTCAACTTACAACCATTTATTTAGTGACCATTTGAAGTTACAATGGCATTGAAAAAAGTGACTTATGGCCATTTTTCACATTTGTGACCGGTGCAATATCCCCATGGCTACATGATTAAAATTCAACTGCTTGGGAACTGACTCATATTTATAAAGATTGCGCTGTCCCAGGGTCATGTGATCACCTTTTGGGACCTTCTCAACAAGCAAAGTCAAAGGGGAAGCCAGATTCACTTGACAAATGTGTTACGTGGACAACAAAACTCACTTAACAACAGTCTCACTTAGAATGGAATGGCTCAGATGTAATCATAAGTCAAGAACCACCTGTATTTAGATCTGACTAAATACAGGATGCTGCGTCCTACTTTACTGTTACACACAACAAAAGTACAAAACAGAACAAAATTGTATTTTTCGCAGTAACAACTTTTACTCACACACAAAATGCTTAATCCCACTATTATCATCCCAATTAGGGCACAAAACCACCTATGGAAGGAGAAACAGTATCTTTTAGCCATCTAGAAACACAGAAAACAAATGAATTTTCCTGAAGTAATACATGGTAGCTAATAGCACTATGACTTTAAAATAAAATTATTTACTATTATGAATGCATCAGAATGTTTTCACTAAGAATTAAGAAACACCAAGCATTTAGAAAACGATGTCCATGAACTCAGAGTTTAAACTTAGCCTACCTTCCCATTTTGTGTGCAAGGCTCCCAAAAAGATTTGTTCCAATCAGATAAGAGATACTGGCTGGAATGAAAGCAACGCCTGAAAAATATGAGAGTGTCTTATCAACATTGCTTTCAGTGAAGCATAGGAAAAACTAATACCTTCAGGCACAGCCAATTTTATTAGAACATATCTAATGAAGGTCCACGGTCTGAACCAAATAAAATAAAATACCCTTTAATATCCGGGTTACCTCAAACCTTTTATAATCTCAAACAAGACAATCTATCAGATTTAAACTATAATTATATTTTCAAAAGCGTTCTCATAAATTCGTGTTTCTGTGCAGGTGAAGGAGTATATGCAGCTCTAGAACAAGGAAATAAGACATATTAAGAAGTGCCAATAAATTTTGTTAAAAGGTGAATTAAATTGAAAAGTAACAAACACTAACAACTGATTTTTTTTCTAGAATTAGATCACAAATTACTTTACATTTAGAAATCCATGTTTATAAAATACAAAATAATTAATGGAGAATATAGATATCAGTCCTTTGTTGCTATATAATGCAGCGGAATACTTGTTACTGGCAAGAAGAAAGAATGTTATTCTCGGATAGAGTGGATGGAGGGAGGAGTAGAAGGAAAGATAGGAAGGAGAGGAGAAAGGAGAGGAATAGGAGAAAGGGAAAGGCAGAGGAAGAATGGGAGGGAATGTAAGAGTAGGAAAGAGGGGAGGAATGGGAAGAAGAGGGGAAGGGTAAAGGGGAGGAAGGGGAAGGAGAGAAGGGAAAGGAGAGGAGGAAGGAAGGAAGGAGAGAAGAAAGAGAAGAAAGGGGGGTAGGAAGGAGGGAGGGAAGGAGGGAGGGAAGCAAGGAGAGAAGAAGGAAGGAGGGAAGGAAGGAGGGAAGGAAGGAGAGAAGGAGAGAAGAACGGAGGGAAGGAAGGAGGGAATGTAGGAGAGAAGGAAGGGGGGAAGGAAGGAGGAAAGGAAGGGGGAAAGGAAGGAGAGAAGGAGAGAAGAAAGGAGGGAAGGAAGGAAGGAGGGAAGGAAGGAGGGAAGGAGAGAAGGAGGGAAGGGGGAAGGAGGGAGGGAAGAAAGGAGGGAAGGAAGGAGAGTAGGAGGGAAGAAACGAGGGAAGGAAAGAGGGAGGGAGGGAAGAAGAAGTAGGACCGTTGTAAGATAAGATGGATCTATGGGATGGTAAGAAAGCAATCTTCAAGTATATTGTCAACTGTAGGGAAAAAATTGTTATAAATACATATTATTAATAACAGTTATGAGATCATATAATTGTGAATGTATATATAAAATTGATAAAATAAATTTTTGTTTAAAAAAGAATGTTATTCTATTGATCACATCCTGCTTATAGGATTCCCTATTCATTTATTGTAAACAGAATACTGAACTTGACAGGTCTTTGGTCTGAATCAGCAGGATTTTCTTTACTAACCATGTTAGATCAGGTCAAGGTTCATTTTATTAAACAGATACTTTTTGGGACATGCCCAGACACTATATCCTTCTCCTGTTCTTGTTGCCCTGTAACAGACATTGGTATCCCCCAACTTACAGGTAACATGTGTTTAATGCTTGATACATCTGCCACAAAACCTCCTTTTAAAGCCATGCAAATCAGTGATGATTTCCCACATGTTATTATGCATTCTATTAAAGGTAACTTCTTATTCCTATTTTAAATCTCATCCAAAATAGCTGGTCCCTTATCTTAATGTTTTGAGAGAAGGAGAAAAATTATTTCTGTTCTATTTCTACATGTTATGAATGATTTCATACGTGTCATTCATATCCTTTCTCTGTTGACTTTTTTTCCTAAAAAAAAGACTCCTAAAAGTTTTAGCCTTTTTTCACAGGGAAGGTGTTCTGAGCAGTTTGGTTTAACACTTTTTTTCTCTTTAACACTTTTTTCTCTTTAACAATGTTTTTCTTCTATTCCTTTTCTCAAATAGTGACCAATACACAGTATTCCAGATGTAACATGCCATATATCTTCAAAAGCTTTTTTTCTTTCATTTATTGTTTATTTTTAAAAATACCAAGATATACAACTATAATAAATTTAAAATGAACAATTTATACCCGTAATGGCGAACCTATGGCACGCATG
This sequence comes from Thamnophis elegans, assembly GCF_009769535.1. NCBI lineage: Eukaryota > Metazoa > Chordata > Lepidosauria > Squamata > Natricidae > Thamnophis > Thamnophis elegans. The sequence continues at coordinate 12,611,537 of NC_045550.1, forward strand.
CCACAGGTGGCACACGGAGCCATTAGTCAGGGTACGCGAGGTTTGCCCTGTCAGCTGGCCAGGGTGCATGCGCGTGCTGGCCAGCTGATTCTGGCCTTCTTTCGAGGCCATTTTTCGCCCTCTGGAGCTTCCCTGAAGCCCCCGGAGTGCAAAAAACTGGCCCTACTGGCAACCCGGATCCTGGTTGCTCGTAGGGCTGATTTTAGTCCTCCGGAGCCTTCAGGGAACACCTTGCTTCATCTTTAGTTTATCATAACCAATATTGCCTTTTCAAGAATGGAGATGATAATGATGTTAATATGGTAAACATTTGAGTTAAGATATTTGAATTAATATGGGTTAATGGAAGAGAAGCACCAAAGGATGTTGTAACCAGTTGATATACTTCTTCTTTTTTATAATAGATACCTGTGGTTTTTTTTTCCTGCCTTGTCCTTTGTCGCTTTTGTCTTTTTTTTTTTGCCTTTTCTTTTTGATTTTTTCTTTTCCCACTGGTGTGGGCATGTATTGTTCAAGATTATTACTTTTATTAATATTTTTAAATAATAATTACAGTCAAATGAAAATGGATATATAATAATGCTTGAGTTAATATGAGTTATGTTTCTTGACCGTGGAGGAGATGTACCAAAGTTTATCTGTAATCGATTGATACATTTTCTATAGATGTAAAGAAAGATGCTGTACTTGTTTCAAATTAAAATTAAAAAAACATTTATTAAAAAAAAATAGAATGGAGATGATGCAAACCCTTAGTATCTGGAATATTAGCACTTTTTCAATTTCTCAATATTATTCTTTTTAGTCACCTTATTGTGCATAGTCATAGAATTCCTCACATCAAGAATTCACTGCACCATATCATGTGGTCAATTATTCAATTAAGATGTAGATTGTGTACAGCAGCAGTGAAAAACTCAAATCCTTTATAGAATGAATTATATATATATAATTCACTATATAATGAAGTATAGAATTGCTTTTTGTTGCATGCAGTCAACATCTTAATTGAGTGATTAATTAAGGAGAGACCTGTGAACCAACAAACTATTTCTGACTATTACAGATATCTACACAATTGAGTCAGATTTGTTCTTTGCATTTCTCATATTTCTGAAATTGGAAAGAGCACTTTGACATGTGATCTATTGTCCACTGCCAGATCTGTCCTTAAGGCTAATTGTTCCAAATATCTAAAATTCCCATTTTGGAAAAACCAAATTGTGAATCTGTTTAGTTTAGGGCAAGAGATAGGTTGAAAGACATTGGTTCTGACTCTGAGTTGGCCTTTTTATTAAGCAATCTTCTGTGACCCTGAGAATTAAAGACAATTCATATTCTATTTGTGTATCTAAGGGTTTTGGAGTCCCAAGGTGCATCATTTCATATATGTCTATGAAAAGTCTCAATCCAGGCCTTAGTTGTCCAAAAGTGTTTTTTCCAAAATGCAATTGGACTTTCTTGACTTTTTCTTTGAAAACATTTAACTTCTCATCAAAAAAAATTCTGATTGAAAATATTGACCAAAAAACAGGTAAAACAGATGAAAAAAAATTGAAAATATTCAAAAACTAATGATGAAATACAAGGACAGACTACAAAAAAATTGAAGAAAAAGATGAACAAAGAGAGAAGAAAATTGGGATATTGACAGTAGACTGAATATGGTGGAAAAAGACAACAGCGGAATATTGGGATGGGAGATTGAAAGGTCAGATTTTTTTTAAGATTTCAAAATATAAAAGAAGAAAAAGGAGAGAACTTGGCACAAATAATAACAGAAATTCTGACAGATGTTCTGGAGATAACACAAGAGAAGATGATGGACGGTATAGATGAGATGTTTCAAGTTTACACAAGATATGCAGCAAGAAATGCTCTTCCAAGGGAAATTCATGTAAGATTTACTAAGAAAGCAATTAAGACACAAATACTACAAAAAGCAAGAGGTAGAAAATTGGAATATAAAGGCAAGGAGATTGTAGTTCTGAAACAAATTCCAAGAAGAGTGAAAGAGATGAGAAGAGAATACCAATTCCTAAGATTTTATTCAAAAAAGGCGTTAACTACAAATGGCTTATACCAGAAGGCCTAATGTTTGTATGGCAAGGACAAAGATATAGAATAGATATGACTGAAAAAACAGAAGCATTTTTCACAGAACATCTGAGAGGGAAGGCTGGAGAGGCTGGAAAAGAAGAATCGTTGACATAACTTCAAGAAGTGCCCACAGCCGAGACTGAGAAATAAGAAGGTGCTGTAAGTGGGATCGAGATAGAAGAAGGTGCTGTAGGTGGTGTTGATATCAGAGAAGCATGAGAACCAAGATCAACTAGAGCTATAAATCCTATTTATAAAACATAGATGTGGAAGAGATAAAAATGATCACAATCGATTTAAATGGACTTAACTCAGCAATTAAAAGAAGAAAAATATTCCATAAATTAGAAAAATTAAAATTGGACATAATTTGTCTACAAGAAGTACATATTCAGAAGCAACATGAACATTTATTGGTGCAGCCAAAATTGGGAAAAATATTTACTACATTGGCAAGCTGTAAGAAAAGAGGAGTGATCTTTTATATTAAAGATACAATACCAGTGGAACAAATCTATGCAGATGATGATGGAAGAATTTTAATGGTGAAAATTATGGACAATAACAAGAAAATACTTTTAACAGCAATTTACGCTCCCAACGATAAACAAGATGAATAGAAAACTACACAGGAAATTAAAATTCCTGTGAATCAAATGAAATACTGCAATTAATAGATGATCAAGGGCAAATTTGTTATGGAAATGAAGAGAAGAAAAAAAATTATACAAGACTATTATGGTAAACTGTATGAACAAGAGAATATAGAAGAGGGAGGAGTCAAACAATATCTACAGGAAGTTAATCTTCCCCAGATACCCAAAGAAACTGAAACAATGCTAGAAGGCAAAATAATATGATGGAGCTAAGCGAAGCACTCAAAAAACAAAACAATGGAAAGGCCCCAGGCCTGGATGGGCAACCAGTGGAATTTTACAAGACATTCCAAGAATCTTTGTCTCTTCCATTATTAGAAGTTATGAACAAGGTGATGTCAGAGAGGAAGATACCCAAATCATGGTCAGAAGCATATATCACACTTCTGCCAAAAGAAGAGGCTGGTCCATTACAAATTAAGAACTGTAGACCTATCTCCCTGTTAAACTCGGACTATACGTTATTTGCTTCAATACTGGCAGAATGATTAAAAAAATATTTAAATAGTTTTATTCACTCAGACCAAAATGGGTTTTTACCAAAGAGACAAATTAAAGATAATATGAGAATAATTCTGGACACTTTGGAATATTATGAGGCACACTCTGAAAAACAAATGGCTTTGATGTTTTTAGATGCACAAAAAGCATTTGATAATGTGAATTGGCGATTTATGTTTTTACAACTGGAACGCATGGGCTTTGGTAAGAAATTTACACAAGCGATACAAACCATATACCACAAACAGCAGAGGTAATGATAAATGGAGAACTGACAGACTCTATTCAAATAAAGAAAGGGACGAGACAAGGCTGCCGATTATCATCTCTGCTTTTTGTGTTAACATTAGAAGTTTTAAATAGAAATATCAGAGAAGAAAAAGAAATAAAAGGAATGAAAATTAAAAAGGAAGAATATAAACTACAAGAATTTGCAGATATTCTGGTTTTCATCTTAGAGGATCCATTAGAAACTCCACCTAAATTGATAGAAAAAATAGAGGAACATGGAAAAGTAGCAGGTCTGAAAATAAACAAGATAAAATGAAGATTTTGACAAAGATTATATCATCAAGACAAAAAGAAGAATTGTCAGAAGCCTTGGAGATTCAAGTTACGAATAAGGTTAAATATTTGGGGATATATTTAACCGCAAGGTGTAGTACACTCAAAGAGAACAACTATTATCAACTCAAACAGCAGATTGCGATTGATTTGATGAAATTGGAAAATCTACAACTATCAATGATAGGGAGAAAATCTACAATCAAAATGAATATTTTACCAAGAATCTTATATTTGTTCCAGACAATTCCAATCAGACTAGGGAAAGACTACTTTGACGATTTAAATAAAATAGTGCTGAAGTACATCTGGCAGGGGGAAAAAGCAAGAATAAAATTAAAATTGTTACAAGAAGCTAGAATAAGAGGAAGATTTGGCCTGCCTAACTGGAAATTATATTATCAAGCAACAAGCCTGATGTGAGTAAAGGAGTGGATAACATTAAGGAATTCCAGATTATTGACTGTAGAAGGACATGATATTGTTGGGATGGCATGCTTTTTTATGGTACAAGGGAACTAAAACATAGGGGTATTTTAGAAGACACTATTTACAGGAGGCTCTGCTGTTAATTTGGGAAAAGATCAAAAGGCAATATTATTTAAAAATTCCAGTCTGGCTATCAACTATTGAAGCTTTTTCATATCCAATAATATACAAAAAGGAACAAACAGTTAGACATGGTGAAGTACTGAATGCAGAGGGTGAACTTAAATCTATGCAAGGGTTGGAACAAGAAGGAATAAGGATGAATTGGTTTTCATATGTGCAAATACAATCTAGATATGGCAAAGATTGTTAAATAGAAGGTTTTTATGATAAAATGACTGAGCTAGATGAAAGGTAGGTATTGATGAAAAAGTAATTAAAAATTATATGGACAATTACTAGAGGTTAAGCTAGAGGAAGAACAAGTCAAAGAACCTATGATAGCTTGGGGGTGGGAATTTTGGACATGGGATTGAACTAGAGAAGTGGCAGAAATTGTGGTCTCAAAATTATAAAATAACAATGTCAACAGCATATAAGGAAAATTTGTATAAAATGTTTGATAGGTGGCATCTACTCCCAACGAGAATAGCAAGAATGTTCAAGAACAAATCGGAAAAGTGTTGGAAATGTCATCAGACACCGGGTTCATATTACCACATGTGGTAGACTTGCAAAAAGCCAAAAGATATTGGACTAAAATCCACATGTGGTTGGAGAAAATGTTACAAAAACACATGGACTTTAAACCAGAGATATTTTTATTGGGAATTATTCCAGAAATATACATCAAAGATTTAAAATATTTGATTGTAAATGTCTTAACGGCAGCTAGAATTGTATTTGCCAAAAATTGGAAAAAGGAAAAAATACCAATGCAGGAGGAACCTATTCGGAAAATAATGGAATGTGCTGAAATGAGTAAATTGACATTTGAAATTAGAGAACAAGAAGATGAACAATTTTATAAGGTATGGGACATTCTATCAGTGGCTAGATAAAAAACCATGGAAATGAAAAATGTTGGAGAATGTTTTTTTCTGTTTATATACTGTAAGAATAATAGAATGATATAGGTGACATTATAAAGGCATATTATTCTTAAATAAATTAAGAATGATGCAATGGAAAGTTGATATATATATATGAATTCAATACTTGGAATATTTCGTTCAAAATAAAGGAATAACAACTGTAGATGAACAAATGATGCATAATGATAATAATGTACCTATGTATATCTGTTGGATAATCTGTGACTTTATACGTAACTGAAAGCAGTGATGCACAAAAGCCTGTAACCAAACGACATGCTATATGTAATTGATGAAGGTTTTATGTTTTATGTTTTGTTCGTCTTTGTTTGTCCATAAAAACTTTTATAAAAAAAATCTGTTCCTCCTTCTTCACAAATGAAAATGCTTCTGGGATGAGAAGCAAAATGTTTTCAAAGGAAAAAATCAAGAAAGTCCAGTTGGCTTTCATACACCTAAAGTGACCTGCATTTATCCCTTAATTGATCACTTACCCATTTAAAGAACTCATTCTGAATTTCTTCCACTCTTGGTACTTCCATTCTTGATACTGTGAACAGTTTGGTTCATCTACTAACAGTTTGGCCAGATCAATACCACTGATTAATACGTTTAAAATTTCTGTTCCCAAATAGATCCTTAAAGGATTTTATGTTTTAGTTCCCTCCACTTAGAAAACTGGAAATCTATTCATAATTTTTGTTTTCTATTTTCTAAATAGAAATCCATAAACTGGTAGATCCTCTTATCCCATCACTAAGTTTACTAAACAGCTTTTAATAAGGATATTTTTTCAAAGTCCAGCTGAGTAATATTAGCATATGTGTTGCAGACAGATGGGAAACTATAATGCTATTACATTTGGCATCAATGCAAGTAAGAAACTATCCCCTTCACTCTGTAGTTACTATCACAGAGTTAGTTTCCCTTTACATACCTTTCAAGTTAATGGAGTTTTGGAAAGTGACTACATAGCAATAGCACTTAAACTTATATACCATTCCACAATGCTTTATAGCACTCTCTGAGCAGTTACAAATGTCAGCATTTTGCTCCCAATAATTGGGGTCCTCATTTGACTGACTTTAGAAGGATGGAAGGCCAAGTCAACCTTGAGTCAGTCAGGATCGAAGTCCTGGTTGTGGGCAGAGTTATTTTAACCACTGCACTACCAAATGGACTATGGTCTCTATTTGTATAACATTTCGAACACTGAACTAACTAGAAGCATGATTGATGTACAGTAAATGAGAGTCCAGGGGGGGGGGGAGCTTGAGGAAGAAAATAGGCTAGTTCAGGTGAGCGGAAAAAAGTCCAAAGAAAATTCATCCAGTTCTTTTCTATGGGAGAAGCACTTAGGCAGCACTTGGAATGTTGCTGACTGTTCTATTCCAAGTCATTTTAGTCACATGGCCCAGAATAGAGCCATTCTTCAGAAGTTGGGATATATTGGTGCATATATAATTTGGTAAATCTAATTAAATGTTATCTATTTCTAATGGAACATTCCAATGCTTAGAAAACCTCTACTGAGTAAAGCTTTTATGCAGGTGTAGCGTACATTATGTAGTATCTCTACTGTTCTCTTTATTTACATAGATAGTTTTATTTTCCATTTTCATTTTCTTACAGTCACACATATACTGTACAGAACCGGGGCCATATAACATTAAGCAATAAACACAGCCATTCCTCTTGTCAATAATACCCCTCAAAATAGAAACCCAATGTACCTCTTCGACCCTCCATACACCCTTTATTTCGCCCCCCTCCAACTTTCTGTCTTCCCACCATCATTCCCCTTTACCCTACTTCCCCTCCCCCTCTACCACGCCTCTCTCCCAATACACTCCCTCCCTTCCTTCTCACCCTCCCTCCAATCCTCTCTCCCACCCTCTCTACCCCTCTTTCTTCTTTCCCTCTACTCCTCCCTTCGGTGTATTTCTACTATCTATTAATATATTCAGCTTGTCCTATTTTTACACTGGAATTAAAGAGCAACAGTATACAAGTGCAATCGTGTTACTTTAGTATCTAGCACATACTATATATCCCCCCTCCCCCCTAAGACCCCACCTCCCTCCCCCCTGACTTCCCAGAGCCCGTACACGGTGTAGCTTTTTAACAAACACAGTCTAAAATATATTAAGGCAAAGGAAATTTAAAAAAAAGAAAGTCAATGACATCTCTGCATTGATGTCAAAAATGGATTGATTATACACAACACAAATACGGGACTAAGAAATTCCAGATAGCCTATGCTTAAGATAAGGAATAATTTAAACTGCTTAAAGTTTGTGCAACAGCAAGAAGCTGAGTTCAATGCAGAGATGTCTTCTGTTCTCTTTATGAGGAATGGGTACAGTACATTATGGACTGCCACAGTTAGACTCTTGCCTCAGTGAAACACATTGCATGTATAGGGAAGGCTTTCATTTCCATGGATCATAAACAGCAGCTCAGTCACCAAAATGAAGCAGCATGACCAGTCCCCTCTCCTAAGCATGGAATTGCAAAGCATTGTAAAAGGCACTGCTTTTAGTCACAAATTTATCCACAAATATCTGCTTTCATTAGGCATCTTATGAACCAAGGCAATACTTTGAAATTCTGCACAGCCTCATGCTTTCCAATGCATAATGCATAAAGTACTATACGTTGGATAATCATTCTATTAGCTAAATACAGATTTCAAAAATAAAAACTGAACATCCATGATTAACAATTCTGAAAAGGCAATCACATACATTTAGGATCAAAAATAAAATAGCTAAGATTTTGTTGCAATTTACCCAGTTGCCATTTGCTTGAACACATTGTCTCCATCATCCAAATGGGTAAGGCTGGTTCCAGCATAGCAATTGCCATATTTGCAAAACATATTGCTCCTTGAAAGAGATGAAAAATAGATTTCTGGAATTATTTCACTTAAATTCTAATCAATAGCTGGAAAGAGCTACGCTGACATGAACAAATGCAGTTTGAAGAGTTGGTTGTCAAGTGTACAACCATGATTATATTTCAATTGCTAGGATGGGGGGAGGGAAACATTTAATCCTGTAATTTCATAAAAGTTCCACTTTTCCAAAAATGAGAACAATAAGCAATAGACTATGCCAAAGACATGGAGTGCAATGTGTTATGATGTTTAGAAAATGTTTTAAATCTAGCAGAGGCAATGCACAACTTTTAATACAAATAATTTTGCTATTACTGTGATAAGATGCATATTTTGTTTTAATAAAATGTGTTTTTGTATGTAATGTTTTCAATTTTCAGATTTCAAATTTTATTTGCTACAAGACTTGAGAATGACCCAAAGAAAGAAACCAACAAAATCAAGTCTTGTGGATTGCTTATCACAAAATAAAACAGTGGCCACATTCCCTACAAGTAGATTCAAATATATCAAGTGTGTTGCTATTTTTGATAGAATTTCTCTTCCAGCACATTATGGAGTAATATGACGTAATTATGGAGTTTTTACATGAAAATCTTCAGATTCTATAACTTGGACTTATACCTTTCATGCATTGAATGACTTTTAAAGCAGTTTAAACAATTTTGATAATAATAAAAACTTAACTGCAAACTCAGCTCGTGATGACTTTTAAACCTTTACACTTCAACTAGTATTTCTTAGCTATACAGAAATTGTTTTGCCCAAGAAAAGGCTCTCTTATCACACAGTTCAGCAATAAAATGACCATTGCTGTCATCCTTTGTTCAAATATGCCACATTGTATTAGGCTGTCTATTTAGGATATCTAAAACCTAGATGTGCTCTCACCTGTATGCCTAAAGGCAATGAACAAGAATCCAATTCATTTCTTGCAAAGATGATGATGTTGTACCAAAGATATTAGAACTTGGGGGAAAAAAACATCTTTGCTTTTTCAAGTTCTGATATCTTCTTGCAGAAAAATAGCTCTGTCCTGTGAGACTGCAAAGCTCTCACAAGATTTTATAATGTAAAACTTCAGCCATTTTTATTTTTATAAAGTTGTTTAAAACAATGCTAACATAAAATGATGTGGATGACAAGTTCTCTAGCATTGTGTTATACCAGTGTTTCTCAACCTTGGGGGCTTTAAGTCCTGTGGACTTCAACTCCCAGAATTCCCCAGCCAGCTATGCTATGCTGGCTGGGGGATTCTGGGAGTTGAGGTCCACAGGACTTAAAGTCCCCAAGGTTGAGAAACACTGTGTTATACCATAAGGCAAGGTGACCGTTGCCACATTTAAGAGTCCTCAATTTTCTCCTTTTTTAAAGTACTTTTATTTGCTTTTATAACTTATAGAGATCAACATAAACAATTTTAATATAAATATGTAGGAAGCTATTATATCATTTACTCCAGCACAGGAGCACTAACCGAGAACCAATTCTAAAAAAAAATATTTGACATAAACACAGCTGCAAACATCCAAAGCTCTGCAAATCCAATTTAAAATGCTATACATTGAAGCTATTCAAGAGAAAATAACACTACAGCTCAGTCTAAATTAGAAAAAAATTGAAAATTAAACTTTATGATTAATGCACAAACATGAACCCACTTGGGAAAACAGTTTGTTTCATTCTAGTCTCAAACACCTCATTTCTTCCCACAGAACAGGAGAAACAGAATCTTGTTTTCCCTAGAATAAATATGGTTTAAGTGGAATGTAGTTTGCTAAACAAACCCAAAAACAATCCACAAGTGGAGGTTTGCTTGCTTTAGCAATCAACTTTGAAGCAAAATGCTTCACACATAATCAAATTATAAAGCTACTAAAAAGGGAACCAAACACCAGGAAGAGAGAATTGTGACATTGCCCTCATTATGCTTCAATGATTTACAACTTGGTGTTAAACAGTTAAATTTTTGATACCTAATTATTATTTAAAATAACTCTTAAGAGTAATTATTACCATGCAATATAATTTCCCTCCCAGGGATTACCACCCAAAAGGGCAGGAAAGAATCAATAAATTGGTCCTGGACAAATAAGGTAGGATTCTTCAAGTTAATGATCAGCAAACAGAAACTCACATACTTTAGTTGCGTAGATAAAGGTAGTATTTGAACAAAAGAAAAGAAAAGGGAAGACAATAGACAATAGAACAGTGGTCTCCAACCTTGGCAACTTTAAGACTTGTGGACTTCAACTCCCAGCTTTGCTGGCTGAGGAACTCTGAGAGTTGAAGTCCACAGGTCTTAAAGTTGTCAAGGTTGGAGACCACTGCAATAGAAAATATAAACAAAATAGAAGGAAATCACTGGAAAGTTCTTGGAAGAGCTATGAATTATTATTGGGGGTATAGGCATCAGTTCATATACCCAAACAGAGGTTTAATCCATTCCAGTTGTGCATATCTAATAAAATTCCACACAAGAAATATGATAAAAGAAGGTATATTTTTAAGTTTAATACAATGGGAAAATAAGAATGCTTTAGGTTACAATTAAAATTAATGAATATTTCTTCCCAAAGAAACATGTTCCTTTAATTTCAATGATATTTAAGTATGTCTAATTATCTCGCCTATTTTTTTAAGTTCCCCATTTTTGAAATTTTCCAGCCTTGTTTTTCTAACATCAAAGAGCACTTGTCAAGAGGCCAGCTGCATGTAAATCAACACTAAGAAGCATTATTTCAACAACTTTTCAATAGTATTTGACAAACACAGTGATACACAATTTCAGTTTAGTATACTTTGAAAAGACACAATTATGTATTGTATCATGGCTGTAGTTGTGAGACCTTCTCTAATTGTTTAATAAGTGATACAATGGTTTTGGATGTCCTATAACTCAAGTGGCCTAGCAATTCAGATGCAAATTCTGTGCAACAAGGTAATGTTATTTTCATTCATTCCACTTCAAACATACACATGTACTGTACAGCTGCAAAAAATCTCCAGAAAAAAAAGGTAAGGGCAGATAATTGGGACAAGTGACCAATCACTTCTTCAGATTCCCCAGAAGAAAATTGCACAACAGCAACAACAACGTGAAAACAAAAAGCATAGACCAAAAAGATAATTGTGAAGAAATAATAGGTTCTAGGGATATCAAACTGAAGAAATCCAAACGTAGGATATAGATCTGGGGCAGAGGAGGGCTTAAAAATTGGAAATGCAAAAAGAATTTAACCATGGCTTGCTGCTGTAAGAAAGAAAAATCAGAAACCAGGTAGTTTAATATCACTAAACTTCTTATTAAGGAACTCTTAAGAAATACCAGAGAAAAAAATATTGCTATACTGAATCTGACTACCATAATATAGAAATTTATAAATGGTACTATAAAGCTTTGTTGCATACATTTTGCTACCTGGGATGTGGAATTTCCTTTGTGATTCCTAATTAGCATGAATACTTCTCTTGCTACTTACTAAATGTCCTGAACCCAATTTCACTTGGGTTTACCAAGGATAATTTTACTTTTTTAAGCAAAAAAAGGCTGGAAATAGTCTGACACTTCAAAAGTAAAAATAGTGATTAGCTGTAAACCAGAACTTATCCATGGACGAGAAGGAAGAGGAGAAGAGGGAGAGGGAGAAGGAGGATGAGAAGGAGGAAAAAAAGAAGGAATAACACTGAAGGTAATAGAGCCACGATGGCGAATCTATGGCACGTGTGCCCAAAGTCGCCCATTCCTCTTCTGGATTTCTGGCGCACATGTGCTTGCGACGATCATCTGACCTTCGTGCATGCAGCCAGTCTGCTGATCGTCACGCGTGCATGTGTGCCAGAAATCTGGAAGACTAGCTGACCGACATGCATGTGCGCCCCAGAAACCAGAAGTTCATTTTGGGGTGTGTGCATGGGCCCTGGACAGCTCCTCTTCCAGGTTGCAGCCCAGATGAGCATCCACACTCCCTTTTTGGCACTCAGCGCCGAAAAGGTTTGCCATCACTGTAATAGAAGATAGCTGGTTTTGAATGCTGAAATATTTTTTTAATTTCATTTTCAAGTCACCTGTGAAATTCAGATAACCACCACATATTTTAAAAATATGTTGTAAAATTCAAACATACCTGCAGCAATAAGAATGTATGGGTCTCTCAAGAGGGTCAGTAATGATGCTCCTTTTTGACTCTGTTAAAATAAGAATTAAAAATAAACAGTTTTATAAAGGGCAAAATAAACATTCTTTTAAAAAGTTATCCGAAGTACTTACTTCTGGCTGTATCTTAGATGGCTGTAAAATTAACAATTGTATTGCTGCAAAAAAGCAAAAAAGGGTCATTTTATTCTATAACACTATAATTTAACAACACAAAACAACAATGGACACACAGCCAGCACCAATCAGGACCAATCTACCAATCATGATACGACCCCACAACCAATCATTCCACTTACTGAAACAAAGCCAGCACTCCACACACACACACCAAGATTTATAGAAAGACGGCAGCTCCGATCACACTTTAAGCCCAAAACCCAGCCTGAAGATGGTGAGTGAGACCTCGCTGAAACATTGCCAAGACAATCTCAATCCTTCATGGGAAAAGACCCAAATACAACAAGACCAGCATATGTGTGTGTGTGTGTGTGTGTGTGTGTGTGTGTGTTTGAAACCATAAGCAATACAGGTGGTCTTAAACTTACAACAGTTCATGTAGTGACCATTCCAAGTTACAATGGCACTGAAAAAAGTGACTTATGACCGCTTTCTACATTTATGACTATTACAGCATCCCTTTGTGAGCCACATGATCAAAATTCAGACGTTTGGAAACTGGTTCATATTTATGACGGTTGCAGGTGTCCTGGGGTCATGTGATCACCTTTTGCAACCCTATGACAAGCTAAGTGAAGGCCAGATTCACTTAACAACCATGACACTAACTTAACAATTACGATGATTCACTTAACAACTGTGGCAAGAAAAGTCGTACAATGGGGTAAAACTCACTTAACAAGTATCTCACTTAGCAACAGAAACTTTGAGCTCAGTTTTGGCCCTAAGTCGAGGACTGCCTGTTCTTTGACTTACCTCCATCAAAAAGAGTCAATGCTGCTAACACCAGGAATGGGGCTGCCTTCCCAACAAATTCATACAGCACACTTCCAAAAGGTGGACCCACTAGGAAAAAACCAGACCAACGTCACTTTGCTTAGTAAATATTTACATTCTATAGCAGTAGACTTATATACCGCTTCATAGGCCTTTCAGGCCTCTCTAAGCGGTTTACAGAGAGTCAGCATATTGCCCCCAACAATCTGGGTCCTCATTTTACCCACCTCAGAAGGATGGAAGGCTGAGTCAACCCTGAGCCGGTGAGATTTGAACCGCTGACCTGCTGATCTAGCAGTAGCCTGCAGTGCTGCATTTAACCACTGCGCCACCTTGGCTCTTACATTCTAGTAAGATGTCTGGCCAAATATCAACAATGATGAAAGGTAATTCTATAAGTAGATAAATATTGTGTCTGCCGTTTAGATTAAAACCTCATTTTTTTAATGGGGAAAGTTTTAACCTCAAACAAAGCAGAGAAAGCATGCAAGACCATGGCATCAGGAATTCTTCCCAACAGCTTAAAATAGCTGTGCTCTGGCTCATGTCAGGATGGAATAGGGCAATGGTTCCCAAACTTGGCAACTTTAAGACTTGTGGACTTCAACTCCCAGAATTCTCCAGCCAGCATGGAGAATTCTGGGAGTTGAAGTCCACAAGTCTTAAAGTTACCAAGTTTGGGAACCACTGGAATAGGGGAAGGGGATTGAGTGGAACAGCCAGCTGTCTTCAGAGCCACTGGCTCTCTCATAAAGGGATTGAAAGGGGAATATTCTTGTTCCCCCACCCCCACAGCCATCAGCCCAATTTGGTCTATTTTCAAACTTGATTTTTCTTCTATCTGCTTCTCCCCAACACCCAATTTGATCATTCCATTCCATTTTTAGATAATTATCCCACCAAGGGACAGTTCTTAACGCATAATTTCTTTTCAACATTCAATTGATTGAAAGGAATAATAAAAAAGATCATTCTACTGAATCATTTGGGACGTGTAGTAGCTGTTCACAGAAACACTTGCCTACTCCATACATTTTTCAATTATACAGTATATATAGCAATAACACTTAGACTGCTTCACAGTGTTTTACAGCCCTCTCTAAGCCGTTTACAGAATCAGCCTATTGCCCCCAACAATCTGAGCCCTCATTTTACCTACCTCGGAAGGATGGAAGGCTGAGTCAACCTTGAGCCTGGTGAGTTTCGATGTGCCAAACTGCTGGCAGTGGGTAATCAGCAGAAGTAGCCTGCAGTACTGCACTCTAACCACTGCACCATCACGGCTCTTTTATATCAAACGTAGCAGAATATGATAAAAATGCAAGAATGTCTAGGCAACTATTGCTTGCTACTTGTTAAAGCTACAAAATGGAAGGGAAGCACAATTACATGTTCAGTGTATTAGCAACTGAGTCCGTTTCGTGTACTAATTAAGGACCAAAGCTAGAAACTGGGAAAATGGGAGTTCTAGTCCCACTTTAGGCACAAAGTTAGTTAGGCAGCTTTTGGCCAGTCACTCCCTGTCTGCCTGATAAAAAGGCAAACCACTTCTGAAAATGTTCCAGGAAATAGTGACTTGTCAAGGCACTCGCCAAGAGTCAAAACTTCATTCACAGTACTCTGTATGGGTTTAAGAACTGTGGTGGTACAGTGGCTAGAATGCTGTTCTGCATTCTGGCTAACTCACTGCTTACTCCAGGAGTTTGATTCTGAGGTTGATAAAATGAGGACCCGGATTGTTGGGGACAATATGATGACTCTATGAACCTCTTAGAGCAGTGTTTCTCAACCTTGGCAACTTGAAGATGTCTGGATTTCAACTCCCAGAATTCCCCAGCCAGCGAATGCTGGCTGGGGAATTCTGGGAGTTGAAGTCCGGACATCTTCAAGTTGCCAAGGTTGAGAAACACTGTCTTAGAGAGAGTTGAAATGCACTGTGAAGCAGTATATGTTTAAGTCTAAGTACTATTAATATTGCTATCTTCTCTCTGTGTGTATATACAGTATGTACAATTCTTTAAAAAGCCAACCAAATAATTCTGAGTCAAATAATTTATTTAATAGTATATTCCTGAGTAGTTTTATTCAGATATTTATGTGTTCAGTGGCAATGACTGTAATGTAGGTGTGAGAAAATTCATAGCCTGAGGGACTAATGACATATGGATTTAGTTGAGAGTAAGAAGGACTGGCTTTAAAGTAGCACTATTGACTGAAAAAGCGGCATGTGAAATTTCTAAAATTGTATACAGGTAGTCCTCAACTTAAAACAGTTCATTTAGTGACCCTTCAAAGTGACAACGGCAGTGAAAAAGTTGAGTTACGATGGCTTTCCGCACTTACGGCCATCGCAATACCCCCATGGTCACGTGATCAAAATTCAGATGCTTGGCAAGTGATTCATATTTATGACGGTTGCAGTGTCACAGGGTCATGAGATTGCCTTTTGTGGCCTTCCAACAAGCAAAGTCAATAGGGAAATCCATATTCACTTAACAACTGTGGCAAGAAGAGTTGTAAAAAAGGGAAACTGAAAAATGTTTCACTTAGCAACATCAATGCGGGGCTCAGTTGTGGTTGTAACTCAAGGACTACCTATATTCTGTTCCAGGGAACATTGTCATACTGACCTAACACCCCCAAGGCCAAGCCTCCCAAGGCAATCCCCATTGCATTGCCTCTTTCTTCATCGTCAGTATAGACACTGGCTAGCATACCCATCCCTGCATAAAAAGAAAAGAAAAGTAAAAAACACTAGGCTTGTTCTCGGCAGACAGGAAATTACACTAAGATATGAGCAAATTACCTGTGAAACATTTATCTTCACACATCCAATAAACTGTCCTTTGGAAAATCTCTCAAGATCAGGGAGGGGGGGGTGAGAAGTCTCTCCAACTGTGCCTCTTTAAGCCAATGGGGCCTTTAATACAAATGAGGCCTCTCCCCCCACTTTAATTTACTCTTTTCTTTGCAACCCTTTACCAGAAAGTGGTATGCAGGAAAGGATAATGGCTATATAACCTGGAATTCTCAAGAAGGTGAAGAATTCCAGGAATCTAGAATGACTGCAACAAACTACACATTCTAAATGGCACAGAACATATTAAATCTACTTGATCTGAAAAATGATTTTAAAGTTTTAAAAGTAGAAGAATATCGTAAACATTCTTAAGAAATTCAAAGTTTTTTTTTATAATTAGAGGCCTCATCTAATTATATAAAGATAATAACACTAAAATGGTTTGCAATTACCTCCACTAGACCAATTAGATCCCACAGACTAGGCCTCCTCCGAATTCCATCCGCCGGCCAGAGTGTCGACTGGTGACTACCCGGAGGAGAGCCTTCTCTGTGGCTGCTTCGACCCTCTGGAACGAACTCCCTGTGGAGATTCGTACCCTCACCACCCTCCAGGCCTTCCGCATAGCCCTTAAAACCTGGCTGTTCCGACAGGCCTGGGGCTAAAGATTCCCTGCCCCTATCTCAAATGGTATGATTGTTGTGCTTTTTTAACCATGTATTGTTTTGTGTTGTTGTTAAACTGTCTGTATCCCCCCTTCCCTTTTTGAGTTGTGAGCCGCCCTGAGTCCCCTTAGGGAAAAGGGCGGCATACAAATGAAATAAAACTCTAAACACTCTAAACTCTAAATTTGATCAAATCCATAGTAAAGAAAAGAACAAACAGTTGTAGTCCTTATGTACATGTTCAAAACCTACCAGCTACAGAAGAACAAGATGAACCAACACCTTGGAGAGCTCTTGCAATTACAAGCAAGTTATAGCTTTCTGCAAAGGCAAACACTGGGGGGGAAAGTAGGAGAAAACATTTAAAAAAAAAACCAAAGGATTACACTCTATCTAAATTTAAAAGTTAAAACCTTTTATATTACCCTATTATTAACATTCATTTGATCTGAATTCTCTGCGACCATCATGTGAATTTCAATCTGCATTATTTTCTCTTATTTCACTTAGAGTTATTATTGCGGAAATGATTAGCCCAGTGTTTCTCAACCTTGGCCACTTGAAGATGTCCGGACTTCAACTCCCAGAATTCCCCAGCCAGCGAATGCTGGCTGGGGAATTCTGGGAGTTGAAGTCCGGACATCTTCAAGTGGCCAAGGTTGAGAAACACTGGCATTAGCCTCTTGATGATACAACATAAAAGAAAAAAAATGTAGGAAGCTTCTTATCAAAACAATATTTGTTCCAACATTTCACAATACCTTCCCATAATCAAGATACAATTTAACTGGTTTAGGAGGGGTTTTTCCCCTGAAAATGGACAAGCAATTACCAAGCTTCTGTGGGGAATATGCATTGCTATATAATAAAGAGAATAATTCAATTGAAGGAGCCACTCTGATGAATGAGAGACATTCAAGTGCATTCCTCTTTCCATTGGGCTCTGGTTGCTTTTCATCTGGCAAGTAAGAAAAGATTAAAGTGCCTTATTTTTCTATCCATTCTGTCTCTTCTACTTCAATGGTAGAGACTGTATACAAAAACATTTCAGCTCAAAGCATATCCTAAGCAACAATGGTAAGGGTAATGGTTATGTGAATACTACAAGATTATTATGGCACACTTAGAATCTGTGGAACAAAGTCTTGTCTTCATTGATGTTTTACCCAAGAGTTTTCTAGTGAAAGCTTCATATATTCTTAGAACCAAAGGATATCCAGATTTGACAATGCAAAGCAGTGCTTTGTTCCCATTTCTCCTTCTCTTCTGTAATATTGGGGATATAGTAGAAAAACAACACTTACTTATTGTTGAAATAAACATGATGCAGAAACCAGCAAACATGGGGACCTGATAGCCTATCCTGGAAAACAAAATCAATAGCAATTTTTGACTCATTACACGTTTTTTTCTACATCTACAACAGATGTTTCATTTTTTTTAGGAAGCTGAAAATAATATTTTATAATAGAGCTAGGCAACCTTTTGAAGGTTAGAGAAGGATTTTGAGGGGGCAAGCATCTCTGAGGAGATGTTGCTCATGTAAAATGAGGGGAACCACAAAAGAATTTCAGATTTTTGCCAGACTACAAGCTTCGTTTGTTTCAGCAAGAGTGAAATAAATTCTGGTTCTTACCTTAAATTAACTGTATAAAACACTACAAATGAATAATTACATTTAAGAAATTCTTTCAGTGAGAAAACACAACATACAGCAGCGCAAAATGTTTAATACTGAAACCAGGGGTTTCCAAACTTGGCAGCTTTAAGACTTGTGGACTTCAACTCCCAGAATTCCCCAGCCAGGCCACACTCTTAAAGCTGTCAAGTTTGGAGATCCCTGACTGAAACAAAGCTTCCTAATACTTTAGCCAAATGGTAGGGACTTCCCCAAAGCCAGCAAGAGGGTTGACATTTGTGAGAGCATCGTGATGCAAACCCATGACTTCTGCATAGGCCCAAATGGTATCAGAAATCTCTTTACAGATCTCTACAGATTATAAACCATTTATTTTAAAACTCACAATTATTTTCATTAACTTAGCCTACAGAACCACATATCAATAATGTATTAGCACCATTAAAGAAATACAGAAATAGAAGGAGTACAGAGATGTACAGACAAATTATCTGGTGTTCCAAGAGATATTTCTTCATGAGATGCTAAAACAAGTAAGGCTCAAGGCTGTTTTCTATTAATTCTTCATCAACATATCAGATCAGCACCAGATGACATAAATACAACTTACTATGATTTGCACCCAGTGAAAAAGATGGAAATTTACAGAAAGTTGGTGCAACAATGGTTTTTCCACTACAATTGCTCTACCTTTTCTCAGCTGCTCCAATCACATCATTGTTGGCTTTGCTGAAAACCATTAAAAGTGGGAAAGGAAAACCATTCTGGTAATATTGCCAAGGAAACTTCATAGCCTACAATCATTAGGAATTGTAGCTAAACTAAGGAGGGAACTATACTTACTTTTATGAAAGCCTGGAAACCCTTATGATTTATTTATTTGCTGAAAATGAATAAACATGAACTAGTGATTTCAGTATTCATTGATTAAAAAGGTTTGTATAAGAGAAGAAGCAAACTATGATATGTAATTTGGAAGGGAGGGTAAAGAGATGTTAATTATTTTGTTTATAATTGCCGAAAAGAAAACCAGAAGTGCTTCTTTAGATTTCTTTTTTCTTTTGTTATCTTTCACCCTTTTATGTTGTTTTACTACTTTTTCTTTTATGTTTCTGTAGTTTCTTAAACTGTTCTTCTAATAAAAACCTTTTTTAAAAAGGAGTTGAGCTGAGCCCAAGGGCATGTCATATTTTTACTAGAAATTCAAATGAACATGCAATTGCATTTAAAATACCTACATAAATTAGACCTAACCATTCCAGAATCTGTATGTTATCAGGCTGTTCCATCCATATATTGTGAGCCCATTCAGCATGTGAGCCAGGCTTTCTATATTACTCTAAATAAAAATTAATACTGCTTTCTAAAAGTAACACAACAGTAATACTTAGCAGATTTTAATATTTAAAGTGCAATATAAATTTTACCTTGCCCTCCAGCTATTGCATCTAAAACAACTATTTTATTTATTTTATATTGAATATCAGAAAGGCGTAGGTTCCGGCTTCAATCTATCATTGCAGTTTTGATTTTCTAATATTTTAGACTTTTCAGTTCAAAATTTGGCTGATAAAATTGCCATTGCTTTTGATACCCTGTTTCCCTGAAAATAAGACCTCTTCAAATAATAAGCCCAATTGGGCTTTTGAGCCCATGTGCTAAAATAAGCCCTCCCCCAAAAATAAGTCCTCCCTGAAAATATTGCAACACAGCAGCAGCCATGAGGTGACCATGCTCGCCACCTCCTGCACCTCAAAATTAATATCTCCCCAAAAATAAGGCCAAGCACTTATTTCAGGAGTCAAAAGAAAATAAGACCCTGTCTTATTTTTGGGAAAACATGGGTGTTACTTTACTGTTTTATGTGCTTTGGTTTTATTTCTTGTAGACAGTATGGTGGGATATCATACCAGAGCCGAGGTGGCGCAGTGGTTAGGGTGCAGTACTGCAGGCCACTTCAGCTGACTGTTATCTGCAGTTCAGCGGTTCTAATCTCACCTTCCATCCTTCTGAGGTGGGTGAAATGAGGACCCAGACTGTGGGGGCGATATGCTGACTCTGTAAACCGCTTAGAGAGGGCTGAAAGCCCTATGAAGCGGTATATAAGTCTAACTGCTATGGCTATATATAATAGCATATATTACAGCTGTATGAAAAAGTCCTGCACGCTTTCAGTTTTAAGCTGTATTTACATGTTTAATTAACTTTTCATTCATAGAAACCACACAAAATTAGTACTTTGATGAAAATTTCTGTAGTCAGATTGAGATGCATAATTTTTATTAATATAACCAAAGTCTTTTTAAGGTTTTGAGTGAGTTTATGTGCTTAAACAAACACAACTTGAATTTTTGAGAATGTTAGGATCAAAAGTAGCCAATCAGCAGCGAGCTTTGGCTGACCAATCAAAATGTTTAGAGTGTTTAGAGTGTTTATTATAATTTATAGGCCGCCCTTTTCCCTGAGGGGACTCAGGGCGGCTTACAAAACACGGGGAGGGGGTACAAAGACAAAAGACATAAGACAATACATAATATTAAAAATAAAGCACAACATTCATTCATCATTCGGGAGGGGACAAACTAAGATTTTTATCCCCAGGCCTGACGGGATAGCCAGATCTTAAGGGCCGTGCCGAAGGCCTGGGCGGTGGTGAGGGTGCGGATCTCCACGGGGAGATTGTTCCATAGCGTCGGAGCTGCGACTGAGAAGGCTCTCCTCCGCGTAGTCGCCAGTCGGCACTGACTGGCGGATGGAATTCGGAGGAGGCCTACCCTGTGCGATCTGATGGGACGCAGGGAGGTAATTGGCAGAAGGCGGTCTCTCAAATAGCCAGATCCACTACCATGGAGCGCTTTGTGAGTGGTAAGTAGGACCTTGAAGTGCACCCGGAGATCAACAGGTAGCCAGCGCAGCTCACGGAGGATCGGTGTTATGTGGGCGAACCGTGGTGCGCCCACAATCACTCGCGCGGCCGCATTCTGGACTAGCTGGAGTCGCCGGATGCTCTTCAAGGGCAGCCCCATGTAGAGCACATTGCAGTATTCCAGCCTAGAGATCACAAGGGCTCGAGTGACTGTTGTGAGGGCCTCCCGGTTCAGGTAGGGCCGCAACTGGCGCATCAGGCGAACCTGAGCAAATGCCCCCCTGGTCACAGCTGACAAATGATGGTCAAAACTCAGCTGTGGGTCCAGGAGGACTCCCAAGTTGCGGACCCTGTCTGAGGGGTATAAATTTTGTCCCCCCAGCCTGATTGATGGAACATTAGCCAAATTATTGGGAGGAAAACACAACAGCCACTCGGTCTTTTCCGGGTTGAGCACCAGTTTGTTAGCTCTCATCCAGTCTGCACAGGGGCTAAATCTATGAGCCAATCAATGTTGCCAGATTATAAATAGGCATGAAAAGCATTGAGCAATGTAATTTAGCTCTGGCTGTGGGCAAGGATGAAGGCCTTTGCTTTCACCAGTACTGAGCAGCGGCATCGCATCATTGTGCTTCACGAAGAGGGTTACTCCTGTACAGAAATAGCCAAGAGAGTGAAATGCCATCACACCACAGCGAGCAGAGTGGTTGAAAAGTACCAAATAACTGGTTCAATTAATGACAGGCTCCGCTCTGGAAGACCAAGAAATTCGACAAAACGGCAAAATCAGGCTCTGCAACGCATTTCAATGGCTAACAGGAAGGTCATCTCACCTCAGATGTAAAAGTGTGCACAAGTAGAGTGTGTTGCAGACTCCTTGCTGAGGACTCAAAGGCTGCAGGGCTCGAAGTAAACCTTTGCTCACAGACACTCACTGCTCTCATCGACATGCGTGGGCCAAGAAATATGCCAAGTGGACCAATGAACAGTGGGCCAAGGTCACCTTCAATGACGAGAGCAATTTCTACTTGACTGGGAGTCAGTGCAATAGGTATGTCAGAAGATTTCCAGCTGAAGAATTTAAGTACTATTGCCTGAATCTATCTGTGAAGCATCCATTGCACATGATAATCTGGGGCTGTATCGCTGCTTCTGGTATTGGTCGGATACAAATCGTGCAGGGAATCATGAATTCCGAGCAGTATGTTGAAGTCCTGGGAGAGACCATGCTTCCGTCAGCTCAGCAACTTGTAGGGAAGGACTTTTACTTCCAGGATGACAACGCTCCTTGTTATCAAGCCAAGTCCGTCCAGCAATGGATGAAGAAGTATGGTATTCAACTCCTGGATTGACAAGCTCAGAGCCTGGATTTGAAACCAATTGAGAACTTGTGGGCCAATATTGGTTACAAAATAAGCAAGAAACATCCAAAGACCAAGCAGGAGCTGATTGAATCCATTACTGCAGCCTGGCACCACATTGTCATCAAAGATCACGTGCAAAGGCTTATATAGTCTATGCCAAAGCAATGCCGCCTGGTGATAAGCAATAAGGGCTGGCCAATTTTATATTAGTAATCATGTTTGGTTACCTAAACAGTCCTTTTCAGGGCCACAAACAATAAAAATGTTAACAAAACTCTAGCATCAGCCTTAGTAATTGCAACACGTATGCCACTGGGTATGCATCAGTTAATCTGTTTTCATAGTCATTATAAGCAATCATTGTAAGCATGCAAGAAAATTCACATCCAAACAGCACCAAATTACCAAAAGCTTATGCTTTTCACTTAAAAGCCACCAGTATTTATTTAAATATAACAATATTTGCATAGCAGTTAGCATAAAATATTATAAAATCAACGGCCTATCCAAAAAGTGTCATAAACTGTAAACTGTAAAGTGTGCAGGACTTTTTCACACAGATGTATATAAACATAATTAATAATCAAATAGTAACCATAATGCCTTTTTAAAAAAAAAAAAACACCTGTTTTACATTACATAAAATAGATCATCATATGTGCAGCGTCTTATGGGTAAACACAAATTTGTGCTTATTTGTTTGCTGTGCTATGCCTCTCCAATCCAGAGAGATTCTGAATGGCTTCTACTCTATTCTTTCAATAAGATTAAAATAACCACACACACAAAATCCACAATCAGATAACTAACAGTAACAAAGAGAATTAGGCAGAAAACTATGGTGTCCAAGGTAACATTCAGGCACAACCCAGAATGTGAGTTCTACCTCAGACCAGATCTCCTCCTGGGGCTTTAAAAAAACAGTTTTTCAGCTTTACCAAAACCCAGTAAATTGGGGATTAATCTGATCTCTGGAAGTACAAATGCTTCAGAGAAGAGGGAGTGTAACTGAGAAAGCTTTTGGCCTGTATAGATTGAATGACCCAAAAAAAATATACCTCACTTGATCCGAATAGACAGATAGAACCATTTGGAGGAGGCAGTTCTGTAGATATTCAACTTGTGAACCAAGAATTCTTTAAAGATAATACAAGACAGTTCAAGAATTGCAACTGAAAGTAAACTGGCATCCAATTCAGCTCTCAAACTAGAGGTGTTATATGGGAGGAATGTAGCAGAAAACTACTTGTTTTCTGTAAAATAAATTACAATAATCCCATGGGAGATGACTAAATTAAGAGTGATTTTAGGATTTTTCAGTTCAGAAATATTCATAATTTCCGCAATGGATATAATTGTACAAAAGTCCTCTTGTCCATAGTTGTCATCTTCTCTTTAAACAGGAGCCATGAGTCCAAAATAATTCTGAAATTATGAATCATTCCTCCCCAATGAAGTATAAACCCATCCAGAAGTAAAGACAACTTCCCTGGAATCAGAAGGTTTTGGGCCCATAATCACTGTTTCATGCTATTAGAAAATTGCAATTGTTTGCTGTTTTATAGATGTTTTTCAGTCATGCTTTGATAGGAACATAGTGTTTATCAATTTGATTATACTAACTATTTTTCCTACAGCTTTATTGTATGTGCTATTGCTGGAAAAGTATGAAATTGTGATGATATATATTAAAACCATGGTGCCACTCTAATGCTTCTAATCACAGCTATATGAGCCTGCCTGAATTGTTATTTTTTCAGGAGGAATGTCAACCATATTTGATCAACAAACTGAACAACAAACCCATCATACAGTCATTTCTGTCTCTGGTTTCATCAGCTCTTACTTGCAGGCATTTGTAGTAACAAGAGCAATAGCACTTAAGATTTATATACTGCTCCATATGCTTTACAGCAGGGATGTCAAACTTAAGGCCCATGGGTCAAATCCAACCCATAGGGTGCTTAGATCTGGTCCATGGGGCGGCCCTGGAAACAGCAAAGGATTGGCTCGCGGTGCCTCTGCCAGTGAAAATGGAGCTCGGGATGGCCACGCATGGCCCTCCCAAGCTCCCTTTTCACTGGCAGAGGGTTGCAGGAGGCCGTCCTAGCCGAAAACAGAGGTTGTGAGCCTGTTTTCGCTGGTAGAGCACTTGGGCCACCACAGGTGTCCCCGACATGATTGGTGTCAAGCTGGCCATGCCCCCCCGCCCCCACCCGAGATCAAACACAACCCTGATGCAACCCTCAATGAAATTGAGTTTGACACCCCTGCTTTACAGCATTCTCTGAGTCATTTACAAAGTCAGCATATTACCCCCAACAATCTGGGTCCTCATTTTACTGACCTCAGAAGGCTGGAAGGCTAAGTCAACTTTCAGCCCCGTCAGGATCGAATTCCTGACTATGGACAGAATCGATCTGCAGTACTGCATTCTAACCAAGTGCACAACAAGCTAACTTAGGAGGATGTTCTTTGAAAAGTAACATAAAAATAAATAGTTTATAATAAAAAACGTATTTGAAAGCTTGGCTGGAGGGAAGTGCATAATTTTGACTCACTACTCCCATATTATTACTGAAGACATTGCAATAGTTTTACTAACATAAGCTATTTCATTTCTAGTTCTCATTATCTGATATCTGCATTAGCTAAAAAAAAAGTTCACTCCTTCTACAAGATGCCAGTCAAAAAGCAGAAAAGGAACAAAGTTGAAAATTATGTAAAATAAAATTGAAGGTAAACAGAAGGCTGATTCATTTAAGGATGATATAGTGCAGGTTTATTAGCAATTCGTTTTAATAATATATTTCAGTGAAAGCAACCAATAAACTAAATAAGAAATAAGATGCATACATAATAAAGCAAATATTTCTCTAAAAAAATAAATACCCAGGTGAATAGAACAAATGGAATATATTTTATTATGTAAGAAAAAAAAGAAAACATACCTGTTTGTCATTGGTCCTATAAAAGGGTTAGTAAGCAATTGGACAGTTGCTTTGGAAGCAAAAAGCAAACCAACTTCTACATTTTCATTCACCAACTCTTTGTCTTTCTTTGGACAGTCTGAGGAGGATGGGGTTACCATAGACATATTGACCACCATTTGCTCTGTCTGAGCATAATAATCTTCTGGCCTTGTTCTTTCAGAATTATTTCCAGTAACTATAGTTGAATTGTCATAATAGGAAAAGATGCTTTGCAATCTGTTCGAGTTGACAGGAGTCTCCGGTCTAGTGGTTTGGACATCCGTTACATTTTTGGGGTGTCTAAGGCTATACAAATAACTTGGTATTATTGGCACTGAAAAAGCAAAGAGAGCAATTGTCACATAATTATGTCACATATTACGACATACACATGTCATAATAAACACAACAAAAATAAGCACAAGGCTGCACTTTTTCTTTTGTAAAGTACATGGATGAACAAATAGCTAGTTTTCAGAATTTTTCATGATAGAAAAATTACTGTTTGGATTTATCAAAATAACTTTATTTCAACAGGAGCTCATAAAAGCAGTTTAAATCTGATCAAATTTTGTACTCTCTGATACATGTGTCCGAGCTTTCCATTTTTCTTCTTATTTAATCTTACGTGAACTATTTTATCATTTCAACATAATTTAACTCGTAACATCTTTTAATATTTGCATATTACTTGAAAATGCATTTCATATTTGTATTTTTAAACAGCATTATTATTAGTTTAATAAAACACAAAAATAAGCTGTATCATAAACTAGCCTATTTAATTTATAAGATAGTTCTAAAAAAAAATGAAAACATAGCTATTCTAAAGTTTGTTTCCACTTATACAAGAATCCTGATGAAGAAAGACAAACCCATAAGTTCATTCATAAAATGATTGGAATTCAAGCAGTCAGTCATTCTTTTCTACATGGAATGAAAAAAACATGATAAGACTTATCTATATTCAGTCTAACATCAAAGAACTGAGGAAAAATATATTCAAGTCTTCCCCAATTTCCTCAGAATTCTGCAAAAGTATTCCCCATATGGTTAAATAGGGAGTTGAATTTAAAAATGCAAAAGCATCTAGAAAATTGATATTAAAATTATGTGTAAGATGATTTTTGCGTACCCCAGGCATTGATATAACTATGATCTGAATAAAATACTTCCAATTCTTTAAAAGCTAAAGATTAAAATCCTATGCTTGTTATGCCTTTATTCATTTATATGTCCTTTACCCACAGCAGCTGTTTGAAGCGCACAGTATAAACATCAAATAAGCATCCTAATTAGAACAAACACAATAAACATCAAAAGGCTGCAATGATAAATCAACCTCTATAAAGTTCATCTGGAAACAAAATACTAGTCATATAAAAAATAACAATAACCTGGTATGTAAATGAATGCAATATTGATACCAATTAGTTGTCCAGGAAACACCGCAGAAAAAGGATGAATTCCCCTCTTCATAATGGAGTTCAAGGAACTACTATTGTATCTTTTATATTTTTAGTTATTTCAGTAAAAGAAGCTTCTTTTTTTTTTTCTTTGCAAAACTGCTAAATAAAATATAAATAAGGAAATAAATAACAATGATACTTTTAGTCTTGACTTTCTTAACTGGAACACAATGTAATAATTATCTACAACTGGTTGCATTTGATATTTCTTACGTAATATTTTGAACGTAAAATAATTCTTGTATTCATTCTATAAAATAATCTACTTGATCTCTGAAGAACATGAATCAAGACTACTTATTTAGGGTTGGATTTATATTGTTAATCATTAATCTGAAGAGATTTTTAGATTAAGTAGTATTCCACATTAACTTCAGTTCAGGGACGTGCAGTCAGGGGAGGCAGGGGAGGCAGGGCCTCACCACTGTCATCATGAAAAGAAAAAAAAATTAAAAGGAAAAAGGCTGAGGTAGTTGCTGCCAGAGTCACAGTGGATGACTCTGCTTAGCGCTTAACTGCAGGAGGAGGCAAGAGAACCACATGCCTCCTTTAGACTATCTTTATGATCACTTGAGCAGAGTTAAGCAAGGGTTAAAAGGCGAAAAATTCCTTATGCAAAGGAGGCACGTGGTTCTCTCGCCTCCTCTTGCAGAGGGCACTTTTTTAGAGGCTCTTTTTAAACAGTTAAGCAGAGTCATCCATTGGGGACTCTGGCAGCAGCAGCTTTTGCCTTTTTCTTTTTACACTTTTTACATTTTCATCATGGCAGACAAGAGGAGAGTTGAAATCCTCCGTGACACGTAAGTAATTAATTTTATTGTAAGTAATTTGTGTGTTTGTGTTTGTTTCTTTACTTCACTCAAACAAACTCTCTCTCAAATTGAGAAGAAATGAAAGGGGGAGAGGCAGGGAGGACAGCTTTTTTGAGAAGAGGGGGACAGCCCACCAGCAGAGGCAGGTCTTTTACCCGCCTCTGCTGGCGGGCTGGTGCTTTCTTTCTTTTGCCAGGCCCCAGCCCGCTGGAGCTTGCCGCACCGGGGGAGGAATGGACTGGATGGGCTGGCTGGCTGGGGAGCGGGGAGCTGAAGAAAGGGAGGCTGGACACCGGTCCGGGCTGGACTCGGGGCCTGCTCCACTGCTTTCAGCCCAGCAGATGCCTCTTTATCCGCAGCCAAAACACCAGCCGAGGGTGGTCCAGCTGCTCCCAACCCCTGCCCAGCCCCCGGAGGGCAAGGAAGAGGCCTGGCGGGCCTGGGAGGAGGCGGTGGGGTGGGCGGCTTTCACTCCTGCCTTGTCCAGGCTTCTCCTCAGTGGGCCTGCCAGAGCTCTGGGAAAAAGTGGCGGGAGCCAAGGCTGGCCACTCGGGGCTTGGAAGGGGGAGAGGAATGCGGGTCCTCCGCTCCCAGAAAGTCTGGGGAGGGAAGTGGTGCTGGCCAGTTTCCTCCCGGGGCTGCTTGGAGACAGAACTGGGGCTGTGGATATTTGCCTGCGGCCAGCTTCTCTGGAGCTGGGGGGACAATTGAAGTGGAGCTGAGCCTCTTGCCGCTGCGGGCCTGGCTTGTGGAGCGCAAAAAGGGGAGTGGGGCCTCTTGGAACACACACACCCATCCCTCTTTGCCTTTCACCTCCATGGCTCTCGCTCCTGCCTCGTCCGGATTCCTCCTCGGCGGGCCTGCCGGAGCTCTGGGAGAAAGCAGCAGGAGCCGAGGCTGGCCACTCAGGGCTTGGAAGGGGGAGAGGAATGCGGGTCCTCCGCTCCCAGAAAGTCTGGGGAGGGAAGCAGGGCTGGCCCGTTTCCTCCCGGGGCTGCTTGGAGACAGAACCAGGGCTGTGGAGACTCACCCGCGGCCGGCTTCTCTGGAGTGGAGAGGGGGGGTGATAGAAGCAGAGCTGAGCCTCTTGCTGCCATGGGCCTGGCTTGCGGAGCGCAAATAGGGGAGGCGGGCTCTTGGAACACCCCCCACCCCTCTTTGCCTTTCGCCTCCGCGGCTCTCACTCCAGCCTGGGTACTCCTGGTGGCCTGTGGCTCCAGCGCCTGCAAGGTGGAAGTGTTTGCCCTGCGGGGCGGGCAAAAGCTGAAAGAAAGTGCCCCGCCACTTCTGTCTGACATAGAGGCATCCCGCGCCCCGCAGCTGGGTCGGACATAGCTGCAGGGCGCAGGACACCTCTATTTCAGACATAGCTGCTGCAGGGCGGGCAAAAGCCGCTTTCTTTCTTTTTGCCTCACCAGCCATAAGCTTCACCGCATGTCACTGCTTCAGTTAATGTGAACTTCTGGTTTTATTAATAACTCAGTAATTAGCTTCCTATTTTTGTCATGAACATTCAAAATTCCAAGTAGCTCTGGAAAAGCTTCAGATCTAATATTCCGAACAGTTGTTGAAATTAACAAAGACAATATTAGGGTAGATAATCTCTCCTTCATATGTTCTTTACAAATGTACATAACAGGTGTTTTCCAGGTAAAGAAATTTGATACAGTTTAATAAATGACACACAGGTCCTGTGTAAATCCTATTCAATTTCAAGTCAATGTATTTCAGATGATAGAGTCATTATTTTAGGAAATTAAGGAAACAGAAAGAAAATGAGTAAATATGGCAATCTGTATATGGTTGAAATTCCTTTTTCCCCTTTTTAAAAATAATTTGATTATGTAAGAACAGGCTTTATTAAAACTGGCAACCACAGGCAACTTCTCCTACACCTACTTAATACTGCTTAATATGGTTACAGACTAAAGAACCCTAGAGACAGATATTGACACAAGACAGATTTATAAGGGATAATAGATGAATTCACAGAACAGCTGCCTATTGCCAGGTGTAACCCTACAGTAACCGAATATGAAGTTTCTACAAAAAGATGCCATATTAACTGGCTATGGAGGCCAGATTACATTTGTCATGGTACTTTCTGACAGGTTACGATCCGGGACCTACTTTTACAGACAAAGATGATGTGAGCCCTTTATGCTAGTATGTTTCCAACTTGGTCTATAAAACTGGCCAAGTTGATGCCCCATTCAGATATGCCAGCACACTTGTGTGTGCTTAAGGTTATGTAAACTTTGTTGTAAACATTAAACCATTCAGGATGATGATCCAATTTTTCTGCTTGTAGAGCTTCTCTGGTCATAAATCCAAAGGCCCGATTAAAGTCCTTGACATGGGACTCCTTGTAGATAGCATCATCCACCTCATTCCTTCCTACTGGTCTGAGATTTGGCAGGAGATGTTGTCTCCCTCTCTTCGCTGCTTAGTCAGTGAGCTTTTCCTGCCTGCCAAATTAATTAATCTCCTCAGCTGCGATTTGATAGGATGCCTCCCAGTGCGTTTTCCACACTTGCTAAACCTCCCTCCTGTCCAGGTACAGAAATTTGATACAGTTTAATAAATTACAGGTTGATGGTCCTGTGTAAATCCTGTTCAATTTCAAGCAGGGTGGGTTGCTAATCCCGTTCCAACCGGTTCGGTTGGAATGGGGCCGGCGGCGTCCTCGTGCACGCGCGCAGTTCACGCATGTGTCTTAGTGCCTGCGCGATGCTCCAGCTGCTCGCGGAGACTCGCGCAGGCGCTGTATGTGCCATCCAGCTGCTCGTGGAGAATCGCGCAGGCGCTGTATGTGCCATGCGCTTGCGTGGAAGTGCAGAAGCCTTCAAAGACCGGTAAGGAGCGCGGGCGGGCGGGTGGGCCCTTCGCCGTTCCCGGAAGTTACTTACTTCTGGGTTCGCCGACCAACTGGTTCGCGGGGACCGCCGCGAACCGGTTGAAACCCATCCCTGTTTTCAAGTCAACGTATTTCAGATGATATAGTAATAATTTCAGGAAATTAAGGAAACAGAAAGAAAATGAGTAAATATGGCATCTTTATATGGTTGAAATTCCCAACAGCATCCTAAGTATATAAATGTGTCAGAAAGAAAATGAGGACTTTTAAAATAAGGAGGTAGGAAAAACTACTTGCAGGGGATATTAATGACAAACTTATCAATCATTTAGATGAATCATGTTTTGCGAAATGTCTGAATCTAATTACTGTGTAAACAACCTTATTTATTCAGGAAACCTTTCAGTTGAGATAAGTGAATGGCCTTCAGCAAGTACGTAACTGAAAAACTAGTGATATGGAAATAATTTACAAAGCTATATTTCCATACTTTAAAACTAAAAGATAATTTTGACATGAATGTAACATGAAACAGATAAAAATGTTAATATGTCAGAGCATAACCAATTTTCTCAGGATATCGTTGTTGTTACAGGAAGCTTAGTGGAGAGGAGAGCCATAAATGGCTATTATTTATAAAGCTGTTCAAATAACCAGGATTCTTTTGGGGGGGGGGGACTATGCAGAAAAAGGCATATTCCACCAGGAAGAGCAAGTGAAAGTGGAATAGATGGGAATGCTTGATAAGAAAAATAGGGAAAGAGTGAGGAAGCTAAGTTGCAAAACTTAAAATCATTTGGAAAATCTCTTGTCAAAGCTAGTTCTAAAGCATGACAAAGGAAAATTGAAATTTACTTCCGCACAAGTGCAGGAGATACAGGAACAAGAAGATTATTTGTTCTAATTTATGGATCTCAAATTTAATTTTACAAACTACACTGCAAAAACAACATCTAGTGAAGATTTACTTACTTGATATCAGAGCAAATTTAAATTGCTATAATGGTTTAAAATATAATATGAAAAAAAATTATATTTACTGAATAAACACATATACCATTTGACAGCTACAAAAAAATTCATATGTGAATAGCTTTTCCCCATATGTCCCCTCAGAGTCAGCTTCATTTAAATCAATGGACATACTGTTATTTCCTGGTACATTGGTACAGGATTGCTAAATTAAGCCATGTTACTTTATATTGAACCAAACAATGACAACGCTGAAATAGCCATTTTTTTAATGGGAATGGAGTTGGACGGGGCATAAAACAAGAATTGTTCATGCGTATGTATAATTCAACAGACGTCAGAGATAATTGATAATCTACATTTGGGATATTAGTCAACCTGAAGAGTCTGTTGAACAGGGGGATATTAAAATCCGAAAAGCCCCTGATGAATAACATTTGTTATTATTTTGGAGTCTGTAGTTGGAATTCTATGTTGTTTTCAATTTTGTCTTGATAATTGCATAGAAAGTCTAGTAAAGAAATAGAAATAAAATATTGAAACTTGTGGGAAAACAAAAAAACGCCAAGTACAGAATTCTAAATGATGGTTGGTTGTTTTAAACCTGGAAATTCAAACTAGTTAGGGCAAACATAATTATACACTATGAATCCACCCAATTCATTTCACAGAGTTATTATAAGAAATCACATATAAAAGTGTAAAAAGATGGTTTCATTTTAATGTAAGATGCATTTTCATGGAAAAATTAATATTACAATATATACAAAATCATGATTTACATTATAGAAACGCTTAAGTATTAACACAACTTAACATGTATTTAAATTTCTATATTCAAAATAGATTTCAAAATTATTCAACTTTACTCATTCTGATTTAAATGCATATTCAAATTATCAAATCTGGGGCATCAAATGAAGTACATTTCTGTGATGAAGGTTTTTGTTGTTTGTTTGCTAATTCTGTGAATGCTTTTTCATCTTCATAATTCTTTTATTGAAGAAATTCCCCCTGTGCAATGATACGTGAGAATGACTTTGAGACTCAGGGCAAAGAAATGCTCTTCTGAGAATGTTCCCAAAGTGATTTTTTTCAAGGGACAACTGGACTTTCTGTTTTTTCTTTGTAGACATTTCGCTTCGCTTAGAACTGAAGAAGTTTCTTGGATGAGAAGTGAAACGTCATCAAAGAAAAACCAGAAAGTCCAGTTGCCTCTTGAAAAAAGCACCTTTGGGAGTACCATGACATGGATGACTGAGAATCTCCATAGATAAGCCCAGAGAATGGTCAGATAACAAAAGGCATACTCTACAGCTGCATAATGAGAGGAGAAAGAGGCTCAGGAGGGATCCTCCCTTGTTTCTCAGACTGAAAAGGAGACGGTGGGAGATTTGTACTTTCAGACTTGCAAGAATTTGTTAATGTAACCTTGCAGTAAAGTAGAATTAGCTCCTCTAGTTTCCTATCTAGTTTACCTGAAAAGTCTGGTATTTGTTTTATAAGAGTTACTGTCTTGCCAATTGCTATATGAACAATAACAGTTCATTACCACTAAATAAAAACAGAGGTTTTGTGTTACCTGAAAACAAATCTTGCTTCAAACTTTGTTATTGCTTATATCAATAAAAGAAGATACCAAATTTAAGATTTGCCTACAGTAGATGAGCCAGTCCTTTACAGTAGTCCTTTTAGAATAAAATATCTCTTCCTTTGATAAGAACACAATGTTTAATTATCTGATCAACGTTCGTACATTCAAGCCATCATGCAAGTTAATTCAATTTCTTGCTGTTTCCATAATGGCTAATTGTTGTGACACTGAAAACCTAAACCATAATAAAACGTAAGAGTGAAAGAGCCAAAGTCTCTTTCATCAGACATGACATGCCAACTTTTTATCTTTCCTGCCATTTTGTTTTACAAAAGCCACAAAGGAAGGAAATGAATGTAGCAAACACGCATGTACAGACATACACACTTCACGCAGGAGTTTAAGGCTACCCACAAGCAAAGCAGTTACAATATTTATAATATCCATGATGAACTTTTTACATACCAACTACAGTCAGCAGCATGTTGTCCAAAAGCAGAGCAATGAAGACAATCAACAAGATTAATTTTCGGGACTGCCGACTCTCTCGAAGCCAATTCAGCACACCGAATTCATGCCAAGCCATGATTTTAGTTCTCTCAAATTACGGCTTATAAAATAAACATAAAAAACAATATTTTAATACAATCTAGAATTTAAAAGCTTTTTTTTTTGGATTTCCTGGCACTTTTTAAAAGAAGAATATGATTCCAGCTGCCACCACTATGGCTACCTACGTCTCTTCGTTTTCATGAATGTCTGTCATTGCTGCTTCTGCAATGCTTCTACTCTTTCCTTATGTTATCTAGCTAAGCAAGGATTTTTCTCTTATCAAGAATAAAACCATAAATGATGACTAACACTGCTGTCAATATTTCAACACCAACTTATTATACAGAAGTTATTTGCCTTTTGTTAGAACTGGGTACCCACATGTAAAAATTGCCTGTGCAAAATCTAATTAACAGTGGTTTATAAAGATAAAAATAATCTAAAAATAAAGATAGACTACTCCAGTAACATATAAAAAGATATTAAGTTGTTTATTGAACCAACAGAAATACTTGACATCTTAAACTGGCCATATTTTTATTAATTAATCTGCCTGGCTTTGCACTAGACAAAGAGCATCAGGCACTTATACCTTTATTTAAAATAATCTGCATAAAAAATTAGTTGACATGAAATAAATATGTTTATTTTCCACAATCTCAAACTGACTTTTGAAGACTGAATTACATTTTAGACAAAATTATCCAGAACACCGGTGCAATATAGACATATATCCAGAATTTTTTTCTTGATTATAGTTTGTTTCCACCCAATATACCCATTTCCAAAAATCTCTAGTTTTAATTTCTCATTGTTTAACATAATGTGGCAATTTTACCTAAATAACAAAGATTGACAATAAATGTAAAAAAAGGGGGGGGGATTACTAATATTTGAGATCTCAGAACCTCAGTTGTTTTGATACTCCAGATCAGTGTTTCTCAACCTTGGCGACTTTAAGTCCTGTGGACTTCAACTCCCAGAATCCCCCAGCCAGCTCTGGGGAATTCTGGGAGTTGAAGTCCACAGGACTTAAAGTTGCCAAGGTTGAGAAACACTGCTCCAGATGCATGCATTCACCATGGATCCAAACTCCAATTCTACAACTTGGGTTTCACTTCAAGAAAGAGTAAATGGGAAGCTGACTCAAATATTCTTTTTTATATAGGGAGGTCCCAGGAAGACACAAACCTAATGGATTCCTACAATCCCCCCCCCAAATAAACCTTAAAACAAATTCACCCCAACCAATATTTATATTCTTCACTAATTGACATACAGCATCATCAGAATGATTTCCCCCCAATATCCCTCCAAAGATTCATAAGTTGATTATAAGAGGTGGTACCGGTAACATTGCATGAATTTTGATCATTATCCAAAATCGCAATATAAAACTACAAGTACACAAATTCAATTTCATACATACTGTTTCATCCTATATTTTAAAGACTTCACTATATTTGCATTCCTATTTTTTTCATTACCGGTATTAATCCTTTGTTAAAACTGATATATCAAGAATCAGATGAGAAAATGTCTCTTCCAGGTCTATATTTCAATACTGAAAATAGGTGTCAAGGATGAACCCCAATATACATCTCTATATTGTTTCTGCCGTTACCTCCCAACTGTGTCCAAAAACACATACATTCACAGTGCTCTGGCTCCAGATTAATCCTTTGTTCCTGGATTGACAGATTTCATTAATTCCAAAATTCAGGTAATGTTAAATACAGAGGAGGGAGAGGGAGGGGGAGGGAGGGAGAGAGAAAGATTGTAGAAGTGCCAATCTTTATGGCATCAGCCTTGATGGAGAATTGTCCCCTTTATGAGATGCACTGGATGAGACAGGGATGCCATCCCTGGGTGCTTCCCCAGGTATTTCTCTATGCAGATGATGAAATCTTGTCCACAAAAATTAATCCACTAGTTTGTAACGTGCCGTTAAGAAACCTCATCGGTTTTGCCGCAGTCAAAAACCGATAAAGTTTGGGGGAGAGGGGAGAATCGAAGGGTACCAACCAAAGTGACTGGGATGCGCGGGGAGTTTGGTACTTTTTGTTAATGCTTCGTCCAGCTCCAAAATCCATCTTTGTACCGGTCTCTCCCGCCATTCCCTCCCATCCCCACTCCTCCAGGGTCCTCCAGCATCACTCCTCGCCTCATTTCCACCAGTTGCCCCCTTAGCCACCCACCCTCCCGCACTTTGCCACCGCTTCTCTCCCCGCTCCGGCCGCTCTTTTGACCCAGCGCCTCTCCTGCTCTCGCTCCAGAAGCGCCGTCAGGTTTCCTTCACTCACCCCACACTCCCGGATTCCCGCGTCCCTCGCCCGCTGCTCTTTCCCTTCGCCGCGCGCAAAAGCCTCCGCGCGCCTTTCCCAGACGACCAGGCTCCCCGGACGCAGCCCTGAGCTGAGCTTCGCCTCGCTCGCTGCCGGAGCGCCAACGCCGCGCTCAAGAGCCCCGGTACCTCACAGAAGCTCCGCTTACCAAGCTCCTCCTTGACGTCACGCCAGATCCTTATCTCCCTCCTCACGACTCCCTTCGACGTTGCTGGCTGATGGACGGCAGCCCATCAACCAAAGCGTGGCCTGGTCCCGTCCCCCCACCCCGCCCTCCAAAAGAAATTATAGGGAGTGCTCCCTGCTTGGGGGCATCATGTTTCCACCCCCCTCCCGCCCTGCTCTTTCTTCTCTCGGTCTCAAAAGTAAGCGGGTCGCTCATGCCTGGAAGAAGGAAAGAAGAAGTTGTCCTTGCGGAAAACCGCTGCAGAGCCTGAGGCGCTTTTTTGCAAGCGTCTGGCTTAGAAGCCCGGGAAGAAATAACCATGGCTGGCAGGGCAGCTGGCTTCTCCGCCACGCTCCCCGGGCAGCTGCTCCGCGAGCGGTAAATACTAGGAAGACAGTGTGCCCAGAGCTCATTGAAGCCAGCTGGCTTTACTGGCGTCTCCATCTTCGGACTCAGCGCACAGGAGGCTGATCTGCTTTGTCTAATGTTAAAAGCACTGAATGAAATGTACTTGGATAAAAAGCCCTTGAGGGTTTTTTTCCTCACTTGCGCTTTCCATCAGCAGCAGATTGCCCTAGCAATGTTCGAGATGCTCCCTTGGCCACAGGCGCAGGCCTTGTCTTTTTCCCCGGCAGAGAATTTAATCAGTTTATACCTTTCCCCTTGATCTCCAAGGTAGTGGACGCGATATCCTTTTAAAGAAAAAAACAGGTCCTGCTACATCAAGAAAGGAAGGAGAGGTGTTACAAAGTGCAACCAGAAGTGTGTCTTGACTGAACAAGAAAGTGTGCCCAAGTCACCTTACCTTAGGCTACTAGTCAACAAAGTCTACCATCCATGGGATCAGAGGTGGGTTCCTACCAGTTCGCACCTATTCGGTAGAACCGGTTCGTCAAATCTACCGAACCGGTTAGAAGAGGTTCCACCAGTGGAGCCGGAAAGCAGGCCACACCTACAGAAGAGGGTCCAACACTTTTTTGAAACCCACCACTGGTCCTTGGATATGATTATTCTACACTATCATGCTCATATTTATAAAACTCAGTGCCTCTGTGAAAGGTAAGGATGACTACTGCGTTTGTGGTGCAATCAGAACATGGCGTGTGTTGAAGTTGTTTTAACGCAAACCAAAGATGCCTTTTAAAAAACAAGTTTACATCCTATTCTTATGCATGCCAGTGCTGTGTGTGAGGTAATTTAAGGTGGTCCTGACAAGTGTCGTCGGCATCTTCATATCCGGTCACATGGGCGGCAAGCAACTCCCATCCGGTCATATGGGCAGCAAGCCACTCCCACAAAGGAGGCCACACCCACAGAGTAGGTTCGAACAATTTCTGAAACCCACCACTGCATGGGATTGACCAGAAATTGACCCATCATTGATCAAAAGTACTGGTAGACAACTCAAAAGAAGGCATCTGATTAACAAGGCAGTCTGAAATTTGGAGACTTCTGGACGGAGAGCTCTGATGTCCTTTTTGGGATTTATGTGACACACTCTCTTAGATTAGATGCAGGGCCGGATTTTCCTATAGGCTAACGAGGCTTCAGCCTAGGGCCTCAAGATCAAGAGGGGCCTACATTCAAATTGTTAGCAAAATTAAAATTACACTATTCTAAAAACAGTGAACACTAAAACACTGAACCGAAAATAAGGAGAAATTCTACGCATATGACTAATAAACAAACATAAAAATGTATTGGTTAAGATCGTTCCAGCGCCGCGGCAGTTGGGGAGCCCGCCCACGTTCCCGGCACCGGCGGTCGAGCGAGAGGCGTGGCTGCTCCCAGTCGCCGCCCCGTCGACGTGGAGCCCACCAGAGGCCAGGCAGGTGAGGGCGAGGGGGCCGAGCCGGGCAGCTGAGCGCAGCAGGGGAGGCAGCTGGCCTCGCTGCCTTTGTCGCAGAGCAGAGCCGCCCTCCGTCGGGAGGGCAGCTATATATATTGATATATATCACAGTAATGATGTATTTTATTGTCTCTCATGTAATTTACAAACTTAAAAATGGGAGGTGAAAGGGCCTCATAAGTGGAATAGCCTACAGCCTCTTTTCATCTAAATCCGGCACTGATTAGATGTCACAGTTCCGAGTCTCCTGCCACAGCTGGGGCCATTTTGGCCTTTTCATATGTTGTCTAGTCTCCTTCAGGTCCTGAAACTTCTCCAGCTTCTCATACGGGTTCTTTGTGATGTTGCTGTCACTGGGCACTGCTACATATATCACCATTGCTGTCTTGTGTTCTGGATCTTTTACTATGATGTCTGGCTGAATTTGTAGTACAGTGTTTCTCAACCGTGGTCACCTTGAAGACGCGTGGACTTCAACTCCCAGAATCCCCCAGCCAGCAGAGCTGGCTGGGGAATTCTGGGAGTTGAAGTCCATACGTCTTCAGGTGAACCAAGGTTGAGAATCACTGTTCTAGTACCTATCAGTATGTCTGGTTCTGGAAGCCCCACCATATCTTAGTCGTCTTCTTCTCCATGACCTTCTGTGGAATCTTCCATCTGGCCAATATATTGTATGGATGTTCTTGTAAACAACAAGGCCAGCTATTTGATCCAGTCATTCAATGTAGGCTGTTCCTACCTGCTTCCTCATCCTGCTACCATGTGTTGGACTGTCTCTGAGGTGTCTGCATAGCCTGCACCTAGGTCCTGTCTAATGATCAAAACCATAAATCACAAGTTCATTTTTTTCTGTTGTACTCAGTCTGTAAGTGGCTTCCACTCGGCAATAATCA
This sequence comes from Thamnophis elegans, assembly GCF_009769535.1. Taxonomy (NCBI): domain Eukaryota; kingdom Metazoa; phylum Chordata; class Lepidosauria; order Squamata; family Natricidae; genus Thamnophis; species Thamnophis elegans. The sequence goes on from NC_045550.1 coordinate 12,650,708, forward strand.
TAGATATTGTCTTTTCTCATAACAAATCAAACCAGTATAGCCATCTTAGTTTAATCATCTTCATCAACCACTCCTCCACTGTGGATAATGCCAATCTTTCCATTTTTATGGATACAATCATCTTGCTGCAGTTATCTTATACAAAAACCAAGTTTCATGACAGTTTTGCAATTGTTTGTCCATCAATCCCTCCTCTGAACCCTTTTGGTTTAAACTATATTAATCTTTAAAATCTTTTAAGTCAGTATGTGTAGTTGAATCTAAATTTTTCCTGGTTTTTACATACCAAACATAACTAAATGTCTTTTCTTGTTCATATTTCCAAAATAAATTCAAAGTGCCTTTATGCAATACTTTCTAGTCAATTGCTCCTCTGTAAAATGCTTCTTGTGCTGAGAGATTTGCATTAGAGAATCTTCATAAGGGAAATCTATTAGGGTCTCTGTAAGACTTTTATAGAATAATGCTTTATCCTCATTTGGGGCATACATTTCCAATATCAAAGTCTTAGATCCATGCAGATTAATTTCCAGTCCCCGCTTATCAATCAATACAAATTTTGGTTTTAGTTGAGGTTTTATATATAAACCATTTCTATTTCTTTTTTTAGTGAAATAAATTCCACACCCTAAATTTTATAAATCAATTCTTGTCCTGTTTTCTAATAGATGCTAGACATATATCACACTGTTGCATTTTTTTTAAACACCCAGATTTGAAAGTGAAGTTGTGAGAATTCAGTGATTACATGCTAGTATTGTCTGTGGTCAACCTACATCAACATCTCTTTCTCCATTTTTTTTAAAGTTCTTCTAATCAGTTCTGAGAACTACAGTAGTTGTTTCTAGAATTATCATAGCAAAGGGAACAGTTTTGACATATTGCTCCACTATCTTTCTCCATACATTTCTCTATTATCAACTTATAGCATCTTCATAACATCCTCCAGATATCTCTGAATCTTCCACTCATAAAGGCTGTTTTCACACAATGGATAGATGGCTCTGGGCCAACTTTTCTCAACCTCAGCCATTTTAAGGTGTATGGCCTTCAATTCCCTGAATACTCCAGCCAGTGCATGCTGATTAGGAAATTCTGGGAGTTGAAATCTACACGTTTTAAAGTTACTGAGGTTAAGAAACTTTCTGTACAAGGCATTATATATTCTACAGTTCTGATTTGTTTTGATAATGAGTGACAGAAGTTTTGGCAATAAAATAGGAGGCTGTCTCACCCATGCAACATTCACAGTTGTCTAGTGAACCAGGAAGCATGGACTCCTCTGTTGCTATTCACCCCTTTCTTAAATAATCATCTCTACTATCTCCAAATACAGATTTGCTAACCACATCATGACAAATCCTCTCCTCCATCTATGTTTTGCTTAGCCTTTTTAACCATGCAGAACAACTGAAAGCTCGCTTGCTATTTTACAACATTTGGATTGGTCCTAATAAAACTATTTCTTGGGTTTTAAGAAGAAATAAAAAAATATATCATAAATCAATATATAATCTCTTTCTCTCCCTTTCTGCCACCCTCTTTATACACACATCTTTCAATTTTCCAATAGAAAGCCGAAGACCTATGTGCTCTGATTGTAAACAGATATTTACTGAAATTGGAATTGGAATCCAGTGCAACTAGGAGAAAACAACCTTATTTAGTCAAAGCTACATTAATGTCCTTTTATGAAACATCAATAGCAATGTTGCATTATGGTGAAAAGGAATAATTTACACATTAACAATACTTCAAAGAGAAAAAAATAAGTCTTTAGCTCTAATGCAGTCAGATTTTCAAAGAGAATCCTACGTATGTTGTGCATTAGGAGAGAAGAAAAAGATTTCCTTATGACAAGATATATTGTAAACATCTTGACATAAAAGATTTCCTCTCTAGCCTGTAACTGTTTATTCTGTTCCTTGCATTGCCTTTTCCTCAGCGCAGTGCATGGTGATGATGGCTATTTAGTACTGCTCAAGTTTGAATCGTTGGTTTTCCTAGCCTCTCAAGCTCTTTCTGCCTCCAAGGAGCTGACATTCTCACTGCCAGATACAAAAGCCGATATATATTAAAAGGGATCTTGCCAGCACCTTTAGAACAAGTGGCTGAAATTGTTTCTGAGAGTACTTATTTGTGCACAGATATATTATTAATACTTACACGGTGGTAACACCTAAAAGGTCATTGTGCGGGATTTTCATTGTACGTTCAATGGAAACTCAGTTATATTTAGTCAGTTTATTTTTCCATGGGTGTGATTGAAAACTTGATGCCTTTCTTAATTTGATTATTGTATGGTTTGGATCATGTTCACAAGTTCACTCAAAGAATGAAAACTGGTTTGAATCAGTACCTCTCCTGTGCCTAGCTACATTTTGCCCTCAAGAATTTGCAAAGCAGTTAGCAGATTTCTGGTAATTTAGACATAAGTGGATATTTTTAAATATGCAAGTCACTGTAATTATTGGCTTGCAATGACTTAGCGTGTTTCAAAGCAGGATGGATCAATGATATCAGCAAGTATTATGGGCCCAGGTGGCAAAGGAAAGCTCAGGAACCGTATTGGTTGGAAACACGCGGAAGAAACCTTTATCCTGCAATGAATAGACAATGGCTAAAATGGAAGTGCAGGCAATCAAATGGCATTCCTGTGGAAACAATGGAATATTATTGTGATTTTTAAGTTTTTATTAATTGATTAAGATCCATCTTGTAGCTAACATTGCTACAATAAATAATATTGCCTGTGATCAAAGTTCAAACCCATGTTAATTGAAAACACAAGCTAAGTCATTAACATTATTTTGCATAGTCATTCCAGTGTACAAAAGCACTCCTGGTTCCCAGTTGCTCATTCCTCAGTCACCTCTTGAGTGGACTACTGCAATGCACTCTACATGGGGCTGTCCCTGGAAATCCTCCAGAAAGTACAGCTGGTAAACAATCCAATAATGATGGAAGTTATGAATACATCTCAGTGTCCTCTGGTTACATTGTAAGTCACATTGGTGTCTAGTGTACTTCAAGATGCAATTCAAGATACAGGTATCATCTCTAAAACTTTTCATGTTCTAGGGCCAGGTAATTTTCAGGACCAACTCTTCCCTGATGTTTCTTAACATCCTATTAGATCTAGCAGGAGAGACATGCAAGGAATTCTGTTGCCAGGGTAGAAATACAGGTAACATATGTAAATACAGTGATCTAAAATTTAAAAAAATCAAAACCAAAATTTCACAGCATGGCATAGAACGTTTTTTAGCAGGAGCAGACCTCTCTTATTCCAGGTTATCACACTCATTTTTTTTCATTTTTTCCCCCTCCACCAGATTGGAGAAGTCTAATAAATGCTGATTTGCCATATCATTTTGCCGGTCCTGTTCTAGTCTTTCCAGATTGTTGGAGATGGGGGGGTTAGTTTTACTTACAGATCTCTTGCCAACAAAGAGCTCCTCAATTCGTGGTTGTTTTGCTGTCTTCACTGGAGGGAGAGATCCTGGGCTGGTGCCATGGCATTTCTTTCTTTTTCCCATGCTTATTTAATTCTTCGGCAGCAACAAAAGTTTTTGTATGTATTATGTTCTACGCGGTTATCTCCACCAAAAAAATGTTAATTAAATAAAAAAGAATCAAGTAGGAGTACTAAAAATTGATAAAATAAAATAAAACCGAGAGGCACTACTGCAAACACGCTCCAGCTGCACCGCTGCAGCTCCGCCCCCAGGTTATCACACTCATATATCTTATAACTGAATTCTTCAATAACAGGTGGATTTGCACAATCTCATATATGAGAACCAATTTGGTCTAGTGGTTAAGGCACCAGGCTAGAAAGTAAGACAGACTCCGTGCTGCAGTTGAACGATTTATTAATGAACCAATGTTAGAAACAACAAGCAACAACAGGGGCCGCCTGACAGCTATTTATATGACAGCTGTAAGGTGGGCAGCCAATCCGAGGGCTGCAATTTCTGACAGGCACGCTTGAACCAATCAGAGAAGTCCCAGCTTGTTTCCCCTGATTCAGTTCGTAAGTCCGAGGACTTAACACTCCTTCTCACCAGATTGCACAAGCGTACTCAGAGAGATAGGCGGGGCGATGACCGATCCGCCCCGATCTGCACAGTTTGGGTGATGATACAGGTGGAGGAGGAGTGTCACAGTTCTCAGGCGGCAGACGGGATTGGCAAGGAACTTCCACTGGAGACTCCGCCTCCGAACCTGGTGATCAACTGCAGATATGCGAGCCGGCGAGAATGATTCGGGCCATGGTGGAGGCATAATTGGTGAAGATGGAGATTGTGGCTGGCAGGCAGCATCTGGGAGCAGGCAGGCTTTCTCTCGGGGCAGTAATTCATGGTCATCCTTGGGAACGCGATGGCGTAATTGGTTTATATGGTGTCCCCATTGTCTTCCATCCTCGAGTTGGACCCTATAGGAACAGGGCCCAGTGACAGTAATTACCCAACCTGGAAGCCACTTAGGGTCCCCCACAAAATTTTGTGCAAACACCAGATCCCCACGTGGAAAGATCTAAACATAGCGGACTCCCCAGACGGGCCAATATTGGTATATTCATGGTAGAGCCTATCTAGCATGGTATGGAGCCGGCAACCCATCAGGACTTCAGCTGGACACTTGTCCATGACCTGGAATGTTGCACCAACAAGAACCTGGTAAGGTGAGCGTGCCAGCTACCGGGACCCAGCCAGTTTAACACATCCTTAACCGAGTGCACCACTTGCTCCACTAACCCATTTCCCGTGGGATGGTACGAGGCGACAAATACTTGTCTAATACCCAAGGAGGCTAAGTACATCTGAAAGGTAGCAGACGTAAACTGTGGCCCATTGTCGGAAACCACTGTATCCAGCAATCCATGAGTGGCAAATAATTTGGTCAGCACTCGGACAGTGGCATCCGTGGTGGAAGTCATAGGGCAAACTTCAATCCATTTGGATAAGGCATCCACCACCACCAATATATATATATGACCCTCTAAGAGTCCAGCAAAATCTAAATGGAGCCGGGACCATGGGCTCCTTGGCATTTCCCAATCCTGAACCTGAACAGCAGGGGGAATCGGCCGGCTCTGTTGACAAGGCCGGCAACGTTGAACCCATTTTGTAATTTCTGCGTCCATGTTAGGCCACCAGGCATAGGCACAACAAAGCACCTTCATCCGAACTATGCCTGGGTGACCTTCGTGGAGGCAGCTGAGGACAGTGGCCTGCAATTCTGCTGGAACTACCACCCTGGTCCCCCATAAAAAGCAATCCTGAAACTCGAACAGCTCCGTGCAGTGGCAGAGGAATGACGTAAATGACAATGCCACCAGCCCCTGAGGCCACCCCAGCTGGACCAATTCCAGCTCCTGGGACAACAGGCCATCCTTCTCAGAGTAAAGGGCAATGTCAACGGCCGTAAGTGGCAGGTGGCCATTGTCCACTAGGAAAACATTAGAAACCGGGGTGGGGTCCGATACCAATGTGGGCAATGGGCAACAGCTGAGGGCGTCAGCATACCCGATGGCCCTACCAGGCCGGTAAGACAGGGAATAGTTATAAGAAGCCAGAAACTCAGTCCACCACAACATCTGCGGGGACAGAATCAATGGGGTAGGCCGATCCCCTGCCAAAAGACCAAGCAGTGGCTTGTGGTCAGTCACTAGGTGGAATGACCGGCTATAAAGGTAGTAATAGAAATGTTTTACCCCCACAATGGCAACCAAAGCCTCCTTATCGAGTTGGCTATAATTACGCTCTGCCCTCGATAAGGTGCGGGAGTAAAATGCAATTGGAGCCTTGAGACCGTTGGGCAATACCTGGCTAAATACTGCGCCAATGCCAAAAGGCGAAGCATCACAGGCCAATACTAAAGGCAGTCGTTTGCTGTATTGTACCAGCATGGTGGAAGAGGTCAGTAATTGTTTGACAGCCGCGAACATCTGGGATTTTGTGGTCAACCCCAAGGGGCTGAGCTATCTAGCAACTGGTGCAAAGGCTCCGCGACCATGGCCTTATATGGCAAGAACATGGAGTAGAAATTGAGCAAGCCAAGGAATGCCTGCAGATCAGATTTAAAAGTCGGGACAGGAGCTGCTAACATAGCATCGACCTTGGAGGGGGTCGGATGTATGCCCTGGCTGTCAATCAAGAAGCCAAGGAACTCAACCGATGGAACCCCAAGCTGACACTTTGAACTTTTCAATTTGAGGCCAGCCCATTGAAAGGGAGTGAAAACCTGGCGTAACTTGTTGGCAAGTTCCGTTTGGTTCGACGCTGCGACGAAAACGTCATCGAAATAAAGGATGACACCAGTAATCCCATGGAGCAACTGCTCCATGAGACTCTGGAATAGACCAGGGCCACATTGACTTCAAATTGGAGTCACCTGCATTTAAAGGCCCTGCGGTGAGTAACTATTGTCTGTGCAGCCGCGGTGGCTTCGTCGACTGGCAGCTGTTGGTAGGCTTGCGCCAAGTCAAGCTTGGCAAAAACCTTCCCCTGTCCAAGGAGTGCAACACATGCTGCACTACAGGGACAGGGTAAGGATGGGCCTGTAATGCTTTATTCAAGGTTGACTTAAAATTCCCACAAATCCGGACAGAGCTGTCGGCTTTCACCGGCGTTACGAAAGGGGTTTCCTAGGGGGCGTGGTCCACGGGCTCTAAGATGCCCTGAGAGACCAACTTGTCAATCTCAGCATCCACCCTCCCCCATAGTGCTAAAGGAACGTGCCACGCCTTGAGGCGAATTGGCATCACCTGGGGGTCAAGACTGAGGGAAATGGGAGTACCTGTGTAGGAGCCCAAAGAGTCATCGAAAACATCGGCGAACTCATGCATCAGTGATGAGAACAGATCCCCTTGGCCCAGAGTATGGATTCCCTCAACAGTAAACCCCCAGGCCCTGAACCAATCCATCCCTAGAAGTGAAGCTAAGGGCTGGGACACTACAATCAAGGGAAGTTGACCTTTGAAAGTTCCATATTGTACATTAAACTATCCACAACCCAGGATGGGAATGGCATTGCCCTGGTAGTGGTGGTTTGTGGTCAGGGCTGTACTCAGCGAACAAATGTGCCGTTGAGAATCCCGCCATCCTCATCACCAATGCTTTGTTCGCAAGCTGAGGTAAGACAGATGCCATGCTGCAGTTGAATGATTTATTAATGAACCAACGTCAGAAACAACAAGCAACAACAGGGGCTGCCTGACAGCTATTTATATGACAGCTGTCAGGCGGGCAGCCAATCCGAGGGCTGCAATTTTCGCGCCTGCCAACAGGCGCGCTTGAACCAATCAGAGAAGTCCCAGCTTGTTCCACTTGACTCAGATCGTAAGTCCGAGGACTTAACACTTAACATCCTATTAGGTCTAGCAGGAGAGACATGCAAGGAATTCTGTTGCCAGGGTAGAAATACAGGTAACATATATAAATACGGTGATCTAAAATTTAAAAAATCAAAATCAAAATTTCACAGCATGGCATAGAACGTTCTTTAACAGGAGCAGACATCTCTTATTCCAGGTTATCACACTCAGATATCTATCCAGAATATTAGAACTGAGTTCTTCAATAACAGGTGAATTTGCACAATCTCATATATGAGAACCAATTTGGTCTAGTGGTTAAGGCACCAGGCTAGAAGGCGGGAATGGGAATTAAATCTGCTTTAACCATGAAAGCCAGATCAGTCTTTCTCTCTCAACCCAACCCAACCCATTTCACAGTATTGTTGTTGTAGGGAAAATAAGAAAAGGAAGCTGTATTGGATACATTAAAAACAATAAAGGTGGGATACAAATAAATCAATATCATTTATTATATATAATCTTCAACACAGTTGCAAATAAAAATATAGGTAATACTCAGGTTATGGCCATCCATTAAGATATCCTAGATTTCATACTCTGTAGTGCCCACCCACAGTTCTCACCCACTGTTATGCTTGCTTGGGATGTGGTTTCAGCATCTGTTCCTAGATCTTAGTCCTGTGAGGTCCACGCTTAGGAACCTACAAAGTCATCACTTAACAATCACATCAGGGTTGGCTCTTTTATATGAGATTGTGCAAACATTATGCATATATGAGATTGTGCAAATTCACAGTGCTATTGTTTTTACTAATTATTTCATTCCTTATCAATGACAACAGTATGCACCATGTAGTTTTGCAAAGAGGAGAGAGAGGTGGAGGGAGGGAGGGAGAGGGAGAGGGAGGAGGAGGGGAGAGAGAGAGGGGGAGGGAGAGAGAGGGAGGGGGAGAGAGAGAGAACGCTACGTTCCCAGCAGATAATTCAAATTCTAGCATCTACTAGAATTCTAGCATTCTGCAGTTGATTACAAAGACACAACATTCAGGGTTGCTCCCATTATCCTCATTATAAGCTATTACCTTTTTGTACTCAAGTTAAAGAATGGTCATTTTATTTCTCCTGTCTTAAAAAAAGGTTTAGCCTATGAACGCATGTTCATTTGATTCTATGATGAAATGTATAATGGATGCCATTAAGTTGCTCCTGTTTTTCGCATCCCCTCATATCTCCAGCACATCCTGGCACTAACATTAAATGCCATGGCCCCCTAGCCATTTCATGTGCCTTCAATTAACTTGTAGTCCTTTGAACATTATTTACAGAATGGGAAATGATTGTCAGTAGAGAGAAGATTTGTGAGTTCCCCTCCCACTTTGAACATTAATCAGCATAAAACTCCCTCTTTTAGAAGTGACACATCTGTGATTTGGTTTACTGATAACAATCTCAAGTATTTTTTTGGCTGAAAAGTCCAAATAAACTCAACACAATAGCCTGTCAATGGTTTCAGAAGAGCCAGTTTCCCAGAAGAGCCAGGTTTTGGTTTGTCTGCAAGAAAAGCATGGTATGCATTATATGTTAGATCTAAACCAGTGTGCTTCCCTCTTCTGTCCTGGATTGGCGAAGTATTCTATCAATCAAATGCCCCACTTTCCCATGGATTGGTGTTTAGGCATCATGATCCTGATTCATGAAAAGATAATATATTCAGTTATAATCAATGTATTCCTTAGGAAATTCTATCACAATGGTCATTATCTATGGTCTGTTATATTGCTTTCAGGTCAATTCTTACCAGAGATGTACATGGAACAACAATAAAAACATCACTGAATCCCACAGGTTTCTGCCAAACCACTCTGGATCCACCACAGTTACAGAAACAAAACCTGAAGTATTTCCTTGCTTTGGGGTTGGTCAAAATGAAATTCAGAAGGTTCACACTGTATTTTACATGTAGATCATGTAGGCAAGGCTGATATATGTTGTCCCCTTCCTTCCTCCTCCCCATACAAGCTAGCCTGCCTATTTCCTGTTTTCCCAGAATCTTCCTTCCCTCCCTCCCTCCCTCCCTCCTTCCCTCCCTTCCTTTGCCACCATATATTGCCTAGATATGTGGGGAACCTATGTGGCAATTTGCCCTCACCAATTTTTCCAGTACATCCCCCACTTCTACTCTCTCAGCTGCCAAAGTCCCAACATGTCATATCCCACCGATTTTGTGTTGTTTCTAGAACAGATGACCATATCATCACTCAGAATCTGATCCAGTGATAAGCAAATTGGGCTACTTGTTTTAGTTGGCAACGGAAAACATATGATGTTATTTCTGCTTTGTTTCATATACTTTCCATCGTGCTTTTTTTCCCTGTATTGTACTGTACTATGTTGGTTATAAATATGATTGATTGATTTCCTCTTAGGGTCAGCTGTACCCACGTCTACTTCTAATTGCTATCATTTGAAATTTTTGAAACTGTCCTTCTCTAGAATAATATCAAGAACAAACGCAACTGCACTGGAATTAAACACGTCAGGTTTAAAATGTTTTTTTTCAGGTAGAACATTAGATGGTAAGTGTTAATTATTGACATTTTCAGTGACAGCTATCACTTGAAATAATCGTTTTGTACCAGATAGAAAAGAGAGATCATGTTGCCTTAACTTGGTATCTTAACAAGGAGAGAACTGCTGTCAAGAAAAATAAATGCTGATTAATAACCAGGTTAAATCACAGGTTGTTTTATCTGTCTTTCCCAGCTAAGTGTTCTCTTAACACTTGACACAGCCTTGCAGGCAAACTTTGCCTTAGCTTCCTAATCAATAAGAAGAGCCACTGAGTGCCGTGTTACAAACCTAATTATTTTTTTCCCTGGACATTTGTCTCTAACTAAAAGGCATCTGACAAATAATCTTCCCCGTCCCTTGAGGTTAAAGGAATCCAGTCATTACATGCAAATTGTGTTTATATTGACTGTTTATGCTGCTCTTTGAAACCTTTTGGCATTTAAGCAACTAAACACCCAGCTGTAAATATCATCTTCCAGGCACTGCGGAAGTTCAGAATGATGTTCAGCAGAGATCTCACTTTCAAATGTGATTACACTCTGCTTTGCATGTTGACCCATGTTTAAGTATAAATAAATAGCAATGAACTGTATTGGTTACATCCGTGAGCCCTCATCTGGGTTCACTTGTCAGGCACGTAGCTTAACAAGGTATAGGTCAAGGTAAGGCAGGGAAACAAGCACTTGTTCCCCTCTGGGCCCTGCACTCTGAAAAGAAAATATCACATCTTCCCTTTGGCACAATACTCAGTAGGAGCATGGAAGGTAGAAAGCAAAGACTTTCTTTAAAAAATGCATAGAAAGTGCAATGGAAGCTTAAAGTTGAATTGATTTATTGTGACATGAACTTTCACACAGAAGGAGCAACTTAGTCATAGGCCCAGAATGGTTGAGAAGTTAATGCATGCAGATCCGTGTGTATATTTAAGGAGATGGGTAAACAAAGACCCCAAAGTTGAAAGCCAAAGAAGCAGCAGAAGGCTCAAGAAAGAAGTGGCTTGGATTTCTGAGCTGGGATTTGCAAAGTCTGGGTCCAACAATAAAAAGGCACCTACTCTCTGAGCCAATCAACCATGATTTTGGAAGACAAAGTATGGCCTCTGTTCATGATCTTAAATACTCAAGTAAGCTCATACTTGAGAAAGTAACCTATAAATGGTAATCTATACATCTTTCTTGTACATAACACTGGCTTCTTTTTCATCCCCAATGAGAATAAATCAGCCTCTAACAAAAACCCCAACTCAACTTGCCCAGAATCAAGCATTCATTGTTTCCCAGTCACCTATGGGAAGATTGATTGGAATGTTTATTAGGGCTGTGCAGCAAATTGGACTGAATTAAAACAAGTGTTTTATAATGTATAAAAGGCACAAATGTAGCACTTGCCTCTTAACACTTTAAATTGCCTGTGTTTTGCCATGGGGTCCTGTGGCTACTCTGTATAATTATCTCATGATTTTGAATTGCAGTTGCTCTGAAAAGCTCCATAAAGATGCTATATTCATGCCCCAAGAATAGGAAGCATTGCAGAGCCATATACCTATTATATTAAATCATTATTTCTTTGGTTATTCAAAAGCTAATATAATTCTATAATCTAGGAAAATGCATGCATTCGTTCTGCACTGCAGGACAGTAATGTGTGGCCTCCCACTGTGGGAGTCCATCAGGAGGGCCAATGATGAAAGGAGCACCAGAACAACTAAACTCAAGTCCTGCCTTTCTGAATATGACATCACCTATTCATGTATAAGGGACAGAACGTGCATCACAACTTTTCCACCTGATCATCAGCATTTTGACAAGGGAGAACTTGAGCTATTGGATTCTGCAGGTGCATCTATCTCCCTTTGTGGGTAGCAACTCCCATCATCCCTTATTGCTCCTGTTGGCCAGGGTGGATGTGAATTAGACTTCAATAACATCTGGAAAAATTGCATATTCCCTATCCTTGTTGTACTGTAAGCACTGAAATCAAGAAAAAAAAAACCATGCGTTGTCTCCTTCTGGGTTTCATGCTCATGCGTATTCATCACGGCAATCGGTTTCGACATGGTACTTTGACCCTTTCACTTCAAATACCTCCTATACATTTGGAATAGAAATAAAAATTTTGTTCTGGGAATAAAAGTGACTGTAAGATGCTGATTCATGAACAGACACGTGCGAGGTGATATTCTAATAAAGCAGAAATGTCTGTGTTCTGTTGTATTCATCAATGTTTCTGCAATGCCCTGAAGGACAATAAATTAGTGCTAATGGAACATTGTCCTCGGCATGTACTAGTCATTTTCCCTGTCCAGACAGTTTTAGATTACATTTAAATTGGTTTTAGGAAATCCTAAACATGTTTCCCAAAATTAAAAGGGAAGCTGTTTAGGACAAGCAGCTGCGGTTTAGAGAGATAGACAAGGAGAAGGTGGGCCATAATACGCCATTTATTTATACATCCTTTACAAAGAGTCTGAATAGTAATCGATCCTATGATCCAGATTTTGAAAGGCTAGTAATTTATTGCCAAAAACAAGAATTAGAAAATGGGGAGGCGGGGGAGTAGAACCATTAATAATGGGTTAAATCAGTAGAGTGCAGCATTATTTAAAATTAAAATTGAAAATTATTAATAGGTTAATAATAGTCCTCTGAATTTAGTGGGAGTTAGTAATTCTTCATTGGACTGAAAGAATATGATAAAACTTCATATCTGCCTCATAGCTTCTTCCTGAAACACAAATGGTAACTGTCTCGTTGTGTGGGTGTGCCGAGTGGTGAATTTTGATAAAACACTATCTTTTACATCACGGATGCACAGTTTAGCCATTGGTCTCACTAGTGCAGCTGAAGGAAGCGTCCTGTGGTTTGCCATTTTAGATTCTTAAGTATTTCTGAGAGTAAATAGCATTTTAGCTTAGTCTGTAATGCATTGCTAAGGAAGAAAGAAACCGAGACATTACAAAAACGGGGTTTAATTTGGATCAAAGATGCGCTCTAGAACCATTTTTTATCATGTGACTATAAATAAAAAGAGACTTTTAATAAGTACATCAATGATTTCTCTTACTGTTACGAAAATACAGTACTTATAGTACAGCGGTACTATAGTGGTGGTAAGGCTGAGGATTTAGCAAGGGGGGAAAAAGAGATGTTTCCTCAGAAGCTTTCGCTTCTCCAGTTCCAGGAAACTGAATATTTCCAAGTCCATTTAACTGTTGGGAAGATTCATATGACATTTTAATGTAATAAACATGTAGTATCTCTACCTCCCCATCCTCTATGAAGATGAAAGCGGGCCCAGGAGTTCAGCTAAAGAAGCTAAACTCATAATAAGAATTACACTTATCAGGGGTGGGTTCTGGCAGGCACTACTGCCGGTTCACTTGTGGCTGCGCCTCACGTGCGCGCACTTGATGTGCGCTGTGCGTGCATGCACAGTGCAATATAATTGCTCTGCACATAGGCAGAAGCAAAAAACAAGATGGCAGTGCCATAGGAACTGCCAGGGCCGGATTTTCCTATAGGCTAACTAGGCTTCAGCCTAGGGCCTCAAGATCAGCCTAGGGCCTCAAGATCAACATTCAAATTGTTAGCAAAATTAAAATTACAGTATTCTAAAAACAGTGAACACTAAAATACTGAACCGAAAATAAGGAGAAATTCTACGCATATGACTAATAAACAAACATAAAAATGTATTGGTTAAGATCGTTCCAGTGCCGCAGCAGTTGGGGAGCCCACCCACGTTCCCAGCACCGGCAGTTGGGCGAGAGACGTGGCCGCTCCCAGTAGCCACCCCGGAGCCCACCAGCGGCCAGGCAGATGAGGGCGAGGGGGCCGAGCCGGGCAGCTGAGCGCAGCAGGGGAGGCGGCTGGCCTCGCTGCCTTTGCCGCAGAGCAGAGCCGCCCTCCGTCGGGAGGCCAGCTATATATATTGATAAATATTGATATATATCACAGTAATGATGTATTTTATTGTCTCTCATGTAATTTACAAACTTTAAAATGGGAGGTGAAAGGGCCTCATAAGTGGAATAGCCTAGGGCCTCTTTTCATTTAAATCCGGCCCTGGGAACTGCCAGTACAACCGGTTCAGGGGCATGGCAGGGCTGGGTTGCTGCTGGTTCCAGCGACTCACGCCGCCAAACCACTATCAGTTTGGCCAAACAGGTCCGAACCGATAGGAACCCACCTCTGACCCTTATGGTCAAGACATCTTGGACTGTCATCTGCTTGAACTTGGGCCCCTGAAAGACTACCAGAAAACTCTAATTGGTACAAAATGTAGCCTTTTGTATGCTGATTGGGACAGGACTCATAATATAGTCCAACATTTTTATTGTGAGAACTGCATTAGCTACCAGTAGGCTTGTGTGTAAAGCAGTACAAAAGTGTTGCTTTATACAACCCTTGCAGGAGTTGGTGCCATTTTACAGTTTACAAATTGAATCTTCCTGGTTCTTCAGGCCACACAGGCGGACATGCTATAGATCCCTTCACCCTGGGAAGGCTGAAGGAAGGAGCTGTGAATCAGATCTTCTGGAATGTCTTTTCCCTGGAGTTTCAGTCACCCTTATGCCTGTTATAATCAGGAAGGCAGTCAAGTTGTGGCTCTTCCACCAAGCTTCTATGACATTTTACTTCTCAGTTTGCATTTCAATACTGCTAGATTTTTATGGATTTTATTCTAATTATGCTTTTAAAACAGCAGTTTCAAGATTTTGTGATTTATTGTAATAAACTAAAGTGGGGGGAGAACACAAGTGAAAAAAAATGAAAAGACAGGATTCAAATGATAGGAAGGGAATGAGCTTTTAGACTGTAGTAGCAATTGAGGTTAAATTGGGGCATCTTTCTATTTTAGACAAAAAGGATTATGTAAATTGCATTGAAACTCAAAATATCTATACATATAAACATTTTCCTAGCCATAACTGGGATTTTTTGCATAGATTTACCAAAGACGGGTAGAAAATGAAATCTGAAATAGAAATAATAGCAGAAGGACTTAATGTTCAGCACTAACTGAAAACCCTATTGGGTGCAGTTCCACAATTATTTTTTGCTAATTTCATTGGGTGCTGCTATTAATTGAGTAATAGTAATTGAGCGGTTTTTCCCATTGCTAGTTATGAAAATGTTTATTAGTCACAGACACTGTATAGGTGTTGAGTTGTGTTTCTCAGACCCAACAATGACAGAGCGTGCCAATTCTATGACATTTTGCTCATTTCTTTGTTTTCATTTTATATTGCCTTCTTATTAGTAAATAAATGATGAAAAAAAATTAACAGAATGGGGTGGGGGACAAATCTTCTCAAAGCAGGAAAGTGAGAAAAATGAACTGACCAAAATAATTTTAAAAGACCAGTTGGATTTAAAGTATTAAAAGATGGTACAATTGTAGAACTTACTGTTCTCCTTTTAACAATTTACACTGGCTGATGTCATTATTCAAGTGGAATAATAATATAATGTGATTAATTTATTGTTTGCTTCTCTTTATTATTATGGTGGAAATATCAACATATAAAAGTTTCTTTCATTCATTCGTTCGTTCGTTCATTCGTTCATTCATTCATTCATTCATTCATTTTTATAGCTGTCCATCCCAAGCAAATGAGTTATATAAACTGAAAAAACTTGAATGTATCCTAAAGTTTAAAAAAAGCTGCAGGTAATCCTCAGCTTACAACAGTTCATTTAGTAACTTTTTGAAGTTGCAACGGCACTGGAAAAAGTGACTTATGACCATTTCCCACACTTATGACCACTGCAGCACTCCCATGGTCATGTGATCGAAATCCAGATGCTTGGCAACTGACCCATATTTATGATGATTGCAGCTTCCTGGGATCAAGTAATCACCTTTTGTGACCTTCTGACTAGCAAAGTCAATGGGGAAGCCAGATTCACTTTAGAACCATGCTAACTTAACAACTGCAGTAATTCATTTATCAACAATGGTAAGAACGGTCATAAAATAGGGCAAACCTCACTTAACAATGTCTCACTGAGCAACCTAAATTTTGGGTTCAATGCTGGTCATAAGTCAAGGATAATCTGTATAAAAGGACATAATACATTACTATAATTTGGATACTTTGAATCATGCAAACCAACAGGTAATGTCCTTCAATGTAAAAGAAGACAGTACAGAAGGGTATGACTCATTAATCTGCTCACACATCCCCAGAAGGCAGAGTGCTTGCTCAAACAGAACATTCTGCTATCTGCCCATCATGAATGCTGAGGGTAGAGCATTAAATCAAGCTAACATAAAAGCAGACTAATATGTCAGGATAGATAGTTGGGGTAGGTAGGCTGTAGAGACAAAATTGTTATTAGCCAACCCTCCACGTATATGACTAGAAGCTGAACTCCCATCCCCTTGTAAATCTACATTGGAAGGATGTTATCTGAGTAGCTCATACAGCTGGTGTTCTCCCACGGTTCTCTTTTTCCATGGTTCTCTCTGTAATTATTCTTCTAGAATTGAAACAGCATTGCAAAGAAGACTTTTAGCCAAAGGCTGAGGAAGAACCAAATTTCTCCTTCAATGTAAACTAGCCTCATCTCCAAGTTAAATTCAGCCACACACCACTATGGCTTGTGTAATAAACTATGCTTAAAATGAGGCACAATTCATAATGCGTAAGGCACCCTTAACAGGAAAGAATATCTGTAGCTCAGGGTTGAACTGTGGCATGCTTGGTGCTGTCTGAAGTTGTCTGTTTGCTTGCAGACATTTCATTACCCAAGCCAGGTAACATCTTCAATGTGAGGGGGGCAGAGGTGGGTTCCTACCAGTTCGCACCAGTTCGGTAGAACCGGTTCGTCGAATCTACGGAACCGGTTAGAAGAGGTTCCACCAGTGGACCCGGAAAGCAGGCCACACCTACAGAAGAGGTTACAAAAATTTTTGAAACCCACCACTGACACACACACACACACACACACACACAGAGAGAGAGAGAGAGAGAGAGAGAGACAGAGAGAGAGAGACAGACTCACAGAGAGAGAGAAAGAGAAAGAAAGGAAGAAAGAAAAAAAGAAAAAAGAAAGAAAAAGTGAGATGAAAGAAAAAAAGGAAAAAGGGACAGAGAGACAAAAGGAAGGAGAGAGGGGGGGACACATGGCTGGCAAGCCACTCCCACCAGGTCACATGGCCAGCAAGCCACTCCCACAAAGGAGGCCACACCCACAGAGTAGGTTCGAAAAAAATTTGAAACCCACCACTGGAGGAGGGGATCACTTTCTTGCATAAAATACACCCACTTTGCCTCAGATTTCATTCAACTACTATAGCAGGGGTCCCCCAACCCAGGCCACAGACCAGCTGGAGGTGAGAGGTGGGCGAGCGAGCAAAACTGAAACCATCCCCCTCTCCAGTCCATGGAAAAACAGTCTTCCACAAAAGTGGCCCCTGGTGCCAAAAATGTTTGGGTTAGTTTAGTTTAGTTTAGTTTTATTGAGTTTGTATTGCCACCCTATTCCCAAGAGACTCAGGGCGGCTCACAATAAAAAAGGGAGGGGGACTTCCTGGGCGGGACCTTGCTGATGGTAGCAGCTTAACAGAGCTGCTCCCGAGTTTCTGGTCACATTATCTGTCTAGACATCTGACAGGTACCTTATCCTTCAGGCAAGAAGGGAAGGAGAGAGATCCAGCTGGAAAAGTGCCTTTTTTGATCTTTGCAGCTTTTATGTCTGCATAGAGAGGGGGGGGGCAGCCGAGGCTGAATCATCTCCGTGCCGGAATCTACAGCTGTTTTTTACAGCCCAAAGTAAAATCCTCCCACTTAGAACAATATTTGAACTATTTGATTTTAATACAAGCAGAGCCCGTATCTGAGAACTTCATTTGCTTATTTAAATCCTACCTTCA
Source organism: Thamnophis elegans (assembly GCF_009769535.1). Lineage (NCBI taxonomy): Eukaryota > Metazoa > Chordata > Lepidosauria > Squamata > Natricidae > Thamnophis > Thamnophis elegans. Next base: position 12,668,484 of record NC_045550.1, read on the forward strand.
TTTTTTTACAAGATCTTCCTTCGTTAATTTGGCTATCTAAAAAAGCCTTTAAAATGGCGACTGTGAATTCTCCGTAACAACGTTCACCTTCTTAATCTTCTTGCAAAGAACAGTTATAAAAAACTACAAAGGAAGGGAGTGATTTATCATTCTGCCTTATAGCCGACCAGCAGATTTTTATTAATTAGTTTCACTTCTACAAGATTCTACAAGACCTTTTCTTTTTTTATCAACTTTGCTAATATATATTTCTAATATAGAGAAATAAAAAAGGGAGGGGATACAAAAAATAAAATAAAAACAACAATTTAAAATTCTGCAACAGCCGTAACCTTGAATGGGGCTGGATAATTCAACAGCCCCAGGCCTGCCGGAACAGCCAGGTCTTAACCGCTTTGCGGAAGGCCGGAAGGGTAGTAAGGGGCCGGATCTCCACGGGGAGATCGTTCCAGAGGGCCGGAGCAGCCACAGAGAAGGCCCTCCCCCGAGGGGTCGCCAGCCGACATTGGCTGGCAGATGGATGCGGTCATTGCAGTGTAACTATCACCTCTGAGCATTCTAAAGTTAGCTTCAAGTGGCTGATAGTTGCTTAATTTTTACTATCCTGCCCTTACCATATCTGAATGGCAATATGGCAGCAAAGAGACATTGCTGCCATCTATTTGCTTGGCAATCCCTAATAGAATTCACAATTACAAACCTGAAAAAAAGAAAACATGACAGTAGTATGAGAAACAGAAGCATTTTTTTCTGACCTATGGAAGACAAAAAGAACAGACAGATGTGGGAGATAAAGTCCAATGGAAAAGGGTGAGTGCGTGGCAAGAAGAGGAAAGTGATAACGTGCAATGCCAGGAACGGGCATGGATTCACTTCTGAAGGAAAAGTTGCTCAATACATCTCACTTCTATCAACATTGCTGGTGTTTAGTTTCCACGAGTCACTTTTAAAAGTCTGATTGACAGTTGGACATTGTGGTTATTTTTCCATTACACATGAAAGGAAGTAAAGACTTTTAGTATATGTTCAATATCCTTCTCTGACCAAAGAACTCCTCTGACAAGTCATGGATACAGAAGGTGTTCAGGTCAGTTTTGAGCTCTCTCTTGAAAAATAAAAATATATTTTTTCATACGCATGTGATGTACGTAGGGCATCTAAGACCATAATTTCCATGTATCTTTCAAATTCCTTGATTCTGTGTATGATAACAAATAATGACCTTTTAAAATATGCCAGATTTAGTTTCCTCGGACTAGGGATAAAAGCTTGAAAAGGAATAGGGAAAGCTTAAAAGCTGCTTTCATGGTCTACATTTTAAATTCATATTAGCATAAAGTTTCTGCTTGTAAAGGACAAAGGCCAACTCACAAAGGCTAAATTAGAGATAAAAGAAATAATTTGCAAACCTTATATCAAGCCATCTCTTTGTTCTTCTGACAAAATTCGCTTTAAAGTTTGAATCAGAACACAGAATCATTTCAACATCTGTGGCAGCCATTAAATTGTACGTCCCTAGAGCTATTTCAAAGCACAAGTTTCCAAAGAGGGACAGATGCATCTGCTAATGAAGTTAGTGACCTAATTTGTGTTCTCTTCTATCCTCCATAAAGATAGAATGACATATTCTTTAGGAAGATACATGATGAAAAACACCATTTAAATCTTGCTGCTTACTTTCATTCATGGATTTTATGATAACTATACTTTCATGCCGGATTATGGGTTGAGAAATCTTAGAATAAAATCAGATCTATCAGAACGTGCCAATAGATGTTAAAAATTGTCTTTCCATTAAGATATTTCTGTCTCTCAATCTCCATTCCCACCAGTTGCATACCCTTTTTTTTAAAAAAAAGAAAAAATATTTTCATCTGGGAATCAAGGCACCGAAAAGATTGTTTCTTTCAAGACTAGAGGTGGGAAACTATATGGCCCTTTTATGACTTGTGAACTTCAACTCCCAGAATTCCTGAGCCAGCCATGCCATGGCTCAGGAATTCTGGGAGTTGACGACAAGCCATAAAGGGGTCATAGTTCCCCACCTCTATTCTAGACAGTATACATTTACCCCAAATTCTGAGCTGATTTTCTGTAATTGTCTTCTTAATGTCAATCTTTGGAATGAGCTTTGGAATGAGCTGCCCACAGAGCTTCGCATAATTCCTGACCTCTGGTCCTTCTGGGGCACCCTATAAAGTTGGCATTTCCAGCAAGCCGGCATGGCCTGAATAAAATAAATTATTAATTTTAATTGTTAATTTTAATTTAATTTCTAAATCTGATTGTAAATGTCTTTTGGGTTTTTTGGATATTCTATTTAATCTTTCTTTTAACTTTTGTAATATGTGTTTTTATGTTGTACGCTGCCCTGAGTCCTTTGGGAAAAGGGCGGCATATAAATCCAATAAACCATAAACCATAATAACCATCTCTAATAAAGCAAAATGGGAGACTAAATGAAAGTAAGGGTCTTTCTAATTCTGGCTGCAGAATGCTTTTCTTATCGACATCTGTTTTACTGGGTTTTCAGCACAACAATAGATAAAGTTTTGTACTTTGCAAGCATTTAAGAATTAGGTTGTTTTTATTCTCTACCTGTTGTATTTTCATGCTTTTATTCTTTGATATTGTGTGTTCTCTACTTCTGGATTTTGTTTAAGCTTCTTTGTTCTCATTTTATTCTGCTTTTACATTTCTTTAAATACTCAGCCAAAATCTATCCCCTGATTTCCTAAATATAAGGAGAGGCTTCAATATTTGAATCAATGTTCAGGCTGATTTGTATTTCTGTTCATAGTGGATTTGAGCTTACTTTATTACATGGTATTGGTCACTGACACTGATGTCATAATTGTTTCTGTTAGACATCTCTTCGTTGTTTGTCAACTAGACCTGTGAAAAGGCTCAAATGGGCCTAAACGCCCTACAGGTTCAGCTAAGACTTCAGATAAGTGTTCCTTAGATGATGCTAGTGTGCAGGTACAAGAAAAAAAATTCAACCTAAGTAATACAGTCAAGCAAACAGCCCACCTTGACACTCATGCTTGGAGTACATCACAATAGAGTTTCACTGAAGAATTCTGTTTCAGGGACCTATTTTAAAGGTTCTTCGTGAAGAATAAAATAGAGCATCAAATACTCATATATTGGAAATCTTCTTGGAGGGTTTGCCTTCCTGGGACAAAAGAATTCCTAAAAATGGATCCCTTGGGATACAATGGAAACAAGGTAATCTGGAAAAGTTTCTGGCTAGTGAAGAAGTGATTGTGGGGGATAATATTCCTACATAAACAAAGCATCCAGAAGATGATGAGTATGGCTGGCATTTCTGCTTCAGGGATGAGCAACCTGTGGCTGGAGAAGCTTAACTATGTATCATATTTTTAGCCTTGATTCTAGAGAAGCTGGAAGTTGTAATTCAGCATATCTGTCATGCCACTGGTTATTTAATTCTGGCTTTATATAATCTTGGAAGACTTGACTATAAGCTACATTGGATATTTTTCTTCTTTCCCTGCTTCTTGCATTCTGGTTAAGGTGTCAACATTAGCCTGTGCATATAATCTTCTCTATTTTCATACATTATTTCAAGGACATCGTACAGGTGCTGCCACCTGCTGTGAAATACAGACAGACAGACATATAGACACACACACACACACACACAGAGGAGGGAGGGAGGGAGGGAGGGAGGGAGAGAGAGAGAGAGAGAGAGAGAGAGAGAGAGAGAGAGAGAGAGAGAGAGATCTCAGGGTTTCAGAAGAAAAATAAGCAGCATGTGCTTCTCACACATGCAAAATCACAGATGTTTTCACCCATTCTCGGTTTTCTTGAGCATTTACAGCAGGAAGAGTTTAATGAGCACAGTAGTATTTAAAGGGGAGGGAAGGCTATTGTCATGCAGTAATTAGGCCTTTGTGTAACAGCTGACATTTTACATGTTTACATCTCAGATTGTCTGGTGCTGCTAAAATCAGCCACCCGATCTGGACAATGCAATATGTGTCACTGGCTTGGGCAAAGTACAAACTAATGAAAATCTTCACGGGGCTTCAAACCGGCAGCCAATAAATCAGGAGATTCACTACTGATTGACAAAGCTTTATCAGAAGATCAAGCATTGTGTCAATCCTATCCGTTGTTGACAAAATGTAGGGTGACAGACTTGATTTGAATCCTGGGTTACGATAGGATCACAAAAGGGGAAAAATATTTTGGAGTAACACTTGCATCTAAGATCATTTTCTATGAACTAGAAGGCATGACTATCTTATTCTCTCTGCCGGTTGATTTTGTCTTAACAAGTACCCAGCTATTGGCTAAAGGGTATGTATGTCCTCTGAGAAGAAAATTTAATTAAAGAGCTAAAAAGACATAGTTATGGCATTTTTAAACTAGGCTACAATTTTATGCATATTTACTTGAGCTGAAATCAGTGGAGATTGTTTCCCAGTTATACATGTAGGGTTGGATGTTACGATTGCAAATAGAAATACCTCAAAGACTCAGATCAAAGCAATAACTTTCCATTTTAAACAAACATTCTTTAAGTCAGTGAGATTTACCTCTGAGTAGAAATTAATTTTAATGTACATCATACCAACTATTAAATTAGACAGATGAATTGGATAAATATAGCTAAGCTGTGATTGGTTGGTTAGTTGATTAAATATGTGTGGCTGCTAATCTTTTTTTTTAAAAAAAACTGATATGGTGCTATAAATCCAGTGAGTTAGAATATAATCACTCTTGACATGTATTCAGAATGTCATCTTTTCTCTATCTCATAGTCTTTTCCAAATTTCCCAACCTTTTCCTTATTTTTATTGTTATAACTTGAACATATTCTAAACTAAATCAGTATATCCATAATTTCCATTGCATATTTTCCATTATTGCATTAACATCAACCCCGTAGATAAGTTTACAAATGTTAGGAGCAATATAGCAAAAGCTATCATCAACATCTTTGGCAATGTTTGAAAATGAGGGAAAGCTTTGCTTTCTCATTTCCCTGGATTGCCATGACCAATCTGTGTGTGTGTGTGTGTGTGTGTGTGTGTGTGTGTGTGTGTGTGTGTGTCCAATAATGAAAGTGCATTTGAAAATTAAAATATAAATTTTGTATTCTAAAGAGAAAAACTCTTTTATCATTAAAAATGATAAAATAAGAATTCTAAAACCAAAGGATATAAAATAATAATTTTCTACTACAGAATTCCACCTAGATGTTCTGCTTTTTCTGTTTTAATTGAGGTGGGATTTAAATGTGGAAAGAATATATGTTTGATTGTTGCCATCTGCTGGTTGATGTTGCTGCAAAACTACGGTTGGCTGTGCCATCTAGTGGTTTCTTTGGAGACTTTCAGACTTCTACTGAATCAATCAGCACCATAGATCAAGCCCATCTTCCAGGCAAACAATCCAAAGAAGTCTCATGTCGACCACAGTTATGGCAGGATATTTCAGATTTTTGTTTCAAAAAGGAAACAGAATCAGATTTATAATGTCAGGGTTTGTAAACACGGCAGCTGCATTCTCACAACCTCCCCAATTAAACAGGCTTCCACAATTTTTCTATTCAACTGTGGAATTCTCAGATCATTTACCCAGAATTTATCCCTGCAAATCTAATAAAACAGAAAAGGAAGGACATTGGAATGTCCTGTCCAAACTCCAGCTAGGTGAACACAACACAAACACACAAGCAAACTTGTGCTAATCCTGAAACACAAGAGATAGGTATGTCTAGTATATGAGAAAGGTTTTAAAGAAGTGTGTTTGTGTGTGTGTGTGTGTGTGTGTGTGTGTGTGTTGTCTGTGTGTAAAATCAATTAGGTTAAATACTCATTGCATACCAGCTTTCTTCTAGGACACTTAGAGGAGAAGTCAGCAGGAATTCACTTCCACTGTTTCTCGTTTTAGGTAAGGAAATATATCCGAAATGATGACCCAATTGTGTAGTTCCAAATAAAATATTATTTCAGTTAAATATGCTGCTTACTACCTCATTGGGGTCGCAGACATGTATTAGAGGAAGATCTTTTTGCCCCTGCGCTGGTATATGGTCCTCTTCCTTCTCGGTTCTCTTGAGAATCTATGCTCATTTTTTTCCTAAAGTAAAGGGGCAAGTGAAAGCTAGCCTATTTTTGGAGGCTGAGAGCACATTATATCCTTAAGCTGCTCTCCCCTTTTGCTGATGCCAGCTTAATCTCTAAGCCTGCTTTAAAAACTCCTTTCCAGACTTAGAATCTTTCTCAATGACTTGTCTAGGGTTCATTCTGGACTACAGTTCTACCATGGTCCCCCAGTAGTAGACCATTCTCCCCTGTTGCTCTGCCCCTCCTCACCTACCATTCCAGAAAAGCAATTGCTAATTGCTTTCATTTTTACAGAGAGCTAGCATTTGAGATACTTAGTTTTATATGTATGTATGTTTATGAAAGCTTTTGCAACCAATTGCAAAAGTGAGAAAATAACATTACGGTACTTACATTAAAAAAGTAGGTAACTCAAGAAAAAGAAAACAGCATTTAAAAACATAGCAAATCTGCCATGATTTTCCCAGATTTCAAGCCAGTATTCTACATGTCACTCAAGAGTTATAACTACTGTACTATTGCGATTCCTATGTCACAATAGTTTCTGCAGCAGAAATTAGAAAGTTAAATGTTTCTAATAATTAAGTTGCTGCTGTCGATTCAAGTAAAGGCATGTTCTTTCCTCTGTGCAGAAGCCAAAGAAAGTGCAAGGGGCTGCCTAGAATAAGGTGACCAGATGTCCCGTTTTCAGTGGGATGGTCCAGCTTTTGAACAATTTGTCCCGCGTCCCGGGGTTTCTTTTAAAAGTCCCGATTTTTTTTAAGTTACAAAAAAGCCTCCAGCCGCCGAGGCTCTCCTAGCAACTGGGAGCGTATATTCTTCTTCGAGACGAGCGCATTCCCGCCCGCACGTCCCTGGGAGTTGTTGCCAATGGCTGAGGGAGGAGAAGACTTATTCCATGTGGAGACCGCAGGCTTCCCTCACGGATTTTTCTTCTTCTGTTTCTTCTTTGTTGCTTTGAGCAGCCCCTCCCTCCCCCCTCTCTCTTTCTCTCTCTCTCAGAGGTAGCAGCTGCCTCCGAGGCTGTCCAAGCTCAGCCCCTCCCCTGCCCCCGCCCCGGACTGCTGCTTCGCCTCGGCTGCTCGGGGCTTCTAAATTGGCATTGCGTGTTGTTTGGGGAGGGGATTACCGTGCCATAGAAACACAGCATATGTCTCACGTGGCTGATAACCTGGTCTCTACAGAAGAGGTAATTTAAAAAACTTCGGAGCGGATCCAGAAAGAGGGGAGAAAGAGGCTGAAGGAGTGTGTGATGAGGGGGGATTTTCTAAACCCCATTGAATCCAGAGGAGAGGAGAGAGAGAGAGAGAGAGAGAGAGAGAGAGAGAGAGAGAGAAAGAGGGAGTGTGTGCACGGAGGGGGGATTTTCTAAACCCCATTGAATCCAGAGGAGGGGAGAGAGAGAGAGAGAGAGAGAGAGAGAGAGAGAGAGAGAGAGAGAAAGAGAGAGAGTGCACAGGAGGGGGGATTTTCTAAAAGTCCCATTGAATCCAGAGGATGAGTGTGTGTGTGTGTGTGTGTGTGTGTGAGAGAGAGAGAGAGAGAGAGAGAGAGAGACTATCACTAAGTGTTGTAGCTTATGATTCTTGATGAATGTATTCTATTTTATTTTTTTTATGTACATCAAAGACAAATTCCTTGTGTGTCCAATTATACTTGGCTAATAAACTATTCTACTCTACTCTACTCTACTCATTTCTAATAAGGGGTTTAGCTTCTCTCTCTTGAAAATGTAAGCTAGCATAAGGCATTATAATGCAAGCTAGCTTTAGCTTTCAAACAGTTCAGAGCCAAGGTGGCGCAGTGGTTAAATGCAGCACTGCAGGCTACTGCTAGATCAGCAGGTCAGCGGTTCAAATCTCACCGGCTCAGGGTTGACTCAGCCTTCCATCCTTCCGAGGTGGGTAAAATGAGGACCCAGATTGTTGGGGGCAATATGCTGACTCTCTGTAAACCGCTTAGAGAGGCCTGAAAGGCCTATGAAGCAGTATATAAGTCTACTGCTATATATTATTGAGTTCATTTAGTGACCAAAGTTACAATGGCATTGAAAAAAGTGACTGATGACCATTTTTCACACTTAGCGACCATTTTTCACATCTAGAGACCGTTGCAGCATCCTCATGGTCACGTGATCAAAATTTTGATGTTTGGCAACAGATTCATATTTATGATGCTTTCAGTGTCCTGGAGTCATGTAATCGCCTTGTGTGACCTTTTGACAAAATATAAAATTTTTAATCAAGGCCCCCCCCCCTGCCCTCGGTCAATGGTGTTCCTCTTTACCAATCTGAAAATCTGGTCACCTTAGCCTAGAAGAAAATAAAGTATTGTTGGAAGAAAAATCCAGTCTGGTTCCAAGCCAGGAGAAAAACGCTGGAAATAAAACTTGCTACAAGGAAAAAAAAGTGTCTTTTTATTGGATGCCAGAAACTTCAGGAGGATGTTTTTGGGCTGGCTGACCAATTGGCAGGGTGAGTGGGTGGATTTTTATAGGATTCTGGGGTTTGGTGATTGAGATGCTCCTGGGGGTTGTGCAATGTAGTGAGCCTTGTGTCTTTTGCTTTTCTAATGGTGGTGAGTAAGCCCCCCCCCCCCCGTTCCCATTTTGGCCAGCAAAGTGCTGCAGGAGGCTGTCCAGGCCAAAAATGAGGCATGGGAGGGTCTCATGTGCTCCCCACTGTGCCCTATTTTGGCCAGCAGAGTGTTGCAGGAGGCCGTCCAGGCCAAAAACAGGATGCGGGGGGTACATGGCTCCCCTGCCCCATTTTTGCTGCCAGAGGCCCTGTAGGCCATTCCTTTGTTATTTCCAGGCCGGCCCCGCGAGTCAGATTTAAGCACCTATGGGCCATATCCGTCTGGTGGGCCTTGAGTTTGACACCCCTGGTGTAAAAAGTCATGTCCTGTTCTTGGAGCTGAGTGGAGAATGTAGATTTTAGGAGTCTTTGTTTTTCTACTTTTCAATAGATACAAAAGTATTCATAAAACTGAACTGTTGGAAGGACTGCCTGGAATGTTTTCCTGGTAGTGGAGAGAAGTGAATGATTTGATTCTAGGAAAGCCTTCTTTCTGGGGGTGGGGTGGGGTGCTGACTTTCTACAGTGTAAAAGCACAAGTTGGAAAACTCTATTTCAAAACTGCAGTGGGAGAATGCAGGTGAAATTATGATGGGCTGTAGGCAAGTACTGCAGAAGGATGATCACTAATTTTTGCCCTCAGAAATGATTATTGATCCATTCACATAGAACTGCCTGCAAGTGTAGATATACCCTAACCATTGCTTTTCCAGACAACATTCATGCAATTTGCAATTGGGTGAATGATGGTTTTAAAAAAAGTAGCTGTGCAGTGACTTCAGTTGAATTGGTCTCATTGTGCAGAGCAAATGGTTAAAATCTCTTCTGCCTTCCCATATCCTGGTCCTCACTAATGGCACAAATGGTATCTTTATTATTTGGGGAAGCTTGGGCTCCTAGATTTAGAATTTACAAATCCAAATAACCACTATAGATTATAAAAGAATACATATACATATACATATACATATACATATACATATACATATACATATACATATACATATACATATACATATACATATATATATAATATGTAGATTTACAACCCCCGGTATGCCAAATATGGGAGGAAGATCACTAGTCTCCCTTTATTTATTTATCAGCACAAATACAACATATATATATATATATATATATATATATATATATATATATATATATATATATATATATATATATATATATATATATATATATATGTTGTATTTGTGCTGATAAATAAATAAAGGAGACTAGTATAGATCTATTTCAAGCTATTTAGCTTTCATCAGCTAGCCATACCCTTACTGGGATTAGAACCTGTGCTGTATTGCATCTTAGGCAGATGTGTTAACCACTAAGCCACAGAGTTCTTCTCCTTATACATACATACATACATACATACATACATGCATGCATACATACATACATACATACATATATATACATACATATATACACAGACACACACACACAACACATACATACATACATACATACATACATACATACATACATACATACACATACTGCCACATCTTTCTTGTAGAAGGGAATATTTGTAGCTTAAGGTTGAAGTGTAAAGGTTTGGTGCTTTCTGAGATTGGTTGTAAGCTTGCAAACATTGCATTACCCTTCTAGGTAACACCACCATCAATCTTATTATGTTGTTTAACTTAGTGTGCATAGTAGCAGCATGTAATACAGCAGAGTATCCAGCTCACCCAGTAGTTCATTTCACAAGGCACCTGTTAAAAATTTCCTAAGAGATAAGCAATAATGAATAGATAAGTAAGTAAACAGAATGCAAAGACCTAAGACAATATGGGCAAGAGAAATGGGCAACAGTCACTATCATTGCCCAGAATTGTCCTTGGAACAGATAACTTCAAAATCAGGATAAACGAGGATTTCATATTGATAAAATGGAAATGACTATGTTATGAACAGAGAATGTCCAAACAAGACTTAATATGTGTGACATATTTTATGGCAGTCTTCCCATATTTTGTCTCTCTCTAAATGTAGTAGGATTGTGGCTCCCAAAATTATTGTTAATGTAATTAATTAAACTGGGATTCTGAAAGTTGCAGTCCCTGTATACCTAAAGGCCATCTAGTTGAGGATGTCTGCATTACGGGCAATACCATCATTTTTACGAACTGGGACTGCCTCTAAAAATCTGACTTCAAGTCTTCCTGAGATTGCCATGTTCCACTTGCTCTTGGCTTTAATTTCTTCTGGGTGTACTAATTAGTTTTGTGGTCACAGACTTAATCGTGCTATTAGATCTGGATTGCAAAAAATGTAATGCCATGTTTTTGGCAACATCAATCTGGCAGACTCATATTATAAAACCAGAGAAATCCATTATGTAAACTGTAAAAAAGTCAGTGAAATCTATTATTTTATTTATAAATTATAAAAGCCACATAAAGACAAAAAAGGTACCTTGGCTCTCTATCTCTGTTGCCAATTGGACACTGCTGAGGATAAAACTGCACTGCTAAAAATCAGTCCATGGAACCACATCATGTTTAATAAGTGTGCACCAATGCTTGGTGTTTATTGAATTTGGTGCACTTAATCCATTAAGAAATTATTTAAAGTACTACTGGCCTAAGGGAAGAGAGATAATAAGATGATATAGATTTGAATTCTTTCCGGGGGGAATTAAAGATTGTATAAAAGTACACAACAGAATGAAGCCAGCTGACTGGATAATCATTAGATGCTACTTTGAACATGATCCAAGTAAATTTATCCTAAGACTAATCCAATTCAATTAGAGCTTCTCAGTTTATGCTGTATCTGGCACTATTAGCAAAAGGAAAGAATAAGATGATTTTTAAGTGAAAGTCCTTAGAATACAATATTTTGGAATCCAAATTCACTGTTGGATTGCTTCTTATTCCCCAGGAATCCCACATTAACTTACCTTACTTTAGAATGAAAAATGTTTCTCTAAGTGTCTGATATTAAGGGATTTTATGCAGGCAAGTTTCTTAAGTTTTTGCTGAGTCCTTCCTTTAGCGACATTTGACATTGAATTTCTTATAAGATAGCTTGTCATCACTCTTAGATATTTTAAATAAGTGCCATTTAAGGGTTGTTTTGTTAAAAAAAAAACAAAAATTAAATGTGTGCAATTACTTAATTTATCAAATGTTATGCTTTTGCAAGAACAAGAGACAGAAAAAGATAGCAAATGTGAAATTTGGCCAAAACTCTTGGGTTTCCTTATGTTTCTGAAGTACTTGACACATTATTGAAAATGAACAGCAAGGCAAGCTTCCAAGCAAGTACCATCTCATCTGGAAATCTAGTCATATTTGTTTTATAAAGTTTCTCATGGACAGTAATCAATTGAATCAACTCCCACATGTTGTTTCCCTTGTCAATAGTATTTCAATAGAAAGACAATGCTGTGTAAAAGTCAGGAAGTTCTGTCAGAGCAGAAGATCAGTTGTGCCATTTTTTCAAAGCTAGTACAAGCGTGACCCGTCAAAACCGCGGTCCACTAAAGCGCGCCCGATTAAAGCGCGTACGTGACGTCATCAGCAGCGCGACAAATAAAATTAAAAATAAATTAAATTAAAATTAAAATTAAATTAAAGCAAGCCGATTCACATAAAGGTAAGGGTTAGGGTTAGGTTTAGGGTTAGGTTAAGGGTTAGCATTAGGTTTAGCGTTAGGTTAAGGGTTAGGTTTAGGGTTAGGTTAAGGGTTAGGCTTAGGGTTAGGTTTAGGGTTAGGTTTGTGGGGGTTAGGGTAAGGTTTTTGCGTTAATTTTAAATTTACCGCTCACAGCGTGCTGTTTTCGTCGCGCTGTGATGACGTCACGTACGCGCTTTCGTCGAGCGTGCTTTAGTCTACCGCGGTTTTGTGGTGGAACCAGTACAAGTGCTAGAGTTTTTTCAGTTTTGTTTCTAAGAGTGCTTTGCTTCTTTCCATATCACAGTTTTGATCACAGAAGATACTCAGTCTCCCTATTTCGGATCTGAAGCCTGCAGAAAAGAGTCCTAGTGAACAACCATTTAAATATGAGCCAGCCATGTGCAGTCAAAAAAGCCACCACAGTTCTAGATTTCCTAAACAGAGGGATAGAATTAAGATCACATGAAGTGTTAATACCACTTTATATGCCTTGGTAATACTGCATTTAGTTTTGGTCGCCACGATGTAAAAAAGATGTGGAGACTCTACAAAGAGTTCAGAGAAGAGCAACAAAGATGATTAGGGGACTGGAAGCTAAAACATATGAAGAACATTTGCAGGTACTGTGTATGTTTACTTTAATGAAAAGGCGTAGGAGTGACGTGATAGCAGGGTTCCAATATCTCAGAGGTTGTCACAAAGAAGAGGGAGTCAAACTATTGTCCAAAGCACATGAGGGCAGAACAAGAACCAATGTGTGGAAACTAATCAAGGAGAGAAGCAAATTAGAACTAAGGAGAAATTTCCTGGCAGTTAGAACAATTAATTTGTGGAACAACTTGCCTCCAGAAGTTGTGGATGCGCCAACATTGGAAGTCTTTAAGAAGATGTTGGATAGCCATTTGTCTGAAGTGGTGTAGGGTTTCCTGCCTGGACAGGGGGTTGGACTAGAAGACCTCCAAATATGTTATTCTATTCTGTTCTATTCTATTCTTCACAGGTGGTTTCTAGGGACAGAAAGCCCCACAAATGGAGAACCCTCCATCCAAACAATAGTTCCCTATTCAAACTAATTAGATAGAGAAATACTTTATCTTCAAAGTAGAGTTTCCAGTCCAAATTTTAAATATAATCCAAATGTTTGTTTTGTACTTTGAGATTCTGTCCACACTACTATTTACTGGACTTCTGACTTCAATTGGGGGGGGGAGCTACTGAGAAAGGAAAAAATGGATAGACATAGAATGCAGTTACAATAAAAGCCCTAGGGTGGATGCTCAAATTTACATTCTATTTATCCTGATCAGATATCTCAAGTCTTAAAAATGCCATGGCCTACTAAACTGTAGCTGTTGCTGTGAAGTTTCCAAGAGTTGGCCTAATTAATTTACGAGCCTTGAGACAAGGTTAAAAAAAAACACCATTCATTTATTAGGACTAACATCTTGGCATGGACTTCTCTGGAGCCAAAACTAAATCCCACTTAATGGCATCTGAACTTTACCCCTGTGCCCCCTCCCCTCTGGTTGAGGTCATTAATCACATTCTCCAACAGGACGTTATGGCAGGGTTCTGGACATGCGCATTCAAATCCCAGTACAGAAATATGAGACTTTTACTCTGGCCAAAAGTATGCATGGCATTTCCCCCCCCCCTCCTCAAGTTGATAGTAGTCATGGAAATGCTTTAGGCATTGACATCCGGCTCCCCTCACTTCCTGAAAGGGATCTGTGTAAAACAAAGCAATTTCAGTACAGGTGTATAACTTAGGGATGTGTCCCTCCCCCAGGCTTGCTTGGATTTTCTGCATAGAATTTTGCTATAAGGCAATCAGCCTGGATATTTCTACTTTTCACCCAAGATGCCTCTGATAAGGGGTAGCCCTTCCACTTGATTAAGTATTGGAGTTGTCTCCTGTGCCACCTTGAATCAAGGATACACTGAACTTCATAATGGGTTTGCCCCCCTGTGACCATAGGGCCCGGGGGCTCCCGGGGTAGTGGTCTCAGAGTGGATCCAATCACAGGTTTTAAGAGGCTGCTATGAAATGCTGGGTGTATCTTCCCCAACAATGGAGGCAGTTTCAATTGCAATGTGACTGGGTTGATGATCTTTACTATGGGGAATGGTCCCATAAACTTTGGCCCCAGTTTCTTGGTAGGCAGTTTTAATCTCAAATATTTTGTGGAGAGGTAAACCTTCTCTCCCACCCGGAATGGCCGTTGCGGAGCTCGATGTTTGTCTGCCTGCTTCTTATAGGTTTGTGCCGCTTCAGCCAGTACCTTTTTGACATTTTCCCAGGTCGCTTTCAGCATTGACATCCAGTCAGCCAAGCTGACTGAGGAGGGGGGATACTCAGGCATTGGGACAAAGTCCATACCGCTCGCTATTTTGAATGGCGTGAGTCCTGTGCTACTGTGAACAGCATTATTGTCCGCCACTTCAGCAAAAGATAAAAGGTCTGCCCAATTGGACTGCTGATAGTTCATGTAGCACCTCAGGTACTGCTCCACCATGGCGTTCAATCTCTCTGCTGCCCCATTGGTGCTCGGATGAAAAGTTGAACTAAGACCCTGAGATGATCCAATGGAACTGCAGGAACTCCGTCCAGAACTTAGCCGTGAACTGGACCCCTCTGTCTGAGATGGTTCTTCGAGGTACTCCATGCAGTTTGTAGATATGCCTCAAGAACAGTTTAGCCAGCTTGTGAGCCGAGGGTAGTCCGCTACAGGGTATGAAGTGTGCCTGTTTGGAGAACAGGTCTATTGCAGTCCAAATCACTGTGTTTCCCCCACTTTTCTACAACTCTACTTTAAAGTCCATTGCGATCTCCTCCCACCGCCTCATTGGCTCTGCTACTATTTGCAGTAGTCCAGGGGTTTTTCCTGGTCATCTCTTCATTGTGGCGCAGATGGTACAACATGTAACTATCTACACCACAATGAAGAGATTTAGTTTCGGCTCTCTGTGAAGTTTCCAAGAGTTGGCCTAATTAATTTACGAGCCTCGAGACAAGGTTCAAAAAAACCCATTCATTTATTAGGACTAACATCTTGGCATGGACTTCTGTGGAGCCAAAACTAAATCCCACTTAATGGCATCTGAATTTTACCCCTGTGCCCCCTCCCCTCTGGTTGAGGTCATTAATCACATTCTCCAACAGGGTTCTGGACATGCGCATTCATATCTCAGTACAGAAATATGAGACTTTTATTCTGGCCAAAAGTATGCATGGAATTTTTCCCCCTCCTCAAGCTGATAGTAGTCATGGAAACGCTTTAGACGTTGACAGTTGCATTCTCAGTTTAAAAGGCTTGTGTGGTATGCAATGCAATAGTAGGCACACTTCCAACAAAGCATGTGGGACAGGTCTTTGTATGTGCTCATTAAAGCTACTACATAAATTTAATGGATAGCAGAGAGACACAGAAAACTCTAGTTCTTTAGTGAATCTAGTGGTTGTGCAGATTTTGCAACCCAAACCTGATAACCCTAATTAATACAAACTCTATAGACCTGTTCATTTGAAAAAAGAGTTCCACTGAAGATGCAAAGTTGTGTTAAGTGGTGTCTGGTAGTCTGCTAAACCAGCAGATTCACTTGCTTCACCACCTGCACCCTATGCATTGTAACAAGCATGACTGGAATTTTTCCAGAATAGTTTCCAATGCTCTCTTTTGTGTAAGTAATTCAGCTCAGAGAGGCTCTCCCTGGAAACATCTTATTATAGGGTTACATGAGGGAGAGGAAGGTATAATAGTGGCCTACTGCTTTCTATTAATGCAACTCTAAAACAAAGTAGGTTTTTCTAATATTTACTTCTCAGATATATTTAATGAAGTATTTAGAATGCAAGGGTAAAATTGTTCTATTGTACTTGCAACTATAGTTCTGCAGCTATATGTGAAATGATATAGTACAGTAGCTTTTTATTATGCATACACATATCACACTCTAATTATTAGGATTAAAATCACTATCATAGATGCTTGCCTATTTACAGGTGGTCATGGTGGATGTTGCCAATCACAAAACATTGATCCTTGGGAAACATGTTACTGAAGTCATTATGTCCCTCCCTCCCTCTCTCCCGCCCTCCTTCCCTCCAGGACAGTAGAATGAGCTGCCCACCCTTTTTGTGTTCTAAGGGCATCTCCAGGGAATGCATCATCCCATTATCCAGATCGTTAGATCTCCTAGAAGCAAAGACTTCCTTGCCTCTAGGGTCACAATTCTCATTTTGTGCTACTGTCTAGTGGGCCTTTGAATTTCTGTAGCCCAAATATGACCGTCATAAAAAAATAAGAATTGAAAACGCTGCATGAGACTAAAGATTCAATACCACAAATGATGCATTACGCATAATTCTTTATTGGTATTATTTAAAATCTGGACTAATATACAAGCCATTATCAATTGGTTTCTAGCAATTAACCATGATTAAGGCAGCTACAGCATGCCCATGGGCAACATGCAGAAATAGCAACATTTCTTTCATTTTGATTGTTTTCAAAATATCGCCTGTGCTTTCATCCTTATTCATATTCATCCATAATGATTTTTAACTCAAACAATTAAAGGATATACATCAGAGGTAGGTTTCTGCCGGTTCAACCCAGATCGGGCGAACTGGTAGGGGCAGAGGCAGGAGACCCCCGACACCCACCCGGACACTTCACGAGTGAACCGGTAGTAAAAAAAAATTGGAACCCCCCCCCCCACTGGTATACATGGATGCTTCTCTGTATCCTCACATTTCCTGTCTTCTTTTGCTGATCAAGGTTATTTATTTATTTATTTCTATGCTGTCTTTATTATTATTTAATTAAAAAATCCAAGGTGGCAAATATATCTAATATTCTTCTCTCTTTAAAGGTTTCTCTGTAGCAAAACATGACTTTTATATACGTGTACCAAATGTCATATTCAGGCAAGGTTTAAAAACTACTGGAGAAATAACCAAGAATAAAGTTTTAATAATGCAGTGTCCTATCACGTTATAGGATGTAGCATACTGTAATGAAGTTGATCTGTTTCTGCAGTGATCAACTCTGAAAACTGGAATCAAACTTCATTTTGACATAGCATTTATATTTGCTTGCTAGTTAAGGGGGGAAAGTGAATTCTTTGAGAATTCAAACACTGACATTCTTCACAAGCTATGCATTTATTACTGCTATATTTTCTGTATCCCTGGTGCCTAGGATTTTTTTTAATTTAAATTTTCTTTTGGCATTTGGTTATGTAGAGGGCAAGGGATTACAAGAAGATGCCCTCCTTTGGTAATGCTTCTGTAATACCAGCAGTGCTTCCAAGTCAACAAACAATTATCTTTAGCCTGAAGAGGGCAGGGTAACTTCATTGTCCATAAGCTTTACAACATAATAGGCTTTAAATAAACAAGTTGTACATCTTCATCCTCCACCCTCTTGCAAGCTGCTCTCTACTTCCACTACTTCCCAACTAACCTTCCCCCTCTAGATGATTGTGCATGGGCCAGAATAAAATGCTCAAACATTTTTGTTATTGTCTCAGAAAGCGTTTTTCTAAAATGCCACTGGAAACCCATGGAGTCCATCCTTGGAAATAAAGATGTCACTAATGGTTGGTCTTTCATAAATATTGTTTAAAGAAAAAAAAATCCTAATAAATCCAGGATGAATCCCCCAATCATCACTTGAGCCTCAAAGCTAGTTTCCCATCTCCATCTAGTAAAATGCCTATTAAAGTTTTATACAAACATACATACGTTCATTCATATATACATACATACAGTACATACATACTCAGATGCTAGGAAAATCTTGAAGAGCTGTTGCCACAGTCAATTGGGGGCTTAGGATGTTCTAGTCAAGTGATCCTTCAGCTTTGCTGTGCTTGCTACTGACTCCAGTTATAAAATCCAGATCACCACAATTCAGATGGAGTCCAAACAGAAATTCCTTCATCTAATTTCCAGAGGCGGCCGGGGGGGGGAGGGGGAATGCAGGCTACAGGAACCAGGACAGGGGTGGGTTTCTCGCCCCGTTCCAACCGGTTCGGTTGGAATGGGGCCGGTGGCATCCTCGTGCACGCGCGCGCCGCACGCATGCATACTAGCATCTGCACGATGCTCCAGCTGCTCCTGGAGGATCGCGCAGGTGCTGTATGCGTCCTGCGCATGCATAGAAGCGCAGAACTCGTCAAAACCGGGTAAGGACCATGGGCGGGCAGGCGCGCCCTTCGCCGTTCCCAGAAGTTACTTACTTCCGGGTTCGCCGACCAACCGGTTTGCAGGGACCGCCGCGAACCGGTTGAAACCCACCCCTGAACCAGGAGCATTATTACTCAGGTGACCCTGAGGACAGAGATAAACCTCCAAGTGCTTCAATGACCCTCTGAAAGGATGCAGATGACCAGCTGTCTGCAAGGAATATAAATCCTTCCATTCCGCACTGTCCTGTCAGAACTGAAGAAGCTTCTTGGCTGAGAAGTGAAATGTCTTCAAAAGAAAAAACAACAACAAGAAAGTACAGTTGGCTCCTGAAAAAGCACCTTTGGGACAACCATGACCTGGATGACTGAGAATCTCTACAGACTGTAATCTCATAGCTGTGGTCGGGATCCAAAAGAGTATCCTTCCTTAATTGCTTTCTGAAGAAATTCTAGTTTAGTTGCTGGAATCTCTTCAGAAATGCCTATGGGAGTGATGGCTAACCTTTTTTGTTGCCGAGTGCCAAAGACAATGCACACCCCCTGTGTGCTCTCCCCACCTCCACATGCACGTGCCCCCATGTGCACCCCCCACATGTGAGCATGATCCCTACGCATGCACATACAACCCCCATGCACCCCGCCCCTGCACATGCAACCTTCACATGTGTGTCCTGCCCCCCACATATGCACGTACATCTCCTGCATGCTCAGCAGAAACCAGCTGGCCAGCAGGAGGTGCATGCACAGATGCGCGGATGCGCAGTGGAGCTGGGGTGATGTCCATGGCTCACGTGCCTATGGAGAGGACTCTGTGTGCCACCTGTGGCACATGTGCCATAGGTTTGCCATCACGGGTCTATGGGTTCTGAAGTTTGATTCAGCAGCAAGCACTTAACTTTGCTAGACTTTTTAAGACCCCAACTGACCAGTGGAAGAAAACCTCTCTTTTTGATGGTTAATCCACTTTGTAGTGGACTTTCCAGGTTCTGATATCCATGGTTGACCAGTACCTGGACCTACTATGGAAGAAGAAAATGATAACCAGCTTGTTCATTGTTCAGTCATGGAAAATTGGGCAGTGGGGAATGATCAGATAAGTAGAACTAGCCCAGGAGAAGTCTCAGACTTGTATGTTCATAAATGATTGCCTGACAAAGATTTTTATTTCAATTCCAACCTTGTCATAAGACAGTGTTTCCCAAACTTGGCAACTTGAAGATGTCCGGACTTCAACTCCCAGAATTCCCCAGCCAGCGAATGCTGGCTGGGGAATTCTGGGAGTTGAAGTCCGGACATCTTCAAGTTGCCAAGTTTGGGAAACACTGTCATAAGAGATGCTATGAATGGATGAAGTGATAGCAAATGGCCAAATTGATAGAACAGATGCTTTAAATGTATGTATAGATTCATGCAATGCATGATCAATTGTGTCTATTACAACTGAGAATTCTACCTCACGTCATTTTCTTAAAATAATGGTTGATGCATGACTACAATCTTTGACAGAAAGAAGCTGCATCTCCATCAATTAAGGATGCGAAGGAGACCTTTCTAACAGGTGCTTTCAAATGCGTTGTTGATAATAGAAACAGGTGCTCTCAGGTTTTCTCAACATTAATTTTCCAATTTTAGTGGCAATCCCATTCAGAACAGATCAGTTCAACTCAACGGGACGTACTTTCCGGCAAACTTTGTTGAACTCAAGGGAGGGGGTCTTACTCTTGATAGATGGATCCAGGTTCACACTGTTATTCTATCACTTTCATATCCTAAAAGGGGGAAACTGTTTTCCAACCAAGTACATTTAGCTGCTTTATTTAATAGTTCACTTAGTTTACAGCAGATTCCCAGTGATCCCTTGCTGATTCTCCACTGGAAAAAGGCAAGCCTTTAGCTATACCGTGTACAGGCTCTGGGAAGTCGTGGGGGGGAAGGGAGGTGGGGTCTTAGGGGGGAGGGGGGAGGGGGGAAATATAGTATGTGTTAGATCCTAAAGTAACATGATTGCACTTGTATACTGTGGCTCTTTAATTTTAGTGTAAAAATAGGACAAGCTGAATATATTGATAGACAGTAGAAATACACCGAAGGGAGGAGTAGAGGGAAAGAAGAAAGAGGGGTAGAGAGGGTGGGAGAGAGGATTGGAGGGAGGAGGAGAACGAAGGGAGGGAATGTATTGGGAGAGAGGAGTGATAGAGGGGGAGGGGAAGTAGGGAAGTAGAGGGGAATGTTGGAAGGAAGAACGAAAGTTGGAGGGGGGCGAAAGAGGGTGTATGGTGGGTCAAGGTGGTATATTGGGTTTGTATTTTGGGGGGTATTGTCGACAAGAGGGAGGGCTGTGTTTATTGTTCAATGTTATATGCCCCGGTTATGCACAGTATACATGTGATTGTACGAAATGAAATGGAAATAAAACATATTTACATGAAAAAGGCAAGCCTTTATAGAATTCACTGTCTATGGCTCTCCTTCAAGAAGTGATATCACATGCCTTCTTCAGGATAGAAGGATGTTCTTCATGTTGTTTTGTCTGAGACCTTTTTTCGACCAACGGATAAAAGTAGCTTCTTGTACAGGCCAAGGATCCTGTCTTGTCCCAGCTTGAAAGCAATTATGACAATTTCTATGCCGACTATAATATAAACCGAGAAAAATAAGAAAAAATTGGGGTGTTGCAATTTGATATCACCAAAGCCAATGGTTGTTAAGGTGATAAAGCAAAAATAGAAAGCTTCCTCAAAATCTAAATCGCTTTCCCAGTGTGGAAGAATAGCCGCAGCACAGGAGATGTAGGCAAAAACAATAAAAATCATCAGGGAAAAAGGAACATCCAGCTTGTCTACTTTTTTCCCTAGATTATTAATATTGCTGATCACGTGATTCACCATTGCCCCTTTGTCCAATTCAGGACATGAATTCCATCGTTCAGATCTGGTCAGTTTTGGAGGTGCAAGAAAAGCATTTTCCCTGATAATAAGCCTTTCAAAAATTTCAACGTTTTGATTTTGCCTGGACTTTTTTTTAAAGGAGGAGTTGTTTTTCAAAACATCCTTAATATTTAAAGGCTCAAGAAGGACGATTTTGGCTGCCCCAAGGGAAGCTGAGCCTCCTTTTGAGTCGGTGTTTTTTTTACAGCAAGATCTAAACGAAAGCCTGGCTAACACTTCTGATTGTAGTTTCCGAGCTCGATTGTAAGAGATGGATAATATAGTTGCTAGGATGTCGCCCATGTCGGTGAGGACCAGGAACATGAGAGGGATACCAAACAATGCATACACCATGCACAAGTATTTCCCAAGTCTCGTCACAGGATAAATATGACCGTAACCTGAAACCAAAGAAAACCAGAGAAAACTGTTTTAAATATTATTTGTTTTTCTATGGCATTTCAATTTGAACAAAACTAATGAATAGGCATATAATAGTTGCTTAGAAGTTCAGTTTTTTTTTATTAATGTTATATTGGAGCATTAATTGTATAACTTTGCTAGTTTTCTTTGTCCACTTATTGATATCTTTTCTGAAAATACATTTTGTTTTAAATAAATAAAATATGCATATATCTTTTTTTAATGAACCTTTTGTGTGCATTTAAGACAGGAAGACAAAAAAAAATAATCCTCCTGCTTCCTTGTCTTTCCATTACAGATGTTAAACCAGTGTTTCTCAACCTTGGCGACTTTAAGTCCTGTGGACTTCAACTCCCAGAATCCCCCAGCCAGCAGAGCTGGGAATTCTGGGAGTTGAGGTCCGCAGGACTTAAAGTCGCCAAGGTTGAGAAACACTGTTAGACCATTTTGATACTTTTTTCCCTCTCAAAAAGAGCTGGGCAGATCAGAGTTTTCATTGCAAAACATTGAGATATCATGTATTGTTAAGGCCTGCAAAAATCTCCAGCCGGCTTCTGTAACCCTAAATATTTTCATTGGATGGTTTTGAGAAATATGGCTAAAAATACACATTTGCAATATGGAATGTAGGTTTTAGCTACTTAAAACCTTTCTTTTGTTAACCCTGGCTGATTTTGAAGGGGCCCATTTTTATATCAGTCATTTAGTTCTGTTACAATGGAGAATTGCCTCGTTTTTGTTTTAGAATATTGGAATATTTCCACAGTTTACATGGAATGTTATTTATTTTCATATTAATCTGCCCAATCACTGGATCATCAGTAGAGGCCCTCCTATTATATCACTTCTTGGGGATTTATTTAATATCAGTCAAGAAGTAGTACTTATCTGCAGAAAACTCTTCCCTAGAGAAAGAGTATGTGCCAAAGTGATTAATATTTAGAGACATGCTAAAAAAAATCAATTTATTCACCACAACATTCCATATTTAAACATGGCATTTCTGTCTGTGTCTTCACCTGTTTAATTACATGTGTGCTGCATGATCTTTGAACATTCCTAAGTACAGTAATATGTTCTCTGAAAAAAATATTAACAAGCAGATTGTGATTAGCCTATGGGGCTTAACTTTATAGTTTAACCTTGCATAGGATGTGTCTCCTTATCCCAAATTGCTAGGAAGCTGTTTCCCCAACTCTGTCAAAATAGTCTCCATCATAAATGGCACCCCAAACCCTGTGTAGGACTGTGTTACATAGAATGCAAAATCCAAGCAATGTGGTGAAATTTAGCACTCAATAGGGGAACCTTACTAATGGCACACCCTACTTTTCACTTTCCCAATTTTGTAGCCAAGGTGATGTGTATGTCCTGTTAAGCTCACACCTGTAAGCAGCGCTGAGCAAGGGTGATTTTTCAGGCGAAAGAGAACAGTTAATTGCTTTAAGTATCTTTCTGTCTCCTTTTTGTCCTTTAATCATAGTCATCAGAAGGACTTAACCCAGCTGGTGTTCTCCTAAAAATTTGAACAAAGCATCTACTCAAATACTAACATTTTGTGTCTAACAATATTGTTCCTCTTTCCTCTTTCAAAAGTGTTGGCTTCTCCTAGTTAATTCAGAATACATACAATGACTTTGCATCCTATTATGATCTCTGGCTTTCTTTGACTGCTAGACTAATCCAGAGCTACTTGTCCCCAAAAGCTTCAGGTTCATGGATCAATGGCAATTAGCTTCCATGGCAGTGTGGCTTACTATGAGTGAGTGGTGGGCTTCCTTGTACAGTTTTAGCCACTCTGAGAACAGACTGCTGGACTAGATCTAATCTGATATCTCATCCAATATCTTCCCTGTGGTCAGAATTGAGTGTCTGGACTGAAGTGCAAGTTCAAAGTTTTTTCAAGCATCTCTGAGATCCAGAGGCAGAACTTTTATTTGAACATAAGCTTCTTCCCACTGCGTCATGTGTCCGTGTAAGTCTTTTCTCCATTACTTTTCATCATTTAAGTCAGGGATGTCTAATTCACAGCCCATGGACCAGATGCGTCACAAGCTGGGCATTCCCATGCCCGGTTTAGAGAAGGGGGAAAAAGTCCCAATACGACAGCGCCATGATGGTGCGAGTTTGACACCCCTGACTTAAGTCAAGGGATAAATAAGCAGCAGTGCATAGGGAAACCTAAAAGAGTGGTTTAAGGCTGAAAGTCATACTTAAATGATTAGGTTTATTGTAGTGAACAAAAGTCTTGGAATATGTGATGATTTGTACTATTAAATGAAATCTTAAAGAACAGACAAAATATGTAACTGAACTAGCTAGTTTGCTCAGATAAAAAGGCAGCTTCTTCCCTTGTTCCAAATGCACTTAATATTTAATATTCTGCACAGATTTAGTGGACGCGATGAAACAAATTCACCAAGCAGCCTTGTAATTTAGGAAAGCAACATCGATATAAAAACATTTCTATAGCTAAAGACAGCTTTATTGAAAAAGTAGTTTGGTTATTACTTAGCATCTGTATGTTTTTTATTTGTGTGTGTGTGTGTCAGTGGTGGTTTGCAGGCAGCACGCCCCAGGCCGGAACACTGGATACCGTTCCGGTACAGTGCTCCGGAGGGCCCCCCACCTGCCCTCACTTCTAACCATCCTTTAACATCTTCAGCGCTTCTGCGCATGAGCACAGTGCATACATAACCTGCGTGATGCTCCGCTGAGCAGCTGGAGTGTCATGAAGGCTCACAGAAGTGCCAAGATGCACACGTGCACTGTGCACATGTGCATGCGCACTGCGCGCATCCACATGGATGCCAGCAAGCCAGTTCCAACCGGACCGAATGGAAGGGAATCCACAACCCATTACTGGTGTGTGTGGGTGTGGGTGTGTGTGTGGGTGTGGAAGGGAGTGAAAATAAAAGAATACTTGAAAGAATACTAACAATAATAGCCTTAACTATGTCCATTGAAGTGTCTCTTTGGCATGGAATGAGGCAGATCAAATAGTCTCAACCATGAGCCATAATTGTTAAAACTTCATGCTGTTTTTATTTGGCTTCTAAAGTTGAATATAATATATAATAATGACAATTTTAACAGTTGGATGTTGCAGACTAAAGATTATTTTCCGTGCAAGAACTGCATCCTGTTGTTCATATATTTTAGAAGAAAATTGTAAGAAAAATCAATGCAAAGAAGAGATGTAATTTACCATTAACTCCAAATGCTTTATTGCATGGATTTCTACGTTATTATGTATCAACATTTAATGATTTTTTTCTGTATTGCTGTAAACAATAATTACAAAATATTGACATAATCTCAAGCGAGAGATCTCTGAAGTATGTAAACAGCAAAAGCATTAAAATTCAGTGACATACTGAATTTGCAATGAAAAGCAAATGGGAAAAAATGTCAAAAGGCTGTTCATATTGCATGCAAATCTCTTTTAAAAAATACCGAATATCAATATGATACTGACAGCCACAAACTATTGGAGAAATCGCTATTATTATACTTGTATAACCATACATGTACAGTTTGTAAATTTGATTATTAAATCAATTTAACTTTATTAATTTACAGCTAAAACCTAAAAAACTTATCTCTATAAAGGTGCAGAAGAAATTGTTTACAAAATGTTAGTGATAATATTCTAACAGTTCGTTATGAAAATATAGTAAAATAGAATATATACAAGATAGAAAATATAAAGACAAAATATATAGGCAAAATATATAGAGAAAATAGAAGATCTATCTATCTATCTATCTATCTATCATCTAACTATCTATCTATCATCTATCTAATCATCTATGGTGCTCTTAACCATCCTAATAATCAAACCCAAAGCCTTCTCATAACAGTAGCAACTGATCAAAATTTTACTGCTCAATTTTGGAAATTTTAATGGAAAAGCCAATAATAAACAGCAAAATGACTTTAGTTTTGGGTCAGCAGGGTCAAGCAGTAAGAAGTAAGGTTATGAAGACTGCATAGATGGAGAAGTGAAGTTAAAACTGGCCTATTGACTCGGTTGTAAAGTGGAACAGAAATCTTCTAGACTGGATTGTTATTATATCTCTCCCATATTTTAAAGATAAACATTACTAACATGATGGGTTTTTTTTTTCCTATATGAGGCAAAAGTAATTCTATAGAGATACTTGGGAAGCATGATTTCAGATCTGCAATTCTGTACGTCTAGAAGAAGAATTTTCTCTTTCTTTTCTTGCAAGGCTTGTTTATTCCAAAGGACATTAGGAATGAGGCTAAAAAGCCACAGGAGAACAGATCATTAGCTGTTCTTTCCCTCCAGTGGAAGGAAGCATATCAGCCAAAGTAAGCTGAGTCAGCAAGGCACCCAAAATTATTCTCTTTCAAACTGCTGTGAAAGGCTAACCAAGTTCTAGGCCAAAGAAGCACATTTGGAGTTGAGCAGGACTCACAATAATGTCCTGATGAATTTCAACTGAATGGTTTAAAATGTGAATGATCAGAATATGCATAGAATTGGGCACCAAACAACAGTATCAGTAGTGGGTTCCTATCGGTTTAGACCAGTTCGGCTGAACCGGTAGTGGTTTGGCGGTCTGGGTTGCTGGAACTGGCAGCGACCCAGGCCTGCCACACCCCCCAACCTGCCATCTTGTTTTTCAATTCTGCGCATGCACAGAACAATTTTAATTATATGGCGCATGCACCCACAGTGCGCATCAAATGCACAGCACGCACAACATGCACATGAGCAAACAGGCAGTAGTGCCTGCTGGAACCCATCCCTGAACAGTATGTTTAACACCTTAGTACGAAACTTTAAAATGGATGCAAAATGTTATATGTTCCTATTGGAACTGACAGATGTAATGGCTGCACTGATAACTTTGTGAATTTAATTTGTAATCTCTTGAGTTTACTGTAGCCAAGAAGTAGATGACCGGAAATAGCTACTTAAATATTTAAACATCTTTATTTGCTTGATGGAATTGCTATTTCCATGAATGCTGGCAATGTTGCTTGGTGAAGAGTAACATCTTTGCTTTCATTGGGGAGTAACTTTTCTGCTTAAGAGCAATTTATTTCTATAATCTCATCTTTGACTCTGGGAGAAATATACTAACAATCTATCTAGTTCCTTAATTGTCTACAAAGCATATGCTAGGAATATTATGACATTACCAGACTGAATGAATCTGAAATCTTCATCCTGTTCTTTGTATTTTGTTTTTTTTGTTTTTTTTTTTCAGTAGTATATTTTATTTATTTCATTTTCATTTTCATTTTATACAATCACTTATATACTGTGCATAAAAAAAAGAGAAAAAAAAACCAAAAAACCCAACATAACACTTCATTCCCCCATACACCCTCTCTTCTCCCCCTCCAACTTTCCTTTCACCCCTCCAGCATTCCCCTCTTCTACTTCCCTTCCCCCTCAGACATCTCCCCCTCCCTCCATCTCACCCTCCTTACATTCCCTCTCACTCCCTCTTTACTTCTCCCTTCTCTTTCCCTCTTCTCCTCACTTTGGTGTATCCATACAATTCAGTTTGTTTTTAAAATAAAAGTAGAAAAAGAAAAAAAGAAAAAAAAGAAAAACGAGACGCAGTATACAAGTGAATTCTTATTGTTCTAAGGATTGAAACTGTAATTCCACCCTCCCCCCTCCCCCCTATAATCCCCCCTCCCTAACCCCCTTACGGCTTCGCAGGTCCCATACCCGGCATAATTCTTTAACAAGCATTTGAGTATAATAAGGCCAGCTAACTTTAAAATTAAAAAAAGTAAAATAAAAGTAAAACCAAAAAGAAAAAGGAAAAATAGTAGAAAATAAGAAATTAAAAAAGAAAAAACACACACTCACACACAAAAAGAAGAAAGAAACAAAAAGGGTCAATAAACCCACTACGTTAACACAGCTTCCCATTATCTGTAAATCTTAAACAATGTAGCTCATTCCAAATTTCGGTTATTTTGCTACTTGCAGGGTTTCAAACTGTATTAGAGCCAGGTAGGTTGATCAATTAGGATTCCCCAACTAAATATCTCATTGCTTTGTCTATCTATTCAGACCTTTAATTTATCTCTTTTTTATCCAAATATCCAAACCTTTCTATAACACCATTAAACTCAAGTACTTCTTTCATTTTTCATTTCCAACACTTCCCTTTCTATCCTTACCCACCTCCACATATAAATTTTTTACCTTCCACCCTGCCTTTATCCATATCCACATATATATTTTATCCACATTCATTGCTCCTCCCATGTTTACTCCACTTTCCTGAAGATTCTCCGACCAATCTTTCTTAACCTTATATTGAGATAGCAACTCAAACAAACATCAGCTTGCGTTCTAGCCCCAGGTAATCTAATTAAGCTTTCGCTACCCTTCCCTCTCCCACGCACCTCCCAACTCCGTTCGTCCCAAACCACAACTCAAAAAGATCACAATTTCCGCTCTCCTCGCCTAAGAAAATAATTCATGCGCAATTTGAGTTAGAGTTCAGACAAAACTTATGTACAATGTATGTCCACAATCAGCAACGCTTCTTTCAGTCTCCATGTCTCATCATCGATATGCCACTTTTCCATTTTATCCCAGACGGAAATCATAAAGCTTTAAGAACATCGCTTAGTCTTTATTCTTTAGTCTTCTGCCCTTCCGGAAGAGAAAAGCAACACCCTCCGCCTTGTAGCCACGTGTCTCGCTGTTTGTCTTCTCCTTCTCCTTGTCTCTCTCCAGGTCCGGATGAATCAGGAAGTCCCGCCTTCAGGGTCTCGTAGTAAAATTTTCGGGCTTCACAGACAGAATTAATGCGGTGTTTTTGGTTGCCAAATGTAACTGTAATACCAGCTGGGACTTCCCATTTGTATGGAATCTGAGAATTTCTGAGTTCTTCGGTTAAGAAAGCGTACTGTTTCCTTGTTCTTAATATTTGAAATGGTATCTCTTTAAAAACAATCAAGTCCTCCCCATCAATTCTCAACCTCTTTCCGTAAAGCCTCTGTATTATCTCATTTCTGGATTCCCTTGTGGTAAAGTATATTATTATGTCTCTCGGAAGCTGTCGCTGTTTTGCTACCCAGGAATTCTGGCGGTAAATTCTTTGAATCTGCCAATCAAAGTTAAGTCCCGGACTTCCCACCAAGCGGCTGAAAGCCTCAAAGAAGGTCTGTTTCAAATTCTCCTGTTGGTTTTCACGCAGTCCTCTAACTCTTATCGCAAAGGCAGTCTTATCATAATTTATCATGACAAGTTCTCTTTGAGCAGTTTCAATATCCTGTTGTAACGTTTGAATTTTTGATATCAGATTAAGGTTAGTTTCTTCCAAAAGTTCCAATTTGTCCTCCGTTTCAGCAATATAATCTGTCATGACTGTCATTACTCCGATCATATCCTGCTTTGCCTGAGCAATTTTAGCATCAAATTGATCACATAAATCCGATATCAGTTGATTAATCTCCTGTCTAAAATCATTAAGCGTTTTGAGAAGAAATTCTTGTGTTAACAAATCTCCCGTGGAGGGTGTAGGAGACAAGGGTAGCGGCTTCATAGCAGTTTTTGAAGATATGTTATTAAGGAAACGCTTCTGTTTAGATTTGGGAGCCATTCCAGAATAAAAATAAAAGACAAGCAATCAAGCGAGCCAAAAATCAAAGTCTCTGCTCCCCTCAGTTAATCTTTTAGCAATTAGTACGGAGAAGCCTTCAGGAGGGTAGGACTAACTAAGTACGTCACATCAAACACAAAAGCTACGAGATCGCCATCTTGTGACACAGCTAAAAAAGAAAGGGAGCCTTTTGCGAAGTTGAAGCTGGTATTTTAAATAGTAATGGAAGAAATTCCTCGGGAATGGTCCCCGCCCGGATTGGCTTTTAAATAGCTTAGCTTTGTCCTGGGGGGGGGGGCAATCTGCCTAGGCTGCAAAAAAGGCAGCGCGGAAAACTGGCCGGAGTAAAGGCTCAGCTAATGTTGAACCTCTTCTCCATTCACAGCAAAAAGAAAAGCTATGAATTACAAAGAGATCCTAACGACTGACCTTCTCCCTGCCCCTTTCTGCCAGAAAGGGGAGATATCTATAGATCTTATAAGATATACGAACCAGAGTCCTGGCAGGAGCTTTATTGAGCTCCTGACGGCGGCAGCTCCTCCCCCCGAAGCCATTGTATTTTGTTTTTGACGTTTTAAGAATATGGCACCCATTTTTCTTGTTTGCCCTCCTAACTGGAAAATTAACTTAATTTCTTTGAGTTTTCAGGGATGTAATTGGTGATCTAAACATGTCTAAGTTTTAGGGCATCTATTTTTTCTCTTAGATCCAACACCCCCAGCTTGAAATGAAAAGTTGCTCTTATAAAAGTGTTCCACAGGGTCTACAAATGGGGAGCTTAGGCCGGTCTCAAGCAGGCTAGAATTGCTCATTTCTATATGTTGTTGGAGGGGCGCAATGGCTCAGTAGTTAAGACGCTGGACTTGTCCGTTGAAAAGCTGACAGTCGGGGTTTAGCACTGTGGGATGGGATGAGCTCCCATTACCTGTCCCAGCTCCTGTGGCTTAGTAGTTTGAAAGCATGCAAGTGCAAGTAGTTAAATAGGTACCACTTCATTGGGAAGGTAACAGTGTTCCGTGTGCCTTCGGCATATAGTCATACTGGCCCAATGACCATGGAAGGGTCTTCAGACAACACTGACCCTCACAGCTAAGAAAAAGAGATGTCCAACTGCAGTCATATCCTAGAGTTGGATTCAACTAGACAGGGGAAACCTCTACCTTTATATGTTGTTGAGCTGCAGCTTTTAGCATCCCTAGTAACTTCAATAAACATGGCTGAGTGAAGTGATGATATATAGTTATAATTTGGCAAGATTCTAACTGGCATGCATACTAATTGAAGGCTAGGACAACATCAGGAATCAATCCTGTTAAATCTCACAGGACAGGACTCACCTGCATATTTTCACATTATAGACTTAGATTGCATTAATATCCACCACAAACTACCATAAATTGTTGCTTTATTTTATTATTGCAATTAAAAATAAAGGAGACAGAGTGGGAGCCTTGGTAAAAAGCTTGGATGGCAATTTAAGTAGCAATACAGGTGCCAATTATGAGAAGACATACCATATTTTTTATTTAATTACAGTAGTTGTTTCCAATTTTAATGAGGAATTTGAAAAAAAAAATTTACACTTTTTATTCTCAATTTGTTTGATGACCTTTGGGGGGGGGGTATATAAATTAAGAATTGGCTATCACTGAATGAGCACTTTGGGGGAAGGGTTCCTTCAAAGCAAATATCATTTCCGTTCTAACCAGTAAAACAGAGCAGCTGCAGAGCTTCACTTGATTAAAGTGCCTTCTGTGTATGCATGGAAGTCACTGTTGATGAAGCAAGCAACCAACTGAATCAGCTCTGCCTCAAAGTTTCATTGAGATGTTGCTGCCAGCCTTCATGAGGTGTCATAAAAAGATAGAACAATTTGTTTTGACTTGGAAAACCATACTATGAACAAGTGAGGTTAATAAACATCTGGAAAATTATCAACTTCATAATGATGTTGGAACTAAGACCTAACACATATACTATAATTTTTGGTAAGGAAACTCATTCTTATATCCATATTAGTATGTCCTAATTTTTTTCTGATGACTTTTTTCTACACAGTAAGTGCATAAAACAAAATATAGGTAGTCCTTGACTTATGACCACAATAAAGCCCAAAATTTCCATTGCTAAGGAAGATAGCAGTTAAATGAGTTTTGTCCCATTTTATGACCTTTCTTACTACAGTTGTTAAGTGAATTGCTGCAGTTGTTAAGTTGGTAACACAATTATTACGTGAATCTGCCTTCCTCCTTGACTTTGCTTTTCAGAAGGTCACAAAAGTGATCACATGACACTGGGACCCTGAAACAATCATAAATACATGCCAGTTGCCAAGTGTCTGAATTTTGCTCACATGTCCATGGGGAATGCTGCAACAGTCATGTGTGAAAAATGGTCATAAGTCACTTTTTTCAGTGCCACTGTAACTTTAGTCACTAAACAAATGGTTGTAAGTCAAGCACTACCTGTGTGGACAGACCTAACCAAAATGGGGGTGGGGGAGGGGGGGTTAATGTATTCTGAATCCCAAAGAAGCAGGACAGTGGAGTGTTGAAAGTGGAACAAATCTAAAATCCAAGGCTTTTTTATTAAGTTCCACATTCACTGCAATCTTCTCTCTTTCAAGTCAAGCTTTTCTTCACTCCAGCTACTGATAGTACCCCGAAGGAGCACCTGTATAAACAATCCATGCTCATCCTGCTATCATTTTCAATAAACAAGCTCAGAGACCTTGAGATGTAGATCAAATGCTCAGGGAGGAAAAAAAGAAAAACAATGTTTCCAAGCCTCCAAGCCTCTAAGTGGCAGTGTTACTTCTTTTCTTCTACTTTTCTTCTCTTTATATTCCAAACTTAAGGAGAAAAAGAAAAATTCTTAAAAAGAAAATGCTATAGAGCATTGAAAAAAGAAAAAGAAAAGACGTCTTAATAAGTATTGAAAAAAGAGCTGCTTAACCTCTTCTGTCTTCAATTTTAACTTTACTTTTGATCTTTTGGGGGGTTCTCTAATAATAAAATTTATCTCACCAATTCGACACACTTTCTCTCCTGCTTTCCTTCCGTTCTGGAGCTGTCCCATCTTTCAGCAGCTTTAATGGCTGCTTCTCTGTCTCTGGAAAAAAAGGGCTTCTCCTGGATCTATCAGGGACTTTGCGATGTCCCTGGGATCAGCAGGATGTGCCCTTCTCTATCACCGTCTCTGCGGGATGGTTTAGGTCCAAAAGGACCGTCCAGTGACAGAGATGTCGACAGCGATCTTGGAGCTTCAAGATAGCACGGCGTATCGTCGCGACGTCAGGCACGCCTTGAGAACCCAACAGTTAGTTATTATGACTGTTGTCAGGATCCTCAAGACATACAGTATTTGAAGGGAGGGTAAATATATGCAATGCAAAACAGAAAGCCTGTTTATGCCAACCAATATAAGTGAGAGTGTTTATCTTCTTGAATGACCTGTACTGAAAACTTAGGTCTTCAGAAGGATTACACTTATGTTTACTTGGAGAACCTAACCTTGTTTATTGAGGCTCCCAATCATAAATGAAATTATTTATATCTTCAAGGAAATGCAAGTGGATGCATAATATGAATAAAAGGACAAGCACGTATGTGCTAGATCCATCAGAAAACCCATTGCCAATATGCTGAACATATTGGCAATGGGTCTGACGATGGGTCTAGCACATATGTGCTTGTCCTTTTATGCATAGAGTGCACTATTTGGGCAAAATATTGCCACATGATTTGGGATTCTGGCATCATCAGTAAAACTCCTGATAACTTTAGCCCACTTTTGAATGGGATATTAAATTGACAAAGCTTCATGTCCACTGATGATATTTTCTAGAAGGTCTTTGTTACTGCAGTAATTGCACTACACACTTACTCAAAAGTAAATCCCACTGTATTTAGCAGGAGTTACTGCCACATAACTGTGAAGTGAAAGACAGTTGTAGAGGTCTGCGTAACTGGTGTTATTTAAATAATCTGGGGCCTTGGATCACATGTGCTGACTTTAAAGGGCTCTGAATTTCATTGACGCTTTTTCTGCTTTACCTTTGGTTAGACCAAGTACGTTTATTGCAAAATACTTCATACAAATCATACTGACCTACTGTGGTGAAGACAGTGCAGCAGAAAAAGAGAGAGCCAAGGAAGGACCAATTCTGTGAGGGATCAGTAAACCACGAAAAGTCCATTTGCTTGATCAGCTCATGTGTCCTGTTTGTAAATATCTCATTGTTGGTCTCATTATCTGTTAATAAGTAAGCGAGATGCTGTGATTAGTAAATGGAAAATTAAAGACTACAGACTACTGCTGCGTTACATCCATAGAACTATGACATGTTGTGGCAATGAAACATGGGAGGCGGCTTAGGTAAACACGAGTAAGTCTTTCATTGACAGGAAACAACTCCCTCTGATTTTGTAGCTTTCCTCTTTATGAATGTGGCTACTCTCTATACTCAATGTTAAGAGAAATGCACAGTTCATTTGGCCATTTATGCTCCAGAATTAGCCTCTGGTATTAACAAGAAAACTTTAATCTGCTTTACGGATTAACTTCTTTCTCAGAGTAATAGCTGGTGACATTGAGAAAATGTTGAAGGAATGTTAAGGAAAAAAAACCAGATTCATTTAGCACTACTAACAAAAAGCATACAAAAATATTGTTACTGAACATTTAAAAAGTAGATCAATCTTGAAAACATTCTTAGCATGTTCATTTTTTTAGAGTATCTCTTTCAACAATCATTATACTTTTGTTAGATTCAATCTCCTCACAAATGTGCATGCTGAAGTGGTTCCATTATCCCCAGGGACTAGTGGAGGTTTAAGGAATACTTTAGGATTAAAACATTTACGATCTACTTTTTGTAAATGCTAAGCACAATCTATGGTAGAGTAAATTTCTAAGTCATGCTTTGTTTTATAGCTATTTTTCACATTCCTGTTTCTATTCCTAACAATGTTCCACAAATCATGAAAAGTACGGGAATGATATTGGGGAGGCAGGGCAGAGAATCAGAGGGTAAATCTGCTGCAGAACTAAGAAATCCTTTCAACTTAAGCAAGAAAAATATAATGCTAAAGAAACTCAAAATGTATTTACATATTCAAAACAAGAAGAGAATGGTGATATATTGGGTGCAATTAACTTGGTTGACTCCTTTGCTAACATTGCAAACTCTTACCTGACAAATCTTTTGAAAGATTCCAAAGTTTCAGCATGAAGGTCCTGTATGCTTCCTCTTTATGGCTTTCTCTGCAGCCTTCCACGTGAGAAAACATGAGAGCTCCTAGAAGAGCATAGACCACCAGAGAACAAATGAAGCAAGCATGGGGAAAGATAGCCCAGAATACCTGACAGCAAGTCCTTTCCTTTGGCTGAGAAGGAGACGTTCTTGACTTCATCTTTGCCAAACTTTTCATCAACAAGACCAAACGGAAGGCTTCATGAACAGAGAGAAAACATCTCTGGAACTCAAGCAGAGCGTCTTCTTTGACCAACCCAAACCTGTATTCTACTTCTGTTTCATAGCTAAAGAGCTCCTCATTTTATAGCTGGAATTATTTTTATGATATCCAAAGAACCTGGATAGAGATTGCAACCCAACTGTGATTTAAAACAATTGTCTGTCAGATGCTAATATGATGTGCAGAAGAAATATTGATTTTTCTCAAGTGCTGTAATGCGTGGATATGACGAGCAACTATACGCATCAAGGCTTATCACCATCTGATATTTGAAGGAAGAGGCTATTTGTTTATAGAGCTATGTCGTTTGCAATTCCCTGCCCTTTGGCAACAGCCAAAGCAAAATTTCCAGTAAGAGAAGACAAATAGCAAAGAATAGATAATGAGTCCATATAAGCAGGTAATGGATCTTAGTACAATTGGGGATATTCCCCAAGGAGTGTAGAAGCAACATCTAATTTATTGCCCACAAGAAAGCTACTGGACTTGATACTCTACTAACTACTCTGTCTTCCTCTTCTCCTCTGGTACCAGTTCACTTTTGAGGCATTTGCTCTGTGCAGAACATGTGTATGCTGAACATACATGAGTTAGAATGTGTTCTTTGTGTAAAATTAACCCTGAATATACTGTTGGGTGAAAGAGGAAAAACATATCTTGTCTTTTCCCCAACTTTATATCAGTTTGGCAAGCCCTTTATTTTTTGTAATTTAAAAACTGATATATCCCAACTTAGTCCTAAAGCACAATTCAGTTTAGCTAGAATTCTTACTACATACTGTACTGGGAAACATGTAGCACAATTTTATTCTCATATTTTGCAAATATGGTCCATCCCTTGCCTCATGAAATGGATGAATATCAGTTCTATCCTTAAGCTAGGTAAACCCAACATAAAATCTTAGAGCTCCCCACGAATCCCTCTTTTGAGTTTTGTATATAAATTACTGGAAAGACTACTCTACAATAGGATTAGTCTACTCTTGCTTGAAAATGTGTTTGTTGAGCAAGCAGGCCTCTTGCCCTAACCATAGTTGTACTGATCAGTTATCTCATTAATTACATACATAGAAGAAGGATTTCAAAAAGAACTTAAAACCTCTTTGCTTTTGTGAACTTAACTGCGGCACACA
This sequence comes from Thamnophis elegans, assembly GCF_009769535.1. Classification (NCBI taxonomy): domain Eukaryota; kingdom Metazoa; phylum Chordata; class Lepidosauria; order Squamata; family Natricidae; genus Thamnophis; species Thamnophis elegans. The sequence goes on from NC_045550.1 coordinate 12,704,568, forward strand.
ACACTTTTTGGAGACTAGGTGTCATCTATAAACTCTTTCGAGTAATAGCCTACAAGAAAATCACTCGGTTCATACAGTATATAGCATGTTCACCAACAGGAAGTTCTGTGTAATTATGGGAAACAATATTAGTAATGAGAAGACACTCAACAACAGCCTACTCCAAGGATTAGCATTAGCACCGCTCTTGTTCAACTTATATATAGTCAATTTAACCTGAAACTCATTCCAGCAAATTTGGGTATGCAGATGATTGGGCATTAGCCATACAGAGCAAGTCCATGGAATATACTGAAGAAACACTGACAGCTGATCTAGCTATCTTAAGACAGTATTTTTGCAAATGGAGACAAACTGAAGTAAGACTGTAGTAACATGCTTCCACCTCACCAGCAAGATGGCTCACCATGAACTAAGAGTGTACAGTGTGAGAATACTCTTCTTACTCATAGCAAATACCCACAATACCTAGGGGTTACTCTCAACAGAACATTGTCCTTCAGAGAATACCTGAAGCCTGCAAAAGCTGTGTGATTCTACCTGGGGTTCCTCGGCTTCTATCTTGCAATCTTCAGCTCTTGGACTCATCCTTTCAACAGCAGAACATTTTTGCCCAATCGATCTATATCTAGCTGAATCACACTATGTGCAACATATTGGACGCAATAGGAACTAACCAAGGGGTGAAATTCAGCAGGTTCTAACAGGTTCTGGAGAACCGGTGGCGTAAATTTTGAGTAGTTCGGAGAACCGGCAAATATCACCTCTGGCTGGCCCCAGAGTGGGATGGGAATGGAGATTTTGCAATATCCTTCCCCCAAGAGTGGGGTGGGAATGGGGATTTTGCAGTATCCTTCCCCTGCTACCCCCACCAAGCCACACCCACAGAACCGATAGTAAAAAAAAAAAAATTGAATTTCACCACTGATCTAACCCCACTTCTTGATTACCGGCTTTGATGTTCCTCCATCTCATCTACAAAAGGAAAACAGACTACTATGAGAGTATAAGAAAATGATAAGCAATATTCACCTGCAATCAATGCAGCTATCACTGATGCTATAAACAGCAGGCTTTATTCTAGGCATTTACCTATTAGGGCATGCCAGAAACTTTGCTGTTGTTAATTGCGAAGTCGTGTCTGACCCACCGTGACCCCATGGACAATGTTCCTCCAGGCCTTCCTGTCCTCTACCATCCCCGGAGTCCATTTAAGCTCACGCTGACTGCTTCGGTGACTCATTCTCTGGCGTCCCCTTCTTATTTTGCCCTCACTCTTTCCCAGCATGAGGCTCTTCTCCAGTGAGTCTTTCCTTCTCATTAGGTGGCCAAAGTATCTGAGTTTCATCTTCAGGATCTGGCCTTCTAAAGAGCAATCAGGGTTGATCTCCTCTAGGATTGACAGGCTTGATCGCCTTGCAGGCCAGAAACTTACTGAATAACAACTTCAATCTGCTTCAGGCCTGGACACAAGAAGGGTCGTCTTCTGTTCTTCCAGAGTGTTATAACATTCCCTGCTTTACAACTGAGCCAAAATGATTCAAATTTACCCCATAATCCTCAATAGGGTTAGGACTCAACATGGCAGGTATGCTAGTCTCCTCCATAAATGGGGAAAGCACTCCTCTTTGGAATGAAGCTGTGGGGCTCCAAAGCGACGTATTGTGAAACTGTGTTCTCTGAGTGTGTATCAGGGAAATCCCAGAGACTTTCTGTATACAACTCCATCAACTATTACTATATAGTTTACCTTTGAATTTGTAAACAGAGTAAGTAGTTTCATATTTGCCGTTTGAGAATGTAGCTGCAATGTGCTTTGAACATTGCCATACACTAAATAAATACGTTTAGCTTTCAAAATTTTCTAATTATGAGCAAAAGTCATAAAAGCAACATCATGAAATAATCATAAACAACCTGGATTGATAGTTAAAACCAAAACACTAAAATGTTACCTTAAAATCATGGGAACTGGACCAAAGTTTATTAAAACTGAGATGTTTCGTTACCCATCCAAGTAATTTCTTCAATTAAAATGAAAATTTTGTTAGGCAGAGAATCAGATCAACTCTTGCCCTACAGACTGCAGCAGGATTCTCTGTCCATCCAATTTTTCATTTTGACTGAAGAAGTTACTTGGATGAGTAACAAGAGATCTCCGTTTTAATAAACTTAAGTCCAGTTCCCATGATTTAATATTTTTGGCCTGGATGATTGAAACTTTATTTACAAAAGTATTACCGTGCCATGTTATCAGAGAATCAGAATTAAATTAATTTTAAGAACCAGTAGGAAATAATCACAACCAACTGTATTTCATAGGACAAAGTGTTCCATAACTTGAGTGTAACTATTGACAACTCTGAATAGTTTATCCCATTATATTCAAATATTCTTAAATGACAACTGCATATATCTTCATTCAGAATTCCAAGATCAAAAAATTAGTCAAGACAGGACTATAAGTTTTTGAGATGATAAAGCAAACACTTATTGTAGCGACATGTCCAAACCTTCAGTCATATGGAGGCTCTCTGAATTTGTTTGTGGCTCACAGATGTTGTTAAATGTCTTTATTGTCATCCACCATATTAATAAAATCTAGATTTATTTTTTAAAAAAAATGTTTTATTGTATAAAGATGTGCTATTCTGAAAATGTTCTTTTTAAGTCGGGCGAACAATGCTTTGTAGACAAATGTAATTCAATGAATTCTACAGATAATTGCGGAATTATAATGTGTGCAGTTTCTTGGATCACCAAAGTTAGGAAGCTCTTTTTCTGAATGCTGAAAAGCTTTTAGATAATCAATAACAACTCTCCTTGCATTATTTTATCAATGAGCCGCTTGGATGCTTATTATATTTGGCAACTGTACTTCAAGCATTAAGTGCTTATGTTTCTATATTCATTGTTTATACATATGCATTAGAGGTCCTCCCCCCCCCCCTAAAAGAATTTATGAAACAAGGAGCAACCATTCCAACATGGCACAGAATTGTCTTTAGAAAGGAAAACAGGGAAAGCCTAGTTACGGAATTAAATGTAGCGGTTGTGGCAAGGAGAATATCTGCGCCATTACAACTAATGTTCCTGTGGTAATCATTCCTGAACCTTGGCTGTATCTTGACTTTAAAAAAATATTCCATTGGAACAAAATAAAACATCAAAACATAAACTACAAAAGTACAGAATAAGAATGATTGCATCTTGCTCTGACTCGCAATAGTATATTTACATCAGTGATGGGATTCAAATTTTTTTACTACCGGTTCTGTGGGCGTGTCTTGGTGGGTAGGGCATAGCTTGGTAGGCGTGGCTTGGGGTATGTCAGGGGAAGGTTACTGCAAAATCCCCATTTCCTCCCGATCAGCTGGGACTCGGGAGCAGAGAATAGATGGGGGCGGGGCCAGTCAGAAGTTGTATTTACCGGGAAATGAAGAAGGCGGGGCTTAGCAGTGAGAAGATGGAGTTTTAGGCTACTCCTGAAATTCCTCTATACCAAAGGATTTTTGGACGGGTTCTTTGAACCCCAGCTGTCCCGAAGACGACAGTGGAGGTGGGGAGGGACCCAGGACCCCAGAGATAATCGCAAATCTCTGGGGGAGGGTATTAACTCCCCGTGCCAATTCCTTTTTGGATTAGCTGTGTGCTAACTGAAACTGCAGGTCGCCCCTAAGAATGGAAGAAGTGATATCATCTGGTAAGCTGATTTTATTATCCAAGAGAGATTGTTCCTGTTAAAAATTAAGCTAATTGAAAACCAAACAACAAGAAGACCAGCGGCGAATTAGCTTTTCTAATGGATTTATGACTGGTGGTTACTTTACCTCTTAAATGCTTCAAGAAACTCCGCGATACTCTCCCCCCTCTGAATCTCCCTAAGTGGACCGTAAAACTTATCTCCTACTAACTAGCCCGTCACGATTCGACATTTTTATTACTTTACTATCCAGCTCTGTTTACAACTAGATAAGATTGACAGCCGGTAAGAGACTAAAAAAAAAAAAAAAAGTAAAAAGTGCTTCGAAGCCTCTGGAGAAAAAAAAAGAGAGCCTCTATTTTAACTACGACACATCATGGCGTTCCAAGATACCTCCAAGACTTCATTTCAGACTCTTTTCTCTGCGTGTAGAGGACTTTTTCATTCTTACCAAAGATTGGAAAGAAAACTGGATCAATTTATTCTAAAATATGAAGCTAAAACTGAGAACGTTGAATGCTTAAATGTTCCTGAAACACAAACGGAAAATGTGAGAAATGGTGTCTGGTCTATCTCAGAGGAAGAGAAGAAGGGGGAAGCCATAAAGACGACTCATTTAAAGAGACAGTGTGCAGAAGGAATGGAGAATCCACCCTTGAGAATTAAAGTTAAATTGGGAAGCTTTATAAGCCAAGAACAACTTTATTATTTCATCACTGACATTCAGAATCCAAAGGTGCCGAAATATTTTTGTTTGGACTTGCTTATGGAAACATTTGGTAAATTTATTCAACGAATGGCTACTGGACGGAGGAAACCTTGTGGCTGGAGGGACACAGGCTGACAGATGGGACAATATAATTTAAAATTAGCTAGATCGGATTACTTTAATTTGTAATAGATATAGCTGAATAATGACTGATATGGATAGCAATATATATAATTTGGAACTGGCTGATAGATTGTTGAATACAATTGAAAACTAGTTAAACCTAATTGCTTTTCTGTGTAACAAATATTGTTGAATAATAATTGATATTGATAGCAATGTATATAATGTGGAGTTGACATGATAATTAACAATTGGATATGAGAAAATACTTTTAGATTACACATAAAGAGTATTAACTATAATAATTAGCACTATTAAAAAACTAAATAGAATCCATACAATCAAATGTTAATTAATACTGGGAAAATGCTATGATATATGATATAATTGAATATTATGGATGTTTAGCTAAAATAGAATCTAGATCGGATTACTTCAATTTGTAATAGATATAGCTGAATAATGATTGATATAGATAGCAATATATATAATTTGGAATTGGCTGACAGATTGATGAATATAACTGAAAATTAGCTAAATCTAATTGCTTTTTTGTGTAACAGATATTGCTGAATAATAATTGATATTAATAGTAATGTATATAATGTGGAGTCGATATGATAACTAACAATTGGATATGAGAAAATACCTTTAGGTTATACATAAAGAGTATTAACTATAATAATTAGCACTATTAAAAAATTAAATAAAATCCATATAATTAAATGTTAATCAATATTGGGAAAATGTTAGGATATATGATATAATTGAATATTATGGATGTTTAGTCAAAATAGAATATGAGGATTTGATGATAATAGAGGATTTTACAAATAAGTAAATGAACTGCCAGCATGTGTTATGGACTAATTCCTTAGCATAACTAAGGATGAAGGATGTTTAAATAATTATAATAATTAAAACCGGAGGTATAATGATGTTGATATGGCAAATATTCGAGTTAAGATACTTGAACTAATAGGAGTCAATCGAAGAGAAGCACCTAAACATGTTGTAACCAGTTGATATACTTCTTATTTTTTCATAATAGATACCTGTGTTTTGTTTTGTTTTTCTGATTGTTGTCTTTGTCTTTTTCTGTATTATCTGTAATTGATTGATATATTAAGAAAGATGTTGTACCAGTTTTAAACTAAAACTAAAAAAACATTTAGAAGTTGTATTTACCGGTTCTCCGAATTATACTCACAATTTCTGCTACCAGTTCTCCCGAACTGGTCAGACCCTGCTGAATACCACCTCTGAGTTGCATGCAAGTTTCAGTCATTTCATTTCATTTCATTTTATTATATTTATATGCTGCCCTTTTCCCCCGAAGGGGACTCAGGGCGGCTAACAAATCAAATCAGGGAAGGGGGGGTACAGACAAAAAAAACAACAACAACGAAACATAACAATACATAATTTAAAAACACACAACTGTCATACCATTCGAGATGGGGGCAACAGCTCTTTAGCCCCAGGCCTGTCGGAACAGCCAAGTTTTAAGGGCTTTGCGGAAGGCCTGGAGGGTGGTGAGGGTTCGAATCTCCACGGGAGTTCGTTCCAAAGGGTCGGAGCAGCCACAGAGAAGGCTCTCCTCCGGGTAGTCGCCAGTCGACACTGGCCGGCGGATGGAATTCGGAGGAGGCCTAATCTGTGGGATCTAATCGGTCTAGTGGAGGTAATTGGTGCAGAATGCAGGAAATAGGTAAGGTACTAGGAGATATCATGACTTCTGAGGAAGATCTGTAGTAACTTCTAATTGCTTTCTATTGCTTTCAAACAATATGGTGTTGATGTTCATCCCATAAAGCTAAGATATTGGCTAACTAAAGGGAACTGATTTCCCCTTTTTCCTCCTGCTTAGGCATTACATTCTGGAGGAGAGAACCTTTTAAAAAATGACTTGTTTTTAGAAGCTGGCTTCTCAAGCATGTGAGAGGCCAGTCTGTGGAAAGCATAACTGCAATATGCTGCAATAATCAAATTGCATTTGACCACTATGCTTTCTGCCTTGAAAGAATCTGCAGAGATGCAGCTTTTTAGTCTTTTTACCTTTTTAGGTATTTCTTATTACTGTATTTTAATTTATTACTCCCTTGAATTTTTGGATATTATTTTAACAGCTGAGTCTGCTTTGATGTTCAAGCTGCACAAAAGATAACAAAGGAATGAGTAAATAAAATGCTGGGTGTCGGCATCCTTCAGCTCCAGAGCCACATGTGGCTGTTTGACCCCTCTTATATGGCTCCCTGCCGACCCGATCGCGCAACCCGCTCTCCACCCTGAGAAAGCATGAGCCTCACTGCAGAGCTGAGCAGCTGAAGTGCCACTAGTGCAGTGTTTCTCAACCTTGGCGACTTTAAGTCCTGTGGACTTCAACTCCCAGAATCCCCCAGCCAGCAGAGCTGGCTGGGGAATTCTGAGAGTTGAAGTCCACAGGACTTAAAGTCGCCAAGGTTGAGAAACACTGCACTAGAATTTTCTCCACACTGCCGGCAGCCAGCTGCTTTTTGTAATTCCGTGTTCTTCACAGGCAGCTCAGCGCCAGCCATGGTCCCCTTTGTGTTGGCTCAGGAAGGAGGGGAATGGGGAGGAGCAGCTGCCACCACCAGATGCAGGGAAGGGAAGAGCTCTGGCTCTCCTGTGCAGCGCAGTTGGCTACTCACCTGAGTGCACAGTGGCGGCAGTGGGAATGGGAGGAGTCACTGCCGCCACCACCACCACCACCGTGATCTCGGCCTAGGAGGTATCCCGCTTCAGCGCACACGTGCGTGAGAGAGAGAGATGAGAGAGACAGAAGGGGAGAAAAAGAGAGAGAGAAATGAGAAAAGGGGAGAGGGAGAGAATGAGAGAGGAAAGAGAGAAACAAATGAGAGAGGGGGGAGAGAATGGAAGAAAGAGAGAAAGAAGGAAGGAAGGAAGGAAGGAGGGAGGGAGGGAAGGAAGGAAGGAAGGAAGGAAGGAAGGAAGGAAGGGGCTCTTTGAGTGTTTAAGTTTGCATACTCCTGAACTAGGCAGTGTAAACTGTTATGACTTCAACCCGTGTGAGGTTTCTCACATTATTTTTCTGTTGTGTGGCAACGGCAATGGAGAATGACTTTTTGACTACATACCTTATTTTAAATCAGCCTTCCAAATGTAATACATCCTAGATTGTCATTTCTGGTCATTAGCTTTCCTTGTTGAAGGCATATGCACAAAGGGCATTTTGCTTGTCCCTTGTTTTTCCTGTGATCCAATAATATAAAAAAATGAAAATCTACAGGAGAAGCAGAACTTCTCCAACACTACACTGGTATACTTTTCTTTCTTTTGTCTTTTTCTCTTTTTGTACTTTTCCCTATCTCTCTAAATTAAAACATAACAATTTAAAATTTTAAATTGTCCTTGGAAGTGAACTAGATGCCAAGGGCTCAACATTCTGGTCATATAATCTGTAACCAGAGATGGGTTCCTACCAGTTCGCCCTTATTTGGTAGAACCGGTTCGTCAAATCTACCGGACCGGTTAGAAGAGGTTCCACCAGTGGACCCGGAAAGCAGGCCACACCTACAGAAGAGGTTCCAAAAAATTTTAAAACCCACCACTGACACACACACACACACACAGACTGACACAAAGAGAGAGAGAAAGGAAGGAAGGAAGGAAGGAAGGAAGGAAGGAAGGAAGGAAGGAAGGAAGGAAGAAGAAAGAAAGAAAGAAAGAAAAAAGAAAGAAAAAGAGTGAGAGAGAGATCAAAGAAAAAAAGAAAAAAGGGACAGAGAGACAAAAGGAAAGAAAGAGAGAGAGAGAGAGAGAGAGAGAGAGAGAGAGAGAGAGAGAGAGAGAGAGAGAGAGAGAGAATGGCCGGCAAGCCACTTACACCAGGTCACATGGCCAGCAAGCCACTCCCACAAAGGAGGCCACACCCAGAGAGTGTCTGTACCCATCACTGTCTGTAACCACATAATGGTCTGCAGCATTTGCATATTCTGTGGTTTCTGGTCACTTTTCATGGGTAATGTCATACAATACATAGTACAATAATCCAGGTAGCCACAAAAAAATTGAGTGACTTATGGGAAGAATCACTGTTCAGATTATTTTTATTCTGATTCTTGTTTGCGATCTTTCTGACATTTTTCAGAGGCAGCTTCTTAGTATAGTCAGCGGTGTGCTTCAAAAATTTCACCAGCAGGTTCTCTGCCTAGTTGCGGGGTAGGCGTGTCCATAGTGGGTGTGGCCTAGTCAGTGTCTGCACCACAGTGGGGGCATTTTTGCCTTCATCAGGCTCTGGAGGCCCATTTCTGGCCTTCTGGAACTTCTAGGACAGTGTTTCTCAACCTTAGCCCACCTGAAGATGCGTGGACTTCAACTCGCAGAATCCCCCAGCCAGCATTCGCTGGCTGGGGAATTCTGGGAGTTGAAGTCCACGCATCTTCAGGTGGGCCAAGGTTGAGAAACACTGTTCTAGGAGGCCCGTTTCCCCCCCTCCCCGAGCCTCCGCATGGGCCCTGCACTTACCTCACATCCAAAACGGGTCGCATGGAGACTTTTGGGAGGAACCGGGAATGGTGGGAAGGGCGGGGTGGGAGGGGCGGGATTGACAGGGCCAGAGGTGGGATTTGGAGGTTCTCTGAACCAGCCGTAATGTTAGCTAGGGGCTCTCCCAAACCCGGGTGAACCCGTAGCAGCCCACCCCTGACTGTAGTCAAGTAATCAGATTTGGGATGTGGGGCTCAAGAATTTAACCACAGCAAAAATAGTTTTGGATGTGCTCTAAATCCTGGATTAATTGTCAGGGCAAGAATTGTCAAGCCAGCTTTTTATGATTATTTGATACTGTTGTTTTTATGACTTTTGTTCATAATTGGGGGAATATTGTAAGCTAAACAAGTCGAACCTTTATTTTGAGTTAAACTTTTACTAACCAAAAATGCACTTGGAGTCATACTTTACTATGGTGGGTTCAACATGCCACTGTAACCTAGTTTACCCAATGCTAAGCCCTAAATTATGAGTTCACACACACAATACTAATATAAACCCAAACAAATCATATTAAAGCTCAGTGGGATATGAAAACCCATTTCTCATATGAACCTATTTCTTTTTTTTCTGAATTATTGTTTTGATGTGAATGCATTGATTTCAAGCAACGTTTGGGGGTGGTGATATGTTCTCTGCAGGGACGTGCAGTCAGGGGAGGCAGGAGAGGCAGAGCCTCACCACTGTCATCATGAAAAGAAAAAAAAATGGAAAAGGAAAAAGGCTGAGCTAGTTGCTGCCAGAGTCACAGTGGAAGACTCTGCTTAATGCTTAACTGTTTAAAAGCCTCTTAAAAGGTGCCCTCTATAGGAGGAGGCGGGAGAACGAGGTGCCTCATCTAGTCTGAGAAGAAAAAGAATGAAGGAAAACTTTTTCGCAAAGGAGAAAAACAAATGCTGTCGCTTTAAATCGGAACTGAGCATGCCTGGCTGTGGAATTATGGGAGTTGAAGTCCACAAGTCTAAAAAAAAATTTGAAACCCCTGTGTCAGGGCCTCACCAGCCATAAACCTCACCGCATGTCACTGGTTCTCTGGTCCTAAACGGAAAGGAAGGATGGAGAAGACTACGATATCATGAGTTTCCAGGTGAGGTTTTCTTAAACATTGAATAGAGATGTTAAACAATAAAGTGAAAGGAAACAAAAGGCCATTGGGAAGAATACCAGTATGTGAAAACGTATCATCAAGAATGCAAGAAGCCCCTTTAAAATACATCTCCATGATATACCGTATTGTTTTAAGCATTCTGGAAAAGCAGTTAAGGTTGCCTCAAGATCTTGATGGCCAAACGGTTGGAGAGAGAACCTGCCTAGCCAGCAGCAGCCTCCTCCAGCTAAACCAGCTAACAGCAAATGCTCCCTCAATGGCAAGGACAAGCCAGAAACCAGACAGTTGAGAATATGAACAGTTAATCTCTTTGGAAATGTAAGGTTACTCTGCACCATTCCCATTAGGCAAAATAAGGCAGTAACCTGAGGCACATAACCTAATGAAAAGGCAGAAAGTGGTTGGTTATATAATTATGTTGTCAGCTTTTGAGTCAATTGCTGCTGCCTGAAAAGGTGAGAAATACTTGTTTGGCTTCAGACACCAAAACAGTTTGATGGCTCTTTGGTCCTGGACTCTTGAGCTGAGGGCAGAGAAGGAGACATTCGCTGCACCAACATGACTTCAATCAGCCCCGAGGCTACAAAACAGTTCAATCTGCTTTTTAGGAGTCATAACTTTGATGTTGGCTAATGGTTATTAATGTGAGGGCCAAAATAAATAAGTAAAAGGTGTTTTTTTTAAAATCACCAGTGAAACAAAATGAAAACCATTGATAATAAAATCAATAATGATAAAACAGAAAGTGCAACCTTTAACTATGTGATCATTCCAGCCGTTTGTGCAGGCTAAAATGATTAATTAACAGAAAAAAACTATGTAGTCCTGGAACAGTTCTTGCCCTGCAAAAATTCAGATAAGCAACCATTTTGTAAGCTGTTATCTAGATTTAGTAGTATGGAATCCTTTGGATGGAATTCCATGAGGAGTGATGGTACATTTTGGATGTGGCCTGGTCTTCATGATGCTTCAGGACTTCAGTTCCTTACACAAACACCGTGACCCGTCAAAACCGGGGTCCACTAAAGCGCGCCCGACGAAAGCGCGTACGTGACGTCATCAGCAGCGCGACGAAAAAAATTAAAAATAAATTAAATTAAAATTAAATTAAAGCAAGCCGATTCACATAAAGGTAAGGGTTAGGTTTAGGTTTAGGGTTAGGTTAAGGGTTAGGGTTAGGTTTAGGGTTATGTTACGCGTTAGGGTTAGGTTTAGGGTTAGGTTAAGGGTTAGCGTTAGGTTTAGCGTTAGGTTAAGGGTTAGGTTTAGGGTTAGGTTTAGGGTTAGGTTAAGGGTTAGGTTTAGGGTTAGGTTTAGGGTTAGGTTTGGGGGGCTTAGGGTAAGGTTTTCGCTTTAATTTTAAATTTACCGCTCACAGCGCGATGTTTTCGTCGCGCTGTGATGACGTCACGTACGTGCTTTCATCGAGCGCGCTTTAGTCCACCACGGTTTTTTGGTGGAACCCACAAACACAAGGCGTTGACATGGCGGGGAGCAGCTACATGTTTAAATGCTTCCCATTTTCCCCTGGAGTTTGCTGCCCAAAGCCATTACTGCAGGATACATCCCCAAAGAAAGATATATGAAGCACCTTTATACAGTGATAAGGAATCTACCAATAATTCTATAACAGCACTTTAATCCAGGGGATGAATGAGTATGACAGATGATAATTGTGGGCTATTAGCTTCATGTAACATTTTTATTGTTTGAAAAAAAACGCACAATTGGGGAACAGTTTCCCAGCAGGAAAATCAACCCTACCTGCAGTTGTCCTAAAACTCAGTTGCTCCAATTCACAAAGGCTGATCCTTCTAGAATCCATATCATCAAACCTTCCTACAGATAAAAAATAGTTTAGCTCAGCAGCCAGTCCATTAGACTCAACTGATTAAAAAGCTGTTTCATCTATCCACATCATTGCTATTTTGTTTAATATAATAATTTGGGCTGGATAGCTGCCCTGAAGCATGCCGCAAATAATAAGTGTTTTGAATTATATATTTTGTTTTTCTAATAGTAGAAGCCAAATGCAAGTTGCTTGGAGCCAACTTGTGGTTTTATTTATCTTCAGTTCATCTAATGCAGAGAACTGTAGAAGAAAAAAGGGGAAAATTTATTAACAATTATCAGTCATATTATATTTCAGGTTGTAGTTAATTTGTCCACTTGCTTTAATTGCTAATTTTCTCTATACTATATACATACGTGACCCGACAAATGCGCGCCGACAAAACCGCGGCGTTAAAACCGCGATGTCAAAAGCGCACCGACAATAGTGCACCGACAGAAGCGCGATTTAAGTTAAGGTAAGGTTTAGGGTTAGGGTTAGGGTTAGGGTTAGGGTTACAGCGTGCTTCTGTCGGCGCGCTGTTGTCGGCGTGCTTCAGCGTTCATTCATCGGCGCGGTTTTGTCGGCGCGGTTTTGTCATTCGCGCATTTGTGGTGGAACCATATACATAAATCAAAAGAAATGCATCGATGATATATGGGTTTAAGCCAGGGCTCCTTAAGCTTTTAAACATTCTTTAAAATTGGCCAAGAGTTTACTAATAAGGATAATGAAGCCTCATAGTAGTTTCAGCTATAGATTGTGAAACCGGTTATCACTTCGGTTGTCCGCATGAGTGTTTCTGGCAGTTAAAAATCATAACACAAATGGTCACAAGGGGGCACTGCAGGAACACATGATTTACTTAAAGCAGCCTGTTTAAGGGAAACTAAAGGTTTCCATTCTAACTACTGTATTCAGAAATGTTCCAGGGAATGGAAAAAATTGTCTGCTAGTATCAGAAGTTGGGCAATCTCCTTCTAGCTACTGCGATTCTGAAGATGAACTGACTGACTAGAAGCCAGGCTGCCAAGCCATCGGTATTCCATCTGGATCAATGCACAAATACAATGCCTAGAACAGTGTTTTTCAACCTTTTTTGTGCAAAGGCACACTTTTTTCATGAAAAAAATCATGAGGCACACCACCATTAGAAAATGTTAAAAAATTTTAACTCTGTGCCTATATTGACTATATATAAAGTAATTTTCCCACGGCACACCTTACACTATGTCACGGCACACTAGTGTGCCACGGCACAGTGGTTGAAAAACACTGGCCTAGAACAACAACAAAAAAAAATGGTACCATTTACATGTTAACAGGCATGTCTGCATTGGAGCACAGGGAGTCAAAAAATGTCACTTACAATTGTGAGATTAAAACCTTGCCCCTTTCTTTACATATGTTGCGTGCTAGATGTTAAAATATATAAGGTAGCTTTTTTCTTCCCTTTACTTACTTAATTAAAACAAGATTCAGTAGAATACATCTTTTCCAGAAACCTGAGACCAGAAGAAATACCATCTGCCTTCCTAAATTCTGCCTCTGAAGTGTATGTTTCACTATAAAGAAGGTTGCTTACCAATCAATAACTCAATTAACATGTTCTAGAATTAGTAATATTCATTATTCTTCCAGATGAGTTGAAATATTCCTTGCTTTCATCTAATCACCAATCCATCTGTTCAGTAATTCTTTTTTTAAAAAAAAAATATTTTTATTCTTTTTAAACAAAACAGCACATACAAAAACAAATCAAGAGAGGAAAAAAGAACAACTTTCCTCCATTTCATTAAGCATGTCGTTTGGTTACAGGTTTTTGTGCATCAGTTCTTAAATTTAGGATTAACATCACTGGTTTACATTAAACATAGCTAAATGTTTCGCTGTCATTGAGCATTATACACTTAGATTACCATTAATATTATTTCATTTGTAACAATCCTTATTTCCTTAAATTCATAATTATCTATCAAATAACAATAAGTCTTTGAACTATTATAGTATCACCTATCTCTAAAGAGAAAAAGCGAAGATTGGGACAAAGAATTCCCATTGGGTTATAATAAAACATTCATATTTTCAATTGACTATAATGTCTCCAATTGTCCAGACTTCCAAGAATGGTTTCCCATTATTAATTATTCAACCATATAGTAGTTAAGTATTTCAATTCATGTATATATCAATTCTTCCTTACATCATCATTAATCTGTTTAATATACAAAGATCTTTCTAATGTGAAATGGTCACTACATCATTTGTTCAGTAATTCTGATCATGGCTAGAAGACCTTTCTATAACATCACGCAGGACCTTCCAGCTATATCAGGCTTGCCTGGATTAAAAAGCTAAGCAGTGTCACATCTAATTAGTTTTTGGAAAGGAATATGAAGACTGCAAGTGAGGCTGAAAAACTGAAACAACATCCAGGAAGCAGACAATGACCAAACACTTTCTATACTGTTGCAACCTGGAAGTATCAAGGCAGTAGGCACTGAAGTCATCTGGAATTGAGGCTGCTAACATCTGGAAGTCTTTACCTATTTTTAAGAAAACCTGGAAATGCTGCATGCACCCTCCCCCCCCCATGCTAAACTAATACAGGTGGTCCTTGACACATTTAGTGGCCGTTCAGAGTTACAACGGCACTGAAAAAAATTACTTATGATTGTTTTCATCCACGACCATTGCAGCTTCCCCATCCTCACATGATCAAAAATTCAAGACACTTCACAACTAATTCATATTTATGATGATTGTAGTATTCCGGGATGTTGTCATACATGTGACAAGATGTGATATTATCATACAAGTGACAAAAATTATGCAAGTAGCATCATTTGCTTCATGATCAGAGGTGGTTTGCTACGGGTTCGCACTGGTTCAGGTGAACTGGTAGCGGTCTTTTGGCCTGGATCACAGAACCAGCAGCAACCCAGGCTGGCCACGCCCCGAACCAGATACCAGGTGTTTTTTTAGTCATTTTTCCAGTTCTGCGCATGCGCAGAACAATTTACAGTCAACTGTGCACACACACGCAGCGAAGCAAACCGGCAGCAATGCCGGCAGAAACCCACCTCTGTTCATGATGCTATGTCAGTGTTTCTCAACCTTGGCAACTTGAAGATGTCCGGAATTCAACTCCCAGAATTCCCCAGCCAGCGAATGCTAGCTGGGGAATTCTGGGAGTTGAAGTCCGGACATCTTCAAGTTGCCAAGGTTGAGAAACACTGTGCTATGTGTTTGAGTTTGCTTGTCACCTTTTGCAACCTTCTGACAAGCAAAGTCAATGGGGAAGCCAGATTTACTTAACCAACCGTGTGACTAACTTAACAATTCCAGTGTTTCATTTACCAGCTGTGGCAAGAAAGGTTGTAAATTGGGGCAAAGTTCATGTAACAAATGTCTAGCTTAGCAAAGGAAATTTTGGGCCTCAATTGTGGTCGTAAGTCAAGGACTACCTGTACTCCATATCATCAGCAATCTGTACATGGGCCTAGCCATATACAGATCCCGTTGTAACGTACAGATCGTGAAACTTCATTCAAAGAGGGAGGGGGTTCCATTATTAGCTAAAATCTGAAAAATGCAAAGATTAGGTCACTGCACCATTTTATATAATGACATTTAGGCATCATGAAACAAAAGGGGACTCTTGCAAAAAAAAATATGGCAATATCATTAAGCGAGCGACAAAAGTTTTATTCATCATGTAGCAATGTCCTTGTGGAAATGATAGCATTTCCATTATGTCAGTGTTTCTCAACCTTGGCGACTTTAAGTCCTGTGGACTTCAACTCCCAGAATCCCCCAGCCAGCATAGCTGGCTGGGGAATTCTGGGAGTTGAAGTCCACAGGACTTAAAGTCACCAAGGTTGAGAAACACTGCATTATGTTCTTTGCAAAAGGACATCTAAGCAATGCACATTCTAACATTAGCATAATGATCTCATCATTACATGCATGACATAAATCCCAGCCAAACTGGTCCATTGAATGGGAAGTCTATTACATGAAGGTGTTGTAAATCAAGTCTTCATTATACTTAAGTACCAACCCTTTTCTGTATCCAGGAGTAAATTCTTCCAGGGCTAATCTTTGGGCTTTCAAAGTGGGCACAGCTAAAGCAACCATAAGTGGAACCACAGTCATTCCCTCTCTTCTTTTTTCCTCTATCCTCTTGCTGCTACTTTCCCTGTTCTTTTTCTGATTCCTTTTCCCACTTCCTACAAATACTTTTGAGCTAGTATAGCCTTAGTATATTCCATTAATGAGCATCTTTTTAGGAAGGGAGGGAGGGAGGAAGACTAAACTGTATAAATAACTTAATTTAATATCATCTATTTCACTTTGAACTCTCATTTTGTCCTTTTTGCTTCAATGGGTATTATTATAAATAAAAGATTAAACTGCCTCTGCAGTTCATCACACATTCACAAGGAAAAAAAGGTCCTTTGGCAAAGACTGAGGAGGCCCCCCCCTTTTCCCTGCTTCCCCAGGCTAACCAGTGGCGCAGACTGCATTGGGGCTGGGTGTACTCCATTTAGCCCCTTTGTTTGTGATGTTTGACGCGAGATTGTTGCTGATCTCATTGTTCTTATTTGTATCACGTTTGTCTCAGTTGGAAAACATTGTGCGGAGCAAGTTGGAGGCCAATCGGGGATGCAGAAGGTTCAGAAGTGTTGAAAAAGGCTCCAATTTTTCAAGCAGCATGCAGATCACTCCTCTGCACATAATATTAAATTGTAATTATAGCTTGTTAGTGCCCAAGACTGGCGTTGCCATTAAATCTATATATACCATTTCCCCAGGCTTGCAAATTTTGTTTCTTAACCTGTTGATACTTAGTTAAAAAGGGACAAAGGAAAAAAGAAACATTGCTTTTGTCCAAATAACATCTGAATTTATTTTTATGTGTGAGAAGAAAGCACATTTTCCAGGAAATTCAAGTAAAACACACGAACACACCTTTATTAAACAAGAAATTATTTTAGTATCTAGGAAGGGGGGGAAATGTGTCTGTTTCCTTCCCATGGTAACTCCATGCCTGTCTACAGTGAGAGTGTTTTCATTATATTGACCACCAGGAGGCACTGTATAACCAGATTCATCTTTAATTGGGGCTCTTCAGATGTTGTTCCATAGGGTTCAAACACTCTGCCAGGAATTGAACTCATGGACCTTTTTACTTTAAAATACTATATAAGAGTTCAATAGCTTTATAAGTCATATCAAAACCCATACATCAGGGAAGAACATAATCAGAACATTTGTATCTCTCCATTCTGAGAGTTTACGGGAATGTGAAATATACTATAACATACCTTTCTAAGAGATTACAGTCAAGTGTGTATAAGTGGGTGTTAACATTTATGACAAGACACATCTAACCATCCTTTGGATCTGGCTGGATAAGTAATGCAGAATTAATCAAAGTCATAATATGAGGCATTTTTAATGGGCTTTGTTAACAGTCATGGTTACTGTTCACACAATAGCTGTGTGTGTGCATTTCAGAATCAGAAATACTTTGTGCCTAATGCAAGTCATTAGAAGGGACAAACAGATGAATAGAAAGTGAGGTAGCTCCATCTCTTGCTGGCAGATCTCCTAGACTAGAGGCATCTAATGGGCCACTACAATTAGGCTCCTGGACTAAATGAGTCATTTGCCTGTTCCCAGTCTTGCATTCCTCTATTTTCAACAAAGGAAAATGCCCCCGGGAGTTGTTAGAGGAAATATATATATATATATGAAACCAATTCTCCCACAAGAGGGCGTCTGATCTCCTCCAACATGGTGCGAAACTCCTTGATCAATATATTTGCTAATCAGGGGGCACATAACTCTGTCCTATCCAGCCAAATTCCCTATAATATTAAGCAATCCCTAGAACCCCAAGTCAACATTTCTTGTGCTTAAAGTACCAGAAGTAAGAATACTTCTGATGTGGATGACATGGGAGAATGTATAAATAACTTTGAATTAATATATGGAATCTTAACATTAACATTAAAGAATTACCATCCTTCCATTTCTGATTTCAGAAATTTTAAAGTCTGGTGCTTAACAGAATAACAGAGTTGGAAGGGACCTTGGAGGTCTTCTAGTCCAACCCCCTGCTCAAGCAGGAAAACCCTGTACCATTTCAGTTAATTGGTTGTGTAATCTCTTCTTAAAAACCTTGAGGGTTTGGAGCACCCACAACTTTTGGAAGCAAAGTCGTTCCACTAATTAATTGTTTTAATTGCCAGAAAATCTCTAGTTAGTTCTGGCAACTAAGTTTACTTATCTAGCAAAGATGTTATCAGGCATTATCAAAAACGTTAAGCAAATAAAAACAAAGTGGTAGAACACTGAGGCAAAGAAACACTTTTAAATATCAAAATGGACATACAAACTGACTGATTGCACTTTTGTGTTAAGGTAATAGGGAAGAATCTTGTTCTTTGATTGTATTGTGCTTTGAAATCGACAGGAGATGGGTACCCTTTCAGGTCTTTTTGCTTTATAACAGCAGCCCAGCCACATACTTATCTGGAATAAATCCCATTGACCTTAGCTTCAATATGACTTCCATTTCCAGCAAGCCTGTTGAGTTGAAAATACACGGAAGAGAGAAGTGGGCTACAAGTGCAGAAGGTTTTCTCAGAGTGGGGACAAAGGGAAAGAGCCTTGGAGAATCAGCTCATTGTAGAAGAACTGATTTGAGAGAGCTTCTGGTGAGAAATTGATCTGGGTGAATCTTGAAATTATGGAGAGGGGGACTTAGGAATCCACCTCTCCGAGGGACTCAGTTTTGTCAAAAACTCCCTGGGAAAGCTTTCTAACTGGAGTAGGAAGGACATTCCAGATTCCCCTCAGATCTAGGTATTCTGTCTCTGAATAAAGCAGAATGCCATCATCGCAACAGGAACGGCTTCCACAGCAGAGGAAAGCTTGAAGAAAATTGGGATAGCTGAGACTGGTGATGGATGATGGCATGAGGAAGTTATGGTGAGCAGATGCAAAAAATAAAAATAAGACTCCCATGGCACACAGAATAACCCTTTAGTGAACAATTAAACGTGTAGGAAGTAGAAACAATGTTTTATTATGTGTATGCCAATATAGCTGCAGTTTTATACCTTGAGAATTGGATATAAATATGAGAGCTGGACTCGCTGAAATTAGGGAAACTTTTGAGATAGACATAGGATTGTCTGTAGCAGGCATCTATTTAAACAACATCTGAAGGTTATTCTATAGAATAGGATGTGTTATTACAAACAGTATCTACCAAATTTAGGGATGGGAAATCATACTAAAAATGGACAGTGTAACTTTAAAAATGGTTTACAGTTACACTATAAATAATTGTGTGTGTTTGTTTGTATTTTAACTGCATCAATTAGCCTCTGATTTTTTTCAGAATTAGTGTTTGATAAAAAGCAGTGTGCCAGAAGTTCAATAGGTACTGATTTTTTTCTTGACAGGAATATAATACCAGGATCAAAAAAGCTAATGTTAAATTGCTTCCCACCATTCAGCTGTTAAATGTGTTATGTCCTTTAAGCAAAAAAGTCTATATAAATATTTACAATGCATCTCCAAAGCTATTACAAGGGGAAGCATTGTGAAGTGAGCTAAAAGTAAAGCAGGAAAGCAGCATACTTATACCAAAGTGTTTAATGTATAGGTTAATACATAAAGTAGTACAACAAAAAAGTTACACAATGATGAGTTGTGTATGTATATGAATTGTGTCTGAATATGGCACAGACATGTTTGTCTGGGGACAAGCATAACAAGTCCCTCAAAAAAATTGCTGATATTACACAAAGAAACAGTTAAACTGGCATCTCCTAGTATTTTTATGTTTCAAACTGGTACTTTTAGAATCTCTGTTATCATTAATTTGGCTAAATGTAATACAGTATATGTTGCAAATCAGATGCAACTCAGGGGTGGGTTGCTGGGGATTCACAGGGGTTTGGGAGAAACTCTAAATAACATTCTGTGAAGTTTGGAAACGCCCAAATCCCACTCCTGGCTGGCCCCGCCCATCCCACCTCATCCCTCCCAGGTGTCCCCATGCGGCCCGTTTTGGATGCAGGTAAGTGAAGGACATGCGCAGATGCTCCGAAAGGGCAAAAAATGGGTCTACCAGAAGTTTAGGAAAATGGGCCATTTTCTGACCTCCAGAGGGCCTCCAGGGCCTGGGAAGGCCATTTTTGCCCTCCCGGAGACGTGATAAATGCCTCTGGAGCCCAGGGAGGGCAAAACACCCCCCCCCATCATGGTGCAGGAGGCTGGCATGGCCGTGCCCACCCAGCAACGGGGCAGAGAACCCCTTGCTAAAATGTTTGAAGCTCACCCCTGAACTGTACCAGTGCCAGAACTGCAGCGCAGCACGAAGCCAGCCACGGACACACCTCAGAGGCAGTGGGGACAAGATGGTGAAGATCAACTGGGGCAGCAGAGCACAGGACATTAGGAGTTTGGAGTGCATGGTGGTGAGAGCAGCTGGGACTATCTGGGGAGTTGTGCTTCCCCAGCATGTGGCAAGCAGCCTCAGAGATACTCAATGCTGGG
The DNA here is from genome assembly GCF_009769535.1 of Thamnophis elegans. NCBI lineage: Eukaryota > Metazoa > Chordata > Lepidosauria > Squamata > Natricidae > Thamnophis > Thamnophis elegans. The sequence goes on from NC_045550.1 coordinate 12,725,155, forward strand.
ACTGCTTGCTGCCCACAAGGCGGGATGCCTGGCCAGAGCAGAGATGGGGGAAGATGGGCAGATGGGGGCAGTTGGAAGCTATCTTAATGGGGGTTGGGATTGGGAGGGACCAGGCTCTGAATGGCTTGGATTGGTCCTTGGCTAACAACTGGTAAAATTCACTTAATGATGGCAAGGGGATTGCCAGGATTGCCATCATTAAGCAATGCAATCATTCAATGCGTTGCTTTACAACTGCACCACTTGATACCTGAAATTCCTACCCCAACTGTGGTTGCAACTCAAGGCCTTCTGTGTAGTTTTGCGTGCAAAGTTTTAGCTTTGATTGATGATCTCTCCAAGCGCAGTTAGCAATAGCAATAGCAATAGCAGTTAGACTTATATACCGCTTCATAGGGCTTTCAGCCCTCTCTAAGCGGTTTACAGAGTCAGCATATCGCCCCCACAGTCTGGGTCCTCATTTCACCCACCTCGGAAGGATGGAAGGCTGAGTCAACCTTGAGCCGGTGAGATTAGAACCGCTGAACTGCAGATAACAGTCAGCTGAAGTGGCCTGCAGTACTGCACCCTAACCACTTTACCACCTCGGCTCTTATTGGGAAAAGGATCAACCATTGTCTCTCGTTGTTTAGCTGCATTTTATCTTTTCTTTATTTATGGCAACTTCCTTCTATGAGTAGGCAGATCACGTTCAGAAATATAATGACTACCTGTCAGCTCCCCCCCCCCCACCCAACCTTCCCCTTTATCATTGTTGCTAAACACTGTGGAAAGCAAAAGCACTTTCTTTATAAATGGCCTTAACCAGCGACCTTTAGAGGTGAGTGTTAGAAAAACATTTGAAATTTGTAATGCCATTCAAAAAAATAAATAAATGAATTCATCATCAAAATCACTGCATTGTCTTCTCGATAAAATGGCTGGGCCAGTTTTGCCCCTGCTGGCAGAAATGCTGAATGTTTTTTGTGAACATTAGAAAAGAAGTTGGTGAATTTCATAAACTCTGCTCCAGTTTGACCACTAAGAAGAAGACTACTCGGGACTAATTTTTATGCGTGGCACGACAAAACCGCGCTCGACTAAGCCGCGCCCGATTAAACCGCGTCGCTGACGTCATCAACAGGGCGACAACAGCGAGCGTGGAGAAAGAAGGGCGCTTTAAATAGCGCTTTGAAAGCAAGCCGATTCAAGTTAAGGTAAGGGTTAGGTTTAGGGATAGCTTTAGGGTTAGGGTTAGGGTTAGGTTAAGGGTTAGGATTAGGTTTAGGGTTAGGCTAAGGGTTAGGTTTAGGGTTAGGTTTAGGGTTAGGTTAAGGGTTAGGTTTAGGGTTAGGTTTAGGATTAGGTTTAGGGGGGTTAGGTTTAGGTTTAGGGGTTAATTTTAGGTTTAGTGTTTACAGCGTGCTTCTATCTCCGCGCTGTTGTCGCCCTGTTGACATCAGCTATGCGGTTTCGTCGAGCGCGGTTTAGTCGAGCGCGGTTTTGTGGTGGAACCATTTTTATGCACATGATTTGTCCACATGATTTGGGGTTTTTTTAATGTATAAATTATGGTGGGTTAGCTGGATCATTTTAAACTCTAGGCTCAATAACCCTTTCTTTTGTGGTAGCCTTGTGTATTTCACATACTTCATAATGAACAAAGCCAATTTGCCCTGAGGAGGGGAAATTCTGCTGAATAAGAATTTTGAACATCTGCCCGTGGTCTTGCTTCACTGAGCTTAGACCTCAAGTCAAAGTCTGGTTTGTCGTTTGATCTTGAATAAAGTTAATTCTTTTTTTTCCTATTTTTCAAATAATTTTACTCCCCCCCCCCCCCGTGCGTGCATACATTCATCATCATGAGGGGAAAAAACCTGAAAACTGAAACCAACATTTCCAACTCAAAATGTGAATGGGAATCCCATCCATTCTTTTGGTACTTTCATCACCTGCTCCAAAAGCAAAATAACAATATTATAATATTCATACATGATGAAGATGATGATGGTGGTGGTGGTTAGGGTAATTTGTTTCTATCCTACATAAGCAACCTGGCCACCAGGGACAAGGAAAGTTGCTGCCCACTGCATCCAACCTGGGGGGAAAACATGGCCATGTCAATAGCCCAGGAAATATCACCAGAAATGCTGCCAGAAGGGAGAAGATGATCAGAGAGCTATTAGAGCAGTCTTTCTCAACCTTGGCAACTTAAAGACATCTGGACTTCAACTCCCAGAATTCCCCAGCCAGCATTCGCTGGCTGGGGAATTCTGGGAGTTGAAGTCCAGACGTCTTCAAGTTGCCAAGGTTGAGAAACACTGTATTAGAGCATCTGAGCTACTCAAGCCCTTCAAAAGCTTCTCAAGAGAAGACAGGAGAAACCTCTTCTGTCCACTTCCCTGGCTTTTTGCAAAGGGACTTGTAGCCCAATGAGAGGGTTGTGATTTCTGCAAAAGGTGAACAAGGGAGGCTAGCTTTAAAAAATCAGGAGAGGGGGGGGGGGAATCTGCGATACATTTACATGCTTAACTAGGTTGGTTGGTGGCTATTTCAGAAACTCGTCGAATGGTTCAGCCCCAAGAGGGGAGACTCGGCCAAAGGTTTGAACCCTGAACCTGGTTTATGGTTTAGCCCAGTGTTTTTCAACCTTGGCAACTTGAAGATGTCCGGACTTCAACTCCCAGAATTCCCCAGCCAGCATCCAGTGTTTTTCAACCTTGGCAACTTGAAGATGTCCGGACTTCAACTCCCAGAATTCCCCAGCCAGCATTCGCTGGCTGGGGAGTTCTGGGAGTTGAAGTCCAGACATCTTCAAGTTGCCAAGGTTGAAAAACACTGGTTTAGCCTATGTGTAGAAAGAATCCCCAGAGCTTAACCAACCAACCTAGTTAAGCATGTAAAATGTATCGCAGATTTTGGGGGAGAGGGAAATTGGGAGGGGCCTGTCTGCTTCCCCAAACGCCGCCTTCTCTTTTCTTTTCTTCCCCGTTCCTCGCCGTTTGTCTTGCCCAGCGAAAGCGCGACATCGCCGGCGATCGTGCCGAGGTGGCGCCGGAAATCTCCGCCATCCGTCTCTCCCTCTGCCTCCGGCCGGCCAGCGGGCGGCTATTCAGCAATCCGTCCCCCCGTCTCTCCCCCCACCCCGCAAGTCCTTTGCGCGCGTTATAAAGCACTTTGCCCCGCGTCTCCCCCAACCAAGGAGGAAATCCCGCTGAACTCTGCGGCTAGGATGCTCCCGGGAATACTTCGTTGCGAAGCCCGTTGGCGTTGGAATAAGAATCTCGGCGGAACAAGCCGCACATGGGGAGCGGGGAGTGGGGCAGCGAACGGCGGTTGAGACAAGGAATGCAGCGGGACGCTTGTCCTCGAACACGTGAAACCAGAAGTTTCTTCGGCAGAAGACCACGGTTGCCTGACTTGGCCCTTACTAGGTCGGAACCAAAGTAATCCACATCGGGATTCGGGGCAACGTGGAAGCCCAGCTCAATATTTCCAAACCAGTGGTGGGTTTCAAAAAAATTTCGAACCTACTCTGTGGGTGTGGCCTCCTTTGTGGGAGTGGCTTGCTGGCCATGTGACCTGGTGGGAGTGACTTTCCGGCCATGTGTTCTCTCTCTCTCTCTCTCTCTCTCTCTCTCTCTCTCTCTCTCTCTCTCTCTCTCTCTCTCTCTCTCTCTCTCCTTCCTTTTGTCTCTGTCCCTTTTTCTTTTTTTCTTTCATCCCTCTCTCACTTTTTCTTTCTTTTTTCTTTTTTCTTTATTTCTTTCTTCCTTTCTTTCTCTTTCTCTCTCTCTCTGTGAGTCTATGTGTGTGTGTGCATGCATGTGTCAGTGGTGGGTTTCAAAATATTTTGGAACCTCTTCTGTAGGTGTGGCCTGCTTTCTGGGTCCACTGGTGGAACCTCTTCTAACCAGTTTGGTAGATTTGACGAACCGGTTCTACCGAACTGGTGCGAACTGGTAGGAACCCACCTCTGTTCCAAACCCAAGGGAAGGGGAACAGGCGCTGGATGTTAGCCATGTGAATGCCCAGCGTTCCTTGTGTAAGAGAGAAGGAGTGGTTCCCAACCTTTGTTTTTGGCTATGCTTCACCTAAGCATCTCTAAAATCCTGACACACACACACACACGCACAGCGCCTTATAATTCTTACTTACTCAAGTAAGAATTTGAGAACTTCCTCAAAAAGTGATCTCTACTCACCCAGAGGAAGTCTAAAAGGCCATTAACTTGGTTTAAACAAGGTTCAAACTGTCCCCATTAAAAATCAAGTTCCCCCCCCCCCTCTGGGGCTTGGCCCCCACATTTTGAACCACTGGGTTAAAGTATTCTTTCTAGGGGCTTTTTGGAGGGAGGAAGGGAGGAAGGAAGGAACTTTCCTATTTTACAGTTTGCATGGGTACCAGAACAGGCTGACAACCCATTTCTCATCAAGAGATGTTGCCTTCCTGGTCCTTGACAAATGCTTCTTTCTTCTGGTTCAGAAAGTTAGTTGAATTGAATTGAATTGAATTTATTACATTTGTATGCCGCCCTTTTCCCCCGAAGGGGACTCAGGGCGGCTCACAACCCAAGTCAAGGGGGAGGGTACAAATAAGGAATACAAAGACAGACAAAAACAATACCATAGTTTAAAAGCACTCAACAACCATACCATTCGAGGGGGGGACGAAAACTCATTAGCCCCAGGCCTGTCGGAAGAGCCAGGTTTTAAGGGCTTTGCGGAAGGCCTGGAGGGTGGTGAGGGTTCGAATCTCCACGGGGAGCTCGTTCCAAAGGGCTGGAGCAGTTTTTCCCTCGCTGAAGCAAACAGTAGCAGAAATGAGGTATGACAAATACACGACGATTTTTAAGAGGGCAAAAGCAATTGTTAGAAAGGTGGGGTTGGAGGAATGTCTTGATCTTGCACTCCCTTCCATTCCTTAGTGGTCAAGTAGGATATGACACCTGCACCACTAAAGAGACATTGACTAATATAAACATCAAGGAGACAAAATGTACAACTAACAAAACACTCCAAAGGATACCTCAATTTATGAAACCAGTTCATTTTATTGATGTTGTGAGAGTTGAGGAACACGTTAAATCACTAGTAAAGAGACTCTAGGCATCCACAGTGGAACTCAGCCTTGTCATATTTGCAGGATATCTTATCAGCCACCATGACACTTTATATACCTTGTCATTATTGGAGAAGTAAGGTAAAAGAGTCCCTGTCGATTTTATTCCTCTAGTTGTTACTGATTATTGGGAGTGGTGCTCAGCTCCGTTTCATTGAGCCAGCACTATCCGATGACATTTCTGAAATCATGTGGCCGGCATTGATGTCACAGAGTGCTGTTATTTTCCCACCATAGTAGTACCTATTTATCTATTTGCATGCTCTTGTACTGTTAGGCTGGCAGGAGCTGGCGAGGATGGGAGCTCACCTCATCACATGGTGTTCGGGTCACGGGCTGTTGGCTTTCCGGTGGACAAGTCCAGAGTCTTAACTGCTGAATCATAGTGCCCCACACATTGGACAGGGAAATGCATATATATTTCATGGATGACCTCTCCCATCATTATCATTATCGATTTCCTGGGAATAAATAAATTCAGCAAAAAAGCTGAATTGAGTCACATGGACACATCTCCCTCAAAAGAGAAGAAACTGAAAAAGTTTGATTCAGCCAGAAAAATAATAAAGGGGGGAGGAAGCAGTTTTGCAGGATCAAGGCAACATTGGAATTATTAAGTTATTCAGATATTGATGTAAAACAGAAATAAGATGGCACATTGGAAAGCTGTACAAATCATTTGTACTACCAAATGGTGAATCTCTCAGATGCCTTGGATTAAGTCCAATTTTTCCCAGCTATCATGGCTTTCAAATACAGATAAACTATTTGGGAAAGGCTGTTGTAGTTCCTTTCAAATTCAACTTTAGCCATTATTCTTCCACTGAGTCTTATTCAAGTGATTTAAATAAATTAAATAAATGCAATTAGAGAGAGGTAACGCTTATATTTTTCCACAAGTGCACATACTGTATATCCTAAACACATTACTGAATGTGTTTTAGAAGAATATTTCTAAAACTTTGAAGTTTCACAATAAAATGGAAGAATTACCTTTGAATTTCTGTTTGCTTTTTTTAAATCTGGAGTTGACTTTGATATCAGAATGCTTTGGCAATGTCAATGTTCCTTTCTGAACATATGATTCTGCCTCTGTGATTTTCAGACCATGCTTACTAGTTTTTCTTGCTAAATTGTCAAAGGCTCTACATGTATTTTCCACTTCCCTGTTTCCTGAGATGTGATCATATGACCAACATAGGATTTATCGGTCACTGATAAATTCCTAGCAAAGTTCTGCCTCTTAGGAATGAGGTGGGAGACAAAAACATTCTATTCAATATTTATCATCTTCAGCATCTTTGAAACATCATTCCACCGAACTAGCAAAGGCAATGCATTACTTTAGCTAGTTCCCCTCACATCCTGGACATAAACTGTTTTAACTCCTACCCTGATGCTATAGAGCACTGCCCACCAGAACAACTAGAAACAAGGTCAGTTTTCTCCCAAACCCCATCACTCTGCTAAACAAACGATTACCTAAACACTGTCAAACTAGTTACTAAGTCTGCACTACTATTAATCTTTCATCATTCCTATCACCCATCTTCTCCCACGTATGACTGTATGACTGTAACTCTGTTGCTTGTATCCTCATGATTTATACCAACTGTTTCCTAATATGAATTGATTGCTTATTTATATCCTATGACTATCATTAAGTGTTGTACCTTATGATTCATGATGAATGTATCTTTTCTTTCATATACACTGAGATTAAATGCACTAAGACAAATTCCTTGTGTGTCCAAACACACTTGGCCAATAAAGAATTCTATTTATTCTATTCAAGATAGCGACAGCAATTAAACAGGTAAGTCTTTGTCACCTTCATTGGTGCAAACTGCAAGCCATTCATAAGGCACTGTATATCTAACCCTGTATATATTCATTAAATGCAGCTTTGATTATGTGCTATTAACTTCGCGTTGAAGCTTAGTGATCATATAGATAGACCATTTCCATGATTATCTGTCCCCATCCTGGCCCTTCATTTGATCAGTGGCTCACCTGTCACTACTACTGCTGCTGCTGCTATATTTAAGATTATGTTCCTTATTGATGAATATTTTCTTTTTTTAAATGCCTTCATTGCTAATTCTAATGTTGTACCTTCCTCTCTCAGTTTGGTCTTTTTTATATTTAAATTAGTAGATCCCAACCCATTCCTGGAAAAGGATCTTTTGGAACAACTGTATTAGCCAATAAATAATATTTGTAATATAATAATTGTTCTATTGATTCTCAGAATAATCACATTTGAACATATCCCAGAAGTATTTACATCCAAGGGTTGGTAATGGTAGAATCCTAAATTAAGATGTGTTTATTAACTTCCCTCGGTTTGAATGAGCTACGAAAGGGAAGAAAATAAACAATATATTCCACTTTCTTAAATTTTTGAATCACATATGCTGACATACTTTGAGTTGTAGTTCTGTATTTTCAATGCAGTATCTAACTCAGTACAGAGCAACTTATAAATAATAGGTTCATATGCACTGCTGGAGGAGAACTACTATTTTCAACAACAACAAAACATCCACTAGAATAATGTATCCATCAGTAAAGAACATTTTCAAACAATCTGGCAGGAAGGCAGTTCCACTGATTTGCTTGATCAGTCTCTAGTATTGTATCAAAAAACAACCTGAATTTTTGATGACACTGTTCCCTAGTAAACATTCGATGCTAGTGATCTTGGACCATCCATCGAGAAGCTCTGAGACATGAACCAGCTGATGTAATGATTGAAGTTAATAGAAAAAGACTGAAAGTAAACTTGATGAAGCATGGATACATCTACCCCATGGCAATAAGAAATGTGAAGTATTGGTACTTGTCTTCATGTCAGCAACCTTCAAATCCACAACTGATATAAGTCATTTGTAAAAAAAATAAAAAAAGATCTCTGGCTTCAAATAACAAATTGTTTTGGGATCCGAAAAAAGGCTGATCAGTTCAGGAGGTGAACATTTGAGATTAGCCTGGTTTACAGTAGATTCCAAACACTCTGAGCAATTATGTGGACACTGTTGCAGTTTCTACAAACCCTATGCCAAAGCAAACTGTCCCTCATACCATAGTGGGAGAAAGATATATAATGGGGTTCTGTTATTGATGGAATAATAGCATTACCTGGCAGGGGAAGAATTATTAGCTATATTATTAGCTGGTTCCAAACATGGTAATTCCAAAAGCAAATGATCTTCAAATTCAAAAGTTGTATGGCCGTTATTTATTTAGTGTGTAGGTGGGAAATACTTCCTAAGTAATCTACCAAATCCCTTGCATGGATTGCCCCTGTGACTATGTAGGATTGATGGGGAGAAAACTAACGACCAGATTGCAAGAACACAAGTGAGCAGTCAGGTGAGGAGACCTGAACTCACACTGCAATGAACAAGGACACACATTCAATTTTGCAGCTACTAAGATTGTTGGACGAGCAGGCACAAAAAAAGCCAGGGAAGTATTTGAAGCCTGGGAACAGGCCCTTTGTCAGTCAACAGGAGTGCTGATTTACCACCAGCCTATCAAGTACTTAGAAGGCGAGGACTGGACAGCACAAGCAAATGCCAGCTAATGATGTAAAAGCCAGTCATCGACATACCCCAATCAGCATCTAAAAAAGGCACTATAAATACCACACACAGAACAGCACACACTCACTAGAAGTTCCATGAAGATGCCCTCAAGCACAAGTCTGATAGCTTGGAAGATAAAGCCTCTGCTCCCAGTGACTTACAGATTGGATCCTATGACATTATCCGGGACACATACATTTGCTTTCATTCATGAGTGTTCACTGGACACAGAAAGGGGGATGTTTATTTGATCCCAATGAATGAGCCTATGTTAGGAAGACAGAGAGTGTGCTATTTTGTTTATTCCCCAAATCATTTATAGTTTTTGTTGCCATCAATTATGCCATCCTGATTGCCCTAATTCTGATTTGATCCCATCAAATTATGGTTATAATGGTACTTTGGTTGCCTCAAAGAGGTTCCTGTGGTAATGGTATATTAGAAGCCACAATTCCAAAAACAGGACCAGGAAAAAGAAGTGTGTCAGATCAACAATTAAACTGAAATGAAATGAAAATCAACAAACAATATTATTTTTCCAGTATTGATATTTATCACTATGACATGAAATCCAACAATTGAAAACATTTGGGGATGGCTTTAAACTGATGGAGAACGTGCTTTCAATGTTTTTGTCAAAAGAGAACATTTGCTATAATCCTCTTGGACTTTCCACAATTATGAGTTGGTCAAGTATATCCAAGTTTCCAATCACTTACAGCAAACGGGAAGTTTCCAAGCCAGGACAAAGAGAGTGTAGAAATAATGTCTTTGACTTGGTCACTAAACTGTAATTTGATGTTTCTCTCTTCTTTTTTTCATTGTTGTTTTATTTTGCTCTAGCAATTTTGACTAAATAGGAAAGCAGGATGTCAACTTTTGTAAAGAACTAAATGAAGCTTTATAACTAACTAACTACATCTGCTTCTCATAATCTATTTTAAATGTGTGGGGTTCCTGACGAGACAATTAAACAGGGTTTTCAAATTGACTCACCATAAAGCAGAGCTCAAATAGCGGGTTTTTGAAAGGTAGAAATAGAATAGATAGATAAGTTTGTGTTTATGTCAGGGTTTTTATTTATTTATTTATTTTGCAAAGTTGGCTGCAAGGTCATCCCAATAGATTGATTCAATTCCCAGGCAAACAGAGCTCAGCAGGCCATTCATTGCCCAGAACAATTCCACCAGATGGCACCTGGACATGGCGTTATCGTATGAAGTGTTGTTTCTGGAAAAAATATCCCTCCCCCAATAAATTATGCTTTATATAGTGTGCTTGTTCTGTCTCTTCCCTTCAGACCTAAATAAAAACATAATCATAGACTGCACCCTGATATGTCAGACCCACGGACAATCATGTACTCTACTTTCCAGTCCACATACAGAGGGGAGAAAATAAATAGCTCATATTGTTATTTATTGAGTTCAGGAAGGTTTCCTTCCCAAACCCCATACAGCAGTTTCCTTCTTGTTTATAATGATCAGCAGACACTCTTTCATTGCTCAAGATAAACAGATAACTTTCTGTGGCTTTGCCCATCACTGCTAAATCCCCTTTACAAGCCCCTCTGAGACTATTCAGAAACTATAGGTATAGATAGGAGTGGAGGACAAGTATTTTGTTCCTTCTACCACCTGTCTCACTTACCCCTTGCTCTTCATGACAGATCTAAAGAGATGCTATAAGCTCATTCAGTTGAACAGGGTTACAGTCCCTCTTCAATTTTTCCTGTTTATTTTAGAAAAAGGAAGGTGAGGTAGAGCCAGAACATACACACCCAGCTCCTATCCACTTTTACAATTAATGAATGCCCAAAATAAGGCTGAAGTATTTGACCCAATGTCAGAATATAAACAACTACAACTATACAGCTATCGAATGTAATAAGTGGAGTTGCTAGATAATATGTCAGTCAAGTTCAAGGATAGTGACCTCCAGATATTGTTGAATTCCTAGTCACAGCAACTCTCATTTTGGGTCATGTTGGTTAAGGATGTAGAAACTTTAATGGGCAACATCTTAAGGGACACAAGGTTTCTCAATGCCAGTGACATAGAAATTGGAAGGAAACATGAGTGGTATAAAAATGATGTAGTGTAGCAACTCACATCAAGGTTGCCTTTGGACTGACAACAAAGTCACTTCAAGTAGTTATTATTCTTTCTTTCTTTGGCATTTTTCAATGTAGCTCCTATTATATATGGTGGAATACTCATATTGAAGATGTTGATTTTTTATATGTTGATTTATATAAAAAGGCTTTTCTTTGTAGAGATGCCCAATCTCACTGATTTTTGAATGGTAGCTCACAGGAACACCACATTCCCCTCCAAACATGCCAACCTTGTCATCTCAGAAGGGACTCAGAAGCTTCCTCTCAATTTAGGTGGCCAAATACTGGATAAAAATTATCATGCTCCTTAACCTTGTGAGAAACATCATACAGTAACAGATTTGCTTTACAAAATAAATTATCTGTTTACAAAATAACAATCTGCAAGCAATTTCTGTTTTGTATTGATACACCTTTGTTATCTATAACATTGGAAGAGTGTATCTAGAATCGCAAGATAAATAACGCAATAATATCTATAGCATATTGACATTTGTTGATTTCCTGTACTAGACTGTTTCCCACGCAAGCTTTTCCCAACCCAGAGCCTGCCAATGTGTTGAAGTAGAACTCCTGATCCAGGCCACTTCAATCAGTAGTTACATTAATAGATAATAAGGAAAAAGTAAAAGAACTAGCTCAGCTTTTGCTGAAAAGAAGATATGTTTTCCCCTAGGCAGTTGAAAGAAATAGTTGAATAAGCAGGTTTCTAATTTGCTGAATCAGGAATGTAGTCAAGGAATTGACTTTGAATGAATTCAGATCTCTAGAATCAGATGAATGACATGTATGATCCTGAAGAAACTTGCTTATGATCAAACCAACTCTGTCTCTTTTATCTAAGAAATCCTGGACAAGGGGTACTAGATGACTGGAGAAAGACAAACACTGGCCCTTTCATCAGGAAGGGCAAAATGCAAACCTAGGAAATGATAGTCTGAAAACAGAGAAGATTTGAGATATGATGATAAAGCAATCTTGAAGAAATGCAGATTATGAATTAGCATATTCTTCACTAAGTAGAATTTATTTCAATTAAATAGTTGGATGAAAAGATAGCAAATGGTCACATTTACAGACTATACAAAACATGGCGGACACATATAATATGGTAGAAGACAGAAAAACAAAATGGTTTTGATAGAGCAGAATTTAAGGAATGTAAGAAAGAAGAATGTAACTCCCCAGGCATAGGGCAAGGAATATGTGATCAGAATAATGAGATGTGTGAAAAATGATTTTGGAATTGTAATTTATTAAAAACAATATTAATCAGAAGTATGATTTGGTGGAAAAAGAAGCAAATAAAAGTTTTAACGAGCTAATAATTTCCAAATAATTTCCTGTTTATTTTAGAAAAATTAGGGAAGGTGAGAGTACATACTATATCTGTTCTTTTATATTCTGCATTGAGTGGACTCAGTCTTAAGAATGTGTCTAGTTCTGGGAACCACTTGGAGGGAAAATGCTGAGAAACTGAATAGAAGTAGAGAAAGATAATAAGGCTGATCAATCACAGGGGAGAAACTTAAATCTTAGGAAGAAAACCAAGGAAGCTACAGGTAGTCCTCACTTAACTACCACAATTGGGACTGGTAACTCTACAGCTAAGTGCCACGGTCATTAAGTGAAACATCATGACTGCAATGAATAATTTTACTTCTGCCTTTCTATTAACTCAGCTTGTTACAATCCAGTTACGAAGCACACAAATGGCAATCACATAACTGTGGAATACTGAGATGATTGTAAATAGGTGCAGCGTGCAAAGTGCTGAAATGACAATCTGTGACTGTGGGATGTTGCAATGGTCATAAATTCAAGTATTTGAATTTATCACAAAGTATTTGTTAAGCTACTGTAATTTTGAATGGTCATTAAATGGGGACTATCTGTAGGTAGCGAGTGAGCATTTGAGAAGAGAAGATTGAAAAATTTGATATACTTGAAGGGATATTCAAAGTCATAATCTGTTCTGTTCGTCTCACAAGCAGAACATGGAGTAATGAACTTAAATTTTAAGATTCTACTTGAATATCAGGGGGGAAATGCTAATACAGCAGTGGAATAAATTACCAAAAGATAGTGATTGAAATCAAAGCCTGGCCAGCCATCTCTCTGAGAAGCTTTAAAATAGATTCCTCCAGTGAATAGGCAGTTGTATTCAATTGTATTTTTGACTTTATGATTCTATTATTTGTGATAATTTTATTATTTTTATATCTAGATAATTACTGCCTCATTTCCTTCACTATTTATAAGATTTGATCATAGTTTTCCATGGATTTCATCACTGTGCTACATCTGATACAGTTTATTTTTAATTTATTAAGTTAAACAAAATGATTTCTCCAAAGTCATGAAGACTTTAGTTTAGCCTTTTCTTATTTGAAATAATTGACTCATTCTTTATAAACACATGTCAAGTGCATTGGACAAATATAAGCTGCCTCTCAAAGGGGGTATTAGATGTAATCAGACATTTCTTTATTTGTACAATAAAGTGGTGCAAAATGATTAAGGGGGCCAAATTCATCAAAGCATTTAAATATGAGCTGGTGGAATAATTTCCATTCTCAGTAGACTGTACAATTTGCATTTTAATTATAAAATAATTACAAAGTGTGAAGTTTTATATAATCGACTTAAAGTAGTAATACCAAAAATGAAAGACATTTCCCAGGAAAATTTATCCATGTCTTTTTTTATCTTTTGTATAGATAGCATATGAATATGAGAATGGGTTCCACTTTGGACAGATATATATTTAACTTGGCTCTTGTCAAATAGTTTTAAGTTTCAAAAACAACACAAATCCTTAGAAATATGAAATGTGATTCTATGAAAAATGTTTTCAGATTCTTCTGCTTCTGAATTATAATCAGTAGCAGAAAGACAGAAAGAAAATATGCCCATTGTATTCATTTTTTAGATAGATTAATTTGAAGTCTTGGAGTCTTTGCAAGATTTTCCCATTCTTGCATCCACCAAAGAAACATTTTTATCTTATAGAATTAGTGCTGGTTTGCTTTCAAATCATTTGAACTTTAAGATTGTGGGAAGCACCCATTTTGTGGATCATATGCAGCATCCTATGACAAACTTTTGTTGGGAGAAAATTAAAAATACTTTAAACAAATAAACAGTTGCTTAATTCAGATTCACTACAATCTGATTCCTGGGACATACATACTCTTTTGAAATAGGTTTATCTTGTGAGGGAGGAAATTCACAAAATTGAACTTTTAAGGGGGGAAAAGAACTAATGTGGTGTAGTGGGTAAGGCACAAACTTAAAAACTGGATAACTCTGAATTCTAGTCCCATCTTAGGCACTAGTCAGCTGGATGACTCTGGTCTAGTCATCCTATCTCAGGAAGAAAGCAATGGCAAACCACTTCCAAAATCTTTCCAGGAAAAGTGCGGTGACTAGTCCAGGCAGTTGCAAGCTGTCAACATTGAAAATATCTCTCTCTCTCTCTCTCTCTCTCTCTCTCTCTCTCTCTCTCTCTCTCTCTCTCTCCCTCCCTCCCTCCCTCCCCCTCCCTCCCTCCCTCCCTCCCTCTCACTCACACACACACACACACACACACACACACACAACTGTTGTCCTTGTGGTTTATACTGCCTACTGCAGGTTGTCTACTGAATAGCTATTAGACATCTCTTCAAAGGTTTGTTTGAAGAGCATGCTATACAATCATAATATAAAACCTAACTTCCTTACGTTATAGCCAGAGGTGGGTTCCTACCAGTTCGCACCTATTCGGTAGAACCGGTTCGTCATATCTACCGAACCGGTTAGAAGAGGTTCCACCAGTGGACCCGGAAAGCAGGCCACACCTACAGAAGAGGTTCCAACATTTTTTGAAACCCACCACTGGTCCTTGGATATGATTATTCTACACTATCATGCTCATATTTATAAAACTCAGTGCCTCTGTGAAAGGTAAGGATGACTACTGCATTTGTGGTGCAATCAGAACATTGCGTGTGTTGAAGTTGTTTTAACGCAAACCAAAGATGCCTTTAAAAAAACAAGTTTACATCGTATTCTTATGCATGCCAGTGCTGTGTGTGAGGTAATTTAAGGTGGTTCTGACAAGTGTCGTCGGCATCTTCATATCCGGTCACATGGGCGGCAAGCCCCTCCCACAAAGGAGGCCACACCCACAGAGTAGGTTCGAACAATTTTTGAAACCCACCACTGGTTATAGCACCATAAGAATGACCTGTAGGTAATCCTTGAGATGCAACTGTAATGGAGCCTGCCCATTATGGTCACATATCGTGACAGTCGTTATATGAAATGTGTCACTAGCAATGCCTCCATCCCTGCTCTCCTCAACGAAACATTAAACATGGAAGTTGTTAACCAGAACTTGGGGTGTCTCCTATGTGAGGGAGGCCATTGGAGGCCTAGCACCGGCCGAGGATTGCGCACCTCGGCCCTCTCAAGGCCTTCCCCAACCCCAAGATCTCCCATGCTCCACTTCCAGTCTCAACAGGCCTCTTCCCACTCCCGCCAGGTGTTCCAAGGCCTTAGGCATGATTCCCACCCCACCAGGCCAAACACCCTTCTCTTCATTTACCTTTTGAAGAGCTCCTTCCAGAGTGCTGAAATGACTTCGTTTTTGGGCCAGCCACATGGCATGTTTCCAAAAGCGGACACCATTGTGTCCCACCCACAAAATGGTGGCTGAATTCGGGTAGCTGCCATGTGACTTGAGGATAAACTGCTTCATTTTTTTGTGTTAACAAAGTCTGCACGTTGAGAAGCTTCTAGAGTGCCGTGCAGACATCTAAGGCAGCAATATGAAATCTTTCGTCTGGTGGCCACCGTTTTGTCCCTGTCCACAAGCAAATAGGACAAAATGGTGACCACATTTGGACCCTGTGCTGATGAGGTGAATGAACACAGGGTGACTTCAGCCACTGTAATTTTGAAATGGGCTCGTATGTAGCTTTTGGGAGATCCATTGTAACTTTGAACATTTGTTAAATGGTCTGTCATACCAAGGGCTACCTGTATAGATTATAAGGTAGTATAAATCAGCAGCAAGGGAATAGCTTAATTCTGCTTTTAAAAGCCATTAAGCTAAAAGACAACTGGGGACTTGAAGTTGCCCATAGAATATATCCATCCTTATTGGGATGGGAAATTGATCAGGCACAAAGATGCATAGCCATAGTTTTATTGTTATTTGGTTTTATTTATATATATTTTTAAACCTGCTTCATTTTTTTATAAATAACTCAAGGCAGCAAAGATACACTTTCCCTCTCCTATTTTGCCCACAACAACAACCCTGCGAGGTGAGTTGGTCTGAGAGAGAGTGACTGGTCCAAAGTTACCCAGATAGTTTTTCCATGCCTAAAGCAAAAGCAAAACTCACAATCTCCTGGTTTCTAGCACGGAGCCTTAATCACGAGACCAAATTTTATTTTCTATGGCAGGTTTATTTTTTTAATTAATTATAATTTTATAAATATTAAACTGTTGGTATATGCAAAATGTATAGCTTTTAATATTTCCTTTTAGCATTTTGAAAATGTGTTTCCTCTGTTTAGTAGTGTATAAAGTTATCATCCCAGCTGACTGTTATCTGCAGTTCAGCGGTTCATATCTCACCAGCTCAAGGTTGACTCAGCCTTCCACCCTTCCGAGGTGGGTAAAATGAGGACCCGGATTGATGGGGGCGATATGCTGACTCTATAAACCACTTAGAGAGGGCTGAAAGCCCTATGAAGCGGTATATAAGTCTAACTGCTATTGCTATTGCTACTATCCCATAAAACATATTATTCTATGTTACATGTACAGGTATTAGGATTTTATGGCTCAGGTCCAACATTATGCTACTTTAATTCAACATTCCTCTATCCAGATGTGTCATGTGCTGGCCCCGCCCCCACCCAGTTTAGCAAAGGGGGAAAAGTCCCGATACGTCACATGATGCCGTGATGACACGAGTTTGAAACCCCTGCTCTACTACTTTCCAAGTCAGTCCTGTTTTCATTTCCATTTATTGTATTTAATATGCTTAATTTTAATATGTTTATTTTAATTTATATTAATGATTTTTCTATTTTTTTTTTAAGAAAACAAAACAAAAGCCTTAGTACAGCTATCAGAAATTCCTGATTAATTGTAATAGGTTATAACCTAGCCTGTTTATTTTTCATTTGAAAAAAAATCTGGAAGAATATGGAAGATGTATTTATTCTATGGTAGCTTTTTTAGTCATTTACAAGGGCATTAAACAGAACTACAATTAATTAGAGTTATAGTCTAGATAATGAAAATGTAGTAAGATTTTTAAATGTAAGGAAATAAATGTGTAGAATAATTTAAATAAATGAGCAAATTAATCAGTGGCTAAAAAAGTATATTTAACCAAATATTGCATATGTCTAGAGTCTCTGTCTAACAAAGTGCTGAAACAGAGGAGGTAAGGGTAGTCTTCATTAGCAATTGCTAAATGTTTTAGAGACCATTTGCAGTTATGAGGGTGATGAAAAAATAATTTTGCAACCAATTTTCACATTTATAGCCTCACTTTCACAAGTCTGTAAAACAAAGAAAAGCAGAAGTAAGATGGCAAAAAGAGTCGAGGCTCCACTTAGCAACTACTCTGCTTAACAATTTAGTTACCTCTCTACACTGGTTTCACTATATTGACCAACCCAACACTGGTTCATTTTACCCAGTGTAGTGAACTAATAATTGAGTTGAGGAAAGCAGGGTTTAATAATTTATTTCTGTGAAGAATTAAAGCAAGATATACTTGGAATTCAAATTAGATGTGCTTATGGAAATTCAGCAAGCCAGTTTATACCATAAAATCTTATAATTTCCCGAACTTTCATCATTTGGTTTGGAATTTTAAGGCATGTGCAGTATAAGTTAATATGCCTTAGTAAGCTTGAGGTAGGTGTTACACTTAAATAGCTAAGCTCTCCACTTCTGGGTGTGTTTTTTAAGATGCTAATAATAAAAACTTTTTACTGTACTTTCAGGCTTTTGCCTGGACATTCTTGATCACAGCTAAGCTAAATGTCATGTTTCCTTTCCTTGTTCCAGTAACAGACCCACTTGCAAAATTCTTCAGCACAGTTACACAGCCACATCCTGCCAGCTAGAGTGACATTTCTCACGCACAAAGCGTTTGTGGTCAGCCCCTTGTTTTCTTCTGGCAGTTGCCAAAGCAGGTATTAATTACTAATTCTAACAATGGCTATATTAAGAAAAGCACAAAGTGATTAAAATGTAGTGCTTCTGCTTGAAGCTAATTCATGGCTTATGAAAGCTCCTAATGGTTTGTTAGCAAACGAATTGGCCAGGTCCTCGACTAAATAAAGACCAGAAATATCAAAGTCTTTCAGTACATTTGGAACATGTTGTAGACACTCTTCAAAATGACCCTTGGGATTGCCTCAGCCTTTATAACATGGCTGATATGGGGAATATAACCAATTATAAAGCTTTCAGAATACTACCTACTATATCACATCTTTTCAGGCAATCAAAGTTTATTTTGGTTTATTTATTTATTTATTTGACTTATATACCTCTTCATAGGGCTTTCAGCCCTCTCTAAGCGGTTTACATACATACATACATATATATATATATATATATATGTTTTTTATTTTTATTTGTGCTGATAAATAAATAAAGGGAGACTAGTATAGATCTATTTCAAGCTATTTAGCTCTCATCAGCTAGCCATACCCTTACTGGGATTTGAACCTGGGCTATATTGCATACTAGGCATACTAGGCAGAGATCTTAGCCATTAGGCCACAGGCTCTTATCCGTTATCAGCGAAGCCAGGGTGGAAGGTATCTATTAGATTTTTACAACCCCTGGTAAGCCCCAATTATGGGAGGAAGCTAACTGCTTCCATCATCTGTCAATCGGCTCGTCACAAGAGTCCATCACGACAGAAACCCAATATTTTTACTGTTGCCTTTGTTATATTTGTGTTTTTTATTTTTATTTGTGCTGATAAATAAATAAAGGGAGACTAGTATAGATCTATTTCAAGCTATTTAGCTCTCATCAGCTAGCCATACCCTTACTGGGATTTGAACCTGGGCTATATTGCATACTAGGCATACTAGGCAGAGATCTTAGCCATTAGGCCACAGGCTCTTATCTGTTATCAGCGAAGCCAGGGTGGAAGGTATCTATATATATATATATATTAGCAAATTGAGTCAGCAACTTGCCCCCACGGTCCGGGTCCCCATGGTTACAGAACAGTATAGAACAAAACAACTAAAACTGTTTAAAAATAAAAGAGGAGACTTAAATATAAAACACAAGCTAAAATAATACTAGATAATATTATCACTATTATTTGAGCCAGTTTGGTCCAGTGGTTATGGATTCAGGAAACATGTTCAGGAAACTGAATTCCTATGTGGCTGGAGAATTATGAGAATTAAAGTCTACACATCTTAAAGTTACCAAGTTTGAGAAACAGTGATCTGGACACAGAATCAAATGCAAATTTAAAGTTGATAAAGCTACACATGGTTCTGAGCTAGTTTATCTGTGCGCTTTTCTGCTAAATGTTGTAACATATATTGAGCAGTGAGCAATTAGCCCTAAAACCAGCTTATTCCTCTGGCAATAACTGTTCAAATTTCATCGAATCCAGTAATTTTGTGTTTAAATGTTTTGCATATAATATGCTTATGATACGTAATAGACTGGTGGGGCAATGGTTAACTGGTAGAATCTTTCCCCCCATTTTGTAAATGGGAACTATTATTGTTGTAATCTCTTGGATTGCAAAACAGTCAATAGCAAAAAAAAAAAAAAACAACAACAGGACCTAAGCCTGGAATCCACCCCTCTGGGTTGTTGCAAATAATTTAATCAGTTAAAAGGTCATTCCCTAATACTTTTCATGGATTGAGTTGGTTAATCAGGTATTTGATTTCTGTACGTGTTACTGGATACCAATAAGGAAGCATATCAAATTCTAATTTGAATTGCTTGGAGCAGGGCTCCCTTTATCCATGTGAAGAAACAACCCACATCTTCTAGCTTGCTCTTCTATAGAAAGCACGTTACTAAACCTCCTGTTTATGCCTTTTCTGCACAAGTGGATGCAAGCAAAATGTTGGTTTGTAGCAACTCTAAAAGATCTTAGGTAGCTCATTTTTAAAGAAGTGATATTATAGAATTAAATCTGATATTGTTTTCACAGAAGATGAAAACTTATTTGTCATTTTACATGTAATTTATAGGAGGAAATCAGAAAGTGCAATGCATAAACAGATAGGTAGGCAGGCAGGCAGGCAGGCAGGCAGGCAGGCAGGCAGGCAGGCAGGCAGGCAACAAATAGGATGATTATGTTAAAAAAAATTATTTAAAAAAAATTAAAAATGCATTGTAGCAATTAAATAGTGCCCCTAATAAGCAATAAGTCAGTATTGATAGGAGTGGAGAGATCAGCCTTTGGCCACTGCTTTATGAGGTGTTGCAGGGATCAGTACTCTCTCCTCTCCTGTTCAACATCTAGAATAACTGCTCTGTTTCATTCTTCCTAGACTTTTCACTTCTTTGAGATTCTAAATTTTAATCATACGCTTATGGGCATAATATTATGTCCTTCTTTTCCACCTCATTCCTGCAACAAAATCTTCTTTTTAAATGGCCCAATCTTTCTTCTGTATCCATCAGAGGAAGGGCTGAGCATAATCCGTAACTATATGTATTATTCATACTTGATTGAGAGCATCTCTATCTCGTGGTGGTAGGTCACATGTTTTAGCCTGTTTGATTGAAACTAGCAGATCAAAATAGATGTACCGGTAATTCTGGTAAAGGTTAATCCAGTTGTCTGCAGTACTGGCCACTAGATGGCAAGAAAGAGATTTGTAAAAGGTTTTAAACCTTTGCTTCCATCTAGTAGTCATTCTACTGTTTGCAGCCAGATACTATATGATAGTTGTACTCTAGTCTAGGATGCTAGATTTTTGAGCACAGACTCTCTAACTAATCTTAAAATCAGACTTAATTTAGTTAGACTAAGCTTTATGTAATCAGGGCTTAATACTGGGTAAAGCAAAGTAACAGTTTCTGCTATTTTTTTATTTTCAAAAGCAAACCATACATGCCTGTTTAGAAAACAAGTTTGTTATACAGTTATGCTTATATAGATCATAGCTCCTTCATTTATTTCCAATTTGTTTCAATACAAAATAATTCCAGTTCCAATGTATTTTACCTGAGTCTGTATTTCCTTCAGGATCAGTGTCTGCACGTTTCTGCCATCCCACAAGGCTATGACTTTGTGCATTTGTGTGCATGTGTGTGCCCAGGGAAGCACAGGGCAAGCGGCATATGCATTACGGGGGGGGGGGGGAATCACATGACTAGGAGGGAAAGGGACTTAGAATGGAGCATGCTCCAACATGCTGAAGAGCTGCCCAAGTGCCTCTTCCATAGGGATGCACTGGGGAATTTAATGTATATAAGTATGTATGTATGTATGTATGTATGTATGTATGTATGTATGTATGCATGCATGTATGCATGTATGCATGTATGTATGTATATATTCAACTCAAATTCAGCTTTCTTTTAATTTGCTGGTTTTTGTAACTACATTTGGTCCTCCTCTATATAGTTTTTGAAGAGTTATACTGCTGATAGACAGCAAGAGCATCATTCTCAGGGTCTGGTAAAAACTATTGAGATGGCGACTATTACAGTCTGATCAAAGCTCTGCCTATTTTTTATGTATGTTGAATCACAACTGCCATTTTTATTTTTTAATTTACTTTTGTTACAAACCAGACATGGACATATAGGCATATAAGCAGAGTCTGGAGATCTTTACACACAATGTTCTATTTCTAAAGACACAGTAGCATTGAGTTGAAAAGAATAAAAGGGCTGTGGCCCTGTTCTTGACTGGGAAATGTGCAGATCAGCCTATTAAAAGGGCAGAAATACGCATGAGTAACAAAATGTAGGTAAGCAGGAGTATCTAGAACAGTGTTTCTCAACCTTGGCAACTTGAAGATGTCCGGACTTCAACTCCCAGAATTCCCCAGCCAGCATTCGCTGGCTGGGGAATTCTGGGAGTTGAAGTCCGGACATCTTCAAGTTGTCAAGGTTGAGAAACACTGATCTAGAAGGGGGTACCTAATAAATCAAGTATTTTCTAAAGGCCTTTTGTAGATATAAAATAACCCCAGGAACCAATTTGTGGAATCATTTACATTTTCAGAATTCAAAATATGACTATCACCAATACTTCACCAATTTAGAGTTAGTCGCTTCATAAATATAGAATAGAATAGAATTCTTTATTGGCCAAGTGTGATTGGACACACAAGGAATTTGTCTTTGGTGCATATGCTCTCAATGGACATAAAAAGACATGAAAAGATACATTGGTCAAGAATCATAAGGTACAAGACTTAATGGTAGTTGGGTGGGCTCATATGCTAAACCATAAACCATGATTTATTTGCCCTCCAAGGTATTTTAACGCGGGTGATAATGTGCCTTTCGTTAGTTTATTTTACTTGTTTGCCAGGAGAAAGGAATTGTTGAAAAATATTCCTATAACATAAAACAGCAATTCTTTTCTATTCTGCAGTACTGTGCATTGACACACACAAAATATTCTAAGAATGTTTTTAATTTATATCAGAATCTTCCTTGATTAAATATCATGACATTATGCTAGCTCATGTTTAAAATTATAACAGTTGCAGCAGAGCTATACTGCCACAAATGCTATAATATATTCCAGGATACTGCAGCTTTTCCCAATGTATATTTTACTCCCTTTTCATTCAACCTGGCATTTATGCTCATTTTATGTTAAGAAGGGAGCAAAAGTAATATGTACTGCCCAATATATACTTATATAAACCTCATTGCCACCATCAGGCCTTCTCTAATTCATTCATCCAAGCAAAATAATTCTAGATTTCACAATCTTTCTTTGTACATACATCCTACCACACCTATAATCAGCCATCCTCATCACTATTTCCAGGAGGTTTTCAGACTGTTAATAAATATACCTTCAGAGGCAAGTGACCAAAATGGAATGTGGCATTAATCGAAAAGGAGGAGATCCTTTCAGGAGCCTGTTTTCACATTGCTCCCATGTTTAAGCTACTCAAGGGATTTCTTTTTAAATTTGGTGTGTTTAAAAAGACAAATATATCTACCAACTGAGAAGAAAGTGACAATGGCAATAACACCTACACTGGCACTCCTTTCCCCGAGACCTCTAAATGTTTGAAGGCCATCAGATTATTGCACAAATGTAGCAAGTTGCAACCACTGAGCGTTACCTTGTATTTATCTATGATTAATGTCATGTCTTGACGTGCTGCCCAGTTTCCCTATGTGCTTATATTCTTCTATCGTAAGGTAGAATAACCCCCAAATGCCCTGAAATCCTCCATAGATTTTAATAACTAGTGTCATGGGCAATTTGTCTTGCTAACCCTGCTTTTATCATCTCTTACAATTCATTAGGAAGTATATTGAACTCTATGAAGTGCCCATTTAAAGAATGAGCCAATTAAAACTAATGAAATCCTCACAGTTCCAGAGCCATAGGTCAAAGCTAAGAATTTATTGCAAACATAGACTTCTCTTGTCCTGCATTACAACAGTAGCAAATAAAGTTTTCTTTTCCTGGATTCTGCAGTGAAATGAAGGAAATTTGAGTGTATCTACGTTTACAATATAATAAAATACAATAGCAGAGTTGGAAGGGAGGTCTTCTAGTCCAAGCCCCTGCCTAGGCAGGAAACCCTATATCATTTCAGACAAATGGCTATCCAACATCTTCTTAAAGACTTGCAGTGTTGGGGCATTCACAACTTCTGGAAGCAAGTTGTTCCACTGATTAATTGTTCTAACTGTCAGGAAATTTCTCCTCAGTTCTAAGTTGCTTCTCTCCTTGATTAGTTTCCACCCATTGCTTTTTGTTCTACCCTCAGGTGCCTTGGAAAATAGTTTGACTCCCTCTTCTTTGTGGCAACCCCTGAGATATTAGAACACTGATATCATGTCTCCCCTAGTCCTTCTTTCTATTAAACTAGACATACCCAGTTCCTGTAACCGTTCTTCATATGTTTTAGTTTCCAGTCCCCTAATCATCTTTGTTGCTCTTCTCTGCACTCTTTCTAAAGTCTCAACAACTTTTCTACATTGTGGTGACCAAAACTGAATGCAGTATTCCAAGTGTGGCCTTACCAAGGCATTATAAAGTGGTTTATGCAGCCTAGAACTGTGTTGGCTTTTTTGGCAGCTGCTGCACACTGTTGGCTCATATTTAAACGGTTGTCCACTAGGACTCCAAGATCCCTTTCACAGTTACTACTGTTGAGCAAGGTACCACCTATACTGTACCTGTGCATTTCATTTTTGTTGCCTAAATGTAGAACCTTAATCTTTTCATCATTGAATTTTATTTTATTAGATAGTGCCCAATGTTCAACTTTGTCAAGGTCCTTCTGTATCTTTAGCCTATCTTCTGGAGTGTTGGCTATTCCTGCCAGCTTGATGTCATCTGCAAATTTGATGAGTTCCCCATTTATTCCCTCATCCAAATCATTGATGAAGATGTTGAAGAGTACTGGGCCCAAAACAGAGCCTTGGGGTATTCCACTGCATACTTCCCTCCATGAAGATGCAGTTCCATTGAGGATTACACATTGAGTGTGGTTGGTCAGCCAGTAACAAATCCATCTGGTAGTGATGCTGTCTTTTACCTTGTTGCAGATGATTGCCCAGTCTTACATTTCTAAATTGTGGTATAGAATATCTCTAAATTATTAAGGAATCTCATATATTTCTCAAGTGGTTTATTAAGTGGGTTTATTTCATGGCTTTCTTAAATGGTTTAGGTAGGTTTACTAAAGCAATGATTAGATAGATTATGAGTTGAAAATAACTTCTGTAGGTAAAGTCATGACATTCATATAAGAACCAACATGCTTAAATCCAGAAACCTGATTAAAGAACAAATAACTTCTTTGGATCCAATACATATGAGAATCAAGGAAATTTGATACAATTTAATGGGCAACCCAATCTTTACTGCCAAAGATATTCCACCCAATAATTTTGCAATCCAGAGATTTAATGGTCAGTTCCTGGATCCAGCTTCATATCTCTAGCGTTAGGCTCAGCTGTAGGAACAAAATTATCAATTAACCTATCACTGAAATGCATATCTAGCTACATGAACTGACTCTCCCATTTCTGAGCTGGACTCAAAAACAAACAAACAAACAAAAATGAAGGTTATGTCAGATGTTCCATAAATGGAGCAGATATAAAATCACTGAACTGCTACTTGATTGTTTCCAGTACAGCACTTTCTCTTCTAATTGTTATTAATAATGTGACAAAATTAGTAGACCAGCGAAATGTTGTGGACATAATTTATTTGGATTCCTTGTTAGTCTTAGTCTGACTCCTTGTCTAGATAATTCTCTCAAAGCTTCCACATAACAGAATAACAAGAGTTGGAAGAGACTTGGAGATCTTCTCTAGTCTAATCCCCCTGCTCCTGCAGGAGACTGTACGCCATATCAGACAAATGGTTGTACAATCTCTTCTTTAAAACCCCCAGTGATGGCACACCCAAAACTTCTGAAGGCAAAGCATTCTATTGATTCATTGCTCTAACAGGAAATTTCTTATTTTCAGGTTTGTTCTCTCCTTGATTAGTTTCCACTCTTTGGTGGAAGCCTTCGGGTGCTTTAGAGAATAAGTTGATCCTCCTTTCTTTGTGTGGCAGCCCCTTAGATATTGGAATACTGATATCATTTCACCTCTAGTCCTTATTTTCATTAAACTAGACATGCCCAATTCCTGCAACCATTCTTCATATATTTTAGCCTCCAGTCCTCTCATTATCTTCTTGTTCTTTTCTGCACTCTTTCTAGAGTCTGAACATCTTTTTTATATCGTGGCGACAAAAATTGGATGCAATAATCCAAGTGTGGTCTTACCAAGACATTATAAAGTGGTATTAATACTTCATGTGATCTTGATTCTATCCCTCTGTTAATGTAGCCCTCAACTGTGTTGGCTTTTTTTGTGGCTTCATACTGCTGGCTCATACTTAAGTGGTTGTCCTCTAGAACTCCAAGATTCCTAGGACAGTTACTACTATTGAGCCAGGTCCCACTTATTCTATAGCTGTGCATTTGGTTTTTCTTGCCTAAATATAGAACCTTACTTTTCTCACCACTGAATTTTATTTTGTTCGATAGGACCGAGTTCAAGTCTGTCAAGATCGTTCTGTATCTTGAGCCTATCTTCTAGAGTGCTGGCTATTCCCACCAGTTTGAAAATTTGATGAATTCCCATTTTATGCCCTCATTTAAATTATTTATAAAGATATTTAAGAGTACTGGACCTAAGACAAAGTCTTGAAGGTACCTCCTTGCATGTTTGCATCCATTTAGATGCAGTTCCATTAAGAACTACACACTGAGTGTGGTTAGTCAGCCAGTTATGAATCCATCTGGTAATGATGCTGTCTAACCCAGGGATCCCCAACCTGTGGGCTGCGAAGGAGATTGCAACCAGGCCATGGAAAGGAGTGGCAATGTGTGTGCTCCATTTAAGCATGCATGCATGCATACTGCTTAAATGGAGCTGTGTGCACATGCATGTGCTTGCTGGCCACTCATGTAGAACTATCCCCTTCCCCCACCCCCACCCCTGGTCAGCAAAGCCAAAAATCTTGAGGAACCCTGGTCTAATCCTCAATCTTATCAAGTAATAAGTTGTTGTCTACTTTATCAAGTGCCTTACTTGAGTCCAAATAAATTTTGTCCACAGCATTTCGTTGGTCTACCAATTTTGTCACATTATCAAACAATGTAATAAAATTTGTCAGGGATTATTTGTTTTTGACAAACCCATGTTGTCTTCTAGTTATAACTTTGCTTGTCTCTAGAAGTTTGCAGATTTGTTGCTTGATTATTTTTTCCAGAATCTTCCCAGGTATTGATGTCAGACTGATAGAGCCGTAGTTTTCGTTTTTGTTCCTTTTTTGAAGATTGGCTCCAAAACAAAAGATGATTGTTTGTCTGGAATAAGATATCAAAAAGGCACTGCCTGCTCATCTCTTCCCATTTAACGGAATCATGCAAGAATTATCATCATGGGAAGTACTGAAGGAACTCTGTAGTTCTACTGCTAAAAATAACTCCTTAGAAGTTACAATTTTATTATCAAAGACAACGTGACTTCCCAGTGAAACCATTTATCACAGAATCAACAAACAGTTGGTCGCTTCAAAGCATACATCTTTTTTTAAAAGACTTTGTACTTCTCAAAACAAAGGCACTACAGGTAAAAAAGACTGCAAACAGAGGCTTCTTTAGTGGAAGTGAGCAATTGCAAATCACTTTTACATTGGCGGTAACTTATTTGGGTTGAGAAGCACTGTCAAGTCTAGTTATTACCTGAATGGGAGACCAACAGGAGCTGCTATTTGGGAAGCAAAACATATGTCTGAAGACATCTCTGGTTAAGGCAAAGACACAAAAATTGCATTGCTGTGTCAATGTATTCAGTTCTTTAGAATTGAAAGAGTTATTTGCATTTATTTGTAAATGTGTTGGGAGCAGGAATGAAAAAATGTACATATTGTATTTTTAATTCCTCTGAATATACATATTTTGCACTATATTTTAATGAATTTTCCTTAATACAATGTGTTTTCATGCACTTTTTCCCCACTAAAACATTTTTGTCAACTCTCCCTTCATATCAAATATGTTGTGTCCATTTTTATATTCAAAACTTCCACTAGAAAATTCTGAAAATGTAAGGAAGAAGCACATTGATGTCAAATGTTGCTTTGAAAGTTTTCGTAAAGATGGAACCATAGGTGTCAAATGTAAACTATAATGATGCCACCCACCCCATGACATCATCACTCACATGATATAAATTATGCATGTACTTAATTCATCTCATGTGCGCCATGATGTCAAAACATGGAGAGAACAACATTTTCTTATAATTATTCTCCATGATCTCTGATTTCCATTGAAGGAATCACTGCTATGTTTCTAGATGTAGTTGCTCAGTCCATAATTTTGTTTCAAAAAATTGATAGTTAGATAATGTGTGTGTAAATCAACTTGTGTTTATTACGATAATCTCCTAGTCATATTTTTGTTTTTATAATCTTAAAAATTTATTTTCCTCTTTGGAAGTAGTAAACTAAAACTGATGGTTCCATCAATGTGATTTTGTCCCCAAGCTCACTTTTGTACATTGCAGATAGCTATGCTCTGGAGAAAGGCCAATCTTATTTGTCTTCATTAATACCAAAGATGTTTATACCTTGTGGGTTAAAGAGAAACCTAATACTTAAAGGGTTTGGTTTGGCTAAGGATATACATCTCATTGGATTATAGAGCCTCAAATACTTCGCCTTTTATACAGGGCTAACATGCATATGTCTAAGAATGCAGGCTGATGAGCACTTCTTCACACACTATTTAATGAATGTTTTAACCTACTGAATTTCCTATGGGAATTTGGCAACTGGTTACTAGAATAATGGAACATAACTGTCATTCTGCTTCTATTTTTCCCCGCATTGTGTGTGTGTGTGAGAGAGAGAACACACGTGTGCATGTGCCAGGTTACATATAACTCATTTCCATGTCTCCACAGATAAATAATGGCTAAGTGAGCATCCACATATTACTTCCTGATAAATGGTGGCTTTGCTAAAGATAAGCATAAGCACACACAATTTCCCTCCCTTGAAGAGTAGTCCTGTCTAACAGATCAGGAGACACAGCTTGACATACTAGCATTCCATGCACAATTCAAACATGAAAGGTAGCTTACCTGTAGGATGATGAGTCCCCCAAATCAGTTGATTTGGAAAGCTAGGTTGACTGAATCACCAAACCACCATGACTTTAATAGCATACTGTTATATACGTATTTCCTTCTTGACAAATTTTCATTATACCTTTCTGATAAAATACATATGTTCAGAATTGAAAATCTAAGATGTGGCAGGATGCGGCCACTGCTGGGAGCAGCAACGGAAAAGAAATATTGCTCTTTTATCTTGTCCGTGACTTTCCAAAGGGACTTGCCTGACCACGATGTAAAGTGGTTTATACATAAATGTCACTCTTTCTTTCAGGTACCTATCTAATGGGTATTTAGAGTAGATTAATACTAAATGATAGGAAATTAGATTCCACAGATGAAACCATTTTTAGTTGATCTGTTATATGTGCTTCTGTCAAATTATTTGTTAATGAAGTAATATGCTGACATTTGAATATGAATAAGCAATGTTTAGGAAGGATGTTTTCATTTTATCAAAATGATGCATGTTTTATAGCAGGTGCCTTCTTAGAAGAGGCTTACTGTAATGCATTGAGGAAAAAAATGTTTCTTCTATATTCCCGAAGCAACAATGAATTGTACTAGGTGGTAGTGCTGTTTCTTTGTTACAGTTAGACAGTAAAGTACTTGGAACATTTCAACACTGGATTCCAGCCCAGACTGGATTCCAGTCACACTGAAAGGAAGTTCAGGATGGAAGGCAAGGCAAAGAGATATTTCCATCTCTTCCTACCCACTCCCATCCCCATTTTCTCCAAAACACAAAGGGATTAGTTCAACCACTGAAAGACTTAGTTTAGATTTTCTTTGGGGATGAAATATTGCTAAAGCAACGGGGATAGGCTTGATAGCTGATACTTCAAATATGAACATGGCATTTGTTGTCCAGTTTTGCAACTTTGTTTATTTCCTTTATTGTATTTATCATATCATATTGTATTATATTGGTATTTTGTCCAGTTTTGCAACTTTGTTTATTTCCTTTATTGTATTTATCATATCATATTGTATTATATTGGTATTTTGTTTTTTATATTATGAGCCACCCAAAATTAGTCTGGCATTGGGCAGCACTGAAATCAAGTTAAACAAATAAATAGACATTTTGTCTACCCCTTAACCCTGATAGAGCCGAGGTGGCGCAGTGGTTAAATGCAGCACTGCAGGCTACTGCTAGATCAGCAGTTCAGCGGTTCAAATCTCACCGGCTCAGGGTTGACTCAGCCTTCCATCCTTCCGAGGTGGGTAAAATGAGGACCCGGATTCTTGGGGGCAATATGCTGACTCTCTGTAAACCGCTTAGAGAGGGCTGAAAGCCCTATGAAGCGGTATATAAGTCTACTGCTATTGCTATTGCTATTGCTATTGAATATTCATTTTTCATGGAATGTTGTTGTTGTGAGAGGAGGGAGAGTTGGATTAATACATATCCATAATGGAAAACTCATGTGAATTTTCTTTCCACAAGATTAAAGAAATCTCTGCCTCCAAAGCCTGAACCCATCATTATTCTTTATTGTAAAATGTGAAAAACCATTGTGACTTGGTGGCATATCAATTCTACATAAATAATAACAAGATAATAATAACACAAAATTCTAAAGCAGTGCATTTTATTTCAGTTTAGGTGTATTAGATTAAAGATTAGGTCTAGGGTTAAAAACTGCTCAGAGCAATTTAAATAGTAAGGCTGCCTAGTTAATTCAATAAAATGTTAGAACAGGGGTCAGCAAACTGCGGCTCTGGAGCCGCGTCTGGCTCTTTCCTCCCTCTGCTGCGGCTCCGTCACCGGTCGGCACCACAGTTTTGAGAGGAGCTTCTGGTGGGGGGGGGGAGACACACAGTGTGCCAGGAGAAGACTCTATGGCAAGGGGAGGGTTTTCCAATTGTCTCCACAATTGATAGGGCTTTCAGTTATGACAGGTAGAGGAAAAAGTACGCCGCGCTAGGAGGAGACTGTATGGTGGAGGAACTGAACTTCCAGTCAGCTCCAGAATTGAACAGGGGGCTTCTGGTTAGGACCTTTGTGGCTCCCGGTGTTTTCTTTTCTGTGGGAAATGGGTCCAAATGGCTCTGAGTGTTTAAGTTTGCCGACCCCTGTGTTAGAACAACCAAAACTGACTAAATTGAGTCATCAGTTTATTACCTCGAAAGCTTGGTATACAGTTCTGCCTAACAATAATAACCAACAATAATATCCATCCAAAATCCCAAGAAGTTCAGGTGACAGTTCAGGTGAAAAGAATGGATAAAAATAATTTAAGTTTTCTAGCATTTTGTTTGTAGATATGCAGATATAAACTACAAGAAACAGAAAGACATAATTAAGAAAGTATTAACTTTTCATATTTTATATAAACTAACATGATTTATAAAATATCAGTATTTTAGTCCTTAAATCATACGATATGTATTGATTTAACTAGTGGTGATTTAACTAAGTATTGGATTAAATACATCATTCTAGAGCATTATAATCAAATGCAAAATATTTTAACTTCAGAGGCATAATTGAAGGAGACAATTTCATTCTTTGTTGTTATTATTCTATAGAAGGGGAAAGTAAAATTGATTATGAAAAAAATGAATATGGAATAATTTTGTAAGGATACTCACAAAACTATAATCCCCTACCAATGTTTGTGTTCTTTTTATTTTAAAATGCATATATGTTGTTGCATAACTGTTGCATATCAATTTCTTTCATCTATTATATGTAAAAACATAATGCAAATATAATATTGATATAATATTTAATTTTGTAGACTCTTCTGCCCAGATAATAAATGCCCAGGATTGAATTTTAAAATATTTCAAGTTTCAAGAAGCACAGGCAAGTAAGACTCACAATTTATTTATTTACTTATTAAATTTATATACTATTCATCTCCGCAATAAGGCGACTCTGGGCAGTTTACAGATTCCAAAAGATAAATAGAAATGCGGTTACAAATTTAAAGTGATGCAAAAAAACCAAGAACCAAGAGAAGGACAGCACTGGAATGAGGTCTTGTTATTCTGTCAACCAACTCCAGCAGTGAGCACCCCCTCAAGGCTCTAAGCCAAATTGCAAAACCAAGTTTTTACACCATTCTGAAAGGCCAATAGGGTAAGAAAAGTTCTCACCTCTGATGGTAGAGTATTCTACAGAGTGGGTGCCACAGTGAAAAAGGCCCTTCTCCTTGACCCTGCCCGCCAAAATTGCATAGCAGTTTGGGGTCCATAGTAGGACTCTTCCGTTGGCATTAGTGGGCCAGGCTAGTCCCATTGGGATGAGATGGCTCCTCAGATACCTTGGACCCATGCTATATAGCGCTTGAATTAAACCCAGAAGCAAACTGGTCATCAATGCAACTTGCGCAAAAGCCATGTTATATGTACCACCCTAGAGCACCCAGAACTGTATGTGCCATTGTATTCTACCCCAACTTTAGCTTCCCAATACTTTTCAAGTATTTCAAGCCCCATGTAGAACAAGTACATTGACTTCACAAGCCAAGTAAGGGTACAACTGGTGCACAACATGAAGTTGTGCAAAGGCCTTCCTAGCTACAATTGCCACCTGCTTTTTGAGCAAGCCCAGAACCCCCAAGTTGCATCTCGGATCTGTTTGGGATAGTGCAACCCATAGCCATTCCATATTGCCGGGGTTCAGACAAAGCTTGTTGTCCCCTATCTAGACCTCTACAGCCCGCAGGCCCTGAGAAAGTACAGCCACAACATTGCTTGGGCCACTGGGGATGGAGATATAAAGCTATATATCATCACTGTACTGATGACATTGCATCCCATGGTAACAAATGATCTAGCCCAGCATTTTCATGTTGATGTTAAAAAGGAACGGAGAGAGTATGTGGCATCCCACAAAGAAGTGTTTGTGGGCTAGACCTCTCGCTCTCTGTCAATACTGAATGGCACTGGCATTGGAGAAAGGAGCCAATCCAGCGCAATACCGCACCACCCAGCCCCAAACTCCATAGATCGCTCAAAAGGATATCATGATTGATGGTATCAAAAGCCCCCAAGAGGTCAAGGTCAAGGAGAGCAAGGATGGATGCACTATCTCCATCCCTCTTTTGCCAAACAACATCCACACGCATGACCAATGCCATTTCTGTTCCATGGCCCATCTTGGCCCATCTTGAAACACAACTGAAAGGGATGCACATAATATATTTCATTCAGGATCCTCTGGAGCTGCAATGTGATTGCTTTTCCCACCACTATCCTTAGGAAGGGGAGGTGGGAAACTGGACTAAAATTGTCCAGATGGGTTGGACCAAATGATGGTTTCTTAAGGAGAGGACAGACCAAGACCTCCTTAAATGATGCCAGGAACACCCCTTCCTGTAGTGATGTATCCACCTGCAGTTCACTATCCTGGAGGCTTTCCCCATCCAGATCAGACAAGACCCCAATAAGCACTTAATTGCATTGACTGTACTGTGACCGTAGAGACTTTTCACAGTAATGTTACAGAATAATGTTATGCAGATGTGTCTCCTTTACCTTTTGGGATGTTTCCATGAGATAGTACTTTTATAATTTTAAAACTCTATATAGTTTATTTAAAATTAGGTGGCAGTCAAGTAATGGATTCATGCATTTCATTGAAGATCTCTGTGCTTTATCCTATACATAACTCAATTATCAACTATCATTTGCTGCTCTTAGCTACCTTATAAACCACTATGCTGATTTAGATCCAATCTGGTGCAGTGCTTAAAGTATTAAGCTAGAAACCAGAAGACCATGAGTTGTAGTCTTGTAGACACAAGACCAGGTAAGTGACCTTGAGCCAGTTATTCTCTCCCAGCCTTAGAAAGTAAAAAATGACAAACTAATTCCAAAATCTTGCTAAGGAAACTGTAGGGACTAGTATGTCAGTGGTCAGACAGGTTTTCAATAGTATAAGTGATGAGATGGGAAACTCATCAAGCATCAAGATTATGCAGGAAGTAATCTTGGTCTATTGGGTAGCCACATCAGACCATTTAACCAGCCCTCTATTTCTGCAGAGGTTTGTAGCAGCCACCAGTTTAAAGGTAACAAGAAAGTGCTCTGATCATGAGTGTTTTAGAGACAATATCCATCAGCAGATTCCCTGTTTTAGTCAGTCAAAATATCAAATCTATCATGTCCTGCCAGTCCATGAGACCAGATTGTATTAGGTTCACGTTGCAAGACAACCATGAAATCCTGAAGTTTCTAAGGACAAAATATCCAGGCAAGTTTAATGCCACATCAGTTACGTTAGGAAGAGCTGTGGTCCAGTGCTACAGAAGGTACACTAATAATATTCCTATACTACCCCGTCCAATACAGAATCAAATACTCAAGACTGGAAACTATAAAATGAAACTATAATTTCTGACTAGTTACAGACACATGGAATAGTAAGAGGTATTTGTTTTTGTATTAAATGGTAGATACCACACCAGAGAAGGCATATCTCCTGGGACACACCGACGCTGCTTAGGTCCCTAGAATTCCTTCTTTTTGAGATCTGATCTTAGTGGGCTGAGATTACTGAGAAGGGTTGGCTCCTCTGATTGTCTGGACACATGCCATGAAGGCCTTTCAAAGTTAAAACCAGCTCCTTGAATTAAAACCTGATGCAACCAATGCAGCTTATGGATCAGATGTGTGACATGCACTGCTCTAGGACTGCACATAACTGCCCATGCCACTGTATTCTGCAGCAGCTGAAGCTTCTAGATATTCTTCAAAGAGAACTGCATGTAGAGCGCATTGTGACAGTCCAAGATGGAGGTGATAAGAGCATGCCTGACTATAAGTAGGGCCTTCCAATCCAGGAATGGGTGCAACTGAATATGTTGATCTACAGTTATGTTGGACTAAAGTTCCCATATTTTCCATTCAGAAATTTGTTAGCCATGCTAACTATGTATTATGAAAACTGTAATCTAGTACATCTGGAAGATACCAACTTGAGAAAGTTTGCATTAGAAAATTGCACTAAGACCCAGAGACCTAGATTGTAATCTCCATTTAATGCCATTTAGGTCACTTTTTCATTATCTGCCTAAGCTACCTTATCAGATTATTGTGATGTCAAAATGTATGGAGAGACATGAGATCCATGTACATCACACTGGACTCTTGAAGAAAAGATGTGTAATAGGTGTCCATCTACAGAGGGTGCTTGTGTATGTGTGTGTGTGTGTGAGAGAGAGAGAGAGAGGCGGGGGGAATTCCACATATGACACAAAGAAGGGAAGAACAGAATATTGTTGCCTTTAGTACAAATATTCAGGCATTAAATCTTACTGATAATCTATTAAATATCATAGCTCTTCTCAGTCCATTTACGTATTATTTCTCTCCAGTTCCCAGTAAAATGCATATTGTGTATTTATATGAGATTATATATTCAAGTGCTCTATAGGCAAAAAGATAACCTATAAAACAATAGCAAGAATAACAGTACCAAAGTGAAATTAAGTATACATTTGTTTACACCCAACATATTTATTTGTTTACTCCCAAATTATATATTTTATCATTGAAATCAAACCCAATTATATGTTATATATACAAATATACTAAAAGCAACTGACAGCATCCTATTTCATCCTCAGAGACCAGCCAGAATGCTATTATGGAGATAGGTTCCCCATTTAGGACCCCTTGGCTCAGAAACCTGAAAGTAGCTTGCATCTGCCAACTAGATACCGTATCTAGTGCTTCAGGTGTATTAAAGTGGAAATTATTTTAATGACAAGAGGTGTTTACGGCCAACTGATTCCAAAGGCAGACCCTTGCGAGGAGAGGGTTGTGGGAAGAGATGTGGAAAGCTCTCCAATGAGTTACTAAGAGATGGAAAGGTTACAATTGGTGTGAGCCACTGAAGAAGTCTCTTTCTTGGCATATGTTGCACAGATATAGCTGGTGTGTCCTTCGTGGGGCTTCTGGATGTGGATTCGTTTATGGCACGGGTGGGGTGTAACTACCGCCTTTCCGCTTCGGGTGGGCAGGTGTGTGTGTGTGTGTGTGTGTGTGTGTAGTAAGTTTCCCTAAAGCAGCTTGGGATTTTCTGTGAGAAGTTCCCTCGCTTTCTTCCTCTTGCCTGGCCCCTGCAACTCTTTTGTGAATGGGGCCAGTGCAACAGGCGGCCTTTCACCCCGCCCAAGAACCAATGCCAGACAGCCACACTCAGAGAATTGTTTGTTAATAGTCCAATTAGATAATTGCCATCTTTCACTCCTTTCGCTCTACATTTCCCATAAAGGCCTGAATGAGGAGAGCAGCGTGAAGAGGGCTTCTGCCCTGCAAGGTGACAAGAAAGGCTGGAGCATGCTCTGTGCACAAAGCCAGGCGCTTGAATTGAATCATTGTCGTCTAATCAATGGTCTTATTGGATTACTGGCTGTTGCGGTTCTCAAAGATATTGTAGCGGAGACAATGAAATAGCCAGGGGGAAACTTTTCTCTCGCTCGTTCGCTCGCTCTCGTTCTCCCCGCCCCCTTTAGTAGATCACGCAGTTGAGATCTGCTCCGCACTCTCCTCCTCCTTCTCTGTCTCCTTCTCTCTTTTGGATCCATCTGGGTACAAAGCAGGCTTTTTTTTTTTAAAGCGGGAGGGAGGAAGGAAGCTCTGGAAATGTGTTCAATTTTTATGAAAGGCGAGATGGGGGATTGGGAGGGGGGGCACCTACATGTATCAGCATTGAATTAACGAGAGAAAAGAGTGGTAAGATGGCTGGTAGGCAGTAGAGGGGAGCGTTTGGAGATTCCTCCAATGTAACACCCTCTTCGCCTTCTTCTCCCCATCTCCAACGGGGAAACAAAACGTTTCCTATTTCTGGGATCTGGAATCCGTACCAAGGCAAGCCTCTTTCTCCCTCCCCCAAATGGTTGACAGGGTTTCCCTTTAGGGGAGGGGGGGGTGACTCGGTGGCTGTTTGCGGAGAAGATCTGCCAAGATCCTTTTGGTAAACTGGCAGAGCTTTTTTCCAGATCTATTTATAAATAGAACTTGTGTTTCTGTCTGAGACGTGTCTGGGATGAAACGCGTTCGGAAATCGGGAAAGGTGAACGCCAATCTGGAGAAAGTTAATAATGGCTGCTAATGGCTCCTAACAATTCTGGCTGAATCTTGTCAAAAGTTTTTTTCTCCCCCTTCCCTTTTCTTCCCTCGCCCCCTCTCCCGCTCCTTCCATTGATCCTTCTTCTCGTTCTCCTTCTTCTCCTTCTGGAAATCTCAGCCTTTTTTTTTTGATTGTGTGTTTCCTGAAAGCAAGGCCAATCATTTCAGTTTATTCACTGGCTAAACTCGACTTGATTGGGGACAAGCATACAAACCACCCATTACGAAGTGATATATTATCCAAACAATTTAGTGTATTCATGAGGTAACCTAAATGTGGAGGCTGCAAAATTACCCGTAATCAATTGAAACAGCGAGTGCGCGTCCCTCTGGGTGTCTAACAACTGCATCCCTCTCTGTAATAAGGGAGGCATTAAATCATTTTAGAGTTGCACTGTTGAGTACCTGATCATTGGGGCGCAGGGAAGCTGGACACTCGCACTAGGACGCTGGGATTGAGGAAGCGGCCGATTTCCTGCCTCTCCAGCAGCCGAACCGACTCTCGCCTTCGAGGGATTCGCTTGTTACTCCCCGAACTGATCGTACGCCGGGCGATATTCAGCAGATTTCTCTTCTTTTCCTCCTCCCTTCCACCCTCACCCCGCGCCTCCTTTTTTTCCCCCCCACTTAAAAAAACAAAACAAACCTCTACACCATATTGCACTACATGTTTGGGAAACAAGACAAAATGGACGTTAGATGCAATTCAGAGCTCGAAACCAGCCGGCTCTCCAAGAACGGGCATAAAGAAGGCAAGGAAAGCAAAAGCTCCGAAGGAAATATTTCGAATTCTTTTTTGAAGGAACCGCAAGGGACTTTTTCGGCTTCGGGCGTCTCGGAAGATTGCAGTAAAAACAAATCTAGTTCCGCTGACCCGGATTATTGCAGAAGAATTCTAGTCCGAGGTAGGACCGTCGCTTTACGTTCCGAAATTTTGATTAACGACTTTTTCCCGCTCGCCTGCTTCCTTTCCTTTCGTTTTTACTTTCGGTTTTTGTTTTCGTTTCAAAACCAAATGAATTACTGTGGTTTCCTAAAGGCTTCGCTTCATTCTTTTTATTTCTTTTATCCTGTTCTTGATCCGTTTCTCAGGTCTAGGAATATTTCTGCAATTTGGATTGTCAAGGATTGTGAAGGGCTCCGTGCCCAAACCTTAGAGTTTAGCTGGGGCGGTGTGTATATAAATTATGTTTTCTTTTTCTCCGAATTTCTCAAGTATTGAGGGAAGGGAAAGCTAAGATCTACCTTAGTGTTTAGTCTATAGTTTACCTTTGCTTTAAGGGCATGAGAGGTTGTTAAGTCCTATTTTGATCCCATTAGATTCAGCCCACAATTCTTTTGACTACTTGTATTCGAGTAAGACTCATTGCACTCAATACAGTAGAACTTACTTCTCCATGGGAGTTTTCAGTCACAGCCTTTTGCAAAAGATTGCTTCTTTGAAATTTCTCTCCGCCCTCCAAAAAAGAAAAGGGGAAAGAAACCCACCTCGGGCCTAAGGTAAGCGAAAAGAAAAGAAGAGATGGAGGAAGAAAAATAACATTTGGAGACTTATTCCGAAATGTACTGGGCGCTTCTTATTTTCAGCCCATTACTTTTGTCCCATTCTTTGATTTCCATCAGCAGCAGGAAATTCTTTCCAGTCTGAGGACGCAGCGACCCCCCCCCCAACAAAGACAAGTCTTTCCTCCAAGCATTCCTTACCCTTGAACCCATTCCCGCTCAAATCTATGGCGGTTGCATCTTTTTTGATAGCGTCTTTACAATAACAAAATCTGTCAGAAAGTGATGTGGTGGTGATGCTTGCTGCTATTGTTCAGTATTATTATGCAGCTGAATTGTTCACGGTACTGTTTAGTTCCTTGGTCTGATTTTCTTTTGTTTTTATTCTAACCTGGATTATTTATTATCTTCTTTCCACCTCCAATAAACAATAGAATAATTTTCCATTGCTATTAAAATTCCAAAACTAACAGGCCAGTTTTTCATTTCTGTAAGTACACATCCACGTCTATTTAAAAAAAGATTTTCATTCTGCTCACATGTGAATGAATGAAAACCAGGCCTGGTAAACAGTAACTCATCTTGGACACCACCACCACCACCACCCTCAGCTGAAAAAAGAAATCAAGGCTTAGAAGTCTAGGCTTCTTTCCTCACAAATTTAGGAAGCAAAATTACGGCAAACCCATAAGGGAAAGCCTGGTATGTAATTTGAATTCAGATTGTACTTCACCGGCCAGAGGCTAGTGAGATTTGCAGTGTTGTTGTGAGATGAAGGTGGAGCAGAAAATGGACATCCACGAAGGGCAACTAGATGTTCATCAACATGGAAAAGCAGGCAACTCCAAAAAGTAAGCGGGCTGCAGAAGGTGGACATCACAGCCCTCTTGAGATGGCTCACTTGAATGCTTTCCCTGTAGGGAAATCAAGGGCAACTCAAGCAGGTGTGAATGTGCAAGGCAGAGACTGCTGAGCATAGGCTGAGCATAGGTGGTGCCTAGGCTGCTTTGAAACCTGTGAGGTTCCTTTGGAGTTCTTTGTGTTAGAGCTCTTCCCTTGGGATGGAAGATGGCGTGCTTTATAAGCCACAATCTGAGAACGTGGTGCTGGGGCTAGCAGGAAATCCTGGAGACTCCTTCAGTTCCTGCCAAGAGTGGCTTCTTGCTCTGTTTACAGTGGCCCCTCCAGGTGGTTTCTAAAAACTAGATCCATGATCCATCCTTCCTTCTGGATCTAAACGTGCCTCCTTCTCTTTTTGCCAGATGCCAAAGGTTCCATCAGGGAGATTATTCTTCCAAAAGGGCTTGATCTCGACCGTCCGAAGAGGACTCGAACTTCTTTCACAGCTGAACAACTTTATAGGCTTGAGATGGAATTCCAGAGGTGCCAATACGTGGTTGGACGGGAAAGAACTGAGCTGGCCAGGCAGCTCAATCTCTCAGAAACTCAGGTACTAAAGATATAAATGTATTGGTGGGAAAAGAAAGTTTGGGAAGTGAGGTGATGGTTCCAGCTCTACTTTTAGGCAGGAGAGTTCTCTTCCCTAGATTTGAGGTGGTTTTCACTTACTGCCAGGCCTGCGGGACTGTAGCTAACACTTAGCTAGCTTCCTACGTGGGTGTGTTGAAGACCAGTCCCCCTTCCTGCTTTTTTTTTAGCAGTTAACAACTCAAAAATGACCAACTAAACTTTGAGCACCACTCTTTTCATACTTTTCCAGGTTTCCTCCTTCTAAAAAGACAGATTTTCAATTTGATGGGCATCTAAATATCTGGAGGGAATCGAAGGAATAGCGTGTGAATTGTCTCCTTAAATGCCAGTGATTAAGAATCCAATAAATAAATGGGTTTAGGGAAGTGAGGAGTTCAAGTATACAACTTGCTTTTAACTCCGCAAATTATTCATAAACTCTAAGCATTTAATCCAAAAAATTAATTAGCTTCTGTTTGAGAACTATGAAACAGTTCCAAACAGTACAAAAACCTTTGAGAAACTACCTCCTCACAAACACTCATAGCTCACAATCAGATAGTGCTGAAGTGAGGGCTTCTGGAAGAGAACCTTGGAGAAAAAAACGACAGAAGTTGCTAGGATCTCCTCTCAACAAAGTAAGACCAAATCCTGAGGGGGGGGGTAACATTTAAAAAAACAATAGCATTCACATATCACTTAAGAGAATCCTTAGCTTGTGGAAAAAACAGTATTTCTTGGAAGTGAGGTGTTACACAAATGTTACTTTTCTTTTGCTATAGGCATAAGGCTTTTCCTTGTTACATTTAGGGGTACATCTTAAAAGCTAGAAAAACAATGTGCTGTTCCACTAAGTGACAATAAATAGTAGTGAATTTATTTGCTATATCAACACATTGTTAGTGCTTATAGAGATTTTGCTGTTGTGGGTTAAGCGATTTTTGGTTCTAAAAATACTGAAAGGTACACTTATTTCTTCAGAAGTAAATGGACTTTAATGGAGTTTCTCCTAATAAATTTGTACATATCTAAGCATCACTGTTTACAATAGTAGACTGTTTGTTCTAATACTATTGAAATTAAAATAAGTAGAGGGTATAAGAATGTATAATGGCATAATGAAAAGAATCCAAGCCCTATAGATCTCTGCAGAACTTTGCTGGATTTACCTTTTTATTTTTTTGTTTCCCTAGTTTTGTAAGTTTGGTCAACAACTACTTACCTTTAAAAAAAAAGCAAAAGGAAAAATCAAGGATAGTGCAGGCAACTGCTCATGTTTTTGCATAATTTGATACATAACAATAATTTCCCTTAATTCAAGAAACACACTCTCTTGTGAGAATGAATAGAATTGTATTCTGACCATGCATATCTAGACAAGCTTTATGAAGATAGAATTTATTTTCAGGTGGAAGCATCTCTGTGCAACAGGATTGGGCCTGGTTAACCTTAGATGGAATTCCTCCAAGGAATTTTGAGCTGTCAGCTAGACAGGGAAGTGGGAAAATATTCAGAAGATAACAATGGAAAAAAACTTTGGCACTTCCCCCAACACAAAATGAAGTCATCAGAAATTTCTGAAGTCATTAGAAATTGAGCTTAATTTAAAGGAAACTTCTCTTTTAAATGGGTATCTGATTATTTTCCTGTGTGTGTGTGTGTGTGTGTGTAGAGAGAGAGAGAGAGAGAGAGCATGGGAGGGAGGAGACAGAGAAAGAGGGAACCCAAACGGCTTAATATATATATAAATAAATGCAAGGATGGGAAGGATAGCAAAAGGATATTTTTTCATCCATGTAAAAATGTTCAGGCATGCCTCCAGAAATTACCATAATTACCTTCCCATTTCTTAAACCAACTTTGCTAGATGAAGATTTGTTGAAATCAAATATTAAGCAAGAATTTCACAGAATTTCCTTTGGTCTCATAAAGTTACTGCCTATATGGATTATGGATTTTGTTTTCCTCACATTGTTTATCACTTGACTTGTGTTTCCTGAAACTGTCATGAATGAGGGGTCCCATCATTTTCTGTCAGAGGCACAACAGCAAATACCTATGTACTCCCATCAAGGTTCAAATTCTTCAGTTTATCCCATTTTTTGCCATTTGCAGTAGTAATTCTTCTAAGTACACTTTTCTAGTGAAAAATACAATTGAGTTAAATATCAGGGACTTCGTTGCTCCACCCCCCTCCCCCAGACCAGATTAGCCTTTGGAGGCAATGGACAGAATGCCTACCAGTAGGGCCGACAATGACAATGAGATCAGCCCCAAATGGGTCCACTCTGATTTTGAAAGCCAAGTTTTTTCCTTTCATCCAGTCCCACAACATGAAAAATAGGCCGGGGAGGGGAATCTGAAAGGTGGGGCCATTTTCTGTATGTATGTGGGCACAGGTGTCTGTGCATACCATACAGAGAGAGAGACATTTATTCCCTTCCTGCAAAGGCAGAAAATGCCATCTGAAAACTGTACTTTGCTAAATAAAGGGTTGGTGGGGAAGATAAAATAGAAAAATGCAGGTTTAATTTTAAGATTTAAATAAAATGCTTTGAGAAAATTGAAAACATTAAGTCAAAACCAGAAATAGGTAGTCAAGATTCAAAAAGAAACATACATTACCAAAATATTACGTTCGTGATGCTTTTAAATATATTATTTAAAGAAAAAGGATGGAATTTGTTGTACATTTTATCACAAAGGAGAACAGGAAGAACTAGGGAAGGATAAAATATAGGTGTGGTTTTATTATTTCTGCTTGAAACATCCTATTAAAAGGAAGGAAGGAAGGAAGGGATTAGTTTCGTAGTTCTTAGAAAAGAGGTATATAATGAACCTCTCTGACAAGCTAATTAGCATTTCTTTGCCTGTCAAATTTAGGGAGGTTGGTAAGGCAAACGAAAGCGGCTCTATAGCCAAAGCATGGCCTGCCATAGGAACCTAAGTGAAGGATAACTGGGAAGGGTTGAAGTAGCTGACAGGATGGGGATCACTCAGGCCTGCATTGAGGTAGGTGACACCTCTGCGCCCTGCCTCTTCAAGGGGAAATCTAAATTAGCAAAAATCTTCCAAAAGTTGCTACCCGCAAATGAGACCCATGGGAGAAAAAAAATGGTAAATTTAGTTAGGTAGGATTATCTAAACCACCTTGTACCAGAGGCCTGGGAATAGTGCCTTTTGAAGGGCATAGGAGTGCTGCCTGATTTCAATTAATTCATTGCAGTTTCATCCCCCAAAACCTGTTTCTGAAAAACTCCTAGCTGTGGGGAGAAAGCATTGA
The DNA here is from genome assembly GCF_009769535.1 of Thamnophis elegans. Classification (NCBI taxonomy): domain Eukaryota; kingdom Metazoa; phylum Chordata; class Lepidosauria; order Squamata; family Natricidae; genus Thamnophis; species Thamnophis elegans. The sequence goes on from NC_045550.1 coordinate 12,768,230, forward strand.
AATCGAAGTGTGACGGCTTCCTCCACCTAACTCTTTTTTCACCTTATTTTTGTTAGCGGCCACCCTTGCTCCTCAGTACATATGCCCATGCATGCACATGCCGAATCTTTTCTGGCCACTTCCTGCGGCTTCTGAAACAAGCCATTGTCCAGAACAGCTGAACTCCACAATACACGCGTGTCTTCACGGCGCCAAAGGTTGAAACCTTTGAAGTTTTTGAAATTCCCGGTCACTCCAGTTGCGCTTCACAGAGTGCAGCGTGGCTTCGCGGTCTTCGTGGAAATGAGCAGATTCCCACGCTGGCTCTTCCATTCGCTCTCTGACATCCGCGCCTCTCTCCAAACCCGCTGCACACGCGCACATAAGAGGTTTTTGCCGCAAGCCGGTAGGCTCCCACGGAGAAATCTCCGTCTCCCCAGGAGCTCCCGAGCCGGTCGCTGTCCTCCTGTGGAGGCCTCTGGAAAGAGGCCGAGAACTGCGATGGGAGGACAATGGCGGCCTTTTCCTCTCTTGCTCCGGGCCTAAGAAGGCCGAGGCGCTTGCTAGGCCGCGTTAGATGACGCTGATTTTGTCCTTCTGCCTTCTTCCCTCGCCTCTTTGCAGGTCAAAGTCTGGTTCCAGAACCGACGTACAAAGCAGAAAAAAGACCAAGGCAAAGACTCCGAGATGAAGTCGGTGGTGTCCGAGACCGCGGCTACATGCAGCGTCCTGCGACTCCTCGAACAAGGACGCCTGCTCTCCCCGCCCGGCTTGCCCGGCCTGCTTCCCCCCTGCGCCACCAGCGCCTTGGGCTCGGCCTTGCGAGCCCCCAGCCTCGCTAGCCGCACCGGCGGCTCAGGATCAGGGACGGCGGGCGACTCCCCACACCATCCGGCCGTCAGCAGCGCCGCCGCCGGCCCGGCTCATCCTCAGCCCGGCGGGCACAACCTCTTCAGCCTCCCGGTGCCCACCCTGCTAGGCTCGGTGGCCAGCCGGCTCTCCTCCAACCCGTTAGCAATGGCCGGGTCTCTGGCCGGGAACTTGCAAGAACTGTCGGCCCGATATCTCAGCTCCTCCGCCTTCGAGCCCTACTCCCGGACCGCCGGTAAAGAAAGCGCAGAAAAAAAGGCGCTGGACTGATTCTCGGGGACTTTCGCTGTATTTATATTTATCCTCTTTGTCTGTGTTGGTTATTTATGGAGTCTCCGTGCGTTAGATGCCCCCCTCTTGCCCGGTATACATTGCGCCCAACCATATGCTCTTTCCTCGCGGCTCCTGCTCCCCCAATCCTCTGCCCTCCCGGCCGTGCATTCCAAACCGGGAGGCTCCCCGCTTTTCGTTCGGCTCGCCCAACCCTTGAAAACCCTCGAGAAACGCCGGCCGGGAAAAGCAACGACAGGAAACCACGCGCTGGCAGTAAACAGACGGAGGGGACCCGCCAAGCGGCCCGCGAGCTGTTGAAAGTGGGCACGGGGGAGGGGAAAGCCGGGGTGGGTCGGGGGGGAGAGATGAAGAAGCGCCGAGCGCACTCCTTGTGGAAGTCCGCGGGCGTTTTAGAAACGAGGCTGGGTGGGACGCCTAAAGCCGAGGAGACGTCGTGTTGCCTGGGGGTGGGGGTGGGGAAGCAGGAGAAGAGGGGTCTGAATTGCTGGGCGCGGACGTCCCTTCCTTCAAGTTGACGGCCAACACGAGAAAGAAGCTTTGACTTTGAAGGGGGGGGGGGCGACGGGTGTTCGGGAAGAGGCTTGAAGGGTTGGTTGGAGCTGAAGTGTATTTTGTGCAGGGAAGGTGGGGGCTGCCCGCGCGTACGTAGTACCCCCACGGATCCTCTTATTCCAGCCTGCCCGGCGGATGTTGATTGCTCAGTGTTGCATTAAAGCACAAATCTAGGAAGGGCCCTGTTTCCCTCAACAAGGGCCATAGTACCCTAACCAAGGGATAACTTATTTTGCACACCATCCTGAAGATGCGCGCCTCCGCCCGCCCCGACGTCCGTATGCCCCCCCAATGCCAGACTGAACTCTCGGGCACGAAACCCTATTGACTTTTAAGTGAAAGGGGGGCGCGCCTGCGGGTATTCAGCGGTTCCACTGGGATTTACTTCCGGTAAGTGTACCTAGGATTCCAGTCTCATTTCCAAGTTGTGAATGTGGGTGTAAAGCCGAGTGAGGCTAACCGTCCTTTCAGGTAACGCAGCTGGGAACTTATTTAGCTTTGAAATATTGACCCAAGAATGCTTACGATGAAAGCTCATTTTAAGTAAACGCCGACTTCGTTCAGTTTAAGGAATGTTGCAGTCAGCTTCCAATTCCACCGTCCCCCACCCCTCAAAAAAATAATAATAAGATTTTGCATTAGGCTTACAGACTGCAGCATTTGCGTCTAGCCTATTTTTAACAAAAAATAACCTATTTTTCTTTGTTAACGGCTGGAAGGAAACCAGATAAAAATATACAAGTTATCACCTCTGTGCACATCCCTCATTATGGATGCAAAAATAAATAAATTAGAGCTTTAAAAATCCTTATACACAAGCTTTTTTAAACGATCAGAGTTTGGTCTCCACAAAAAAAAAAAGAATAATCCCAAGGTAGCATTGTAGAATTACTGATGTCCCTGCATTTTCATCGCTCTCCTAAAACCATATATTCAACGTTTTAAACTGGAAGTATTGATTTTTGCCACCTTTGACTGATTTTCTTTGGCAATGTTTATTCCTAAGTCAAATCTAATGCAAAATTCAAAGTACTGTAGTGTCCCATTTGATTTTGTATTAATTTCGTACTCTTATGTAAAATTGTCATTTTATCTTATTTGAAATTCTCCCCATTAACCACAGATTTATTCCTGGAGGCGGCTGCTTTTTACATGATTTTGTAAGTTTGTCAGAAGCAGCAAATGAAAACGAGATACCATTAATAACTAATTACTTTAAGCCTGTTTTCTTTTGTTTTTGGAGGCAGACGACTTGGAAATCTCTTGATACTTCGCGTTTACACTGTACAAAATACGCCAACCAAACTTCAATCCCAAAAAAAAAAAAGCAAAAAAAAAAGAAAAAGGAAATGTAGTACATATAGAGTTTACTCTAGAACAGAAAGAACAAGAGAGAGCATAACATGAAAACTGTCAAAATAATTTTATTGTAAATTATTTACGTCGGAAATTTTAGGCATCTAGTGCAGAAAAAAATATGAATGAATCTGTGGGTGAAGGTGAGCCCCTCGCTACTAACCTTTATTTGGAATGTTCTGGATATTTGACTGTTTTGTATTTATGTGGTGAAAGTGAAATATATCTATATGATGACAGATCGCTATTTTCGTCTTCTGTTTAGAACTCCCTGGAACACTTTCAATCCACTTGTGTAAAGCAAAAGATTTAACTCCATAAGTTGTGATGTTCAGCAATCAACTCTGCACAGTAACTGAAAAGGTCCCTTTGCAGGGTATACATTCAGATGACATCTTTAGCTAAATAATATTTATAGTAAGGTGGAGGTTGCTTATGATGCTTTAAATTACTCATTTTCAAAGTCAGAATTGAAATTGTGCACCTCTTTATAAGCTAAAGACATTATTATTAGTGTTTTATATTGGCCAGTACATTTGATTCTACACAACTTAACTCATTTAGTGTCAGGCAGTTTCACCAAAGAAGGATTTCAGAATCTGCTTCCTATTATTTCACACATCAACCATCCAACAGAATCTGCGAGGAGAGGGGAGGCAAGTCAGAGAATAGTCAAAATCGGCCTGATTCTCATCTATTTTTCTCTTAAGTCTTGTTGATCTATTCTTACGTTTCTATCCCTGGCATTAGTTCAAAGGGAATACTTAATTTCAATGGCATTTCCGAAGGAATGAAAGTGGCTAATATTAACCATTACACAATCTCAACCACTCTTCATTTTTCATTGTATTTATTCACATATTTATTTGGAAGTGTAAAACCCATTGAAATAACTACAGCTTACTTTTAAGTAGATAATCAGACAACTGAATTGTAAAATTGACATTACACCAAACTCTTTAAATCATACATAATCAGCAGAAGAAAAATCCATGTGATTTTTAAAATAAAATCAATTTCATTCGAAGCACATGGGGGGGAGGTGTCATTCAGAGATCTTCCTTCCTTCCCTCCCTCCCTCCCATATACCAACCAAAACCATTTTATTGTAATTAATAAATATATTCCCTTACTAATTGTACATTTCATGTGATCTTAACCATTGCCTTATGATGGCTTTTTGATATAACAAAATTGCTTCAAACTTAAGTAAAAATTCCCTCCCCTTTCTTGAAATTTGAGGGACTGTACTTCTGCTTAGCAGTTAGTGTAACATGAAAAAGGATATAATATATGAACATGTTTGTGCACTATTTCACTGCATGATCATTTATGGAACTGGTGTCTTACAATATGTAAGCTTTCTATTAGTGTGTAAGAGAAAATGGGCTTAGACAAAAGCAATACTTATAAACAAGGGGACAATGGAATGAAATGAAGACTTCTGCTAAGGAAGTCTGATATCCTGTGATCCTAATCTACTTCTTGGAAGTGAATGGGGCCAGAGGTGAGACTGGAAATGTTTTAAAGCTGTGTAAATCAATTAAGAAAATCTGGCTGAAGCAATATTTGTGATTTCCTATGTTTATACATTTCATTATTCTAAAACTTTAAACAATATGAGGAATTATTGCTATTTGGGAAATACTTTGTTTGCTTTTTTTCTTGCCACCCATGTTAATTTAAGAAAATGAACACATACATACAAATGCATAATTACACAGAAAGATAAATTCTGCAGTGAGGTTGATCCAATTAATGTATGACTTCTGCAACCTTCCCCCACCTCAAGCACTTCCCCGTAATCAGGCTGCTTCCTATCGTATCTTCTATTGTAAAAGCATGAATCACCTTACTTGCTTCCAGCATAAAAACCAAGCTAACCAGGGACTGTGTTCCTCATTGTGTTTGCAAACCTTCAACAACTCAGAATTCAATCATGTCAGTTCCTTCCCTAATAACTGAGAACTTTCAGATAAGATATGAGATTGCAAGATGACTGGACTGCAAAGATCTCGATGACTACTCTTGGCTGCCATGTAGTGTTCATTTGGATTTTTATAGTCTCAATACAGTAGCCTTTAGTTGTAAGGGCAACATTGCCTAATCTCAAATTGCTTAATCAGTAAGGAGATATACATATATTTTATATCAAGCTTATAAAATACCTTGTCATGTATAAAGAAGACTGCTATATTCATTCTTATAAAATAGTTTCTTATAATGTTTGAGCTTATCATGCAGGGATAGTTTGAGCAGCTGGGGAAACAAAGCACTAGTTATGTGGTACCATCCGAATAATTAAAAACATGAAAATAATTTCTAGAAAAGTGAAAAAAGAACACATGGCTCTCAAGATGTTATTCATATACTTCAGAGGAGGATTTCCTTTTAATAGGTTTGATTTGTTTTAAGTCAATATTTTGTATAAAGCTGCAATACCTTTACAACAAGAACCAAGGTGATAGCACTTTTCTTCTTCTGACAATAGATAAATAGGTGGATAGATATACATTGTGATTATAACCAGAGATAGAGAAGAGCAAAAAAAAAAAAAAAAATCAGGGATAAAATAATTTGCTTGAATCAAGTAGGAAATACTGATGTTGACTGATTTGTAAAATGTATAAATTAACCTCTCAAATGTTTACAATATCTTTTAAATCTTTTTACATTACTTAAATAAGTGCAAATGATACATTATTAATGACATTATTAATGGCATCAAAGACACTGTACAAAGACCAGTATAAAGAAAATTATATCAGCAATTAAGAAATGTCAAGCCTTTGAGGTAGGCCAGACCAAAGTGCAAAGATTATAGGAGGGTATAATAGCATCTCAAAAGCCTGCAAATTTTCCTCTGCCTCCATATTTTGAGGGTTTTCCCCTCTCATTCCTTCTTCTTTCCCAGAACTGAGTCACCTTAACTCTTCCTGCACATCTTTTTCATGTATCCAAGTACTTAAGGGTACTTCTACAAGAGTGATGGGGAAAGAAAAATAATTGTCTCCGCATCTGTAACAGTTGCCAGGAAATTATGACTCTCCAGATATTATGAAGTTATGACTCTCCAGATATTATGAAATTATGACTCTCCAGATATTGCTGCACCAACAGTTCCCAGTATTCCCACTTAAGGGACATCTGGCAGGGCGTAATGGAGGTTCAGCAATACATGAAAGGCCCACAGGTAGCCAGTTTTTTACCTAAAATATAGGAGACAAGTGCCATAATTAAACTTTTGAGAGAGAATTTTACAAACAGGATATTATGGGGGGGAAATGTCACATTTTCTCATTTTGCCTAAGATGATTAATCTTCTTTCATTTAACCTAAAGTAATGCTTACCTAAACATAACCTAAAGTATGCTTAAAGCATTACCAAGCTTGACAATGTTCAGTGAAAATCCAGCTCAACTAATTCATAAGCACTTCTGAATAGTCTCACATACAAACCTTTAGAAAAGCAGCATCTTTTGATCTGATGTATAAAAGAACTGGACTGTGAGAGAATCAAGGAGTTGTGTCAGTTATGCCAATGATGTACATACTAGCCACACCTCCATTTGCCAACCACTATGTGTGTAGAAAAAAAAATCTTTCCTATGCTCATTTTCCTTATGTCTGGGTGAATCCTATGTGGGTTTAAGGGCCCTTTAATGTTGAATAACAGCTAAAAACTATTCTTTATAATATGATCTTGAAGCTTTCCATGTGTTTTCCTAACAAAACAATCCATTCTATAAATCATCAGAATATAAATGGATGTGCCAAATGACCTGAACATAAACCTATGGCACAAAAAAACACCCCAAACCCAAGCGCTAGTTAAGAATCCTAGAATTTTCAGCTGCCAAGTCAAAAAACACAAAATGCACCTTAATAATATTATAAGAGAGAAGTTGTATGGAGGTGAGACAGCAGCTCATAGTATCCTTACCAACTACACTACTAACCAACTATCACAATGATACTCCAACATAATGCTTCACATCTTGCCCAAGACTGGAAATGTTCTTTTGGCCATTTAGTCAGCTTGATTATCATGCTCATGCTTGACTATGTTTTATACATTAACTTAAAGCTGGCTTAGATATCTTGCTGCTTGAGAATCCTGTTTCCTATTCCACCATGCCAATTCCATCTTTTCTGAATGCAGAATGTTCTTGAATTCAATGAAATATCTTAAAATATAATAATTGACAAAAGAGGTAATGCATTAGATGTATTTTCAAATGTTTTCAGCTTCATCAGATGCACGGCTTAAATTATCAAGATGAGACTCAGAGACTCCAATATTCTAACATTCCCTTTGGTACCCAGAAAAATCCATATCCAACTTGACTTTAATCTGGAATTGATTGTTTATTTATTTATTTATGAGAAATTGGCATCCTGCAAAGCAAAGTGTCATCTTTACTCATACTATTTTTTCAGAGAATGTTTGGGGGGTTCCTATATATCTCAGAGATGTTTATTAGATAATCAAAAGGACAGACGGATGAGTTAAGTGCTCTGTCTAAAATAATGCCCACTGTACTCAAAACAATAACGAGAATCCGGCAAATCTGGAATGGAGGGGAAGGCTTTTAGTAAATTACAATTTTGTCAGTGACGTTGCCTATCACAGCAAACATTTTGTGAGATTGCCCTAATATACATTTATATTTCAAATGTACTCACCTGTCTAAAACATTTAGGGACTGAAATAAAGTTATGTAGGTAAAGTATACTCTGTATGTAGTGATTTAGTGATTACGTCAGAGGTTTCATCACCACAAAAAATTATGTATCAAATCTAGGGTATGAACTTTGTGGATTTACTTTTATGAGAAAAGTAATTCTACAATGTTCTTTCCATCTCCTCTACAGACTTTTACTAACTAGCTTTCTTTTCGTTGTTTGTTTTCTAAGTATAGTTTTAAGGAACTAAAAGTATTTGTTCATGCTCTAATACTTCAGAAAAATAATATAGCTGAAGGGCGGTTATTAACACAGCTTCAGTAACTTTGGAAATGCTATTATTAATAAAAAGCATTTATAGAACATTTTAAAAGGAACTCCTTATATATGATTTTTTTTGTTATTCAGAGTACAATTTCCAGACTGTTTAGAAGTAATTAATTATAATTCCTTTGCCAAAGTTTTCTTCCACATCATATATAGGGAGATGATTTAAGTAATACATTATTGTAAATGCTTTAAAAAGCATTTAAAAATGCTTCATGTATAGCATATACATTTTAATAAAATGGTTAAATTTCCAAACTTTAATAAGTGTTCCAAAAAGCAAAATATTGCACGTTCTTCAACCTTTTATATAGACAATACCTAAATTACTGTACATTATTCAAAGAGATACAAAACTGATACCCACCATTTTGCCCATGTGCAAAATAGTTACCACTATTTCTAGGCATTTATATAGTGTGAATTCTAGAATGCATAATAATAAGCTTGGGCCTAAATTCTTTGGATGGAAAGTGTACATAACCCAGGGAATGCCTGTAGTATAATGGTTGTAGAAATTAGCCTTTACGTACCCACAGTTTCTCCTCCTCTTTCACTCAAAATTGGCAAAGTGGAGAATGGATCTTTCTTAATCACATGAAAATTATCATTTATGACCACTTTTTTTAACCAAAAATACAAAACCCCAATGGATGTATGGTTTAGGTATGTCCTCCAGGCAAAAGACCCCCCCCCCAGTTCTACCTACAGTGAGTAATTCAATAATTTCCTAGAGTTACATTTGGGTTAAGGGCTTCAGTTGTTGCTTTTCATGTACTGGTTAGCAAACTATATTTTACTCCTTAAAGCAATTCAATGCAACAATTTGTTCTCTAATATTGTTTTGTATATTAGCACTCAAGAATGTGCTATTGGGCACATTCATGTTGATGGTGGTATTTTTGGCTTCTTGATTAATTAATTTTATTTGAACTATTTTTGGTTTCCCCAAGACTGTTGATACCCTTTGATGGATCAACTGAGGTAGTCAATTTTTCTCCCTATTCTATGTCAAATAATTGTTGGGAGAATAAAATAGGAAAACCTTCATGTATGCTACCAGAATATGTCTTATAATTCAAAGTTGATGTAATAAAATAAACAATGTAAATATTTATATAAATATAAATAAGAGTTTATATGTGATCTCCAAGTTTTATGATCAGTACCCTGGACAGCACTTTGCTGAAGACAGTAAAGGTTTTTCCTTATCTGTTAATAATATTTGAAGAAATATTCTCTAACAAGTCTTTTGTCAGAGAATAGAGCTTCACACTTCTTGATAATTTTAGCAAGATGGTTGGGACTTGTGCTTATATTTCAAAATATATTAACATTAGCCACAAATCAAATATTGTTGATTATATTTCAAAGTATATTAACATTAGCTACCAATTAAATATTTAATTGGAATAATCCACATTAGTCATATATTATAGCTATCTTTAAAAAGTGGGTAAGATAGGATAGGTTGAAGACAATTCTTAATTACTCAATGACATTTTATTTTATTGAATCAACATAAGATGTGTTGCAATGACACATAGTCCCTCAATAAATAACACACACACACACACACACACACACACACACACACTTAAAGGTTAAAGTTTCCCTTGCACATATGTGCTAGTCATTCCCAACTCTAGGTGGTGGTGCTCATCTCCGTTTAAAAACCGAAGAGCCAGCGCTGTCCAAAGACGAAATGATGAAGGCGCACGGAACACTGTTACTTCCAGTGATGTGCGGTGAGGTTTATGGCTGGTGAAGTAAGCCGGCAAAAGCCGCCCTATGTCAGACACAGCGGCAGGGCTTTTGGACACCCCGGGGCTGTGTCCGCCATAGAGGTGGGATGCTTCTATGTCAGACACAGCGGCAGGGCTTTTGGACACCCCGGGGCTGTGTCCGCCATAGAGGTGGGATGCTTCTATGTCAGACACAGCGGCAGGGCTTTTGGATGCCCCGAGGCTGTGTCTGCCATATAGGCGGGATGCCTCTATGTCGGACATAGCGGCAGGGCGGCTTTTGCCTCTAGCGCTGGGCAAAAACCACCCTGTCACCCCGGTGCTAGAGGCAAAAGCCGCCCTGCTGCTATGTCCGACATAGAGGCGTCCCGCCTATATGGCAGACACAGCCTCGGGGCGTCCAAAAGCCCTGCCGCTGTGTCTGACATAGAAGCGTCCCACCTCTATGGCGGACACAGCCCTGGGGCGTCCAAAAGCCCTGCCGCTGTGTCCGACATAGAAGCGTCCCACCTCTATGGCGGACACAGCCCGGGGCGTCCAAAAGCCCTGCCGCTGTGTCTGACATAGAAGCGTCCCACCTCTGGCGGACACAGCCCCTGGGTGTCCAAAAGCCTTGCTGCTATGTTCCGGATAAAAAAAAGTGCCAGCCCGCGCACCAGCAGAGGCGGGTAAAACACACACACACAAACACACACACACACACAACTTACAATAGTACAATTACTTATAAATTACATTAATTTTGAATTCCTCCCCCTCCCTCCAACCCCTATACCTTTTCCAGCTGTTTCACAGAGAATTTCAACTCTGCTCTTGTCTGCCATGATGAAAATGTAAAAGGAAAAAGGCAAGAGCTGCTGAGGTCAGGCTGGATTAGCTACTGCCAGAGTCCCCAATGGATGACTCTGCTTAACTGTTTAAAAAAGCCTCTTAAAAAACGCCCTCTACAGGAGGAGGCAAGAGAACCACGTGCCTCATCTACATAAGGAATTTTTCGGCTTTTAACCCTTGCTTAGCTCTGCTCAAGTGATCATAAAGATAGACTAAATGAGGCACCTGGTTCTCCCGCCTCCTCCTGTAGAGGGCACTTTTTTAGAGGCTTTTTTAAATAGTTAAGCACTAAGCAGAGTCATCCACTGTGACTCTGGCAGCAACTACCTCAGCCTTTTTCCTTTTAATTTTTTTTTCTTTTCATGATGACAGTGGTGAGGCCCTGCCTCCCCTGACTGCACGTCACTGGTTACTTCCCACCAAAGGTGGTGCCTATTTTTCTACTTGCATTTTTACGTGCTTTCGAACTGTTAGATTGGTAGAAGCTGCGAAGTAACAGGAGCTCACACCATTACGCAGCACTAGGGATTCAAACTGCCGAACTGCCAACCTTTTGATCAACAAGTTCAGTGTCTTAGCCACTGAGCCACCGTGTCCATCATACATACATACACACTAGACCATTCAATGATAATATTTTGTATAAGAACTTCTGTGCTCAAAGCCAAAACACACATGATTATAAGATTCTTGACGCTGAAATCAAATGACAGCTATGTCCATTTGGTTTTTCACTTTTTTCTGGGGTATTTAAAGAATAGGTTATAGTTAACAGAATACTAAATATTAGATTATTATATCATTTGATTTGTGTGAGAATGCTTTAAAAGGAAAATATTTTAAGGTCAGTATTAATTTCAATTTCTCCCAAATATTTTACACAGATATGAAAAAAAATGATAAATTAGGTAATGATATTACAGGATGATGCTTAATATTATGCCAACCACTAAATAAGGAATAAAGACATATTTATTTAACCATAGATCTGGATTCTTATCCATCCAGTTTATTTTATAAACTGAATTAGATGGGATTGCAATTCCATCAATTTATAAATATTACTTAATGGTGTTATATATTCATTTATGTCCCACGTATTCTGTACATCTACTAAATGAAGAATAAAACCCTTAGCTAACAGCATTAGTGGCTTTGATTATGAGCTGTAGCAAGACAAGAGATTTATAAGTGTGGTGGCTTAACTTTTTAAATCAGTCAAATCTATTGAAAATACACCATCTACAGGTTTATTTTATGACACAAGAAAGTTCGGTTCAGTATTGTTAAGTCGTGAAACCAAGTTAGGGTTCTGAGCTGGTGACTTTCCACCTCTCCGTTTCCAGTTTATTTCATTTCCCAATTAAAATTCTAGTACATTACTACAATGCATTATTAAAAGCTTAAAAGGACAGATCCAGTTTCCCATCCTAACCAATGGAATGGTACAGACCTGATTTCTAAATCAAAACATGTCTCTATTAAACTTTTAAAATACCCAGTTAAACTAATTGGAGTCAGTAGGAGAAAGGAAGAAAAACTATACAATAAATGCTATATTAAGGTGATATGCAAAATATTTTTAGATTATGTGTCAAATAAAATATAACACCTGAAAATATAATTTTGAATGTGGCATGTTTTCATTCTTGGGATTGTAGTCTGAAAATGTTTCCAAATAAAATTAAATTCTACAGACTTATTTTTTAATATGAAGTTAACTTTAGACATCCAAGCAATATTCCCACAATTTGATTAAGCATTCTTGTCTAGGGGGAATCATTCTGCGCCCCCCCCCCCCAATAAATAGCTTTTCATAGCTTTTAACATAGATAATGCCAATTTAGCAAATTTTAAAAACATACAGTATGTGGTTCAGCAGTTTAATAAAAATGTCTCAAAACAGGGTTATGACTTCCCAATGTCTCAAAACAGGGTTATGACTTCCCAAATTTGCTTGATTCAATGATGAAGTTCTGTCCAGTATTGTTAAGCTTTGCAACATTGCCACCACATATGGAAGAAGGATCCAATCTGTTTTGTTTCTTTTCTAGTTTTTTTTACAGCTAAGCAATTATTCATTTAACAATCAAGACTGGAGTAATGAACCAGCAGTAAAACTTCTTGTACTAATTATATCTAAATATAATGTTTGATATGTATTATAAATTAATTTACTGGCAACAGGACAAGACATTCCTGCTGGCATAGCCAAATTTTTGTTACATTTTTACTGAACTGAAAATGCTGTTTGGAAATAGACCTCCAACAGTGCATAAATGCTTTAGAAAGGAATATGCTCGACACCAGACTAATGCATGCATTTTTAAATGCTGCATGTTTATTTTATCTTGATCTGAATGACCCACTAAGATCTGTGAGAAACTATATGAATATTGATACAGTCAGTTCAGATCGTCATTACTTCAATGAAGAGCATCAACAATATTACGTGGATTGAATTAATGATGGCACCGGCACTTGTAACTCTTATGTATCTTTGATGTACTTCTAACATTTATCACTCTAATGATTTTGCAAAAAAATACTGTAAAGAGCTTCAAACTCAGTATTCAAAAAAATAACACATTCCCACTGCAATCTGCTCATGTATTTTAGCTAACTTTGTTCAAACGGGGGCTCTCCATATGCTGGACCACAATACCAATCATCCTCACCCATCCACCATCAAACCTCCTGTGGAAATGATGGCACTCATCAGATCCACGAAGAGCAAGTCAGGAAAGAGAGCTTTCTGGCCATTGGCTAATGGGAGAGATTTTTTTCCAGTCATAAAGCTGCATCAATCTAATATGTATCCATAAGATTAGTGTCATAATTGCTGAATTTTAAACATTAATCTCAAACATTTTTCTCATACTTGAGTATTTAAACTTCTTTGATTTAATTGTGTTTAATTTATTTTTATAAACATTCGTTAAAAAATTAAATCAATGCAATAAAAAAATGTTTTAAGGAAATGAAAATGATAGGGGGGAACCAAAGCAAAGACACCAAACCAAATGATTTGCAGCTTGTGATTCAAAATAATCCGTATGATAAAATGTCCATTAGTGCAGAACAGCTTAACAAACAAGCCTTCAGACTGTATCATGCTTTCTCTGCTCTGGTCGTATTTGTTCTTGGAAAGCTACTTAAGGGTATATACGGTGTGGCTTCCATCATCTGTTTTATTGTGCATGATAGGAAAGTAAAACAGCACCTTAAAAGGAAAATGCACCATCTGCTGACTTGCTAATACACTGGAAAAAAAAATAACAGGCAGATGTGCCTTGGACTGAAGTTTTTTTCTGGCAGTTATGTTGGACACTGGAGAGATTTACAGATGGTTCATCGTTGAGATTTCATAGGGAATCCCAAAGGGGGGGGGATTTTTTTTAGTGACACATTGATGGGAATCGGGCAAGTTTGTGCTATGTCAGCCTTCGAGGTCTACGTGCCAATATGTTAGTAACTGGCAATGCTGGGCAAATCTGGAACAGTAATATTTACCACAGAAATGCCATTTTTAATGTGATATCTGGACCAAATCATGGAGATGTCCTGGAGGGGGGGAGGATAGTCAAATGAAGCAGATCTAATTTAAGCATTTGATTCTATATTGGGATCATATTTTCCTGTTCATTTTAGAGTAATGCTGAAACTCAATGATGGATTAGTATAGATAAAAATAACAGTCATTATATTACATATTTTAAAACGTTAGTGAATGCATAAATTAAAAGTTATATCAGCACAATGTAGAGCAAGAAGTCAGTGATTTGGGAGGTTTTATGTGGCTCTAGAGGCCACATAAAAAGTCTGAAGTTGTTTGAGTAGCCTGTAGTGAGAGCACAAAGGGGTGTTAAAATGTTTCAACGTTATCTATAACTGATTGGAAAGAGGAAAGAAAGAGAGGGAGAGAGAAAGAGAGAGGGAGAGAGAGAGTGTCTGCATGCATATAGAAGAAGAGTTAGAAGAATATATAGAAAGCAAATGGATGAAGAGAAAAAAATGGAGATGAATGTTAAAACAAAAGACTTTTTTTTTTAAAGTGAGGTATTTGATTTGGGAGAAGATATATTTTTCTGGAATGTAAGAAATGCCTTATCTAGTTTAATGAAATGCTTCATCCAGTTTCATGAAAGGAAGACTAGGAGTGATATGATAGCAATATTTGCAGGGCTCCCACAAGGAGAGTGGGACCAACCTATTCCCTAAAGCACCAGAAGCAATGGCAACAAGAAACAATAGATGGAAACTAAGCAAGAAGGAAACCAACCTAAATAACAGGAGAAATTCCTTCACAGTTAGAACAATCAGTGCAATCGCTTGCCTTCAGAGGTTGTGGGTGCTCCCATCGCTAGAGGCTTTCAACAAGAGACTGGACAACCATTTGTCTGATATTGTGCCTCCTGCTTGAACAGGAGGGATGTGTGGTCTAGAACAGTGTTTCTCAACCTTGGCTACTTGAAGATGTCTGGACTTCAACTCCCAGAATTCCCCAGCCAGCTGGCTGGGGAATTCTGGGAGTTGAAGTCCAGACATCTTCAAGTAGCCAAGGTTGAGAAACACTGGTCTAGAAGACCTCCCAGGTCCCTTCCAGCCCTATGATTCTATAAAAAAGACTATCCTGTGACATACATAAAACTAAGAGAAATAGACATTCTTAAATCCTTTTGCCACAAGAGATTTCTGAAAAATTGAATAGGGTGTCTGGTTTTGCATCTTCTGTGAGAAATCCTAATTGGAGATAATTAAAGCTAATAATAGCAAATTGATGAGAACAGGGCTTTCTGGCATGGTGTTAAATGGGATTGCTTAGAAGGCT
Organism: Thamnophis elegans; assembly: GCF_009769535.1. Classification (NCBI taxonomy): domain Eukaryota; kingdom Metazoa; phylum Chordata; class Lepidosauria; order Squamata; family Natricidae; genus Thamnophis; species Thamnophis elegans. Next base: position 12,783,701 of record NC_045550.1, read on the forward strand.
ATGTGCAAGAGCAGCTTCCTTTTAGGGCAGAGTAGGCAACCCACAGCCCCTGGGTCATTTTGAGTGCCCATAAATTCTCTGCCTCCTTTTCATATGGTTATGTGTCTTGAATCTGTAAGACTTACTCTTTGCAGGGCCCAATGCCCACAATCTCCCTTTGAAACAGCAACCAGTGTCTGTTTCAACCAATACTCAGGTCTTTATATTGAGCAGACTGTATCCTTGCAAGCAAGAAATGCTTGCCACCAAGTGAATCTCCACCTACAGGCTGAATGGTAATAGATCTCTTTTCAGAATAGATACCAAAGCATCAGAAGGTCTGTCTTCTGGATTGGAAGGGCTCTGGGCTTTCAGGGTCTTGAACAGTGCTGCGGGAAATCATCAGTGATGGCATATAGTTGGTATTTTTAGGAGTAGGACTGAAAAATAGGGAGGATAGTCTTCCACATTCCTTCCCAGCAATCTTAGTTGAGTTGAGATTGCTGGGAAACAGAGAAGACACAACATTCCTGTTAATGTATGCTGTGAAATGCAGACAAAAATACTAGGCTGGAAGTCAAGTCATTCTTGGCCTGAACCCCCAAATCTATGTTTGATTCACCTTCCACAAGAAAAACACACTTCCTCATTCGCTTTTATTTTGTGAATTAAGTTGTTCTGATAAGTCTTAAAATGCCAGTAAGGCTGAACTTCTAATTACAATTTGTCCCACAACTGTGAACACTGAATTGTTCTTATGAAACAAAATCCAATAAAAATAATGTATAACTCTTTTGAAGAATTGACATCCCGCCCTTGTCCAATTTCCTCTAGATCCATTTTATTTTGAATACTGAGACAAAAGCTTTCTTCTCCAAAAAAGAATACTTCATTTTAGGCATGTAAACAATAAATTATTCTATTTATTGTACATAGAGCTGTTCAGAAAATAATAGTGATTACAGAGCATCAACAACTGGAAGAATTTTCATCCTCTGTGCTATTCCATCCATGATTGCAGGAAATCTTTGTGTGCTAATTTTGTTTCATGCACATTTTGTTCCAATGTCTTCAGCATATTCAGTATAGAAAATGATATCACAACTGAAAAGAAATAATACAAAATTATTATTATTATTATACAATTGTATCACAGCGGCCAGTTGTTTCTCCGGATTTGGCATTGGTTACTAGTCGGGCCCCACCCAGGGGCCTAGGACGTCATAATGTATTTTCGTAATATGTGTGCAGTGTGGCTTTTTGCATTTGACTGATGGTGATTTTAACTGTTTTAAATGTAATTCCAGTGCTTTTGGAATAGCACCCAGTGTGCCAATTACCACTGGAATTATCACTGCTGGTTTGTGCCATAGTCGTTGAATTTCGATTTTTAAGTCCTGGTATTTTGCGATCGTCTTGTTGGCTGGTCCACTTGTAGCCCACTTGTCGACAGACGTCCAGGGACCCCAACATCTGCCGCGGCCCTTGTTAACCCCCACGACGACCGATGCGGTATAAAATTTTTATTCGTTTCTTTCACCATATTGTAGGGGTTGGCGGTTTTTTTTTATGGGGCCAGGTTGCCAACCTGACCCAAACCCTTCTCCTTTCTCATCCGGGCTTGGGACTGGCAACGGCGGAGTTGTTGTTGTTGTTGTTGTTGTTGTTGTTATTATTATTATTATTATTATTATTATTATTATTAAAACTGTTTCTATAAGGATTGTATATACATCTTTTATATCTTTCTTCCTGGGTACAGAGACTCCATTGCATTGTTGCATTTTTAAAGCCATCCTCTGGTAACAAAGTATCATGTAATTGTCCCCATAAGAGGACCTGTTTAACCTTCATGGCAATAGTTTACTTATTGAACAAGGATGAATCATGTCAGATTAAGCTGAGTAGTCTGCCCACAAAATGTTTAATTTTACATTGCTTGATTTCCTTATTAACTTTTGATATGGAATCTAGATGAAGTTGTCCTATTTTTTTCTCTTTGCATTGATCACATAAATTTCTACTTTTTGAGAAAAATAGATATTAACTCTGCAGGCAATGGTTTTAGGACAAGCATCATTAGAAAATGTGTGACTTTGGTCTGTGTGATGACTTATCAGACAAATTAACAAAGCCAATCCACTTCTTGTTAACGTGGACTTCTTCTACTTGCAAATTAGTGCTCCAATATATGAAATCATTTATATATATATATATATTCATTTTCATAAAGGTGCAGTATTTTTGTGATATTTCACTTTCTATGTTGAAAGTGTATCCACCGTTGTTGGAAGAGGATATGTTCAAGTTAATTTATCTTCCGCAAGTATGTTCAACAGTACAGTTTTGAAAGATATTGACTGTTGTGAGAAATTTGTATACAATGGAAGAAAGGTATACTTCGAATCTCTTTCATTTTAAAGTTAAGGGTCTTGGATTCTTATGTAAAAATCTCCTTAGCTGTGAAATGATAAAGTTCTGTACTGCAGGAAAGGCAGCCAGCTAAACAGTAATGGATGGCTCTCTATCTGCACGTATACAATTAGAATTGAACCCATTTATAATTTGCTACTAAACTTTTCCTTTGGCTGCTTTAAATACATTCATAACATGGCAAGAATTTAATACTTAAGTATATTTATTAATTGATCTTATTATTATACAGGTGGTCCTTGATTTACAGATATTCATTTAGTGACCGTTCAAAGTTACAATGGCACTGAAAAAAAGTGAGTTGTGATCATTTTTCATACTTATGACCTTTGTAGCAGCCCCATGGTCACGTGATAAAAATTCAGATGCTTGGCAACTGGTTCATACTTATGACCGTTACAGCACCCCAAGATCATGTGATGACCTTTTGCGACCTTCTGGCAAGCAAAGTCAATGGGGAAGCCAGATTCACTTAAGAACCATGTTCCTAACTTATCAACTGCAGTGATTCACTTAACAACTGTGGCAAGTTAGGTCATAAAGTGGGGCAAAACTCACTTAACAAATGTCTCACTTAACTACATAAATTTTGAGCTCAATTGTGGCCATAAGTCGAGGACTATCTGCATTGCTGTCTTTGCTGGGGGGGAAGCATAAACATTCTTTATTGCCACAGCAGTTTTGGAGGGCTGAGACCTATGAGCTGAGATTGTGCCCCTGTGAACAAGGGACAATTGAAACTACAGGTCCTGCTATACTGTACCCTCTATAAGGGCCCCATCAACCACCTTATAAAATGCCTGAAAAAAATTGATCTTTTTATGTACAGCTGTTATTATTAGATCAATATGACTCAGTCTCCTTAAATGTAGCTGCATTGTGTTAACACTTCCTATAAAATTAGGCAGACTTTGATTATTCGCTGACAAACACTTAACCAATTGTGATTATTTTCTTGTTTTGTTTTTGCTTTATTATTAACATATTATTGTTTGCAAAACCAAATTGCTTGTCCGGTCAGTGACCATAATAAAAAATATCCATCTCTACAAATATTCTCTCTGTGCAAGGTAGGGAATTTTTCAAGGGGGGGGAGAGCTCTTCCTCTTTTCTTACCTCTCTTTTTTCCCCCTTTCCTTCGGACTAGTTTCTCTCTTTGTTCTCTTTTTGCTTGTTTTTTTAAAAATTTCCTTCCCCCCCCTCCCCTTCCCTCCTAATCATTCTTCGGTGTTCTGTTTTCTCCCTCAGATGCTTTCTTTTTCAGCTTACAGTTCCACAGTTTTCACAGTCACAGGTTGTTCTTTTGGGGGCAGATGTAACCACTTGTGAGTTCTCACAACTGAATTCCTGTAATCTTATCCTAGTTGAGGAGAGGGACGCAAATCAGAAGGCATGGAGTTTCCTCAAGCATACAATCAGGTGGCTAGTGAAAAAAGAATTCAAAGCAATTTCCCCCAAAGCAAAGCTCAATAAATTGTGATTGCAAGAACAAATACACTGAAATCCTTAATTTTATTCTGATTCATTTTCCTTTTCATTATCTACCAGTGTTTCCTTAAAATAAAAGTCACAAATGCAAAATATTCTTCTGCTGAAAATTAACTCTGTGCCCTGAAAGAAAGAAAAAATCTGAGATTTTGTTAAATTGTTTTATTAATACCTTTCCCACTAATTCTCTCTTCACTGATGTCCATTATGAGATTATCCTGCTAGAATGAGGTTAGTACATATACTATGTCTACAGTGAATTAGCAGTTATGTGCTTCCTCAAGAGAAAAAATGGTTCTGTAATTATATTAACCAGGAGTGGATAAGAAAGAGTCTGTCGACAGAAAATTTTCTTAAGGGTTGTTCAAGTTGTCTACAAAGGTAACATTCATCAGAACTTGATGTGGATTTTTTTTGTTATAGCCGCAAGGAATGATGTTACAGTACAAAAGTGGGAGATAAAAGTAAGCATTTTTAATGGTTTGGTGCCTAAAGAGAAATATAGGAAATAAATATAATGAATAATGACACAGAAATTTGTGAACAAAATGATTTATCCTAAAATCTGATATTTTAATGCAATACATGCTAAAGTTCAATGTTTATGTTTAAAGTATATTGCTATACATTTATAATTGCATCTTTTTTACATTATTAAGTTTTCTAAAAATATACAGTTATATAAACAGTGCTATACCCCTGTTTACTTCAGAGAAAAAAGTGTTATACCAAATTATGTAATGCTGTCCTTCTAAAATGAGCCACTCCTCCATTTGCACGAATGTATTACAGTATTGGAAATTCCCCCCCCCCCAAGCATTCTATATCTGTATCTTATTACAAGCAAAGAGAACATAATTGTTTTATTCAAAATGTTCTTCGAGTACTGACTAAAAAGAATATTTAAACACTACAAAAACACTTCAACACTACAACGTGTCTTATAAAGAATGAGTTCTGTTGTTTAATAAATCTGTTGCCTATTAAAATTATCTCCCTTAAAAAAACAATAATGCACAGACATAATTTACAGGATATGAATATTATTTGAATCATCCACCTAATTAGAAATTGTTAAATTGTTAGACAGTATCATTTTATTTTCACCCCCACAGTTTCTAATGTGTCACAATGTTTGTATTTATATTCAGTTAATAAAAGTGAATAATCTCAGATTTACTTTGGTTCAAGAGAAGATGTGAACATTTGCAGAGGTGTTGAATATATCTGGTGGGAGCAATATATTAGATATTCTACTAGATTAGACAAATATGTAAGGATATTCTGCAGTATTTTTTGACATCAGAATAGTGATTCAATAACTTAAAACAAATTTGATTTGATTTAATACAAAATCTAATAGAAATGAAATAATTGATAACATAATTTCTATAGCTAGCAAATTTCTTTGCCAGTAAAATTGTAATCATATTGTTTAAAATACTGCTTTTAAAAGTATTTCACATCTGTTAGAAAGGGAAAGTGCAGGATTAAAAAATATTGTAAGAAATATTTCTTTTTAAACTCTCAACATCGGGTGGGGATAGGGATTCTCTCCCTTTTCTTTACCCTTGAGGTTTACAAATTATTTTGTACTGCTTCAATGATTCAGGATGTCACTTAATTGCTAAAGTTTAGGTCTATCTCTTGCTGTCATCTTTGTTCACTAACAGCCTTTTATTCATAGTTCAGTGCTAAGTTACAAACTAAAAGCATTACATCATATGCCAAGCTCCTGTGGTTGGGCAATATGTGGCCTCCAGGTATTTTTGGATTGCAGTTCCAATTATCATGCGTGTATAAAGGAAGACTGATGGGAACTGGAAGTTAACAATATCATTTCCATGCTAGAAGATATCAAGCAACCTTCTTCAATTGGTGACAAAGAGGTGATTTGAACCTCAGCTTTTGTAATCCAGCCAGAATGATCATTAGTCATAAGTAATTGATGATAAAATCCAAATGTCTGGAAACATTTTGTTGGTCAAGATGGATTTAGAATGAAATAGTAACATTGGATTTACCTCTGGATTGGTCTGTTTTGCTGTACGGTAGTTGGCACTAGATCTCACTTTCAGCTGCAAGTTATTTCTTTCCAGATCTGTTATATTTAATACTTTTGTTGAGAATTTCTGAAACTACCATAGAATGTATTGCATAGAAATTGTGGTATTTGTTTCCATTTCTGTATTACTATCATCCTTAAAAATTATCAGGGGAGTTTTAAAACTCATCTGTTGGGCTATATGTATCTATTTTGATATTTTTCATATATTTTATGATGTTCACAGATAACTTCAATCATTTATTAACTTTTGATTAATTCTGTCCCTTTGTATAATTTTCATAGGAAAGAAAACTAAAGTAGCAAAATATTTTCTCCTTTAGTTCCATTTATAGTTACTTTTTATTATTTATTAGGCTCTATAATTTTTTTCAAATATTCTATGTCTTATAGTTTCATAATAAACAGAAATTTGACAGATGAAGCTTCCTATTCATAGAACATGGAGAAACTGCATCTTTGTAGTTCTGAATTTGAGGTTGATGCTTAAATGCAATTATTTTGTCGAAAATTCCAAATTGATATATTCAGAAAATGCTAAATTCAAAGATTGAGGCATTCAGAGTAGATTTTGTAACTGGAGCTCCCCTGAACCATGGGTTCCACAAGAGGTCACTAGGGATTCATAAGAGATTGTGATTGAAAACAAAATAAAAAACTTGAAATAAGTTTTTAAAACAATTTGTTCATCATACAATGCTAATATGAGTGATTTTTGCCTGTTGTGTCTTAGCTGTTGATGTAAATGTTGTAAAACTTATTTGTGATTTATTTTCTGGACTCCTCTGATACTTGAAAATATGTTCAAGGATTCTTGCACGTTTAAAAATGTCTTGTTTAGAGCAATAAAATGAATTTAAACTGATAAAGTTACCAAACTGGTGGCACATGATTAGCTAATTCAGTATATTTTATAGTTATGTGCTGCTGCTTTAAATCCCGCTCTCCCTTGTGCTTAGCACAGGAGACCGAAATTTGGCTGTTTTGAGGTCCCAGAAACGCTGAGTTCATGCCTGTTGTGTAGAAACCCAATGACACACACACCAGGACCGAGACTAGAAAGAAAAGTTCATTCTGTGCAGAAGAAAGGACACAAGGGGGTGTCTCTAAATCAGTGTTTTTCAACCTTGGCAACTTGAAGATGTTCGGACTTCAACTCCCAGAATTCCCCAGCCAGCGAATGCTGGCTGGGGAATTCTGAGAGTTGAAGTCCGGACATCTTCAAGTTGCCAAGGTTGAAAAACACTGCTCTAAATAATTGTGTGTCCCCCATCTCCTAAGTCTCTATTTTATAGTAGAGGTGAATTGAGTCTCTTTCCTGAATTAGTATGAGAGACAATTTGTGCCACTCTTAGTAATTTTAGTTATTAACCAACAATTTGACATTTTCCATATAAGCACACATTGTTCACAAAAATAACTTGTAAACTACCCTCTTTCTCATTTCCATTTTTATGTCTTATCCACCTTGTCCCATGATATAGAGGTGTTACATGTCAGCAAGCCAGAGGTGGAATTCCGCCAGTTCTGACAGGTTCTGGAGAACCGGTAGCGGAAATTTTGAGTAGTTTGGAGAACAGGCAAATAGGCTGGCCCTGCCCCCCACTGCCTCCCAGCTGATCTTCTTTTGTTGCCCTATATAGGAGAACGGAGCTGGAAAGCAGGTTAGTGGGTGGGGAGGGAATGGGGATTTTACAGTAACCTTCCCCCAGGAGTGGGGAGGGAATGGGGATTTTGTAGTAACCTTCCCCTGCCATGCCCACCAAGCCACGTCACACCCACCAAGTCACGGCCATAGAATCAGTAGTAAAATTTTTTGAATCCCACCACTGTAGCAAGCATAATATACTAAATATGGCAGATTTAACCATTCTTATCAAATCTAAACAAAGCTACATAGAATATGCTTAACTATTTGGGGTAGGGTCTTAAAGCCCTTATTTATCAGTTTGATCTGAAGAGCAACTAGTTATGAATTGGAAAGTGGTTCATCTTAGTATGTGCTTTAATGTCCTATATGCCAGTGAGAAAATATATCTCTATCTAGAGAAATTCATTTATTTTATTTAATAATTTAAGTTCAGTGTTAGTCTTGTTGGCACAGTGTTTTGAAGTGCAGCTTTTTTTTTTTTTTTGCTGTACTAAATCCAAATATTACTTTTGGTCCAATAGGAACCAAACTGGTGTATTAGATCAGTGTTTTTCAACCACTGTGCCGCGTGGCACAGAGTTAAATTTTTTTAACATTTTCTAATGGTGGTGTGCCTCGTGATTTTTTTCATGAAAAAAGTGTGCCTTTGCACAAAAAAGGTTGAAAAACACTGTATTAGATATGCAAAATAATTGCAACCACCACCACCACAATCTGAGTTTAAGAATTCTGGAATCTCTAGTACTAATTAATCTAGGATGCTGGAACTGAGAGAAATCTTTTTTTGCAAGTTGGCTTGGTCTAATTCCATGGCTTTCCCAAGACTGGCACAATTAGTTCTCCCACAGGAAGACTCTTTTGTATCAAAGGTAAGAAGAATCTGTGATTTTGAAATTTTCAGCTGCCTTGGATATGGTTTGCCAATCAGTGTTTCTCACAGAACAATTATTGCTACTTCCAACATTTTCTGGCAGGCAGAAACAAGATAGAGTTTAAAAGTTTTTCTGAACTCTATATTCACTTATATGAATTTTGATACAGGAGTTTAAGCCAAAAAGCAGATCCACTCGAATAAAAATGTTTCTGATGGAATCATGTTCGTTAAGCATCAGTAAACTCTTGACATTTGCTTGTCAAGAGACATGACTATAAAGACATCTACAGAAAAGGAAACAATAACCACAGTGACTCAAACTGTTCATCCAGTTTTAAAAGTCACTCAAGCACATTTTTTATCCGGTTATATAAAAAGGATAAAATACTTTATTTATAAAAATATTTTAAAAGGACAGTGTGCTTTGCTTCAGTTCATTTAAATGAATGACAATAGCCAAACAGGCATCAAGATTATGTTTAAATATACTGAAGGAAACGAAAAGGCAGCCTTTCCCCCCAAACCCTTCCACACTCCATATTCTGCAGCTTCGGATACCCACTGCAATTATGTTCCAGCCAGGAGTAGGATTCATTTTTTTTTACTACTGTGGGCGTGGCTTTGTGGGCGTGGGAAGGTTACTGCAAAATCCCCATTCCCTCCCTACCCCACTAACCTGTTTTCCAGCTCTTTTCTTCTATTCAGGGCAATAAAAGAAGATCAGCTGGAAGGCTGGGAGGCAGTGGGGGTGGGGCTAGCCTATTTGCTGGTTCTCCAAACGGTTCCACCACAAAACCGCGGTAGACTAAAGCGCGCTCGACGAAAGCGCGTACGTGACGTCATCACAGCGCGACGAAAACAGCACGCTGTGAGCAGTAAACTTAAAATTAACGCGTAAATCTAAACCTAACCCCCCCAAACCTAACCCTAAACCTAACCCTAAGCATAACCCTTAACCTAACCCTAAACCTAACCCTATACCTAACCCTTAACCTAACGCTAAACCTAACGCTAACCCTTAACCTAACCCTAAACCTAACGCTAACCCTTAACCTAACCCTAAACCTAACCCTAACGCTTAATGTAACCCTAAACCTAACCCTAACCCTTAACCTAACCCTAACCCTAACCCTAAACCTAACCCTTACCTTTATGTGAATCGGCTTGCTTTAAAAGCGCTTTTTAAAGCACCCTTTTTTCTCCGCGGTCGTATTTGTCGCGCTGCTGATGATGTCAGGTACGCGCTTTAATCGGGCGCACTTTAGTGGACCGCGGTTTTGACGGGTCACGCTCCAAACTATTCAAAATTTCTGCTACTGGTTCTCTAGAACCTGTCAGAACTGGCTGAATGCAACCTCTAGTTCCAGCGCATTGGAACAGGAGGGGAAATATTACATGTATGTAAGAAGACAGTCACCTCTTGCATCCATTTCCAGTATTAAACTTTCACTTGGTCTTATTCCTCTTTAGAAATGAAGAAAGTTTCTTTAAAGAGGGGCAGGTATGAATGTAATTATGTGAAAGTTCCTGCCGCTTGATTGATAGTATCATGGCAATCCATAACAGTGCATTTATTTCTCTATGTAAAATATAATCTGCGATGTTACTAGATGTAAGGATGCAGCAATACTTTTATTAAAAGTCTAAAATGATTTTTTTGACCTTATATTAGCTTCAGACTGACAGAAAAAGAAGCACGAGAAAGAAAGCATGATGTTAAAATGCTGCTCCCGGACAGTTTTCTGAAAAGAGGCAAATGACGATGAAGTGAGCAATAAAAGGCTTTCATTCACTCAGTGGGACCTGATTTACACTATATACTAAGCAGCCTGCGTCTTTAAACATAAAAAAATAATAAAAATGATTCTGTATTGCCATCAGTTACCCAAGGTCCATTCTACCCTTGATGTACCATTGATTTTATGTAGGTGAGATCTATTAATGTTAATGGAAGTTATGCATGTAATTCTTTTGCTTCATCAATGAGGGAATAGACATTTATGCTTCTAAAGAAATTACACAGATAAAAGACATTTTCAAGGAGAGAGAGTGTGTTTATCTTTTCATTTTTCAGATTTAATTCTAGACAAAATGCCAGAGTAATAAGTGACTTCAACAGTTCACAAAGCAGAAATGCCAGCAGAGGTTGATTCAGACTTATACCTTGAAAAATAGGACTCTATGCAGATACAATGATCATATGATAACTCTATTACTTAGGTAACACCCTAGTTCTGTAAGTGAATATGCCATGAACAATCTGCATTAGTTATCTTCAAAAATCTTTGATGAGTGAACTGTATTTCTATTCTGCCCTATCCATGGGTCCTTTGAATGGAACAAAAAGTGGATAAAATTTTATTGTTAGTGGGTGTAAGCTTCACTGATCACTTACTCTTCTTGCTTGTTAATGTGTGTTTCTTTTTTCTTTTTTTGTACAATTTAAAATGAAAGAGTGTTGGAAACCAATTTCTTTTAAAAATCAATATTGCAGCACCATAAAAATTATTCCATTATTGCAGTAATTCATTACATGAAAACTAAGAGGTTTATTAATTATTATAATTCATATCTCAAGAAACTGACTTTTAATGATCTAAATAAAAATAATACAAAAATATTTTTGTATCACATTTTGTCACAAGTTAATATGATCAAGAAACGGACAGAATGGAACAAGACAAAAGGAGAAATAGGAAAAGCTATCAATAAGAAAAGCAATTAAATACAGTACATTTAGAGCAGTGCTACTACATGACCTTCACCTGAACCTCTTTTTGGAAGGCAGTAAAACATATCCCATCTAAAAATGCCTCTAGAACCCAGAACAATCTTCCCATAGAAATTCTAGTTGCAAAAATAGTTCTGACCATAAGAAGTCTTTGTTGTTGTTTAGTCGTTAACTTGTATCCAATCCTTTGTGACCACATGGACCACAGCATGCTAGGTCCCCTTGTCTTCCGCTATCTCCAGAGTCTGCCCAAATTCATAACCACTGTATTGATGATACTATCTTACCATCTTACTCTGCTGTCCTCTTCCCCTTTTGCCTTCAATCTTTCCCAACATCAAGGTCTTTTCCAATGAGTCCTCTCTTCTCAGTTGGTCGTCATAGTATTTGAGCTTCAGTTTCTGTATCTGTCCTTCCAAAGAAAAGTCAGAGTTGATTTCATTTAGGATTGACTGATTTGATCTCCTTGCAGTCCAAGGGACTCTCAAGAGCCTTCACCACCACCACAATTTGAAGCATCAATTCAGCCTCCTTTTTGGTCCAATTCTCACAGCCGTACATTACCCATAAGAAAACCATTGCTTTGATTAAATGGATCTTTGTGACAAGGTGATGTCTCTGTTTTTAATATGCTGTCTAGGTTTGCCATGGCTTTCCTCCCAAGGAGAAAATGTCTTTTAATTTCATGACCACAGGTGTTGTCTGCAGTGACCTTGGAGCCTAAATAACAAGGCTATCTGCCTCTAATTAAGAATACTGAAGTACAACAATTTATATTAACACAGTGAGTTTCAATATCGGAAAAGCAAACTTCTGTAGCTTTTCACTCTCCTTAACTATGGCTAGAAGGATTTTTGATATGGCTGTTTCCCATTTTAGTTAGGTAATAATGCAGTTTTGATTGTGCAATACAATCATGTATTTGATTGTGTAATACAACCATGTATTTCTGGTGCCTGAGGAGTCAAGTTCCTAGGGAATGTATTGGTTCATTCATGTAAAGTGTTATTCTTTAATATGCTATAGATTATGGACTGTGTTTATTATAAGTCTAGGTTGTAAAATCATAGTGTTAAGAAACACAGGTCTGCGACTAAAAAGCTGTTTGATTATTTTCATCTAATTTCTATGTATTTTGGTGTGCTGAAAACAAATAAAATATTGAAAAAACTCCTAGACCTCATGATTTGCCACAACATGCAAATTTGTCTTCAAATTTATCAATTTTTTAAATTTTTGGTATTTTTTATATTTTGGGTTTTTAACCAAATTTAAAGTCCAAATTACTATTAATTAATTCACATAAGTGCATTTAAGATATAAAATACCCAAAAAACCCTTAAAGGGTTTGTCCAAATTATGTAAAAAAAATATAAAACTGTAAATCTGATGGTCAGCAATATATTCATAAGCTAAGCAAGTTTTAAGTCTGTGCTTCTAATTGTAGAAGGGGTTAATCTTTCCTGAAGAATCCAGTGGGAGGAGACACAGGGCACGTAGCAGCATCTCCGATCAGTCTAGGGGGCGTGGCCAGCACTGTGACGTCTTGTGTACAGACCCAGAGCTGCTCTCTCCTGCATGCCACATTGTGCATGAATCATCATCAGGTTCTTGGTTCTAGGCTGTTCACACTTTTTCATCGCAATTCATGTTAGCTCACCATTCTTCAACCATTATGTTATGGCTCCGCAAAAGTGTATTAATTCGCCAGTTTCTGTTTCATCCGTGGTGAATATACAGTGTTGAAGCAACAGCAGAATATTACAGACTTTGTGAAAAAAGTATACTTTGCATTCTTTGGACTAAAAATTGGAGATCAAGATAAAGTTTGGGTGCCTCATAAAGTGTGCAAACAGTGTGTTGAAGACCTCCGAAACTGGTTCAAGGGTAAGAAAAAATCTTTCCATTATGGGATGCCTATGGTATGGCGAGAGCAAAAGAACCACAGTGATGACTGTTACTTTTGTTTATGCGATGTGATAGGGTTTAATTCCAAATGGAAGCATTCCATTTCATACCCCAATCTTCACTCAGCAATTCGTCCCATCCCCCATGGCACAGATATACCAGTACCCAAGCCCCCTGCTACCTTGGAAGAGATACCTAGCTCCGATGAAGGTGAAGTCATACCTAAACCAGATGATGAATCAAGTTCTGACTTTGAAGATGATACAAGACCAAAATTGTTTTCTCAGGAGGTGATGAATGATTTGGTAAGAGACTTGAATCTTCCCAAAGATGCCGCTGAGTTACTTGGATCAAGGCTGAAAAGCAGGAATTTATTGTTGCCAGGAGTGTCATCTTTATGATTCAGACATCATGAAAAGGAGTTCGTTCCTTTCTTCGCCCAGGAAGACAAGTTGGTTTATTGCATTGATGTCGAAGGTCTGATGGGTCAATTTAAAATCCAATATGATTCAGAGCAATGGCGTCTTTTTATAGATTCTTCAAAAAGAAGCCCCAAAGCAGTTTTACTCCACAACTGTGTTTACGCTTCCATACCTGTAGGTCATTCCGTACACTTGAAGAAAACGTACGAGAACTTGGAATTGGTTCTTTGTAAGCTTAAATATGAAGACCATGGTTGGCAAGTGTGTGGGGACTTGAAGGTCTTGTGCATGCTGCTCGGGCAACAAGCTGGGTATACCAAATACCCTTGTTTTCTGTGTCTATGGGACAGTCAAAACTGACAAAATCACTGGACCAAGAAGAGTTGGTAGCCGAGGGTGCTAACAGTCGGTGAAAAAAAATGTCCTCCGAGAAACTTTGTACCTTCCCATAAAGTTCTTCTACCACCTCTCCACATAAGCAATTTATGAAGCAATTCATAAAATCACTTCCAAGAGATGGAGAATGCTTCAATTACTTGGTCACCAAGTTTCCATGCCTGTCGGAGGCAAAATTGAAGGAAGGTGTGTTCGTCAGACCAGGCATTAGAAGGCTTATAGTTGATCAAGAGTTTGTCAATACCATGGCGGATCCTCAAAAAGAAGGGTGGATTGCATTTAAAGAAGTTGTACAGAAATTTGTAGGCAATAACAAAGATCCTCACTACAAAAAGATCGTCGGAAGAATGCTGAAATCATTTCAAGATTTAGGTTGCCTGATGAGTTTGAAAGTGCATTTCCTGCAGTCCCACCTTGACTACTTTTCTGAAAATTTGGGAGCGGTGAATGAGGAACAAGGTAAACAATTCCACCAAGACATTAAAGAGATGGAAAGGAGATACCAGGGAAAATGGAGCATTACAATGATGGCAGACTACTGTTGAATGCATCAGAGAGACATTCCAGATGCTACTCACAAGCGTAAATGCACCAAGAGGAGCCTCACAAGGAAGAAGAATCGAGTTTAGTGTGTGTAGGTGAGCTCATTTCAGTTCAAAAAAGGATTTTCATGAAAATATTGTAATAAAACTTTAATTTTATAAGTCTGCTTCCATTTATTTTGAGGTATTGCCTTATTTAACATAGTTACCTAAATTGTCAGGAAACGTAATGTCCTATGACAAAATGGAGGTCATTTTCGGATTCAGGGCACCAAAAAACATAAAGATTATGTGGAATAACCAAAACAGCTCTCAATTTTTTTTCCCAGACCTGTGGAATCTGAAGAGAATTTCAAGGACAACTTGACTTGCTTTCTGATCAGATCCACAGATCACCATCAGTAAATTGTGTTTCTCTCTTTTTTTTTCTTGCCTATTTTTTCTACCAATATCTTAAGCAGCATCTGAGTGGCTAATGACCTCAGCATTATTGTAACTGAATAACTTGTGGACAGATTTGGAGGTTCTAGGATGGAAGCTGCCTATTTCACTGAAACTATACGATAATTTTGGGGCATAAAAAGGGAGCTTTGGCTATTTTCTTCTGGTCACCTAGTGGCCCTACCTATATCATTGGGAAAAATAAAGGAAATTGATTTCTTATACATTCCAATTGACTACAAAGCTTGAAACCAACAAATCTATGCTTGTACAACTTTCCACTTTATTAATTCTCATAATTCATAGTTCACAACAAAGCTGTCAAACTTCCAGTCCGTGGGCCGGATGTGTCACATGCTGGCCACGCCCACGCCCGGTTTAGTGACGGGGGAAACAAGTCCCAATACATCACATAATGTGAATTTGTTAGCCCTGATCCACAAGGAAGAATAAAACAAAATTATGAATTAAAGACATTTAGAAGGTTTCTTATGTATGGGCCTGTGGAATGAACAGATTGGTGCATAAAAGCCCCAAAGAACTTTCAAATTATTATAACAGTGAACTTGGACAGAAGAAACAAATGTTATTGTAGACTATTATCTTTAATCTCTGTTTGCCTTTGTCATTGCAGTCATTTTTTTTTTACCAGCTAATTGTTATTACCTTCAACTTAAGCCTTTTCATTACTGCTGTAGATATGATGGCTTTTTTCTTTTCTTTTTTTGAAAAAGTTTTTTTATTTTTAAACAAACAAAGACAAACAAAACATGAAACATAAAACCCGCATCAATTACATATAGCAGGTCATTTGGTTACAAACATTTGTGCATCACCACTTTCAATTGTATATAAGGTCAAGGATTATCCATCAAGCATACATAGATACATTATTATCATTGTACATCATATTGTTCAGTTACAATTGATATTGCTTCATTTTAAACAAATATTCTAAAAATTAGATTCACATATATACCAATATTTCATTACATTGCATCCTTATTTGTCTATTTAATAATAATATGTATTTATGGAATCACCTATCTCATTCTATTATTTTGCAATATGAAAGAATTCTCCAACATTTTATATTTGTACATCACTACTTTCAGTTGTATATAGAATCACAAATTGTCCATCAAGTATACATATACATGTATACCTATACATACATTGTTATCATTGTACCTCATATGTTCAACTACAATTGTTATTCCTTCATTTTAAACAAAATGTTTTAGATACTCAATACATGTATATACCAATATTCCATTACATTTTTAAATTACTTTTTCATCATTACCTGTCAAAATTTTATCTAATTCAGTCATTTTATCATAGAAACCTTCCGTTTTATGATCTTTATGACACCTAGATTGCATTTGCACATATGAAAACCAATTCATTCCTATTCCTTCCTGTTTCAACTCTTGCATAGATTTAAGTTCACCCTCTGCATTCAATATTTCAGTGAAACAAATTTATACAGATGGCGATGGAAGAATTCTGATAGTGGAAATTATGGACAACGTTAAGAAAATACTTTTCATTGCAGTATGTGCCCCTAATGATAAGATGAATTCTATAGAAAACTACACAGGAAAATAATTGATTTGGACTATGCTGATATCTGTATGATGGGAGATTTTAATGGAATTGTAGATCAGAACATGAACTATAAAGCACAAAAACAACAAAGCCAAATAGAAAACCACTCCCAAAATCCTTTTTTAAAATGATAGACGAAATAAAATTAAAAGATGTCTGGAGAGAAAGAAACTCTACAAAAAATATACTTTTTATTCAAATAGACATTTATCATGTTTCAGAATTGACATGATATGGGCTACAATGGAATTGACTTGTAATGTACAGGAAATTGAGATTGAAACAAGTATCTGGGCAGATTACAATCCAATTACAATTAAATGGAAAGGACAAAGGATAAGATCTAGATGGACATTAAATAATACTATATTAAAAAAGAAAGGATTTTGTACAGAAAATGGAAAAAGAATTGACTTTCTTCTTCAAAGAAAATAGAAAAGAAGATACATCGATGCAGAACCTCTGGAGTACAATGAATGCCTATACCAGAGGTTTGATAATAGACTATACAAGAAAAAGAAATAAAGAAAAGACTTTTAAAGGTTTAGAGAATGACTATAAGGCTCTTGTAAAAAGAGTTAGAGAAATCACCGCAAAAAAAGACATTACAATAAAAATGGACATAAATAAGCACAAAATGGACCTACTGGAAAAAGAGGAATTAGCACAAAAAATTAGAGGTGCTAAACAGAACTACTTTCAAAATGCAAACAAACCAGGTAGATGGTTGGCGTATAAATTGAAAAAAGAGAGAGAATCAAAGATAATATTGCAACTAAGAGGTGATCAAGGGCAAGTTTATTATGGAAATGCTGAGAAGAAAATCATACAAGACTACTATGGTAATCTGTATGAACAACAGTATATAGAAGAGGAGTCAAACAATATCTACAGGAAGCCAAGCTTCCCCAGATGCCCAAAGAAACTGAAACAATGTTAGAAGGCAAAATAACAGAAGTGGGTTCCTACCAGTTCACACCTATTCGGTAGAACCGGTTTATCAAATCTACCGAACCGGTTAGAAGAGGTTCCACCAGTGGACCCGGAAAGCAGGCCACACCTACAGAAGAGGTTCCAAAATTTTTTGAAACCTACCACTGGTCCTTGGATATGATTATTCTACACTATCATGCTCATATTTATAAAACTCAGTGCCTCTGTGAAAGGTAAGGATGACTACTGTGTTTGTGGTGCAATCAGAACATTGCGTGTGTTGAAGTTGTTTTAACGCAAACCAAAGATGCCTTTTAAAAAACAAGTTTACATCATATTCTTATGCATGCCAGTGCTGTGTGTGAGGTAATTTAAGGTGGTTCTGACAAGTGTCATCGGCATCTTCATATCCAGTCACATGGGCGGCAAGCCACTCCCACAAAGGAGGCCACACCCACAGAGTAGGTTCGAACAATTTTTGAAACCCGCCACTGCAAAATAACTATGATGAAGTTAACTGAAGCACTTAAAAAACAAAATAATGGAAAGGCCTCAGGCCTGGACGGGTTACCAGTGGAATTTTACAAGACACTTCAGGAATCGTTGTCTCTCCCACTATTAGAAGTTATGCATAAGGTGATGTCAGAGAGCAGAATACCCAAATCATGGTTAGAAATCATGGTTTCTTTTTGTGTTTTGTCCTGCACTCCCCCCCCCCTATTATTGTAAGCCGCCCTGAGTTCCCTCAGGGAAAAGGGCGGCCTATAAATGCTTAATAAAAAAAAAAAAAAGATAAATGAGAAGCATATATTACACTTCTGCCAAAAGAGGGTCTATCACAAATTAAGAACTACAGACCCATCTCCTTGTTAAATTCAGATTATAAGTTATTTGCTTCGATATTAGCAGAACGACTTAAAAATATTTAAACAGTTTTATCCACTCTGATCAAAATGGGTTTCTACCAAAGAGACAAATTAAAGATAATATGAGAATAATTTTGGACATTGGAGTATTATGAGGCGCACCCTGAAAAACAAATGGCTTGGATGTTTTTAGACACACAGAAAGCATTTGACACTGTGAATTAGCGATTTATGTTTCTACAACTGGAACAGATGAATTTTGGTAAGAAATTTACCCAAACCATACAAACCATATACCACAAACAAACAGCAAAGATAATGATAAATGGAGGACTGACAGATCCTATTGAAATAAAGAGAGGTATGAGACAAGGCTGCCCATTATCACCTCTACTTTTTGTCTTAACACTAGAAGTTTTAAATAGGAAGATCAGAGAAGAAAAAGAAATAAAAGGAATAAAAATAAAAAAAAGAAGAATAGAAACTACAATCATTTGCAGATGACTTGGTTTTTATCCTTGAGGATCCATTAGAAACACATGATGCCTTTTTTCATGGCACATCTCACTGTACATCCTTCCAATTAGCCATAGTATTGAATCAGAAATAATTTTTAATAGAGACGAATATCTCTACTGTAATAGAGATATGTTTTTTCAGCTCTTTGGAGGTGTGCTTATAAACGAAAAACATTAAATAATTGGTGTCTGGTGTTCTGCTTAGAATTTGCTTTGATAGTCTGCAGCAGTGTCTAAATGTTATTTTTATACCCAGTTCCTTCAACTTTATCATCATGAAGGGTATTTTCATCCTGTTTTTCTCCAAACATTGCTAGTGTATTTGCTACAAATCAGTGCAGAGATGAAAATAGGTGACATACAATCTACCTAAGCACTTGGCATTTGGCATGATTACAATAATCACACACATACATGAATCGTTTTGTTTGATCACTCTGTGGGAGGCAGACTTCTTTGACCTATGAAGCTGATCTGTGAACTTTGTCAAAAAATTCAGAATTACACTGTTGAGGGTTGTGCATCCTATTAGCATAATTTGCCACCCAAGATGTAAATGTACGTTCTACAATGACACAGTGATGGGGAAAGAAAGGAAACTAAAACTTGCTAACATTGATTATTTATATTAGGTCTTTCTTACCAGCCTTGATTATAAGCTTGGTGTATTCTGGTATTATAGAAACTGTTCTGGCATCATTTGTGATTATATTTAATCAGAATTATGAAATGAGAAGATGCATGAAAAAGGTGCATGAAGTCTAAATCTAAAACTATACTTTGGCTTTTGGGGCATAAATTATAAGGAGACTTGTTTTTCTGCCTATAAAATGTAGTTGGAAAATAAATGTTTGTGAGGCTCACACTCTAAAACTGCTCTACCTGAAATACACACAGATATCAGCCTCCTGTCTCACTCCCCACCCCGGTATTTGCTTTCAAGGAAGTATTTGTAGGACTTAATTGTCCCAGGAGCTTGCTTTTTTTTAAAAAAAAAGAATAGTTCAGAATTCGAATGATGATGTTTCTCTCTTTCCCTTCCACCCCAGCCCGCCCTTTTTTAATTCCTGAAATTAAAATATGTTGGAATGCTCAGTACAGCTTTTCACTCCCTTTTGAATGGACCCTTTAGTTTTTCACACCAAGGTGTCCTTCGGGGTGCCAGGTCAGGCTACCAAAACAGCTTCTAGGAGGGGATTAGGACCAATTAACATCTCTGTACACAAAAGCCACTGGCAGCTGAACAGGCAGCCTGGTGGCCTGTTCAGGAGCTGCATTTTAAATAAGGGCCTTCTGTGCTTGAGCTCAAGTGGGAAGAGGCGGAGAAAGTTTTTATTTATAATTGAAAACGCTGCTCCTGGATAATGTGTGAAGAAAGGCAGAGTGGTGTTCAAAAGTATCTAACAAATATCATTTGAATATTGCCCTTTATTGTATTAATTCCCATCAAGGATTCGGTAACAATGTCATAATTCCATGCTGCATATGGAACAAAATATTTAAAGACATGGTTGAGAAAAACAACTGATTAGCCACATATTATCTCAAACTGTTTGTAGGCTTCTCTCTAAGATTTGTTTAAAAATGTATGCTAGTCTCAGAGAGCTGCTATAAATAAGTAATAAGACATTATTATTATTATTGTTGTTATTACTATTATTACAAAGTAGCTATTATATGTCTCCTTGAAATATTTTACTCTCTTTACAATACATAAAATGACATATTTTAATTGAATTGAGTACTTTATTTGTCCAAGTGTGATTAGACACACAAGGAATTTATTTTAGAGAGAAGGCAATTGTATTGCTTAAAGGACTGAATATATCCCTATTAAATTTTTTTTGTGTAGAAAAGCATGGAAAATAAGTCTTGAGAAAAAAAAGTGATAAGATAGACAAAAAACCAAATCACCTCATTGGCATCTTTATTTCTTTTTGTTTTTAGTGGATCTTTTTATATGCTATACAATATTGAGTTTCATCCCCCATGATCCCTAAGCTATTTTTACCCATGTTAATCATTTTTAGAATATGTTGGGACTACCATTCCCGCCATTCCTAGTAAAAAAAAGTACAGTTAAAGGTCTGGAAGGGAAATTGTGTCTTTGATTTTAGCTTTTAAAAACAATCTAGTGATTACAATGTTTATTTTTCTAAAGAAAAACTCTATGTGGAACAAATTATCATTAGCTGGTTTTAATTGAGGTGTGCCTGTTTATCCTATTCAAAGACTTAATTGAAAACATTTATAGGTATGTATATTTTCCTTATACAGTTCTTTAAGCTACATTCGCTAGAAATGGTTTTACTGTCAGTAATCTAATTTGGTAGCAGACCAAGTAGAAATGTGGAGAAACTATTTGTAAGTATGTGTCGTTACCTAAAGGAGCCCAGAAATTTATCAAGCATGATGATTTAAAATTTATTTTATAAACGCAGATAAAAACTCTTCATATTTACAGTAAATTTCTTCAAAATTCCATAAGTAAAATCATGGCTAATGCTAAACATCATAGTTGCACTATTTTGTAAATATAGTGAAAGAACGATCATTTCAAGCCTAAATTGAAACCAGACTTTAAAATTATTTATTCACTATAGATATAATCATTCAATTAGAAAAAAAAACCTATGAAATTTACATTCCATTGCCTATATTTTTTGAGAGAGAAAAAGATAGATTTGAAATGAAAACAAGTGCTGGGATGATGATTTAAAGACTTCAGGATTCAGTAAAACAAGAAGAAATAATGGAAGGCAAAAACTGATTTCAGTGAGTGTCAAATACTTTGCCATGGAACTTAGCCAATTTATATCCTTATTGCAGTGTTTCTCAACCTTGGCAACTTGAAGATGTCTGGACTTCAACTCCCAGAATTCCCCAGCCAGCATTCGCTGGCTGGGGAATTCTGGGAGTTGAAGTCCAGACATCTTCAAGTTGCCAAGGTTGAGAAACACTGCCTTATTGTATTGCTTTACCAGGTTAAAATCATGCTTTTGCACCACAAATTCAATGATGTTTCCATTGGATCATCTTTCATGTTCTCCCCTCTCCCCACCCAACAACAGACCTGCCGTGGGAGGTTGCATTGACACAGCATGGCTGGCCCAGAATCACCTGGTAAGCTTCCACACCTCTGTAACCTGCGTGCAACACTTGAGTGTTTGAAGAGCCCATTCATTTCAGTGCATGCAGCTGAATGAAAACATTGTCAAGACATTTAGTCATTTGTTTTAAGAAATCAAGAATCTGAAACTTGCGGCAAATGGGGAAACCCCATCATTACGGTCACAGTCAGGATTTTTACAAATAACCACAAACTCCACTCCAGCAAGATATTTCAGAGCAAACATTAAATGTTCTCAATGTATGGTTCCCGGCACCACCGGCACCACACACAATTTCCTCCTCCCCTTTCTTGTCTTTAGTTTCAGATACTGTATTGTGTTTCTTCTGACATGTTGATTCTACCTCATGCTTAACGGTAATTGGTAGTGGTCTAGGTGGGGATGGAAACATTGTTATGTTTTGTTCATTTTTCACACTTCAGCAGTTATCCCTTTCTTTCCCTGGATGTATGCTTATTAGTGTATGAAATGCAGGTGTGTGGGAAATAGCAAGCACGCACTGACAGGTTACTTTGTTGGCCAGTGCCTAATTAGTAGCATAGTGGATGCACCCTGCTAAGCTTTAGTGGATTGCAGTAGAGCTGGTCTGTTCTAATTTCCTCACCGCTTTGATATTCACCAAAAGATTGACGGTTAGCACAAAAAGCCAAAGCGCGACAGAGGCCTGCAGAAACAATGGCTGTTCTTGCTTGTAGACACCACAGATGTGAGAGAAAGCTGACTAAAAACAATTGGCTGACACTGTCTAATTGTCTCCAATGTCAGCATCATTAATGTTTTCCCATGTAAAAAGTAAAAGGCCAAGGTTGTATCCTCCCTTTATTTTGAGTCACATGATTATGTAACTTACTGAGATTCAGATTAAGTGTTAATTGTATTTGTGCAATAAAAGAAACTGAAGCTACCTTGAATTTAATGAATATGTACTTCATTAATTTGACAGCCTTTAGCCTTATTACCTATTCAGTTCATCACAATCAGAATTAATAACATCTATAAGCAATTAAAATTACAGACTATTGAATTATAATCTATGTTTATCTCTTTTTCTGCTGATATGCAAATTATGAGTCCTTATTAGCTGAGATGTTGTTTGTCTGCCGAGGACGGTTCTTGTCTCTCTTTTAGCAGCAACAAGCAACAATAATCACGTCAATGTGTTATCGCATCTTACACAACCAATTTCCTGAAGGATCACAACAAGAAAGGATTTGAAGTAATTGCTGAACCGCAAAAGTTGGAATCAATGATAAAAAAATAAGGCACCACTCACATTTTAAATAAATGAAAAAACAAGACAAAGCAATTTGAATATTTTTTTATTCTATAATGTATAGCACACTGATTTTTATAAGTCACTTGAAATTCTATAAGCTTCCTCAATTCCAATGGAATTCATATTAGGGCCCTTCAGTCTATGTTAGGTTTCCACCAATTCATATAATCATTGGGGAACAGACTTTCAGCTTCAATCCATAATTCTCAGCATTAGGAAGGTATATTATCATTATTATAGTAAATGTTGAGGTTAATGAATGCTAAAGCCACTGCCATTCGGCACAAGAGTATTTAGGCTGGGGAGGATGTTAATGTTAACCTTCCAGCTATTTTCAGTGGATTTCCAAGTACCTCATAAACACTGATTTCATCAGTTGGGCAAAGAAGGGGAAGCGAGAATGTTGCCAAAACTGAGATTTCAATTTAGTGAACAGGTCACTGTAAAACAATTCATTCAAAATGAGTGCTTGAATGTGGTGCTCAGTACTTATGACAGGATAGAGCACTTCATTTTAACGAGTTTATAGAAATGGCCTTGGAGGTGGTCTTCAAAGTCTTATAAAATTAACATCTATGCTCACGCTCCCTTGTTGGATACAGCTTAGGAATTCATGATCACATTCTGGGCTTGTTTCAAATTATATTTATTCCATAGCATTCAGCAAGAGAGTAGAGAGGGTATTTTGTGGAGGTCAGAAGGATACACATTTTATTAAAGGCTTTGCAAAGAAATAAAAACTAACACAAACTCATAATGGATTAAAAAAACAAAGGAAGAAAGGAAAAAGGGAAGAAAAACAGAACAAAAATAAATAGAAGAAGAAGTTAGTGAGTTCTTGTCCATGACACTGTTGGCGGCTTACAAAAAAAGCTTACTTTTTTTCTATTGTTCAAATTTTTTCTAATCGTCAAACCCACAAATTAGGAATGACTTCTGTTGTATGCAAAAAGACTATACTGTAAGGGATTTTCAGCTAGCCATAAATAAAGACGTTCTATTTTCTCTAATCAAAGAATCACACCTGCAAGATCCATCATCTTCACTAGCTATTCTTCCATTGTGGATAATGTTGAACTTTTCTACTTTCGAATATGTAATAGTCTTGTTGTGGCTATCATATATGAAAATAACGTTCCATGACTTTTTTATAATTGTCTGCCCATTAGTCCCAAAAGAAAAGTCTCTGGTTTCAATTGTTCCTTATCCTTTTAAATCTTCTGCATTAATGTATTTGTATCAATTTTTAAAAACGTTTTTTGCATGTACACCCAACATAATAAAATGTCCCTTCATATTGTTCACATTTGCGGCAAAGATTCAAAGTACTTCATAAATTCTAGATAATGTCTCATGATCAATAGCAACAATATATCATTTTATTTAAAAAAATCTCTAAGGCTAAAAAATAAATTTCTTTTTTTTTACCTTTCTATTTTCCATTGATACCTTTGTTTATTATGACCAATTATTTTAGTCCACTTTATTACATTATTTCACTTATTCCTCTGTTTCATATTTCATCAAAAGTTTATACAACTTTAAAACTCATTCTTACTTTGTTCAAATCTTTCTGATAATTGTTCCAGTGGTGGGTTGCTACCAGTTTGCACCGGTTCACATGAACTGGTAGTGGCAATTGGGACTGGGTCGCCGAACTGGTAGGGACGACAGGCTGGCCACACCCATGAACCGGTTCCCCGGTTGCTTATGCCATTGCCGGCATGTTTTTATAATGTTCTGTGCATGCATAGAACAATTTACAGGCAACTGTGCATACGCAAGCAATGGGCGAAGCAAGCAGCTCATATGAAAACCATGAACATAAATATCCTTCTGTTATCAGACCATCTTTTGAATTCATTTTACAGACTTCTTGAGAGAATTCTAGTACCTCACAATAAGCTAACCATTTATATTTACTTATCAGTTGTTATCTATGAAATGCTTGTGGCACTGAAAGCCACAAAGGTTTTTTTGGACAGAATTTAAATGTATATTTATTCCACATTCCAAATTCATCTAACATAATGAATTTTAAAGACCATTCTACTTAGCTTCATCATACCATAAACATTTATGCTATCCAAATTTCAGATTGTGACCGTTTTCATCCAGTAACCTTCTATTACTTAACAACACCTTCATTTTCATCTAAACTAAGTAACAGACAGAAAAATATTGTGTCAAATCCTCCTCTTTTCTACACATCTTGTAAAACTTTATATTTAAATTGTGTTTTTTTCTCTTTCTGGACAAATTTAGATATGTCATTCTGCCATTGTTTTAATGGTTGTCAAAATAGGTATTGTCTGAAACAAAAATAGCAAGAATGAACAAGAATTCCATTCTCATGTTTTCATTATTGCAGATTCTTGATATCTGATGTGGATTTTCCTGCTGACATGTAAGAAATGGTAGACCTATAGACTTTGAACAAGGAACTAGCTTGTTTATTCCTATCAATTGCTCGTGATTGTATTTATTTTTAATATTTCATTTATATACTATCAAAGTCTCTTGGCAGTTCATAGTAAAACTTACATTTAAATTCAAAACTTACTTTTATAAAAAAGAAAAGGTGGGGTATAAAATAAATACATTCAGACAAAGAAATAGACGAATTAAGAAGTGAAGGATTAGAATAATTGCAATTAATATTTAGAATAAGTAATTAAAAGCCTGCATTAAAATATCTATTTAAAAACTTTATAAGATAGAATTGCCTGTCCAGTCAGCTCTGTAGGAAATGCATCTGAAAGAGCTGGAACAGCAATAGAAAAGGTTTGATCTTGAGTTGAGCCACCAAAGTCACAACAGCTGGAGGTGAACTTCTTAGATGACCTAAACTGGAAGTCATTGTCTCAAAATTGCTTGGTGCTAAGCTTTAAAGGTAATAACCAATATTTTGTATTTTGCTCAAGACAAATAGGCAGCCACTACATGTTTTACACACATGTATAATATGTTCTCTTTCCTTATCTAATCTGGCTGCTGGTTTCTGGATTAACTGGAGCTTTCTGACTAGGCACAAAGTGAGCAGTTTTATATAGAACATTGATTTGTTTGTCTGTTTG
This sequence comes from Thamnophis elegans, assembly GCF_009769535.1. Classification (NCBI taxonomy): domain Eukaryota; kingdom Metazoa; phylum Chordata; class Lepidosauria; order Squamata; family Natricidae; genus Thamnophis; species Thamnophis elegans. The sequence goes on from NC_045550.1 coordinate 12,810,043, forward strand.
TTTAAAACATTTATATAGCTTCCTATCTTTCAGCCAACTTGGGCCTGCTCATAATCAAAAATTAAAAAAACAAAATCATTTAAAAAACTATAAAACCTAATCAGTTAAAACATAAAACATTAAAAACAACAAAACACTGTTATTACACTCAAACTTTAAGTCATTTTCCAAAGGGATGTTGTGTATCAACCAAAGAAGTTAAAAGGTTATCTTGGCTATTAGCTCAATCTTGGAAAACAGAGAGAACGTATGGGTCCAGAAGTACCCCACAATACTTCCCTGATCTACCTGGCACAGTATAATCCCATTCAGAACAGGCAATTCTATCACCTCTTGAAGTAGTGTAGCTTTCATCTTGCTTGAAGTTGAGTGTAATTTTATTATTTCTTATTCAGTCCATTATAGACAAAAGGCAGGTATGCACGGGGACTATACCATTTGCTGAAAATGTCATAAATAAATAAATCTGGATGTCATCATCAATCTGGCTCAGTGTAGAAGAAAAATAAAAGGTGGTTGTTTAGTTGCTACAAAAATAACCACAGGTATATTGATATTCAAACACAATTTAACGGGGTCAACATGTCTGGAAAGTATTTTATTGGTTTTCTTAGAACGAGGCCTTGCTAAATTTCATTTATTTCTCTTAAATGTAATAAAGATATTGGTTTACCTTTCTTATTCTTGAAGGTATTTAAGAGGCTCATCTTTGTACATGAAATGTCAATTGATTTCACTGTTGATTCTATATGGATTTTTAAAGGATTTTTATTGTTCAAGGCCACTGACCTAACTGCCCAGTAAGTTCAGCTTAAATATCATACTGATCATTTGGATCATTTATACACACGCATGCAAACAAACATATATTTTTCCAGCTTTACCCTTTATTCTGTGATGTCCACAACTCCAAATTTTGATTTGAAAAAATAGTAATTCTGAGATAATAAACTGGTAACTGGTGTGATCCAAGTCAGTTTTAAAGAACTCTGAAGTTCCATCTATACCAAAAGGAACAAACAATATTGTGGGGTTGCAATGAAACTGCTTCATTTTTCATGGCAAAAAGCAAACAAAGACAATTACGCTGCTATTTATCTTCTTGTTACTGAACAACAGAGGCAAATAAAATTAAATAATGCAGCAAGCCTAACAGAAAAAGAGCAGGTTATGAAAAAAGGAGCATAAGGCGCTATGCACTCTAATAATTGTAGTCTGCAGTAATGTAAGTGAGAATGACAGTATTGACTTATAGTCCATTATGAATCAAGATATTAGCCTTATTTTCAAGATTTTATCATAGCTTTTAGTCCTTTCTAAAAATCTTCATTAAGGGTTTTAAATGCAAAGGTCTTTGCTTACATTTAAAATACTTTCCTAGGCCTCTGAAGCATCATCACGCTTTGCTAATGGATTTCTGAATGCCATTTTCATTATTTTATTTTTTATAGCTCTCTTCACTGTCTTCATTACTTTTATTATTGTTAGAATGATACATTTTGCTTTTATGTGTACTGTGTCTTTTAAATATTTACCTCCTCCCAGATTACTATTAATAAAGATTAGAAGAGATTTACAAATATAAAAACACTTGAGGAAGTTTGTATATCTCAACTAAATGTATTACACAGTGATTATTCAGACTCTGCAAGCTGAGTTTTCTTGTGTTTGAGAACTGAATTATTATGTAGAAAAGAAACTTTGCTAAATAGTGCTAAACTAAACTATCTAGTCCAGGGGTAGTCAACCTTTTTATACCTACCGCCCACTTTTGTATCTCTGTTAGTAGTAAAATTTTCTAACCACCCACCAGTTCCACGGTAATGGTGATTTATAAAGTAGGGAAGTAACTTTACTTTATAAAATTTATAAAGCAGAGTTACAGCAAACCCCTACCGCCTACCATGAAAGCTGGAACGCCCACTAGTGGGCGGTGGGGACCAGGTTGACTACCACTGATCTAGTCTATTAAATGTGTGATTCACACATTTAAAATGAGTTGTTTTTATTCAAATGTTACCAGTTATATGGGAATAAGAAGTCAGAATTAGTCCTATTCTCAAAGGTGCCTTTTCCAAAAGGCAACTGGACTTTCTTGGGTTTTTTTCCTTTGAAAACGTTTCACTTCTAATCCAAGAAGCTTTTTCAGACAACCATGACCTAGATGACTGAGAATTAACCCTACTGTGTGGGAGGAGGAGGACGAGAAGGAAGAAGAGGAACAGGAGGAAGAGAGTGTGTATTAGGATTCTGGCCTCTTTTCCCACAAGACAACATCTGGAAGCTACTGCCATAGATAATGAATCCTTCCTGATACAAATAATGAGTGGGATAAATAATGATATTCTATAATACAGCAGAAAAGATCTATAGTAAGGCCACAGTCTGAAATCCTCTTACAGCTTGCATTATGCAAAGAAAAACAGGTAAATTCATGAATACATTCCATACAGCATTATATACATTTGTGAGATTTACAAGAACAACAAGGTCTCTAATGACTTTCTCACTACGTTTGATTCACAATTGGTTGGATGATTGCACTCAGAAAATACTCCTAAATAGTTCCATCGTGGAGAACAGTACCAAGTGGACTATTGTATAGTTTTATCCTGGTTCCTGTGCGCTGTTCGGTGTTTTTAACAAAAATTTGTACAAAGAGGAGGAGGATCACCTCTGCAAATGACATAAAACCTTGAGAACTGGTTTAGTACCTTAGAAGAGAAAGAAAAGATTCTGAAAGATTGAGATATGTTTAAACCAGTATCAACCGTTAGCACCAGGCAATGGTATTTGTGATACGTTTTTGAATGTTCAGTTGACTGTGTCATGTTTAATGAATAAAGTCAATAATAATAATAATTTGTCATTGAATACCATAGGCATTGACAAATTTGCCATCAGTCAATTGCAGAAGGCAGCTTTACTTGGAACTGCTTCCATCCTGCAACGATATCTGTTAACACCACGAAACATCCAGATTTGCCTATCCCAGGTAAGGAGTCGATAGGTAGACAAAAATGCCAAACCCAGACTGAACATCTGGCTGACTGTGTGAATAACAACAACAACAATCATACCGTGTTTTCCCCAAAATATGACATGTCCTGAAAATAAGGCCATACCAGACTTTTGGGGTGGGCAAAAATATAAGCCCTCCCCCAAAAATAAGCCCCTTGAACAAGCCCCCCTCTGGCCAGCCAGAGCACCACTCATTGACCTAGCAGTATCCCAATGGCACTAAGCCACGGGAGCTGGGGGGAAAAGGCGCTCACACGGCTTGGGTCGGTGAGAGGTGCTCTGCCTGGCTGGAGAGAGGAGTTGCTGGGCGGCAGCTCTCTTGCAAGCGGGCTCCCAAGGAGCTTGACACAGGGACGGGAGGATGCAGGCACAACCTCAAGGGTGAACGGCTGTGTTGTGCTGCAGCAGCCAACACAGCAGCTATGAGGTGACCATGCTCACGAGCAGCCACCCAGCAACCCCCTTCTCCAGCTGGGCAGAGCACCACTCACTGATCTAGTGGTATTCCAAAGGTGCCAAGCCGCGGGAACCAGGGGGAAACAGGTGCTCGTGCAGCTTGGTGCCTTTGGGATACTGCTGGGTCGGTGAGTGGTGCTCTGCTCGGCTGGAGAGAGGGGTTGCACAAGCGCCTTTTACCCCCACTCATCCGCCTCCAAGCCTCACCACAACCTGGGCCAGCTCTCTCTGCAGGGCCAGAGAGTCTTCCAGCAGCTGGGGCAGAGAGTTTTCCAGGAGCCAGCCCACAACCATAGAGCGGGAAGCACACTCCCAGAGCAGCCACTGCCAGAAGACTTCCAGTGTTTGGAAGCTGCAGAAGAAACTATCCTCAGTGCTGGCTTGGTGGATGGTCATATTACTTGGTCATCCATGTGCTCTTTACTCATTGACCAACAGATGCAGATAGGCTGATACAATACTGAGCTAGGCTTGATATAATATTGTGTTCATTTATTAATTACACAGCAAACTACATTACAAAACAAAGTTACAGTTAATAAAAATAATTAGAGTAAAAAAGTATCTAAAGCAACAGAATATCTCCTATCCTTGTTAAGGTACTACTAGTAAGACAGAAAAAGTCAAATTGCATCTTCTTTTAAAGAGCCGTATTGCTTTGCTTTTTTTACTCAAAAGAGACAAATGGGACAACAAGGATCAGAAATCACATATGGAGTACAGGAACTTTATATCTCCTTCCACTGCCCTCCCCTTTCAGATCATTCCTGCATATTTGAATTTGCAATGCCGGTGCAAAATATAATTGAAGGGCTCCTGTCTGGCCTAGACTCCACTGTAGGACAAAGAGTTAAATCCTTCCTATTTCAAAATATGATCCTCGGGGAAAATAATGGAAGCAAATGGATTGAGCCGTGGTGGTACAGTGGTTAGAATGCAATATTGAGGCTAATTGTACTGACTTCAGATTTCCAGCAGTTCGGGTATTCGATTGTCACTGGCTCAAGGATGACTCAGCCTTCCATCCTTCTAAGGACCTACATTGTTGGGGGCAATATGATGACTCTGTAAACCACTTAGAGCGGGCTGTAAAGCAATGTGAAGTGATATATAAGTCTAAGTACTATTACTATTGAAACAATTCAGGTAACATGACAATTCAGCTAACAGCTGACTTGACAACTGGATTGGGATACAGCTAGATGTCAGCACAGATGACATGGTCTGCTCTCTCTTCTACAATCCAGTGTGCACTAAATGGCAAGAACTTGATTCATTTGTGCCGTGTGCAGGATCTCAAAACAGGCCAAGGTGCTGGGCCAATTTCAAACAGCTCTACAGATCTGCACTGCCAATGGGGCTGCTAATGTTTCCTAGGCCTGAATGGGCTTGTTGGCTATTAAAGCTGAAAACAAGGAGAGTGTAAGAAGGGGGAAGATATGGGCTATTTGCTAAGGCAAGTGTGTTTTCATGATTAACAACAAGAACCTTTCCCATTGATCCTTATATGTGGGATAAGAGTTGAGATAGATGGCAAATTTAATAATAATTTAAAAATGAGTGGAATGCAAGGAGTATTTTGAGCCCCCCAAATAGTACGTATCTTCCTGATATAGGAAAATTAGTTGCATCAGAAATTGGCACTCGGACTGAATCCACTCCACCTAAAAGATGTTGTGATTAATTGTGTGGTGATATTAACTAAAGTACCCGACAGCTAATTTCACTAGAGCAATTAGATGAGAGGGAAGATCCCTTCAAATTGAGCTCAGCTCTTGGTAAAAATAATGGACATATTGAAGCAGTTTGGCTACAGTGCAGATGGTTGGGGATCATTTTTCTTTGGGATCTCTCCCCCCCCCCACCAGCCTAATCTACACCTCTGAGACCCCTTAGTGGTTCCCATCCAAGTATTAACCAGTCCTGAGCCTGCTTAACTTCTCGAGGCCAGACAAGGTCAGTCAAGCGCAACTAATTCTGCTTACTTAACAACCAGTAGGGGGCGCTCACCTCCCAGCAGTCACTTTTTCCCCACAAAATCAATGGTTATCTGGGTTGTAATTAGCTTGCTATTCCCTGATTTACAAGAACTTCTCATTCTACACAGCAGCCTTACTGCAAAGGAACTGGACATTAATTAATCTGTTCAAAGCTTTTTCTTGAAATTTCAGTTGCATTTTTCAGATTGAATCAGTTTTTATGCATGTCCTTCCTAGCAGCATTTGTTTTAAGGCCCACAGCCGGGACATGTCTCCTGCATTATCCTAGGAATTTAAGTTAGCACCAGTAATAAGAAAATTTTGTTCCACTGAGCTGTAAAAAAACAACAACATCTGAAGCATATAACAAATGGCTTTCCATAACAACAGCATGTGAATCTTCTTTGTTCAATGTTTGCAAAAGAGCTGCGCGCAGATTGTGATAGCTATAATATTATGTTCAGTCTTGATATTCATATTGCAAGAACACTGGGAGTGAAAACTCCTGACCTCACTTAACCCTGACCCTGGAGAAGTCTGATCTCCATTTGGTCACTGCCCATCTAAAGAGACTGTCATCAAGGTTCCACTCAGGGCCTAATGGAACGTGTACCTCCAGCCAAGCACAATTATTACCATTACTAATATAACATTTATATAAATAACATTCCCTTTTCATTTTTACAGATGACCCATCCCAATATACTAATTTAAAATGGTATCATAATTGTGTTGCACTACCTCATGTATTGACTGACCCATTAATGGAGATGAGAACTTAACTGCAAAAAAGGCACGTTTTTTTTCGGTGAACACTGAATGCTCACTTTGCTGCTTCATTAAAAAAAAAATCATATTGCAATTTTGCTTGTCAGATACTGAAAATGGCTGGCAAGGACTAAGAATCCTTTCTGCTTAATTTTAACAAATAATACAGTGAAAAGGTAGGAAGACTGCTTGGAGAAATACTGTATTGCAGTGTTTCTCAACCTTGGCAACTTGAAGATGTCTGGACTTCAACTCCCAGAATTGAAGCGAATGCTGGCTGGGGAATTCTGGGAGTTGAAGTCCAGACGTCTTCAAGTTGCCAAGGTTGAGAAACACTGCTATATTGTGTTACCTTGTCAATAATAATGAAGAATGCCTCAGAGTAATCCTAGCCATCTTCTGGCTGACTCCCTACAAAAAGCTACGCAGATCTAATTAGTCAGATTAACACTTGGATGGGGGACCACCAGAAAATGCCATGATTGTATTATGAGTCAAGTGGAAAATCAAAACAACTCTCCAGAAGAAAGCTGCAACAAGCCAGTACTACTGCTTTCTTGGGAGAGTTGCTACCAAGGAAATGACATACGGTAGCTGTGTTTACTTTATCACCTAGAGTGAAACTCAAGAAAATCTATGCAAACAATCCTGGGCTATTATAAAAGATTTTGGAGACCAATTTCATATATAGGGTTCATATGTAACAACATTATCAAGGGTTGTCATTCTTAATTATTTGATTCTGAAAGTAAATCTATTCTGCTTGTAATGTTGGCAGCATTGCCTACTGAATATGGTCTGGAAATTCTCTCAGTTTAATATCTCCTTGATACAACCCGCCAAGTGCAAGGAATGCTTGCAAATTTAATTTTACTAGAGTGTCCACATACTCTTTATTAACATCAGTGGCCCTGTGACTCCCTGACATAGATAAAAAATTGGCAAAATGAAGGTAACAGTAGCTCAGGATATGTTTGATAAACGTCAAATAAGATGCATTTACTTTCTCTTACAAATTTAAGCTGCTAGATTGCAAAGGGAGATGGTGCTGATATCCTTAAAACATTCAAAAATATAGAGAAGGCTATAACTGTTGTGCTGCTTAAATTTACTGTTCAGAACTACTGAAAGAACTATTAATTTTGTTCACTGAGATGGGGGATGGAATATATTTAAATGAATGCAGTTGCTGTGTTCAGTCCTGTCATCTTGGTACTCTTAAAAGTCAGAAAACATCTTTGGCAACCTAGCAATTATATTTGTCTTTGAAAACGACAATAAATATGTCAACAAATGCAAGAGTCCATGTACCTCAGTTAATCACTGCTTAGATAAGATGACAGAATACTTTATTTTAGAGTATCAGAAGGGTTTGAAATAAAAGAAATGAGTAATGCTGTCCTTATTTCCCATCCAGACAAGTATTCATATATATTCATAACTATTTCCTTTCATTTGACACCTATGAAACGATGAAGTGTAGGATTTATTATGTATGTTACATAAATTAAGACATTTGATGGTTTGGGAGATGGTGGAAAAGAACCATTCTGTAACATGAAAATGATAAATTTGGGTCATCATATTCTCTAACGCTTTAAAACAGTGGTGACCAAGGTCATCCATGGACCACTGATGGTCTGCAAGAAAATTTTGGTAGTCCTCAGAAAAATTATTTGCATTTTTTATATTGCACTAAATCAGGGGTCCTTAAACTACAGCGCCTGGGACGGATACGTGCAATGAACGTTTATAATCTCTCCCTTTGGGGTTTTTTTGTGTGGGTTGGAGGAGAGCAGAAATTCCAACTTGGGGTCCTTTTCAGCCTCCTGGTGTGGGGCTTTGGGCGAAGGCTGGAGGGAAGCGCCACTGGTAGTGAAGAGCCAGAGAGCCTTGTTGCAGTGGGACTGCATCATGGCCTGGAACTGGCTGATCATCTCAGCCTGCTGCCTTTGCACTCCCGCAGGTCTTCCCTCTGCTTGGAAAGCCTATGCTCGTAGTTCTCAGTGAGGTACTTCTACTGAGCCTCCTCCTCGGTCAGATCCAATTTGAACGGAGCTGTTTTGCCAACTCTTTCTCATGGTGGCTGCTTAGCTCCAACAACTGCTTCCTTTTGGGGCCCAAAGGAGCCCGGGTGGGGAGGTGAAGAGTGGCTGGGAGGGGAGGGGAGGGTAGAGGCTAGTGAGGCACCCCTCAATGTGAGTGCCATCAAGTTGGTCACGCTCACCCAGTCACATGACCCCCTAGCCACACCCACCCAGCCAGTCATTAGGCAGATTGTATTAGTGGTCTGTAGGATTTAAAATTATGAATTTAGTGGTTCCTGAGATCTGAAAGGTTGGTGAGCCCTGCTTTAAAATATATTCCATAAGAAAACAATATGTGCTCAAGATAACAGAGAAAATCTACCAAAACCAGATACAGAAGATTGCCTGGTCTCTTTAAGGTGGTAGTTTTTCCAAATGCAGTAACCCTGATGGTGGCATTCTCTAGCAGGTGAAAGCTATACCAGTTGTGACTTATCACCTCATTGCTGCTCAATTGGAGCACTGCAATGCTCGTTGCATGGAAGTGCTTTTAAAGATTACCTGAGAACTTCAGGTAATGCAAAATACAGTGGCCCTGGTGCCCTCAGGTGTTTGCTTACATTTCAGGCTCTGCATTGGCTTTATAGCAATAGCAATAGCAGTTAGACTTATATACCACTTCATAGGGCTTTCAGCCCTCTCTAAGCAGTTTATAGAGTCAGCATATTGCCCCCAACAATCCAGGTCCTCATTTTACCCACCTCGGAAGGATGGAAGGCTGAGTCAACCTTGAGCTGGTAAGATTTGAACTGCCGAACTGCAGATAGCAGTCAGATGAAGTGCCCTGCAGTACTGCACTCTACCCACTACACCACCTCGGCTTTCCCTACAAGTGCAATTTAAAGTGCTGGTTTTAAGTTGTTAGTGCAGGATTATTTTAGGACTGCGTGACTCCACTGGAGTTTGTCAATTACATCAGCTCCTTTTATAGTGAGAGAAAAAGGGGCTTGTCCCTCATTTTCAGGAGGGGGGTCAAATCCAGAATTATTCATTTTGTGTAATCAGGCCTCTGTGATGGAGCAGCATGCTTACTAGCTTGTCAGCCCTTCAAGATAGGCCAGGTCAAGGAACAGAAGAAACAGGGATTGCAGAAATGTTTTTTTTTTATTACTGTGGTTTAGAATAAACCGAAAGCTTGTGACAGTTTCTCCTATCAAACACAATTAATATGAGATTATTTTGAGTTTCTTTCACACCTTTTTCATTTTCTTAGGAATGAGTCTACATTGCTCCCTTCTCAAAGTCACTTGTACATTCTGCTTTAAGTTGGGGGTTTATATATAAAACAATCCCATTTTCTTTTTTAATTCCCGCTAAAATAAATTGTTCACAATTATAGCTGATAGACTGAAAATAATTTTGCAATAATTTATTTGTGAGGATCAATATGAGGTTTTTTTTTTAATTAAAAGGACAATGTTACAATATTTGGAGCAATGTAATGTAAAATATGCCACACTAATATTCTTAGATGCAGAGGAAGCCTTTGACAATTTGAATTGGACTTTCCTGTTCAAAGTTTTGGAAGATACGAACTTTGGAGAGGATTTTACAAAATGGAAAAGATTGATTTACACTGCAGAGAAAGCACAATTCTTAATGGATATTTAACAAAGCCTTGTGAAAAGAAAATGAGGCAGGAATGTTCACTAGTTCCTCTCTTTTTATTTTGGTTCTTAAAATACTGAATACAGGGATAGGACAACATGAGATAATTGTGGGAGTAAAGATTAAAAAAGAAACCTACAAGTTAGCATATTTGTAAATTAATCTTATAAATTAAGCAAATGACTTGAGTTGTTTCTGGAAAATCCTTTAAGAGGAATTTAAACACTAATGGGAAAACTAAACTCATTTGTGATTAGCAGGTTTTAGATGAACAAACATAAGGTAATTGTTAGATACTAGCAACTGTCATAATGGTTTCCACCAAGATCCTCTGATCCAGCGGGAACAGAGGTTTAATCTCATTGGTCAAAGGGTCTGACAGCTCCCTATAAAAGGGCTGCTGTCAGACTGAACCTTCGCTGGATTGTACATACTTGTTCTGTTACAATAAAGAGCTGTTGTTGCCTAAGCCTGAGTGTGCCTTTCCATTACCCGATCTAACACTGGCAACAAGGGTGGGAGTGGAAGGCAACTAGGCGAACCAAAAAGGGCATAGCAATCCAGCAAGTAAATCCAGCCCGGAGCTCAGTGTGGCTTCGAGCTGCCATTTTTGAGCAGCAAACTCAAAACTCCCTCAGAATACAAAATGGCCATGCACGCCCCACTGACTCCATACGACCCAGTCAATGGGCACTGGGAATTGTATATACTGAGGTTCGACTGCTTCCTCGAAGCCAATGACCTCATGGGCCTTTCTGAAGGCCGCAAGAAGAACATGTTCCTGGCTTACTGTAGACGGGAAGTGTTCGAAACAGCCAAAGACCTATCAGAGCCAATACCACTCCAATCAGTCGCTTGGTCGGTGCTCCAACAGATGCTGAGGACACACTACCCTCCCAAGCTGTCTAAGCATGTCCGCCGGCACGAATTTAATATTCGCAATCAGAAAGCGAATCGATCAACGAGTACGTTGCGGTGCTAAGAAAAGCTGAAGCGTACTGGGAGTTCCAAGACCTAGACGAACCTATACTTGACCGCATCATATGCGGTATGTGGGACATTAATTTACAGAGGAGATTACTTGCCAAATCTAATCTCACTCTACAAATTGTCTTGGACGAAGCCATCTGAATCTGCAGTTAAGTCTACAGAAACCCTGCAGTGTCAAAGCACTCCACAAGATACACTCATACATTGTGAGGCTACAGAGGCCGAGGGCTCAGACAGTGAAGATGACAGCTGCCACATGCGCAGTAGCCGCGCCAATCTGAAGCGCAAATTGGAATCACATTTCCCGCCTTGTGCAAGCTGCGGAGGAGACAATGCCAGATCATCTTGCCGTTTCCGCGATGCTATCTGCCAGTGCTGTGAGAGAAAGGGGCACATCGCCAAGGTTTGCAGAAGTGAGCACCCCATGACGACCCAGAAGCCAAGAAACCAAACCACCAGCAGAGGCCCAACCAAGGAGCATAACAGCCACCACCACGGCGCTCAGAGGGCGACACCAGAGTCACCTACCACACCTCAATCGGCCAAGTCCGCACAAAGTGGTCAAAAAAGCTGAAGTTCACAGTCCTCATTGAGAGCTCTCCATGCGAGATGGAGATCAACACGAGGTCATCATTGACCATCATGCCGTGGTCTACACTCAAGCAGGCTATCCCTAGCCTGAAGAAGCAGCATCTTCGCACACCTGACATCCTCCTTCGCGATTACCAGGGGAACCAAGTTCACATCATGGGCCAGGGCACCTTCCAGCTCCCAGTGATGGTGGTCAGTGGTGACCTGCAGAACCTCCTGAGGCTTGACTGGTTCGAAGCGCTGGGCCTAGAAGTGACCAGTATCAACTCCTTGAAAGACGAGAACACTGAAGAATTCTTTAAGGAGTTCAAGGACGTCTTCAGCACCAGTCTAGGTAAGTATGTGGGGACCCCAATCTCTTTTAATTTGGACCCCAACATACCCCCCATCAGGCTAAAAGCCAGGAGAGTACCTTTCGTTCTCAGCCCTAAAATAGTTCTGGAAATTGACAAGCTCATAGGCCAGGGAATCCTAGAACCGGTTGATCACGCACGCTGGAAGACCCTATAGTGACACCTGTCAAATCTGACGGGTCTGTCCACATCTGCGCAGATTATAAATGCACAATCAATAAAGCGTTATGACAAAGGGCTTACCCTGTACCCATTGTACAGCATTTATTACATTCCTTAGGCCATGGCAAAGTATTCGCTAAATTGGACATGGCACAGGCATACCAACAATTGCCTGTAGATGGTTCTACGGCAGAGGCCCAAACCATTGTGATGCACAGGGGTGATTCAAATGTAACCACCTGCAATTTGGAATTAGTATCACCCCTGGACTGTTCCAAAGTGTCATGGAACAGCTTTTGCAGGGAATTCCAGAAGTATCCCTCCCTTTCTATTTTGATGACATCTTGGTATCAGCTGCAAATGAGGCACAACTTTTCAAATGTTTACGAATTGTTTTGACCAGAATTAGAGACAAATCCTCCATCTCAAAAAAGAAAAATGCCAAATTAACGTGCCAAGGGTTGGATTCTTAGGGTACCTCATCAACAGGTATGGGATTCACCCGACCACTAAAAAAATTAAAGCAACCCAGGACGCCCCCACACCTTGCAATCAGACCATCTGGTGTCCAATGGTCAGGTGGAGAGAATGATGAGATCTGCAAAAGAGGCCCTATCCAGGATGGGCCCGGAAGATTGGCAAACACGGGTTGATCATTATCTTTTAATTCAACACATCATGCCAAGCACTACTACGGGGAGAAGCCCCTCCGAGCTTCTCATGGGTCGCCGGCTAAGGTCCCACTTAGACCGGCTACACCCAAGCTATTCTGCCACACAGTGGCATGCGGTGAGTTTTATGGCTGGTGAGGCAGCAATTTTTTTGGACTTCAACTCCCAGAATTCTACAGCCAGGCATTCTCAGTTTCGATTTAAAGCGACAGCATTTGTTTTTCTTCTTTGCTAAATAAATTTCCTTCTTTTTCTTTTTCTTCTCCCTTCCCCTCCTTCCTCCCTCTCTCCCTCCCTCCCCCCTCTCTCAAACACACACACACACACACAAAGTTGTACCAGGATTCAGAAAATTTAGGTTTTCCTTCTCAGCCCATGTTAGCAATACCACTAGCAGCATTTTGGCTGGCAGGTGTAAGTAGAAGTGGAAATTCATTCTACTGAAAACATTGTTTTTGCTTATGATTGGATAATTAAAATTTCAGAAGACCCAAAGGCATAGTATTAGAGTGTTATATAGTGCATAAACTAAAGAATTATCTCAATATGTTCCCTCCCCCTCTCTCAAACACATACACACAAAGTTGCACCAGGAGGATGAAGTTTGAATTCCTCCCCCTCCTCCAGCCTACAAGTACCTTTTCCAGCTGTTTCGGAGAGGATTTCAACTCTGCTCTTGCCTGCCATCATGAAAAGAAAAAAAAATGTAAAAGGAAAAAGGCAAGAGCTGAGGTCAGGCTGAGCTAGTTGCTGCCAGAGTCCTGTGTGGATGACTCTGCTTAACTGTTTTAAAAAGCCTCTAAAAAAACGCCCTCTACAGGAGGTGGGAGAACGATGTGCCTCATCTACGTCAGGAATTTTTTGGCTTTTAACCCTTGTTTAGCTCTGCTCGAGTGATCATAAAGTCAGACTAGATGAGGCACCTCGTTCTCCTGCCACCCTCCTGTAGAGGGTGCTTTTTTAGAGGCATTTTTAAATGCCGCCCATACCTTTTAGAGAAAATGGTTAAATGCAGACCCCCATGTCTCAACAAAAATTAAAACCAACATTGCTTAGAAATAAATTCCTTCTAGGGAAAAAAGTGGGTTTAATTGGAGATTGATTACAAATAAAAAACATTTTTTTTATTTCACAACCCCACTCCCCCCACCCTTGAATGTCCATAGAATTAATCTAGGGTTAAACTAATCATGTACACAGAGTCTTGGCATCTTTCTTGATGGGATAAGTTTCAACCCTATCTGATGGGGTTAGGCCATTACACATATCCAGCTAGGGCTGCTTAGGCCTTTACAAATATTCAGCTAGGGCTGCTTAGGCCTTTACAAATATTCAGCTAGGGTTATGATCTTATGAAATCTTGCACCACGTGGGTCAATTATGCACACCCCAGCCGGGGAGGAGGGGTATCCACGTCACATCCGGAGGGTGGGGGCTGTGCACGTCACTTCCGCTTAGGGGGCATGATCTGGTGACGTAATCAGCACGTGGGTTTGTTTACTTTGATGACGTCACTGATCAAAAGTACTGATAATTTTCATTAAAAAAAGGTATGAACTATATTTACTGGTCCATATATATTTAACAAACTTGTTTTGTCCAAATCCAATAAATCCTATCTTGTATCTATTTGCAAAATAGCTTATTGAATCAGCATCTTGTTTGTTGTAAATTGTAAACCAAAGCTTCTGATTTCATCCCATTGAGTACAAAAGAGGAACAATGGGAGCCCAAGTCTGATGCACTCTTTTAACTTCAAACCACAGTCATTATAGTATTATTAAACCATACTAGCATCTGGCTTTGTTCTAGACATTAAGACCAAATATTTTAGTACTGTTTGTAAAAAATGGTTAAATAATTCATGTTAATCAATTTTGTCTCAGAACATAACTGTTTGCTACTGCACTTTTTATTCATAGGAAAGAAAAATACATTAAACCAATGCAGCATTAGGAAATGTGGTGCATACTTGTTAGCTTTGTTTGGGAATAAAGGGTGAACATGGACACTGATGTATCTATTGCTGAGATGTTCAGAAAGTAGAGTGACTTTGTCAAGGTTACTGAAATAAAGAGTTTCTGTGTGGTTCTGTTATTACCTTGGATTTCTGTCACTTGATATACTAAAAATACCAAATAGATGTAGAAGGCTTTCATGTGCTTTACTGTTTATTAAAATTATCAGCTAATAAAATTAATAGTGATCGTCCGATACCAAGTCCTAGCTAATGTGGAGCAAATTTACTGTTTCTTCATAGCTACCATTTTCTTGAACCTTTTTATTTCATCAGAAATTTCTAGTGATAAGGACATGTCTCGATGGCTCCATTTAGTATGCCAGATGTGTTTTATCCCCTTCGGAGCTTCTGGAAGCACTGCCCTAAATGCAAAATGCAGCAAGTAGATTGCTAACCAGTAACTGATATGATCATCTCACACCATATGCCAGAATTTTGTATGGTTGTTGAATGATTCCATATGATTTTAAAAATGATAGTTTTAACCCTTTAAAACCCAAACGGTTATTTCAGGCTTTGCCTAATTTGTTACTAACCTGCAAACTTCATCAAAATTGTTAAATTTTTGGAAGAATAAAAACCTTTATTCTGTGTTATTGAGCATGACAGAATTAGAGTCAATTCAGCACACATTTCCCTAGCCATTCAGTACTGAGACCAAAGTAATTAAAAGATTTAATTCCAAACTGCATTATGGCAATTCTACACTTATCTACCTTCTCCCAATTAGCCCTATTGTACAAATCCCAAATAGAGTCAATTGTCACCAAGTGACTAAACCAATGCCCACTCAGTCCTCCAATAAGACAGTGGCATAAGGACCTCTATTATGAAGCTCACTGCCCAGACCTGAATCTGCCTCCTGAATGCAAATGGACTGCAGCACTCAAACTACACTATTTGTCAAGCCAGCTGATGGAAAAGGAAATGAGATATTGGATTCATTTCCAGCAAGGTTTTTCATGGCTGGCTGGGGAATTCTGGGAGTTGAAGTCAACACATCTTAAATATGCCAAGATAGAGAAATGTTAATCTAATAAAATCTTGCAGGGGCTTTCCTAATACAGGATTCATGGAGTTCGAGATGGAACTTATTGACTTATTCAATAACTATGCACCACCAGACTCAAAGAGCTTGAGTACAGCCCATTCAAAATGGTTATCAAACTTTACAATGTTGAAAGTGGAAAATGATTAAATACCTGACAGGAGAGTAATCCAATTAATTATATTGAAGGTTTAATCAACATAATTGTGAATGGATTTAAATCCAGCTTTTCCACTAGTCTGATCAACTATTTTTGAAAGGTCAATGCCCTTTACAGTGAAATGTGTTCCTCATCCTGCTAAAGTTGATGAAGCCAGCAACATTAAATAGTGTTTAAATATATTAAAATGCCTTTTTGTCAGCCTCTGCTTTGCTGTTGCTTCGGCTGCCATGAAACGGGAAGGGAGGGCATGGTATTTGGGAGGGGTTACTAATTGTGCTGGAGGAAGGTTCTGGAGCTCAGCTGCCTGTCGGACTACGCATGCGTAGGAGATTCCAGCCAGGACTAACGGCACCGACATTCCATCTTCGTGATGCCTTTTGAAGTTATCTCACACCTGACACTTGGGAGAATTATGATTGGACTGTAGCTGTGATGCCAAGGGGTGGGGAATGGGTTATTCTATATATCAATCACTTTCGCGCCTAAATAATCAGACTTCGCTTCGCTATGCCTTTAATCATTTATAATTAGTAAAAGTACACTTGATTTCTACTCATGGAGTCTCGTGGTCTTCTTTCCTAATTATCTAATGGAGAGGATCTGACACTTTTCTTGTTTTTTCAGTATCGTTACTTTTTATGTATGGTACATTATCTTTGTACAATTCATCACAATTATTTATGGTGTATAAAAAAATAATGACAGCAAATACAGAACAGGACACTGAAACATCCAGGGCAATGTTATGACCAACATGCTGATGATACCCAATCATTCATCAACACCTAAGGCACAAATGGTATGCTAGTCTGGGAGACTGGACCTAATGCTTGGAAGCTGAATGAGAAAAAAAACAAAAAACCTGAAGCTGAATCTCAACAAAATGGAGTGACAGTTTGTCCAAAGTAAATTTTCTGCCTGCTCTGATGATAACTTTGGATGAAGTGGCAGTTCCTCTCAAAGAGCAGGTCTACATTTTGAGTACCCTTCTAGATTTATGTTTCTTTGATGTGCAGGTGGAGTTTATGACCAGTGGAGCCTTTGCTCAGTTTCAGCAGTTGTAGAATAATAGAAATTGACAATGCTAACGTACATCTTCATCACCTCCTGTTTAAACTAACATAATACATTCTACATGGAACTATATTTAAAGACTCCTCTGAAACTGTAGCTGATGCAAAATGCACTTATCATGTGGTAATAGACGAGAGGGACTATAGCCATATAATATCTATGCTGTAGATTCTGCATTGGCTTCCAGTAGGTTTTTAGTTGAAGTTCAAAATACGTTTTAACTTAAAAAAAGCCACTATGGCTTGACTTCTTGGTCCTTGCAAGACTGCCTTCTCCAAGTGGAACCAAAATATTGAGTATATTGATCCTGGCTGGGGATGTCACTAACATCCCATATATAAGACGGGAGAGAGCCCAGAGATTGGCGTTTCTCTATGAAACAGCTTCCCTAGGACTGATATCAGATAGTACCAATGTTGATAATTTCACATTCAGCTATTCAGTAGAGCTTTTGAAAGTAAATGTCAGTGAATATTAGGCGGGCACTGATACTTAAATTGATACTGTTTTGTAGGGTCATTTTTTCACTAGGCTGAACTTTATTTTTGTTTGTAATATTTTCTTGTAAACCATCATAACACACAAATGTTTAACAGTATACAAATGCAACTAATCAATTAGTTAATAATAACTGGAACAGAATTCTAGGTTAGACTATCCAATGGAACTGAAAACAGTTGTATCCCAAAATTGTCCAAGTCATCATCAAGGACCTGTGAGGAAAAATAAACAGAGGGAAGGGAAGAAGATACTCATATCTGCTACCTTCAGTTACTTAGAAAATGTATTTGTAATGTGGTGTATTATTAAGAGAGTTAATAGCACTATGGGTCTGTTCATATTCATATACTATCAATTGTATATTTATTTTTATTTTGCATTCTAAGAGAAAACAGCCATCATTCATATGTGAGCTTTCAATGGATATTTTTAAACATTTCATTCTGTATATATTCTAGGTTCCCTGTGCCATTTAATCCTCCAATTAAGGTTATAATTTCTTTGCATAGACAGGCAAAACACACAGCAGTGGGAATAGCTGGTTTCTGAGAAGTCATGTACAAAAATAATGTCTCTAATCAAATCATAATTTTTTAAAAAAAAGATCTAGCATTTTTGCTTCTTTAATCATAGATGTTGATTATGAATAGGTTTGATTAGTTCATTTTTGCACACTATGTTTACTTTTATGTTATGCTGGAGCTATTATTTGATCTTGATTGATGTGATAGAAAATATGCATCTGTTCAAAGGTATTCATGTTAATTATAGTGTAAAATGATTATTGCTATTTTATACACAGTGAAAAAATGCTGCATTAAGGCTGCTACCACTTGTATACATATACAAGAATACTGCCTATTGAATAAAGTATGTTATACCCTACATTTTTATTGTATGATGTGACATATCCACAGAGGAGAAAGGAGCAGAGAAGAGGAGAAAACCTACATAGGCCTGGATTTTATGTTACTTACTAACACTTTGTTTTAATCACAGAAGAGAACAGATCATAGGCTGTTCAGAAAACAAGGTTGACTAACAGCTGTTAGTTTAGCCCCAAATAGTCGCATGGCTATTTCAAACTAAATCTAATTCTCATATGAAAAATTGGTTAGATCAGCTGTCTCAGTTTTCCTATTTGCACTTAATCCCTCATATGACTGAATTAACCATGTTCTATAAAAGAATCTTTTGTATTTCTTTCCCCCATATGACCTCATTAAATCCTGAGAGAAGGCAGCTTTGGTATAATAGAAAATAAGAAAAGAAAAATGCATTTTCACTAAAAAAAGGTAAAAACATTCAAGAGCAGGATTAACCTTATAAATAGAATAGAAATGATAAACCAACTGATCTGATATCATTATATAGATTTGTTGTTTTACAGGTTTAGATTTTTATGGAAGCAATTTGTATTGTGTTTTTCCATTCATAAAACACCGATAAAAGCTAAAAATTTCACTATATACAATCTGTATGTGAGAGAAGCTCTCTCTGTGTGTACACAGTATATACAAGCACACATTTATGCATTTAAGTTAGATACAATATTATATACAGTATATCAAAAGTTTGTCTATTAAAATCATAAAGCAACCAGATTTTTAAATAATAGAGAGCTTTGTGTCATGTACTCAATTAACACTTTGCTTAAAAAGGAGGCATATTGCAAAAATATTTCTGTGGCAGATCATAATGTCCAGAGAGGTATGTCACAGGAGAAACAATCCTTCAGATAGGCCCAGAACCACTTACAATTTTAAAGATTAACATCAACACCTTAAATTATGCCTAGAAAGAAATTAGCATCCAGAGTGGATTTCTGAAATGGCAATTTTGGGCATAATTAGCAACCTAGCTGTCACATTTTCCATCAGTTTTTGGATATTTTTCAACTAAAGGGTGTTGCAAGTCAGGCCATGTTGCAACATAGCATGGATAATACACCTGCACACACAGACATACAGATATAATCTATTTTATTACTGTGCAGACTTTTAAGGAATGTGTATGTTTTATCAATATGTGTGAGTTTATTAATTCAAACAAAATGGTTGTACAGCAGAAGCATCACATTGAAAGCAAATTTCCATAGGAAAGGAAGAAAGCAATAGGATAACACCAACTAAAACAAAGAGATATAGAAGAAATTCTGCACTGCTGGAACTTTCCAGCCTTTGAATCAGTTTTTGGATATTTGGGGAAAAAACAGACCTCACAAAATGAGAAACATGTCTCTATACTCTTGAGAATCCTATGTGGTGTTTTTATTTATACTGACCATCTGGAGTACTACATAAGCATTTTACTTGAAAGTTATCAGGTGTATGCAGCCCCAGATGTTTCTAGGAGATCCACACACTAATGGGAATTGAACTCATGATCTTACAGTTTAGATGTACAGGAATATGGCGATGGCCATGAAGGAAATATGTGACAACTTTTAGGTAAACATGAAATTTGGTCCTTGAAAATTGGATAAAGGAAGTTGTGACTGCCTTGAAGTTATTTTCTATTTTGTATAAGAGAGAGGGAAAGAGATATAGTGTCATATTTTCACAATTCTTTTGTAGTTTATATTAATTAAGTAAAATTCTAGTATTTCTTGTGCTGGCTGCTTCCTGATCTACCTCAAGAGTTTATTAGGTAACCTTAACCCAATGCATTAGCTTAGGAGCTATCCAGTGCCTGGTGCTGAACAATATTGAAGAGATATATTATACAGGGACAATTTTTAGAGTAGCATAATTCAATCCATCTTCCTTTTCATCAGAGACAAAAAAAATACATATGTTATAATATGTGATTTCCTCATGTGATTGTACATGATTCCCTGAACTGCAAAGGTAAACATGTAGACCTTCAAGCAATATCCAGAGGAAGAGTGAGGAAGAGTCTTCCAGCTTTGTTCAGCTTTACTTTTTATCATCCCTTAATCAATGGCCATGCTGACAAGGAATGATGAGAGTTCAATGTTTTCTGAAGGACCACAATTCCCTATTCAAGACTTGGAGTCCACCATTCTAAGATGGTTAGATTTTTATCAAATCCACCAGGAAGATTAAAAACAGTACTGCACTAATTATATAGGATCATGATATCATAAGAGCATAGAATTGAAAGGCTCTCTCAGCAGGAATATCTCTTGAAACTCTAAGGTGATAGAGAAAAGGTTTTAGAATAACATAAATAGAAGAAGATCAAGTTTTACCTTCTTCTGTGTGACTTTTGGAAACGGAAGTGCAGTTCAGTTGAAGAGTACTGTATGCTTCAATTATTTTCTCTTTGCTAAAACTACCCAGTTCCCTCACTCCCTATTTATAAAACAGGCTCCAGTTTATTCTACCTTCACTGTCTTTCTTTGCGCCTGATCCAATTTGTGTATTTTTTTTTAAAAAAAAGGTCTCTTGAACTAATCATAGTAAATGAGGGAGATTAATTTAAAAGCTTTCTAAATTAATCTATTTTTCCCTGTGAGTTGCTAAAATTGCATTGGTCTAGTTGAGTCATATCCTACGGATGACTTATATTCAGCTTATGACCAACTACATTTCCAAGATCCAATTTAATTGGATAGCTAACCAAAGGAGAAAATTCAAATATGAGGGTCATCACACTCTTCCACTGTTGTTCCCTAGCAACCAATACTTAAGCTATGCTGCCTATGATTCAAAATTTGCTATACAACTGCTATTGTATTACTAGCGATTCATAGCTGTAACCTCTATTAATTTATTTAGTCCCACTTTAAAACCATGGAGGAGGGGAAATGACAGAATCTGCTCTTTTGAAAGTCAAATGTGACTCTGTTGGGCTTTTTACATGTTGAATGTAACAGATTATGGTCACTTCTAAATTTTTACAATAACGTATCTTGGAGAAGAAAAGCCTAGCTATTCCAGGATCATTTCTTCAGCCTTAAGTCCTTAACTATAGAAAATGTTACATCATTGTCATAACTGGAACCTTAGCCTATGTTTCTTTTGCAACTGCTTTTGAGCTAAATTTGCCATGTATTAATTGAAGCTATCTTATTACTAGGTTTGTGTTTTCAATTCCCTCCAAGAAAGTCAGGTATATATTTAAGAAGCATTGGATTTATATCTTGCCTTTCATCCAAGTTAAGGTGACTTACGTAGGACTTCTTTCTACTTTCCCCCAGAACAACAGCTCTGTGAAGTAGTTGGACTGAAAAAGAATGATTGGCCCAAAGTCACGTAGTGATTTCTGCCTCTCAGCGTGGTTTGCAAACAATGGTGCTCATCACCCACCCAGAAACAGAGTGTCTAACTTGTACTTGTAGGCACAAATATACATTGTTTGTGCTACTTTACATTTCCATAACCCTTCAAGTTTGCTTCAAGGTATAAAGGAGTAATGAAATTCCTACTGAAAACATTTTATGTTAAATAGTTAATATATTTTCAATGTTTAGAACATCTGCACTATACTATGTGAACATTTCATATACACTTATATCACCACAGATGTGATTTTTCAGTATTTTTAGATATACTGTTAATAATTCTGTATTTTAACAGTAATCCTAACAAAAATTATATTGTAAAAAATTATAGATGTAAAAAAGAATAAGAGTACTTTACATCCTTTTTGACGGCAGAGTTCCATTATTCCATCTGCAGATTATTATTATTTTTTTACAATCTATGACCTTTCCCTAGTACTGATTTATGACATTTAGATGACTATAGAAGTTGCTTTGAGTCATTAGTGCAGATGCTGCCCTAAAGTGCATGTCAACTAGTATCTGGAATAATTTTGTTATGGTTCTTTCTTTCCTGTCACTGCTTTCACTCCTAGCAGCAGACCTCATCACTGTAGACCATGAACAATGCATGAGCTGACCACACTTCTTCTGCTAGTGGAAGAACAAAAGAATCAACACATAACCACCTTCATCCAGCAATGGCCAGTTTTGTTGGCACAATCAGGTAAGATGCAAAGCCACATAAATGTATTAAAGTATTAGTTCATATATTAATGTATTAGGAAAGTGAGAGTATACATTTACAATGGCTTTACAATGGGGATAGGGAGAATACCGATGTCCAAGGGCAGGAAAATATAACTAGGTAAGCGGAAATAACCCACCTGTATGCTCTGTATATTCATTATCTTTCCTGGTGAAACTCTGCTCAGGGGGGAAATAAATTTGTTCAACTGGTGAAAAGACACATCACAAAATTTTGGGTGCACAAGACAAATGCAATGTATGATGCTTCTCTAAATGAGGAATGCAGTTTTCTTTTGCCCCTAAGCTTTCGCCCCAAGTACTCTGTTATTCTCCATATCCTTCCAGCCACTTTAATCCATCCTACTACTGACTGATTAAGTAACTAGTTACTTTACAGCCACTTTAAAGGCTGAAATTTTCTGGCATCCAGCCAAAGCTAGGTGCAACCTCTTCCTGAGAAATATCAGCATTATCTGCAATGGCCAGGCATCATAAATCTTCCATTAGAGGTATAGTTACCATAGAATAGATTGAATCGGTGTCTTTGAATGCCCATGAATGAAGTACAATAGACACCACACTGCTACATATTGATTCTCCAATAGACCATGTTCTAAACATATCAATCCAGTTTGTCTCCAGAACTAGAGATCAATAAAGCACCTTGTGTATTTGCTTTGCAGCAAAATATCTTGTCAGTTACGAATGTATATGAAATTTGTTTGTAAGGCTATTTTTAGTAAAGGAATACTGATTTCCTTAGCTAGCATAGTCAAGAATGCTGATTTTCAGTAACTGTGGTCAGAGAAGAGAATAAAAGGAATCAAAGCGTGTTAAAAGAATGCAAATAGGCATCAAGTCACAAAAAATCCAGCCATTATGACTACCAGTTATTTCTAACACTCTATCATATTTATATGTGTAATTTAACAATGCAATTCTATGCATATCTACTCAGAAGTAGACAAAAAAAGTACTAGCTTTAAAATCTGAAACTGAATATGTGTGATCAATTTGATCAGGAGTTCACAACTTTTGAGAGCCAGAGATACATTTGGAATTTTGAGGGCATGTTTTGCTCAAGACTCATTTGTGGAAGGCCTGCCTAATCCTAAACTGGCTTTCTTGGTAGGCAATTAGTAGGGCTGTAGATGTTAGACATACTTTATCCAGATTAGGTGACAAGACTCTTTGAGACACACGGAGGTGATATAATTGTCCTATTGAGAGGCTTCATATCATTCCATCTCCTACAGTGATTCTAAGAGCTAAAAAAAAAGGCTTTCAGATCAACACAAACTGTGATGTGAACCTAGATGCTTTGCTTTTAGAAAGGGGAGAAGGGCATCTTTGATTGGTACGCTGCACAAATGTTTTTTGCAATAAAAATCTTTTGAAGATGTATACTCTCCTAAAAGCCAGTCATAAAACATTCATTCATCAGAACTGTACTTATCTGCAAGGCTCATGCTAGTATGAATTTTCCATATCCCAAAACCATTATTGCACATAAATATATTGCTAGAGACTGGTGCTATGCGTTGCACTGTGTCAGCTTGCTATTTTTTTAAAACAATGAATCTTAAAAAAAAAAAAGATGGATCTGGAAGCATGACAAAGGAGGAGGTATCTCACAATGAAAAAGTGCTTCATAAAACAACATGGAAGATCTTACTATCAGCTAATCATCCTCTTAAATATAATTAATATAATTAATACAATTTAGCCTAAAAATCTGTTTCAGAAAGGTTATGATTGTAGACAAGGAGATTATAATGTTATAGCAGACAAACAAGCAGGATTTAGACTAGGAAGATCTACTACAGACAAGACAATGATATTGTAATTCTTAATACAGAAATATCTTTGTGGATCTAAAAGCACCCTGTATGCAGTTTTTATTGACCTTAGGCTTGCCTGTCTTTCAGTATCTAGATTAGTGGTTCCCAACCTGTGGGTCAGGACCCCTTTGGGGGTCGAACGAGCCAAGGTGGCGCAGTGGTTAGGGTGCAGTACTGCAGCCACTTCAGCTGACTGCTAGTTCTGCAGTTCGGCGGTTCAAATCTCACCGGCTCAGGGCTGACTCAGCCTTCCATCCTTCCGAGGTGGGTAAAATGAGGACCCAGATTGTGGGGGCAATATGCCGACTCTGTAAACCGCTTAGAGAGGGCTGAAAGCCCTATGAAGCGGTATATAAGTCTAATTGCTATTGCTATTTCACAGGGATCGCCTAAGACAGTGTTTCTCAACCTTGGCCACTTGAAGATGTCTGGACTTCAACTCCCAGAATTCCCCAGCCAGCGAATGCGAATGCTGGCTGGGGAATTCTGGGAGTTGAAGTCCAGATATCTTCAAGTGGCCAAGGTTGAGAAACACTGGCCTAAGACAATCGGAAAACACATATTTAAAAAAAAAATACGGAAAACATAATTTTATGGTTGGGGGTCACCACAACACGAGGAACTGTATTAAAGGGTTGCGGCATTAGGAAGGTTGAGACCCACTGATCTAGATGGATACTGTGGGAAAACCTGCTAGTTACCAACAGGGGTGGGTTGCTGCCGGTGTCGCTGCTGGTTTGCTTCACGCATGCTTCGCCAGCTATCACTTAAATGTCCCTGAATAGAAAAGATGAACTAATTTGCGTTTTCGAGTTCACAAAGCACTTTCTTCTACAGGTTGTTCTCAACTTACCACAGTTCATTTAGTGACCGCTCAAAGTTACAACAGCACTGAAAAATGTGACTTAGGCTCGTTTTTTCACTGTTACGACTTTTGCAGCATCCGCATTATCATGTGATCAAAATTCAGAAGCTCGGCGTCAATAGAACTGTTGCTGAGTTCCGTGTGTGTGTGTGTGTGTGTCACATGATCCCCTTTTGTGACCGTCTCGGGAGCAAAGTCAACGCGGAAGCCAGATTCACTTAACAACCGGACAGCTAACTTTATCAACCGCAGTGATTCACTTAACAACTGTGGCAAGAAAAAGGGCATTGCAAAACTCCCTCAACAAATATCGCACTTAACAATGTGGTCATAAGTTGTGGACTAACTCTACCCTGCGACTGGATATACCTGGAAAAAAGGAGCAAAAGAGCATACACCCTGAACCTAAAGCTCTATAACAGTGTTTCTCAATGTTGGCCCACCTGAAGATGCGTGGACTTCAACTCCCAGAATCCCCCAGCCAGCAGAGCTGGCTGGGGAATTCTAGGAGTTGAAGTCCACGCATCTTCAGGTGGGCCAACGTTGAGAAACACTGCTCTATAATAATGTAGCCTCATCCTCCACTTGCTGCCCCCTTCCCGCTTCTCTGTGCCAGGGCCATAAAGGCCTACCCAAGACCGGAGGGAAAAAAAATCCCCGTTGCCTCCGGCGCAAGAAATCTGGCTTTCGCACATGCTCCAAGAGAAGGCCGGGCATGTGCAGTAGCCTGGCAGAGAGGCTGCTCGGGGATCTCTTCCAAGCGCCCGCCTCAAACCTCGCCCTCTCCGCTTGCATCCAGGTGCGAGCGGCGCCATTTAGCCGCCATCGGGGCGGAGGGAAGGTGGCGTTTCCGGGTACCCCTCCGCAAGGCGCCCCGCGGGCCGGAGAGGCGAGATGAGCGGCTCCGAGGAAGAGAAGCAGCTGGAGCTAATCAGCAGCCTGAAAGAACAAGGTAAGGCTCCAAAGCCGCCCGGCTTAGCTTAAAAAACAGCCCTTGTCCGACAGCGCCCTGGCCAAGCTTGTCAGCGGCGCGCTTTCGCTTCTGCTCTCCTTTTCGGGGCGGCTCAGAAAAGCGGCTTCTGTAGGCAAACGGGTCCCTTTGCCGCGGAACGGCCTTTAGTGTCAGAACCGAAGCAGCCGTGACTCTGGGGACCGGCCTTTCAGGGTGGGGTGTCACCTCAGAAACAGGAGATTTGTGGATCCCATCTCAAGACAGCTGTTCGGTGACCGGCCTGATTCTACGCGGAGAATCTGGATCCAGATTTCTTATTCCTCTCTTTTCTTTTCTTTTGCCTCCTTTGGCCGCTCTCTCTCTCTCTCTCTCTCTCTCTCTGCCTATCCCCTTGGGCCCGCACTGCAGGAAAATGTTGCAGTCCACCCACTTTCGTTTGGGGACGATTTAACCGAGCCTTAATTTACTTATTTAATCAAGGCTTAACTTATCAGTATTTTTGTATATGTGTGTGTGTTGGCCTGGCAAGTAATAATAGATTCTATCCATTGGGTAGATTTGGGATTAAATAGATGAAATCATCTAGAAATATCTTCTCACTTACTACTTCTTTCCCCGTGACCCGTCAAAACCGCGTTCCACAAAAGCGCGGTCGACGAAATCGCGTATGTGACGCCATCACAACGCGACGAAAAAGATCGAAAAATTGAAATAAAAATTAAATTACAGCAAGCCGATTCACATAAAGGTAAGGTTAGGTTAAGGGTTAGGGTTAGATTTAGAGCGTTAGCGTTACGTTTAGCGTTAGGTTAAGGGTTAGCGTTACGTTTTTCGTTAGGTTAAGGGTTAGGGTTAGGTTAAGGGTTAGGTTTAGGGTTAGGTTTAGGGTTAGGTTTGGGGGGGTTAGGGTAAGGTTTTCGCTTTATTTTTACATTTTTCGATCTTTTTCGTCGCCCTGTGATGACGTCACATACGCGCTTTCGTCGACCGCGATTTTGTCGTCCGCGGTTTTGTGGTGGAACCCTTCTTCCCTCTTTCATTTACAAGAGTTGTAAAACCCTTCGCAACTGAACAAAAAAGTGTCCAGGGAAATCACTTAAAAACAAAAATAGAGCTGAAGATGTTTAAGACTTTGCTTCAAAATTTAGCACGTCAATAGATAATACATTCCTGGATAGGAAATTAAATTTAACTCATAACTTAGTGCTTAGCAGTTTTTAATGCTTGGGCGATCCGGCCTTTGATGCTTTGGGCTACAGCTCTGAAAATACAGTCTCCTAACTTGTGAGTTTAGGGAACAGGCAGATGCTTAAGTGCTCACTCAGTGACAAAATGGAATGATTGCAGTCCAGCTGATCTCTTCTTCTATCTCAGGTTGTTTGTGGGGATAGCAACGGAAAGGAATGGAGAGAAGCTAATGTTCTTAGAAAAGAAAATAGTATTAATGAGATTAATTCACCAGTATAACTGAATAGATGAAATCATCTAGAAACATCTTCTCACTTACTACTTCTTCCCTCTTTCATTTACAAGAGTTGTCAAACCCTTCACAACTGAACAAAAAAGTGTCCAGGGAAATTACTTAAAAACAAAAATAGAACTGAAGATGTTTAAGACTTTGCTTCAAAATTTAGCACTTCAATAGATAATTGAAGAGCCGAGGTGGCGCAGTGGTTAAATTCAGCACTGCAGGCTACTGCTAGATCAGCAGTTCAGCGGTTCAAATCTCACCGGCTCAGGGTTGACTCAGCCTTCCATCCTTCCGAGGTGGGTAAAATGAGGACCCAGATTGTTGGGGGCAATATGCTGACTCTCTGTAAACCGCTTAGAGAGGGCTGAAAGCCCTATGAAGCGGTATATAAGTCTACTGCTATTGCTATTGCTATAATACATTCCTGGATAGGAAATTAAATTTAACTCATAACTTAGTGCTTAGCAGTTTTTAATGCTTGGGTGATCCGGCCTTTGATGCTTTGGGCTACAACTCTGAAAATACAGTCTCCTAACTTGTGAGTTTAGGGAACAGGCAGATGCTTAAGTGCTCACTCAGTGACAAAATGGAATGATTGCAGTCCAGCTGATCTCTTCTTCTATCTCAGGTTGTTTGTGGGGATAGCAATGGAAAGGAATGGAGAGAAGCTAATGTTCTTAGAAAAGAAAGTAGTATTAATGAGATTAATTCACCAGTACACCCCCTTTCTTGCTGTCTTGTGAGAGTTAAAGTTCATTTTAGACTACTCTTCAAAGCAGTAATAACTCTGTGAGTTTCAGTTAGCTTACACTGACTTGATGCCATGTTGTTTTGTTTATTATGGTACTTAACACTTTAACAAAATCCATTCAAACGAATATAGACCAATAAACCAATGACGGGAACCGTTTTTGGCCTAAAATCTTAAACCTAGACCAACCACTGACACGAACCCCATACAAATTTTTATCTGGAGTTTTACAGTCTCTTACTCATTCATGAAGCCTTCCAACATCCAGGTTCTCAACTCATCCTATGTAACCATATGTCTGCAGGTGGAATAGACAATTTCTTTCCCAATAGTGGAGTGGGCTCTCTTTTTAGTGCTGAGAAGATTGGATATGAAACTTTTCGGTTTTGTTAACGCTGAAAGAGAGGTGCCTTTTCAAAACTCAGTGGCAGGGGGAAAGGCATAAGTACTGGAGAAGAGAAGATAGTTCTTACCTTGCTATAAAAAAGTTGTGAAAAGGTTAATCTCCAATGTCTTGAACTGAACTGTGATCTTTTACAGGCAAACTATTTGTTCTTCTAAGCTACAAACTATGCCAGGGGTCCTTAACTTGAAATTTGCAGAACAGAGTCTCCCAAAATAATTGCTATAATAGTGTGGCCAAGTATAAAACTTAATTTATCAGTAAACAAGGAAAAACACTAGGCACTCATCATTTTCTTTTAAAGAATTTTTGATTTGATCAGGCGTAGAGACATTGTTTAATTGGGTGCTTTGCTTTGCAGCTTGCTAGCTTCCCATTCCAGCCACCATTCGGCATTCTGAATCAGTTGAGATGCTCTACTTTCAAACTTTTTTGTGAAATTTCTGGGAACTTCGGGATTTCTATGCAGATTTTGCCTCTCGGTGGAGTTTTACATCAACAACTATAATCAAATAATGTTTCCAGTTATTAATAACCTAAGCATAATCTAATACAATCTAATACAAGAAGTTGTGTTTTGAAAGATTTCCAAATGTGAGCTTTTTATTGTGATAAAGTAATGAATTAAGTAGAATAAAAAACTTTAGAAGAAAAACTCTAGTCAGTTAACTATCTTCTCAAAGAAGCACCTTATATATAGGGAGTCCTCAGCTTGTGACCACAATTGAACTCAACATTTCTGTTAAGTAAGATGTTTGATAAGTGAATTTTGCCCCATTTTATTTCCTTTCGTGACACAGTTGGTAAGTGGATCACTATAGTTAGTGACCCAGTTGTTAAGT
This sequence comes from Thamnophis elegans, assembly GCF_009769535.1. Lineage (NCBI taxonomy): Eukaryota > Metazoa > Chordata > Lepidosauria > Squamata > Natricidae > Thamnophis > Thamnophis elegans. The sequence continues at coordinate 12,839,638 of NC_045550.1, forward strand.
GAATCTGGCTTCCCATTGACTGCTTGTTCAGAAGGTGACAAAAGGTGATCACATGACTCTGGGATATTGCAATGTATCATGAATATGAGTCGGTTGCCAAATGTGAAAAGTGGTCATAAGTCACTTTTTCTGTGCTGTTGTAACTTTGAACGGTCACTAAACAAACCACTGTAAGTCAAGGACTACCTGTACTGATCCAGCTCAAAGGTAGCAAAATGTGTGGTCCAATCAGGAATGGAAGGACATTCCTGATTTCTGAGACATTATGTATTATATTTTTAATTTAATAAGGATAAAAATAAGAGAAGCCATTAAAATATAATATAAAATAGTGCAAGTTTAAAAAGAAAAAAAGTTATTGCACTCTAGCCAACATCCATTAAGAGTTATGCTATTTGTAAAATATCAAGTCAAGTTTAAGATAAAGACATTCAACAACAAAGCCCAATTGCTTGTGGTCCCACCTGTGAATTAACTTTGGAGAAGAAAATTGGAGAAGTAGCTAGGAGAAGCATCTTATCAGTGGCAATATTTTATGGAATTTTTGGGGGAAGGGAAGTATGGTAGTCTCTGGTACTGGCTTCTTCAGCGTATCTCAACATGCATTTATTTACTCATACATGTATAGGATAGTCAGTGGTTCTAGATCCAGCTTTCTCCCTACTATACATTTTTAAAATGAACATTATTTTAACACATTGCTATTCTTTTTGAATTTGTTTAGTTGTGGACAATATGACTGACATACATTCGTAAGAGCAATGTTGAGTGTTGACCTCGATAGAGATAGCCATATCCTTCACCAAAGCAACAAAAGGGAAAACATGACTTAAGTGCAAAACAAAAAGAAGACATGTGCAAAAGACTTAGGCAGATTCCTCCCAAATTCACCTGACTATGGGGGTCGGGGTGCGGGGTGGGACTAACAAGTCAGACTTGTATGGTTCTATTATTATAGTCACAATTAATAAAAGTAGTTTTTGCTGAGTAGAATTGATTTCTTGGTTTGGTCTAAATAGCAGGACTGACACATAGTGTCTGTGTACGATATCTCCATCTGTTATTTTGACACAATTTTAGTTGTAAGGCAATATTTATGTGGTGTATGTAAAAGGATTGAGTAGAATTAATGGATGTAATCCTGGTCAAACACAGTTTTCATCACTTGGTAATTTAATATCTTGTATGAGTGTTGTCAAAACTGCACTGTAATACATTCCATATATTTATGGAAATATACCATAGAGTGCTCTTCAAATATATCAGAATACACTGCATAAATAATGCAGGATGGTAAGTATTTATCTTTCCTGAAAGTTTGCTTGATGTATCAACGTTGGGTTTCAGAAGAATACATTGAGTACACTGTTAGCAAGGCCTGTTCTCATCCTACCCAATAGCTGGATAGGAAAGGTTCTAATCATGTAACCCCGGTACACGATTTATGGTCTTTCATAAAGGACAGGACGGGGGGTGGCTCAGTGGCTAAGACACTGAGCTTGTCAATCAGAAAGGTCGGCAGCAGTTCGGCGGTTCGAATACCTAGCGCCGCGTAACTGAGTGAACTCCCTTTACTTGTTCCAGCTAGTGCCAACCTAGCTGTTCGAAAGCACGTAAAAAATGCATGTAGAAAAATAAGGACCACCTTCGGTGGGAAGGTAACAGCATTCCGTGCGCCTTTGGCATTTAGTCATACTGGCCACATGACCACGGAGAAGTCTTTGGACAGTGCTGGCGCTTCGGCTTTGAAACGGAGATGAGCGCCGCCCCCTAGAGTCGGGAATGACTAGCACATATGTGCGAGAGGAACCTTTATTGTTACCTTATACAGGACAGAACCCACAGATTTGAATTGGAAAGACTTGTCCCTCTCTATGATGATGTAATAAAGTGTTATTTCAGTTCAGGTTACAAGGGTTACTTCAGTTCCCACCCTGGCTGTCTCTTAAAAGATACAAAAGGTGGGGTGGGATGGTGGTGGTTGGATTTCTAAATGAAAATATTTTGTTGAAATTGGATCTTTAAATTAAAATTGAATGTAACATTTTCTTAAAGCAATGTATAAAATGTGAATATACCGCAAATCTATTATCATAACTAGGAATTGTTGTTCCTGTCATTTTGTATATGCATGCCTGTTAACAGCGGTGTATGGAGGTAAGAGATAACATACCTGATGAGTCCTATCCTGTTGACATGGTATGAGCACAACACATACAATCAAGTCCTAACCTCCCCCCTCTAAAGTTGCAAAAATGAAAAAAGTCAATGAAAAAAGGAGAAGGTACACAGGAAGAAGGAGCCTCCATAAATGTAAGAGAGAAGGGAAGGAAAGAACAGAAAGTGAAGGAAAAAATGAACAGTTCTGCAATATGTATTCCAAGCATCCTCCGCTGACTGTTGAAGGAGCACCTGTTTAGCAGTGTCTAAAAGCATTTTTCTCCAAGAATATTGTGTAAAGTTCCTATTACCATAGAACACTGAAGTGATATTTTAATTTCTAACCGAAGAAGTGTAGTCTTCTAGTAAGAAAATATTTGGTTTTTTTGTCTGTCATTCTCAAGAGTGAAGTGAGAAAAAAAGACCAGATCTGAAAAGCCTATTAACAAGCAGGAAGACAGAGATAAAGAAGAAAACTGTTAACTGTACCAACCAGTTGACTTAACAGATGTTGCTTTTATTTCTAAATGTCGCATTTAGACTTAACTATCAAAAATATATGAGCGTTTTTTTATGAAATCTTAGTTTTCTCTCTGTCTCTGGTGAGTAATAGAAGTTTGCAAAAACATTCTATGAATGGTGTCTTCTGTGCATGGATCAGGGAGCATGTGTGATCCAAAGTCATAGTGCTTTATTAATATACAGATGCGGAGCATACAGGATATGTTCAGACAGGTGCTCCAAGTGAATGCAGTGGAGGGACAGAGGTTTTGGTTGCCCAGGAGTGTAAGGATGGGGGGGATGCAGGTAATACCGTAGCTGGGAAACCATGTTTTAGTGAAGTGATAAGGGATGTAGATTGAGTATTGGGTCAGCAAGTAGGTTAGCACTTCAGGTAGATGAAGTGAGTAAGATACACAGTAGTCTTATATACCAAATTGTTGTGACTCAGCAGTTTTGCTGAGAGTTCTTTCGGGATCAAGATTCATTAGGCAGCTGGGAGTGGTTAGAAGCAAGTTTGGAGATAAAAGGACGGATGCTGCCACGCCCCAGTTGCTGAAGTCAACATACGTTCCTTCATTCCTTCGTGTGTTCCGTGTCTGGTACAATATTGCTTGCTTATTACTCGTGATTATGCCTGTTACATTTGGATAAATGCTGTGGTGTTTCTTGTAAACTGATCCGTGAAGACTTCGGAAGAAGTGCATATTGCTTGTAAGAGTATTGTTTTGAATTCTTATCGGAGATTTATGTTTATTTTATTTTCTGGGCTCGAAGCCAGTTTGAACTGAAAACTGATAAAGACAGAAGTCCCTTTTAAGTTTGTCTGCCTGCGTTTGTTAACGAGCCATGCAAGGGAGGGGGTCAGAACACCAAATAAATAAGTATAATAGTATCAATTAAAACCCAGGATGATTGTCTGCAGCAAGGCAGTGTCATACTGTACATGCATACAGATTGGAATCCTGAACTATCATGTTTGCAATCATCTTATATTTACAGAAACTAGTGTCACCAGCACAAGTTAGAAGAGTTGATTAACACTTTTTGCAAATTAAGATTTGGGCACGCAAGCATCACCTGAACAGGGCTATTATTTTGTTTGTTGGAGAAAAAAACTACATAGGAGAAAGGGCGTTGGTACTTACCTGATACGCCTCTTCTCATAGTGGGGGGAGGAGTATCCAGAATGGGTTGACTTTGTCCTCTCATGATTGGATGAGTCAGATAAGCTCTTTGAGCAACGCCCCCTGGCCAGCAGGACTACCCATTCTTTTGACGAAGAGCTCCATCCGACTCGTTGCACCATTCACTCCAGACTCTTAATTCAGTTCTTAGCTTTTATCGTCTTCAACATCAATATTTATATAACTTCATAAAACTGTGAACATAAAACTTAGTCGTACAAACATAGTCAGGGAGGGACTGGATACTCCTCCCCCCACTATGAGAAGAGGCGTATCAGGTAAGTACCAACGCCCTTTCTCCATAGTGAGGGGGGAGGAGTATCCAGAATGGGACGTACCAAAGCCTGCACGTCCCTAGGGAGGGAGACCCCAGAGGCCCCATGTCCCCCGCTCGTGCCAGTTGAGGCGTGGGCTCCGCCCTGTGAACCACCTGCAACGCCCTGCGACCAAGAGGCCCTGCGTCCAAGAGGCTTTTGCCCTGCGGGGCAAAAGAGTCCAGTTTATGGTTCCTAGCAAAGGGAGAGGGGGAAGCCCACGTGGCTGCCCTGCAGATTCCGGCCAGGGCTGTCTGCGTGGCCCAGGCCCTGGACGTGGCTGCGCTCCGCGTGGAGTGAGCTGTGATATGATTGGTGTCTGTAAGCCCTGTGATTGGTATGCAGTGGCAACGCAGGTTTGCAACCACCTACCTATTGTGGTGGAAGTCACCCTGTTACCCAGGCCCCTATTTGGAAGGAAACAAACAGAGCTTCGGATTTCCTGTCTGGCCTGGTTCTCCTGAGATAATCCTCAGAGCCCTCCTTATGCCCAGAGTGAGCCACTTCTTTCCCCACGTCTGGACAGAAGTTGGGCAAATCAGTTCCTGGGTTTGATGGAAGCAGAAGCCCACCTTGGGATGAAGGGCGTAACCCCACTCTGTCTTGGTGGGGGAAGCAGAGACCCTCCCCGGTGGAGAGCTTGCAGTTCGTATATCTGCCTGGCGGGGGGGATGGCCACCAGAAAGGCCACCGTGAGAATCAGGAACTTAAGGGAAGCTGTTCGTAAAGGCTCAGATGGAGCGCCTATTGGAGCGTCCCCTACCCTGTGTAAGTCCCAGGAATGGTACTTGAACGCTGCGTGCGGTTTGGGGTTGGAAGCCCCCTTGAGGAATTGCCTGACCACAGGAAGGTGAGTCAAGCTCTGGTTCCTGCCACGCAGGAGAACTGGCGAGAAGTCTGGGACCTGTCTCCTAATTGTGTTAGAAGCTAACCCTCTGTCCCGGCCTGCCTGGAAGAGGTCCAGAATCTGAGGCACTGAGGCCTGGCTAGGATTGTGCCCCAGGGAATTACACCATGAGGCAGAGGCCTGCCACATGGAGCCATATATACGCTCTGTGGAAGGTGTGTGGGCAGTCTGGATAGTCTGCATCACCCTGGGGGGGGAAGGGTCTTTCCCCAGGATGCTCCGTTCCAAGAGCTAAGCGGTCAGCTGGAGCCATTGACGGTCAGGGTGCTCCAGCGACCCCTGGTTAAGGGATATTCCCTCCTGGGGGATTCTCCATGGCCTCTCCGTTGAAAGCGACTGGAGCTCTGCAACCACAGTCTCCGGGGCCAGAGAGGCGCCAACAGAACCCCTTCCGCCCCCTCCCGAAGGGTTTCCCATATGACCCTGGGGATCAGGGGTAAGGGCGGAAGGCATACTGACAACCCCTGGTCCAGGGGCTTCGCAGATCGTCCGCCCCTTCTGCCCCCCCCCCATGTCTGGTACCTGGAGATGACCCTCAGGAGCTGAGCGTTGAGGGGCGTGGCGGATAAGTCGATCTCCGGGTGTCCGAAGCACTCTGCTATTTCCTTGAAGATTGCTGGCTGCAGCTTCCGCTCCAAACTGTCCCCTTGGTCCGGCTGAGCCAGTCGGCTCTGATGTACCCCACCCCTGCTATATGTTCTGCCCTCAGCGAAAGTTGTCTAAATTCATAGGCTATCTGAGGTGCTTCTGCGATCTCTCATAGTCGGGCATCCCATTCTGAGTTTGTGGTGGGTTCTGGCATGGGGACCAGCCTATCTGACCCTTTTTCCCCCCGGCCATAAGGGTGCTATGATTCTATGGCTAGGATTAGCGCAGAGATATTCTGAATGTAAACACCGATGGAGTTTAATGGGCGGCCACTAGAGCGTGTGTAACGATGAAGTGAGGGAAGCTAAGGCTCACAATAAAGGCCTGCCACAAAGGTAAATTAATAATAATAACAACAAGAACCACAACAACAATAATGATAATAAAATAAAATACAAAAGGGGGGCATCTTCCCGCCTGATAAAACCAAGAAAGATTAAGGAAACAATTGGTCCCTTGCTGGGAGAAAGTAGCCCGAAGGTGACAAGCAGCAGGGGTAGAGCCGAACTATTTAACTTGTGCTTGGCATCTGTCTTTACCCGAAGGGATAAACTATCCAACCTATCAAAAACAGCACCCCAAAATCAGAGTAGGAACCCAAGATGAGATAGGGAAGAAATGGTAGCCTGTCTATCTTAGGCAAGGTCCAATTCCCAGGACCGGGTGGGTTACACCCCAGGGATCTGAAGGAGCTGGCGGATGAGATCTCCAAACAACTGAAACTATATCTATCAGAGCTCCTGGAGTACCGGAGAACCACTATAGAATTGCTGATGTGATTCTTCCCCTTCAGAAAGGGAGAAAAACCGGCTCGAGAGCCCAAAGCCAACATGGGTTTGTCAAAAACAGATCATACCAGACTAGCCCTATTGCCTTCTTAGATTACGGTGACAACCCTAGTGAACCATAGGAATGCCATTGATATAGTTAACTTGGACTTCAGCAAGTCCTGATAAGGTAGACCCTAACCTACTACTAGATAAAGTAGAAGACTGAGGATTAGACCTAGTCACACCAGGTGTCTTGGTAACTGGTGCACACACCTGTACTCCTCAATGGAACTGCCTCTTCATGGAGGGAAGAGTGCAGTGAGTCCCCCAAGGCTCAGTGTTGAGCCCAGTACTCTTCAACATCTTCATCAGTGATTTGAATGAGGGTGTTAGGTGTGTAAGCTAACATTTGGGATAGCAAAATATATGCCATGATAGTAGTACTGTTTCTTTAAGAACTGCTGTTATCTCAAGCGGTCATAAGAAGGAGCCAGAATGACTGTTAGCTCTCTGTTTGTTAAGTGCTGATGGGGGGGGGTGTCATCAGGTTAGCAGGTGACCCCAGGCTGACAGGAATAGTCAACACTTCAGAATACAGGCTAAAGATACAGAAGGATTTTGATACCCTTGGACATTGGGCACTACCTAGGAAAATGGGATTCAAAGAGGTAAGGTTCTACCTTTAGGCAACGAGGGTGAAGTGCACAGGTACAGAATACCTTGCTCCACAGTAGTAACTATGAAGGGGATCTTGGAGTCCTAGTGGACCACCCTTTAATATGAGCCAGCAGTGTGCAATAGCTGCCAGAAAACCCAACACAGTTTTTGGCTGCATAAACAGAGGAATAGAATCAAGCTCCCGTGAAGTGTTCATCCCACCTTATAAGGCCTTGGAAAGGCCAGATTGGAATTCTGCATTCAATTTGGTCACCATGATGTAGAAAGGATGTGGGGGCTCTAGGGAGAGTGCAGAGAAGAGCAACAGAGGGGATCAGGCTGGAGGCCTATGAAGAACGGTTGCAGGAATTGGGTAGGTCTAGTTTACTGAAAGGAAAGACTAGTGGAGACGTGATAGCAGTGTTCCAATATCTCAGGGGTTGCCACAGGGAAGAGGCAACCTGATTATCCTCCAAGGCATCTGAGTGCAGAATTAGAAGTAATGGGTGGAATCTAATAAGGAGAGAAGCAACTTAGAACTGAGGAGAAATTTCCTGACAGTTAGAACAATTAATCAGTGGAACAACCTGCCTCCAGACGTTGTGAATGCCCCAACAGTGGAAGATTTTAAGCAGCTGTTGGATGGTAATAGCAATAGCAGTTAGATTTATATACTGCTTCATAGGGCTTTCAGCCCTCTCTAAGTGGATTACAGAGTCAGCATAATCAACTATTCAAGCTATTTAGCTCTCATCAGCTAGCCATAACCTTGCTGGGAATCAAACCTGTGCTCTCTTGCCTCTTAGGCAGATGTGTTAACCATTGAGCTACAGGGCTCGACTAGTAATGATAGCCATTTGTCTGAAATGGTGTAGGAATTTCTGCTTAGGCAAGGGGTTGGGCTAGAAGACCTACAAGGTTCCTGCCCCCTCTGCTATTGTATTGCATAGTATTGTATTGTATAGCATTTGCTCTTTGCCTATTCACCCCCACCCTTGGAAAGCCTTGGGGGAGGGGGGTAATCTCTAACCTGATTGGAGGTTCTTCTGTCTCTCCCTGGGGGCTGTGGCCGGCTGAATACTCTTCCTTGGCTTGGGCCACGTGGGGCCCCTCCCCCTTCTTTCCAAATGGTTTTGCAGGGCAATTGCCATCGCCCCGCCCTCAGAACTTAGCCACAAAAAACAGCTTTTGTTTTGCCTCCTACTCAGGGACTTCCCGCCCCTCCCCCCTCCTTCTCCTACTCAAAGGAGAATTTTCTTAAGGGTGAAGGAGACTTAGCCCCCCCCCAAAAAACCGCAGCTCTTGCTGGAAGCCTTTTTCTGATGGCATTCTCGCCCCCAAGTCTCTTTCTCCTACTTAAAGGAGAGTGTCCTTAAGGGTGGGGGGGGGCTTCTCCTGTTACTATGCAGTTAGAAAGGGAGAGAACGGGCTTTTAGGCAGGATTTCTGAAGCACCGAAGCCGAAGGGAATCCTCCCCTGGGAGGGGAGGAGTTCTCAGGTTGGGGGGGGGAGGGTTCTTCGTGCAGTCTTGTGGCAGCTGCCTCTGTGATTCATCTAGGAAGTAGGCGTGGGGGGGGGAATCCACCGTCTGCCTCTAACTCCCTTAACAAGCCTCCTTTTGGCCCTTTGCTGCGTCCCCCGCCCTTGGCTAATGCCTCTGCGATGGTTTCTCACCTTTCAAGGGCTCCACAAGCCTCCGGTTGTGGCTGGAGGGCTGAGAGTTGAGGCTCTGCCTGCCTCCTCTGAGCTGCTGGGGGCAGCCATCTTGGACCACGTAGTTTCAAGATGGCCCCGGCTCCAAATTCAAACGGCTCCTCCTTGCTGGAGCACATGGAAATGGCTTTTGCCTTTGCAGGCTTGCCATGGCTGCAGCTCTCTCCCCCTGCCTCCCGCAGCTCTTTCTAAGCCTTTCCGGCTCTCACCTTGTCGGCTGCCATCACAGGTGTTCCAGGGTATTTTAGCCACCCTCGTGGCTCAACCCGAGGGGAGCAGAGGAGCACTTCTGCTCCTGATTAGCCTTTGCATCAAGGGCTGCCTCTAGGAAGCATATTGCCCTCTCCTCCTGCCTGCCCGGCAATTGTCCTCCCTGAGTGACTCCATCTCACTCAGTGGCCAGGGCAGCGTGCCGCCCCAGGGGGCTTGTGGCAGTCCAGTCCTTGCAGGAGGAGGCTGTGTGCGATGAAGGGAGGCAGGATTCGCCGGGTCCAAGTTTATTTTCCTTACTCCTTTGTAAATTACTGGAGTTACCGAGTAGTGCAACCTTTCCTTGACGATGAGTCAGAAGAATGGGTAGTCCTGCTGGCCAGGGGGCGTTGCTCAAAGAGCTTATCTGACTCATCCAATCATGAGAGGACAAAGTCAACCCATTCTGGATACTCCTCCCCCCTCACTATGGAGAAACAAGTAATATTATAGCAATAGCAGTTAGACTTATATACCGCTTCATAGGGCTTTCAGCCCTCTCTAAGCGGTTTACAGAGTCAGCATATCGCCCCCACAGTCTGGGTCCTCATTTTACCCACCTCGGAAGGATGGAAGGCTGAGTCAACCCTGAGCCAGTGAGATTTGAACCGCCGAACTGAAAATAACAGTCAGCTGAAGTGGCCTGCAGTACTGCACCCTAACCACTGCGCCACCTCGGCTTTTAAATATTGCTATTTAAAACCCATTTTTATTATAGCAGTCGTGATTCTTCTATCAAATATTATTGAATTGCAATGTCTCACTTTCTTCATTATCAAGGATACTGGTTGTGACTGCTTGAAATTATGTTTCAGCAAGATTTGGAGTTTCAAAGGTTCCTTTTCTTAACCTGTAACAATAAATAGCCTTCAGCCATTGTTAAGTATATCTCCTTTTGTCGGCTAGAGTTGAGTAGCAGAAGGTAGCAAGGAATGTGCCTCTGAATAGTCACACTATCAATCACAGCCGCCAAAGTTAAAACAAGGATAACTTTACTTGCGTTAACAAAAATAAAGTAGGATAAACATTCTCCAAAACAAGCAATAAGTAGTCTTGAATTATATACACAGTCTATGATACAGCACGTTGGTTTACAGATGCTCAACTCACGATTCACCATGTAGACAGTAACTAACATACAGAGTAGCCACCATCCAATATACAGTATTCAACTCCAATAACGAGCACGGAGAACATACAGGAACAACCAGGAACAAACAGTACTCCCTCTTATGGCTGATTAAAGCAACAGCATCCAATCACATCTCACTTGAGCATTTAGACAGATACATTATTTCAATCATGGCTTATATATATATATTGCCAACCCAAGATTACATCCCTAACAGCCATTCATCAGTAATTGTACTGGGAAGGGTTCATTTCTTCGTTATTTTACAAAAAAAAAGTGCAGGTGCAGTTTTGTTTGGTACTAAATAAAATTAAAATCATGATTCCCCGCCCCCAATGAAAAAAATTCACAAAAATGATTGCTTCTTTACATGTTTGTCTACAAATCCTAAAAAGTTAAACTAATATCCACCGATGGGGAAAAAATTATTTATTTATTTATTGGCTGTCAATCTTACCACTCTGGGTGACTTACAATATTAATTGTAATATTAAACATGTATCGGTATTAATATTATATCAGACAATAATAATATATTCCCTTTCCATAAAACGTTCATTCATTCATTCATTCATTCATTCATTCATTCATTCATTCGTTTTGATAATTAAACATATCATGGAGGAGTGATATAAATAACTTTAAATTTAAATGAAATAAGCCCTGTCCCAAACAGATATTTTATTTTTTTCTATAAAAATGAATTAATAAATATAATTAAAATAGTATTTCCCCATCCAGATGAATCCCAGTCTACGTGCTAGAAATTGTAGGCACCCTTTTAAGGCAGAAGATTCAGGAAGGCTGAATTCAACATTGTGACATTCCCTCCACCACTTCCCCCCCTCCTTATAATTATGGGCATTTCACTAGACTAGTAATTGATCTAATGAATCAATAAGGTGAATTGCCATTTCCTTAAGGGACTGTTCTTGGGAATTATAACAAAAAAGGAAGAAGAGGGCAATAACTTAAGTATATAGGACACTGTTGTAGAACAGTGTCTGAATGATACCCACAAGGCTTTCAGCAGAGGAAAACAAAATTGGTCTTCAGTGCTTTAGTTCAGTGTCAAAAGTGTGAGAAGCTGAACGTTGCTTATGAAACAAACATATCTTAAATGAAGTTTGTATATTTATTCTGATACCACTAATTTCATTCATTGGAATACAGGATAAAATATAACACCTTAATTCAGGGTTTCAAAACGGGCTGGAGGGGACGTGGTCAGAGCTTGACATTACTCATATTGGGGGCACTAGTGAAAACAGGCTCCCGAGCTCTGTTTTCGGCTGGGGCTGCCTCCTGCAACCGTCTGCTAGTGAAAATTGAGCTCGGGAAGACCATGCATAGCCCTCCTGAGCTGGTAGAGCACTGTGGCGTGGACCAAACCTTCGCTGTTTCCAGGGCGGTCCCTCCTGCCAGATCTAAGCACCCGCTGGCCAGATGCAGCTTAGTTTAGTTTAGTGAAGCTAAATACATCACTAATTGCATTGTCCAGTTCATCTAAAATTCATAAGTCATCTGAAGGATTCCATTTGTATATTGTTTGGAGCATATAAATAATGAATAGCTCTTTTAAGTCAGTTTTAGCAGCTTTTTTTAAATACAGGAGGACAGAATCAGAAAAGGAAGACAAAGGTCATTGGAAACACAGTATAAAAATGCTATTGGACATGGGAAATGCTTATCCTGAACACCACAAACTCTTTTCATATACAGTAATTATACCTCAATGTATTTAGAATACATGAATTCATATGCACTCAGTTACTCAGTTTCGGTCTTTGGTTACCTTTATATGTTATTTTAATGCATTCTTAGATCCACTGTTATATTTTAAATAGATGTTGTTTATGTATTTATTTGTTATGTCAGTGTTATACCAGTTTCTAAGATTCCTGACAGTTTATTTTAACCAAAAAAAAAAAAAGATTAAAACAATTGGCTATGAAATACAGATTGTTATTCAGGAATTATGCAAAAATACCCAAACCCACCTAATCTCTGAATAATAATCTTGAAAAGTATTGCACTGTCTAAATTGTCTTGTAGATAGCTGATGGAGAGTGTACCAGGTCTCCCAAGTGGCCAGATGTTCTTGAGCTTTGAAGCTGCAAAACAGTAGACCTACTTTAGGATCTACATCCTCTTGTGATGACTCTTTGCTACATGAATGCATGAATTAGGCAGGTTCAACCGAGAGGATACCTCCCTACAACCAATTAGATCCCACAGATTAGGCCTCCTCCGAATTCCATCTGCTAGCCAGTATTGACTAGCAACTCCCCGGGGGAGGGCCTTCTCTGTGGCTGCTCCGGCCCTCTGGAACGATCTCCCCGTGGAGATCCGGACCCTCACCACCCTTCTGGCTTTCTGCAAAGCCACTAAGACCTGGCTGTTTCGGCAGGCCTGGGGCTGATGAGTTCCCAGCCCCACTTGAATTATTGCGACTGTTGTTGTGTTTTAATTTGTTTGTCTTTTTGTTTTCTGTTTGTACTCCCCTTCCCCTCTGTTTGTTAGCCGCCCTGAGTCCCTCTGGAATAGGGCGGCATACAAATTGAATAAACATAAACATAGGATACTTAGGGCAGGGGTCAGCAAACTGCAGCTCTGGAGCCGCATGTGGCTCTTCCCTTCCTCTGCTGCGGCTCTGTCACCGGTCAGCACCACAATTTTGAGAGGAGCTTTCGGGGAGGGGGGGAGAAGCACAGTGCACCAGGAGAAGGCTCTATGGCAAGGAGAGGGTTTTCCAGTTGTCTTCACAATTGATAGGGCTTTCGGTTATGACAGGTAGAGGAAAAAGTACGCCCCGCTAGGAGGAGATTCTATGGTGGGGGGGCTGAACTTCTGGTCAGCTCCAGAATTGAACCGGGGGCTTCTGGTTAGGAACTTTGTGGCTCTCGGTGTTTTCTTTTCTGTGGGAAACAGGTCCAAATGGCTCTGAATATTTAAGTTTGCCGACCCCTGACCTAGGAGGCTCAGGAAGCAAACATTATAACCAAAACCAGCACTTTCAATTAGATTCAGACATATATCAACCAGTGGATCAAAAAAGAGATATATAGCAACAGTCATCTACCATAACCAGACTACTACATTTTAGAATTGCACCTTCTGACTCATTTTCCCCAGGTAAATTTGCTACTGTAATACAAAATGATAATGCCACAAGTTATTGTCATCAGGGCATTCCTGGAGTGCATCAACCAGAATTGTGTTAAGGCACCATAGTTTTATCTGCTTTTGCAGCAGAAGCTGTAAGTTCAAGAAAATTCCTCAATTGTGTCTCTCCTTAGTCATTTAAAGTCCTAATATGACCTTTGGAACTACGATGTTTCTGGATAAGCAGTAATTCTGTTTTCAAGGAATTTATCAGAAATGGTTTATACCTATGTAATATATAGTCTCCTGAAGCTGATTAAGACTTCTATGGTGTCTCTAGTTGGACTTGGGATTTGCAGTGGAACATTGCCAATGGTCACACAACCCTTTACAAGTTTCAGAATCCATTATACAAACAAAGTATTTCTTAAGGTTTATATTTTGTGCTTTTATTACAAAATTGGGAAGACCATGATTCGAAAGCCTCCAGACAATTCTGAAAGTAGGTTCCTCCTTCAGAGCTATTTCCCCCTTTTCAGTTCAACAATTAAAATAATTTGGCAGACATTTTCTAGAGGCAAGTCCTCTATTTAAACTACATTATATCTCTGCAACGTTCCTTCCTTTACTGTACTTGCTGAGTCACTTTGTGACAAATAGTTTCTCAGTCTACTATCTTGTTATATTTATTCCCTTCCACAATAATCATTCCATATCATCCTACTTTTCAAAATAGTCTTGCATTGCTTAGCCTTTCATTTGTGTTGTCATTTTGCAACTTCATTGACTTCCTGCACAGTTCTTGCTGCTGAATATTTAGCTTTTAAAAAATACCTTAACTTTATTTAAAAATGATTTTAAAATTTAAAAATAATATTTGTATTTACAAAGAAAAACACATTTATTTACTTTTGAATGTTTAAATGCTAAATTTAACTATAATCGTCATTTTGCAGGTATACAAGTAAGCAATAGGATGGTAACAGACTAATTAATCTTATGAATGAATAAATGTAAGAATGAATGGCATCATTAGCATTGTCTTTTCATAGGACACAGTGGAAGAAACTTATCTCAGTTTAATTTTTAAAAAGAGAGGAAATTTAGGGAATTGTTGGCTAATAGTATTTTCATACACAGCTGTATATCTCGTGCATGTATTTCAGCACAAATTGGACCCAATATTCTACCATTTTTACATCTGCCAACGTACTTAGCGAACAGCCTCTACTGAATTAAGCATAGGAGAAAAACTCCTAGAAAGGATATGAAATCTCCAGGGATGTATAAGTTGAATGATTACTTGTGAGATCCCTTCCTGACTAAACTTTTTCAAAAATAATGTTGTACTTGCCCACTGGAACAAACTATAACATACCGTATATACTCGAGTATAAGCCGAGTTTTTCAGCCCACTTTTTGGGCTGAAAAAAGCCGCCTCGGCTTATACTCGAGTCTACAACTGGATCCGGCAGTGCTGTTGCCTGTTGGAGGAGGAGGAGGCGAACCAGCCTGCCATCGCCAGCCACCGCTAGCCCTGCCGCTCTTCCCACCCCCTTCCAAGCCCCACAGTCCAGCGGATGGAGCAGCGAAGCCCCGGGGCTTCGCTACTGCTCCCCGCATTTTCTGCACAGGGATCCCTTGGAGAGGGGATTCCAGCCTGCCATCGCCAGCCACCGCTAGCCCTGCCGCTCTTCCCACCCCCTTCCAAGCCCCACAGTCCAGCGGATGGAGCAGCGCTGCTCCATCCGCTGGACTGTGGGGCTTGGAAGGGGGTGGGAAGAGCGGCAGGGCTAGCGGTGGCTGGCGATGGCAGGCTGGAATCCCCTCTCCAAGGGATCCCCGTGCAGAAAATGCGGGGAGCAGTAGCGAAGCCCCGGGGCTTCGCTGCTCCATCCGCTGGACTGTGGGGCTTGGAAGGGGGTGGGAAGAGCGGCGGGGCTGGCAGTGGCCGGCGATGGCAGGCTGGTTCGCCTCCTCCTCCTCCAACAGCACTGCCAGATATCCGCCCAACGCTGCGGGGGCGCCAGCGGGAGCTTTGGCGGCTTCACCTCAGCCGCAGCGCTGGGCAGCAAATGTGCTGGTGCTGTTGGAGGAGGAGGAGGCGGCGGCAGCAATAGCACCTGAGGACAGGACAAGAAGCAATGGAAACTTGTCAGAAGGAGACTCAAGCTGGAAATAACGAGAAATCTGACAGTAAGAACAATTAAAATCCTAGGAAAATGTCCTTTCATGAAAAATTACTTTTTCAGTTAACTCTGCCTGACATTAGTTGGGTGAACAGAAATATTAGTTGGCCAATTCTAAAAGGGAGCACCAGAAAGAACTTAAAATATTTTTTAAGAGAGCTGGGTTTTTCATTTATATTATATGTATGAACAGAATTAACACAAATTGCAGATACCAATCAAACATAAAGAAAAAAGGATGAAATAATGCTCATTTTAAAAAACTCAGTGAAAATAAAAACAATATACCAAGAAGGTGGCATACTGGTTGTGATTTGATCTCTTCGGGGGATCCCGGGGATCCCCTATACAAGTATTTTAATATTGCAGACTTGCAGTATTATAAGTCATACTGATATTATAGAACACTTTAATTAAGCGGGTCCCTTGAATAAACATAACTTTGAGTTTCAAATAACACTGATTTTTTATTTTTGAAATTTACCGTAGCTGCTGCATTTCCCACCCTAGGCTTATACTCGAGTCAATAACTTTTCCAGCTTTTTGGGGTAAAATTAGGTGCCTCGGCTTATATTCGGGTCGGCTTATACTCGAGTATATACGGTATACAATCTTCAAAAGGAAAATGGGTAGGAAGCTGTTTGTGATCATCCAATTAGTCTGTTAGATACTTATAAACTTTATGCTTCTTCTAAAATTAATTCTTAATAAATGAGAAGATTGGGAAGAAGAATTATTTATTAGTTATCCAGAATAGGCAGGCTTTCAAAAAGGGCATAGTAAATTAGATTGCTGTATCATGAAGGCCCTTATTCATAAATATAACAAACATACAAAACAATTCTTTGTGGCCTTGATTGCGTGGCACGACAAAACCACGCTCATCAAAATCGCGGTGATAAAATCGCGGCGCTAAAGCTGCGACGTCATCACCGCGCATCATCACCGCCGCGACAACAGCGCGGCAACAGAAGGGCGCTGTAAAACGGCGCTGCGGCAGAAAGCCGATTTCAATTAAGGTAAGGGTTAGGATTAGGTTTAGGGGTTAGGTTTAGGGTTAGGTTTAGGGTTAGGTTTAGGGTTAGGGTTAGGTTTAGGGTTAGGTTTAGGGTTAGGTTTAGGGTTAGGTTTAGGGTTAGGTTTAGGGTTAGGTTTAGGGTACTGAGTGTTTGGGAATGCGCGGATTTGCCCTCCGCGATTATGTCATCGCGGTAGGGTCGCGTTTTTCCTTAGTGCTTAGAACGGCGCGAATTAGTCTTCACGCTTATGTCTCCGTGGATAAGGGCTTTGCGGATTTGTGGTGGAACCCCTTGATTGATCTTCTGTCTGCCTTCTTTAATGGATAGTTTTCATCTGTGGGACAACTAGTTAAGATAGACCTTGAGAGATCCCTACTGAAACCTAATAATTGAACTACATATCAGCCAGCATAAACTGGGCCCACAAGGATCCTTGTTAGACTCTGTTTCACGGGAGTCAAACTCGCGTTGTTATGGTGGTGTCATGTGATGTATTGCGACTTTTCCCCCCTTTGCTAAACCGGACGTGGGTAGGGCCAGCATGTGACACATCTGGCCTGTGGCACGTTCGACAGCGCTGCCCTATTTTATTGGACAGAAGAGGCAAACAGGGCTGCTTCTTTCGCTTCTTATTTAACTTTTATATTAATAATACTGCTAGTGGCCATGAAATCACAAAGTTGCTTCATCCTATCACTTAATGTATGGAAAAATTCAGTGTTAGTGTATGCCATTGTCATGGCTCTTTATTTCCTATACTGAGATTGGCTTTACAAGATTGGCCATACTAACTGATTATTATGAAATGGAAAAATTGAGCATAAATTATGATAAAACAAAGGTCATGGATTTGGCAGAAATAATACTAAATGCAAATAGAAAATGTATGCCCAGCAAATAGAGCAGTGTTCCTCCTTTAAATGCCTACATATTACCTTTCATAAATCCCTTACATGGAAAACACATTTAATTACTGTCTTAGCAACTGTCCCTGATACAATGGGTACTGTTCGAAGGTTTCTCAGTTGTAAATGATTCTAAAGATTATATTTAAAATATTCCTGGCAAGGCCAGAGCCCAGATAATGTATGGGGCTGAGTTCTGGTTGTGGGATGAGAAGGTGCCATATTTTTCGGAGCATAAGATGCACTGGAGTATAAGACGCACCAAGATTTTGAAGAGGTAAGTTTTAAAAAAAGGTTTTGCACTCTGTGAAAATGGGGCATGCAGAGAGTTTGAGAGGCCTGCAAAGTGCTCCTGGAAGGTTGGGGGGACAAAAATGAACAAAAACGACTCATTTTTCACTTGTTTTTGCCCTCCCCAGTCCCCAGGCGTACTTTGCAGGCCTCCCAAACCCTCTGAACATCCATTTTTGCAAAGGGGGCGGGGTTTCGGGAGGCCAAAAATGCTGCATTCAGTGTATAAGACGTACCCAGATTTTCAGCCTTTTTTGGGGGGAAAGGTGCATCTTATACTCTGATAAATACGGTAATTGCCCAAAGGGAAATAGTCCACAATAAATTCCAAAGAAAGATTTTCGCGTTTTCCCAGGGCTCCCTGCTACTTACTTAAGGATGGAATTTTCCATTGCTATGAGAATGCATTTTGTATTATTGGGGCACTTTAAGAAACTAAAAAGCCTTTAAGAATCCCACTTTTACAGACTCTTATTTTCTCATTACATGGTTTGGAATTAATGGACCAAATTTTGTTGCCCGTGCTACTTAATTTTTGGAAGAGAGAAAATATTAGAGATTGGCTTTTTGAAAGGGATGGCAATAAAGATGCCATGTAATACAATCATCTACATTTTCATCTTGATACTGTCACTATAAAAATATAGAAAACTTTCCCAATACCTGGTAAATATTACCAGTGTCTCACTGACAAGGGTGTGTACATCTCTTTGCCCATTGACCATGTTCTCAGCATATCTTAAAGGAAGATTTTGCAAGTGTCCTGTCAAACAAGGTTTCTGGCTATGGGATGTTGGTCAAATGAAGGACATTATTCTTACAATGTCCTCCATTGCCCCATTTACAAGGAGATTCGATCAACTGAGTGATGGCAGGTGATCTCAAGGGCTCATATTTTGAACAGTTAAACTAGGTTCTTGCAGATGTGTCCAACTATTATCAACCAGGTTGTTACTCTTGCTTTGCTGTCATTTAAACGTAGAAGGAAATACTTATGTTCTTAGTTGTAGCTCTGGTTTTATCTTCTTATATAATTATTATATCTAATATTCTATTTATTATTTCATTTCACAAACTCACTACTTTGTTATTTTATGGTATGTTATATGTTTCCTTTGATAAACAATAATGACTTTCAATTTATCTGGAAGATGTATATCAAAATGAAATTAGCTGCATATGGTTTCTCCAGTAAGATCGTAAAAGGATGAATATGGTCAAAAAAAAAAGTACTAAAGAAGAGAATTCTCAGATTATAAAATGCCAGAAAGATATTAGTATGGCACAAAGGCAGTATAAGTCTTAGATGCTGTCCTGTACTACTATGCCAGCTATTGTCATTCCTTAACAAATTATATCATATTTACCCTCCCCAGCTTTGATGTACTGTCTTCAGCAGTCCTGATGATAGATAGTGAAAGATTTCCTACTGTGAATACCTCTGCCCACAGGACTCCTATACTGCAGAAAATGTGTGACAAGCTCAACTAAACTGTAATTTTAATAGTGACTTATGTCAGGAGTAATTAGACTCCTCATAAAAGGGCTGTCAAGCAGAGGTGATGTTTGGTATATCTCTTTTCTTCTAGCAGCCCATAGAACCATTGTTACCCACACATTGGTCAGATTTTGCCCGGCAACTATGAGAACACAGCAACAAATAAGGTCCAACATGAGTCACTCTTTAAAAAATAAACTTATAATTTTCTTTTAAAGTTCCTTTTATTTTTATGTTGCTATTTAGATCTTCTTATCCCACTCTGTTCACAAATTGTGCGGAATCTTGGGTGTATACACTGGTTTAACACTATAGTAAAAGCTTAACTGAAGTTATAAAAGCAAATATATTTTTTCTAAATGTATTGCTATTATTCCTCTTTGTGTTTATAGCTATTGGTGAATATGAAGATTTAAGAAAAGAAAATAAGAAAACAAAAGACGAGGTTGGTACTTATTTTGATATGACTTCATATTTTCATAATGTTTATTATCAACTGATTTTTATGGATCTTCTTGCTGAATATTTTGTCTTTATCTAAAGTTGATAAGATCCTTTCTGACATCAAAAGGTATTCATATCAAGGAACATTTGGGGTATTTCAATACCATCATGACTATCAACATTTATTCCTGATATGTTTATTATTTTTATCATATAATTATTTTTATGGAGGTTAGTTATAGGGAGAAAATGCAGGTCCAAGATTAGAGGTATGCTATCAAATTAACACAGAGATGCATCTACATAAAAAATACACTTGCTAGGTATAACTGGAAGTAAAATGATCCCTCAAATATTATGCCCCATGCCTTATAGGGCTTTACAGGTAATAACCAACCCCTTGAATTACACATAGAAGCTAATTGGGCGTAGCAATGCAGCTAGGAGAGCGAAGATGTAACATAAGCTTAATGAGGCATACCCATAATTGTCTATGCTGCTGCATTCTGGATCAATTGAAACTTCTGAATATTCTTCAAGGGAAGCCTAATTAGAATGCATTGCGGTAATCTGCTCAGGATATAAATGAAACATAGAGACTGTGTAGTACCTCTCAATTCAAGAATAAGTGCAATTGGTCAACAACACAAAGTTGGGCAAAGGAACCCTGACCCTGACTGCCATCTGCTCTTTGAACTGGAGGTACAAGTCAAGAGGGACCTCCAAACTGCACAAATATTTTCTCAGATAGGGAAATCTCATACAGAACTAAGAAAGGAAAACCACCAGATCCAGGAGACCCTAACAAATCAAAACAATTATGTCTAGCTAGGCTCAAATCTGTCCTTCCCTACACAGACTTCCATAGCCTCCAGGCCATGAGAAGAACTTCCATATCAACACTTGCTCAGTCAAAGGTAGAGATACAGTTGGGTATCATAGGAGGCATCCCACCTAAGAGGACTTGTAAATCAGACCTGTCCCCTCCTATAAACGCTGACTAGAAGTGACCTCGCAGGAAGGAGTACCAACAAACATTGTGTCCCCAACTCCATGATCCTGAAGCTGGTCGAGAAGGATACTATTATTGATGGTATTGAAGAGAACTAAAAAACCAAGGAGAGCAAGAATGGATACACTATTTTTATCTTTCCTTGTCATCTCCAAGTGTGGTAGTGCCATTTCAGTCACATACTCTGTCCTAAAACCCAACTGGACCAACTGGTCCAAACAATCCACTTCAAACAAAGCCCTCTAAAGCTGCAAGACAACTATCTTCTCAACAATTTTCCCTAAAAGGGGAAGTTGGAAATGGTAAAAATTGCCCCAAATGAGTAGGCCTGGAGTGGTTTCTTAAAGAGGAGCTGTGTGAAGAAGTTTTGCTTTCCAAGTATTGAATACATTACAGCATAAGAAATCTATACAAAATACTTCATTGCAACACACTCCAACAATTGGCCTATTGCTCTGGGTCAGTTTCAGCCTTCTAGGCTTTCAAGTTGATGTTGCCCCATAAACATGTGTTTAATAATTAGTACTTTAATATTTAGTCTGTTAATACTCAGTCAAACGAAAGAGTTTGTTTGACAAAAGTCAAAATCTTTGAAGTAACACATACAGGTAGTCCTCAACTTACAACCACAGTTGAACTCCAAATTTCTCTTGTTAAGTGAGATATTTGTTAAGTGAGTTTTGTCTATTTTACGACCTTTCTTGCCACAGTTGTTAAGCGAACTACTGCATTTGATAAGTTAGTAATCTGGTTGTTAAGTGAACTCGGCTTCCGCATTGACTTCGTTTGTCAAAAAGTTGCAAAAGGGGATCCCTGGACCTTGGGGCACAGTAACGGTCATAACTATGAACCAGTTGCCAAAGATCTGAATTTTGATCACATGATTATGGGGATGCTACAAAAGTTGTAACTGTGAAAAATGGTCATAGGTCACTTTTTTCAGTGCTGCTGTAACTTTGAACAGTCACTGAATGAACTATTGTAAGTCAAGAAATACCTGTGTACAGCTTTTGCTTTTATTCAAGCACAAAATTGCATGAATGGGGATGAGGTGCTAGCTCTTTTCTAGTTGCTGCCAAGCTCCAAACTCATTGGATTCCATCTGACTGTGGGATATGCTTGCTCATCATGGCTGGTGATCCCAGCAGTTGAATGACCGTCCCCTTGCTTGCTTGTAATAGCTGCTATTACCATGGTGGCGCAGTGGTTAGAATGCAGTATTGCAGGCTAATTCTGCTGCCTGCCAGCAGTTCGAGTCTTACTCGGCTAAAGGTTGACTCAGCCTTCCATCCTTCCGAGGTCAGTAAAATGAGGACCCATATTGCTGGGGGCAATAGGCTGACTCTGTAAACCGCTTAGAGAGGACTGTAAAGTGGTATAAAAGTCTAAGTGCTATTGGTATTGCTATTCTTCAGATGTCACCTCTGCTTCTTCCTCCATAGGCCCTTTGCTTTTACCTTTCCTGCTACACACACCTCCTTTTCTCCCTCTGTCTTAGCATTTGCTTTTGTAAGCTGAAAAGACTGGATGGGGCGAAGCTGCTCCTGGGTCAGCATGTCCTTGAAAACACCAGGGTGGGGCTCAATTAGCCAGGCAGCTGGAGCACCAGCTTGAATGTCCCTATTAGTGCAGTTCTGAGAGAATGGATGAATGCCTGAGGAGAAAGGGGGGGGGGGGAGCAGCTTGTCTGCAACTACCCTAACTTCACTGCCTTACAAAGAGCAGGCAGCATTCCCAACTTCTTTCTCTCACAAGATGAACCCTTGCTTTTTTAAGGATGGCAGAACTATCCCCTCCGTCGAGGTTTTCCGCTTGTACTTTTCCCTAAGCATTGCAGTGTACCACTTACATTGTTTACATAATAGTTAGCTTTTCTATTGTGTTTATTTTATGCATATCTACATTTGAAGTTTTCTTAATGTTTCATTTCCTAATCGATTTGTCAGTTCCTTCTGTAAGAGTTCTGCATGCTTTCCAGTTATATATGCATTCAAATTACTGGATTTTTTTCCTGCAGGTTTGTTGTTGTTGTTGTTGTTGTTTTGGGTGCATGATGTTATTCAATTTAGCTTTGAATTATTTTAAGTGGCAAATGTGATTTGTTCAGAAAAAATACTGTGGGCTTTTTTCTGTCACTGAAGGTTCAAACTTTTGTTTTGAAGAAAAAGCTATGGGTACCTCATCTGGAATATCCTCCTAATTAGGGTTAGGAAGTTGTCTTCCTATTTTCTGTTGAAACTGTCCATACTACTAAGAAATCAATTAAAAGTGTTTTTTTTACAATGTTGGAATCAATATGTAAATTTCTTTTGTAACAGTTCTGTATTTTCATTTTGGCAGAGTTTAGCAGTGCATGCCAATAAATGGATTTTTCTATTGTTTTTGATGAAGTTATTGCAAACTTTGAACAAATATGATAATTGAATTGCTCTGTTTTGGGGCATATTTATTCATTTATTTACTTGAAACATTTATATGGCCAGCCATCTTAAAAATCAAACTCTGGGTGTCTTGTTGAAAAGAAAGGGGACCTTGGCCCTTCATTGAAAAATGTATGATTCTCCAATGCTGCTTTTAGATTTTAAAGCAGCATTGGATTCTGTCCCATGCATCAAACTGGGGAAGAAACTGTAGGCCATGTCAACTGTGTGCTGCCTGTTATACCTAATATGAATGCTATATGAAGGCATGTTGCTCAATGTAAGGTGAAACCTCCAGGGCCATCTTGCTAGTACTAATGAAACCTGCAGGAGTATCAAATAAGGCTACTTATTGGCACTATTATTCAACATTTATATTAACTCCATGGTGGATCAACTCCACAACTCAGACTTTCACTCTCCAAAACTTGCTGGATACACTTTTCCACCTGACAGTAGCAGACAATACAGTGATATTCTCAAGGACTCTTATTGGCCTTCAACAGTACTAAGAATTCTAAGACAATGATGCAAGGAAGACCTGCTAGAACCTAACTACTAGAAAACCAAAATTACGGCATTTGCTCAAAGAGTCCAAACTCATTTATGGAGTTTAGAAGACCAGAAGAATGAATAGTTTTCCTGTTTCAAATAGTTTACTTCTCTACTCTACCATAGCAAGAAAGATAACAAGAACTTCGTGGTTTAAACTGCACAGGAGGCCATCTACCATCCTCCAAAGGTGTTCAGTATATGCAGCTCAAGTTGTTTGGAGCCAAGCCAGCAGTGTTTTTCATGATACTCATTTCGGTCCCTTTTCCAATTTTGCCGTCCTGGAGTGTGTACAATCAAAATTCTTAAGAACAATCCTTCAAGTCACTAGCTGTATCTCCAGTGCCACCCTGCAACTGGGGACCAGGCCTCACTATGGTGGAGGCTACCGGGACTTTGGCTATGCTTAGCTGTTGGTTTGGACCAGTTCTCTTTCTCCTGGGTTTTACTCCCCATCCCCAAACTATGAACAATGATTTCCAATCCATGTAGATACCCGGTAGTTGTGACTTAAAATTCATTTCCCCCTATTTGGTTACAATCAAAACTCTTTACTATATAGTGCATATGTCATATATAACAATGACCTGACTTAAAATTTCTCTTTCAGATATGAGGTAATTTGCTTTTCTGTGGCATACCTAATACAGCTAGAACTTTCAACTCACCAAGGGCCAAAAGTCTATGGAGATTCTCAGGTCATGATTGTCCCAAAAAATGCTTTTCAAAGAGCAACTGGACTTTCTTGGGGGGGGGGGGTGTTTCCCCTTGAAAACATTTCACTTCTCATTCAAGAAGCTTCTTCAGTTCTTCAGGGGTAAGCAAAACGTTTTCAAGGGAAAAAGTTAAGGAAGTCTAGTTGCCTTTTGAAAAGCACCTTTGAGATCAGCAAGGACCATTACTTTGGCATGATGTCACACCCTTTCAGTGTGCAGGAAGACTCCTTTCTCAGAACAAAAATGCCCTTGTAACAGTGAGGCGCATAGAAGCAATACATTTTCCTCTAGTGCTTATTTATAACCATATGAACCTCATTCTACTATACAGCATCCAGGACTCATGGCATCATTTTGCATTTCCCTGTTCCTTTTGGAAATAAATTGGGCTACAACATGCAGTATTTTTTTATTCTACGTAGGAACACTTGACATTCATTGGTTAATGCCAAACCATATAGCTTATTTTTGGCAACGCCCCTAGTTTTTAACTATGGAGTGATCCTAGAACCTTTAAAACCTAGAAGCTTATGGTCTTTAATAGTCGGCCCATAATGTAACTTTTTATGTTTTTGACACCCTTTTGTATCTTTTATATGTCTATGTCTTTTTTTATTGACTGTATTCCTTCCGCATGCCTTATCCTTGTCTATTTCAATAATAAACATTGATTTGAATTGGTTTAATTTGACTAAAGGCAGAAGAAGACCATGGCTTAAGAGGTGAGCAGATTACATTTTATGTGAAGCTTTATATTAAGAGAATAAACAAGAAATAATTTTATCTATTTTATACTAGGGATTGTAATTCTTCCTCCCTTACTGTGTATGCATTTTGATAGCTTTTGTTGTTAATAGAAGCCAACTATTTCTATTGATGGGAAGAGGGTGCTATATGAGAGTACATTTTAGCAGACTTTTTCCCATTAAAAATAAACCTACTGTTGATTAAAAAAAAAACTGTCTATGTATTCAATCCTTTCAGGTTATTTATTTGAATCTCTGATATGAATATACAAGATATCTTTTTTACTTCTACATATTCAAACATGTTTGGCTTTGTATAGATGTTTTTGTGCATGTGAGTTAAGATTGAAGAAAGAATATTATGTAGGATGTATGGCGGCTAGCATCTTTAGATTTGATAGCCTTGACCATTCATTTTTATTCTAAGATACAAAGCATTTTTTAAAAACAAAAATAGTAGGCATTTCCATTGTCATATAAATCTTAGTTGGGTTCTGATTGAAATGTTTTAATTCTAGCTGCTCTTCAAGATTGCATCTCATTCTGTTTTATTTTTATAAAGGAAAGGTGCAGGTTCCTAGAATGTCAGTTGAATTTGGAGTGACCTGAAAGAGTCATAGTTATAATTTCAAAAATAAAGTTATTGTTGTCTTGCGGTATTGGTGGTGCTATCAGCTTAAAGGTATGTGCAGTGGAACATGAGAGATGGTTTGGCCAGGATTTTTCCCCCTGAGATTAAAGGAAGAGAAGTCAGGACAGCTGAGTCAAATTGAGATGACAACACTGGTGAATGGAGGATAACTATTGTTTTTATAATTTCATGTATCCTGCCAAGGAAAGTGCTTTGTTTATGAAGGCATGGTATTCCAAAGAAAGGCGCATGAGGCAAATCTCTCCATGTCTCCATAACTATTTTCAAGGTTGACTCAGCCTTCCATTCTTCTGTGGTGGGTAAAATGAGGAGCCAAATTGTTGAGGGCAATATGCTGATTCTGTAAAACAGCTTAGAGAAGGCTGTAAAGCACCATAAAGTGGTATATAAGTCTAAGTGCTATTGCTATTGCTATTTACAATCTAATTCATGTTCTTCCCACTATAGATGTTCATATTTAGAACTTACAATAACTAACAACTTTGTGTTGCACCCACTCTAACATGCAATCAGATGACTTTTATTTAAGAACTGCTTCTGTTTTAACCTACCACCACTAATAAAAAAAAATCATGATTGTGAATGTTCTGCGTCAAATTAATTTTGCACTTATATAATGAATTTATAAAGATCGGGTTCACATTTATCTTGATGAATGCTGGGAGTTGAAGTCCATACATCTTAAAGATGCCAAAGTTGAGAAACATTGTGCTGAGTCAATTACTAGGTTTTTTTTTAATTAGTGGTGTTAGGTAAAACAGAAGCAGTTCTTAAACAAAAGTCATCTGATTGCATGTTATAATGGGTGTAACACAAAGTTTTAGTTATTGTAAGTTATCTGAGATGGCAAAAAATGAGATAGCCAAAGAAGACTCTCTTTAAAAACAAGCTTAAATTCACATATTTCAGGGGAAAAAACCATGCATCCTTATCAACAGAACTAAGCACAACAATGGAAGAATAAACTGGTACTAATTATGAGATTGTAGGTACAGTTTTTATACCACTGGAGCTTTTTCAGCCTTTAGAGTCGGTATATCCAGACCGTCAGCTTGATAGAATTACATAGCATCCTAGTTATTACGCTCTCATGTTTCCCTACTTTTCTTTGTATAGAAGAAAGAATGAGAAAGAGAAAGAGAAAGAAAGAAAGAAAGAAAGATGGAATAGCTCTGTATTGCCTTTAATGGAACTGTCTGCTAGAGTACTCCTGTGAACTCTGTTGATAGAATACAAAAGTAAATATAAAGACATAGTAAAGGCTACTCTTTGTTTTCATGTGAAAATTATTCCAACTATGTATATATTGAATTTGAAAGAATTTGGGATATAGAATACATAGACCTATTAAGTTTAAATGCAAAAAAATTCACTCTATTCTATATGAATAGACAAGAATGAAGCTATTTGCAAGATTTGCCTGTTGCTGCACATGCAATTCAATATATATAAGTCCAGACTCCAGAATTTAAAATCTAAGTTTTTTCATCTTGCATTTCCAAATCTTTGTATAGTTAACTATTCCTCCATTGACTGTGGAAGGCAGTGATTGGTGTTAATGTAACAATTTTGTCTACCCTGGAAACTGCTGTCTACAATCTTCCTACACCCCCTCATACTAGTTTCTTCCCTAACACCCACTACTTTTCTTTCACATTTAGTTGTAAGCTCTTCTTGCAGTTTTAAACAAACTCCTAGTTTCGTTCTATTTACTGTCAATTGTGAGAAAGTAATCCTTTTTAATATGAAAACATATTTTTCTCCAGTGTGACAAATTCAAACAAGAGAGAGATGAAGTGGTCAAACAGCTGCAAGAACTGCATAAAGGTAAGGTTTAAATGAGCAAAAATCAGTTTAGTCTTTCCAGAGCTGCAACTATTTATGTATAATAGAGTTATTTTATGAGAAGTGGCAATATTTTTCTACAGGTTTTTTTTTTGCAGTTCATATACTTTGAAATCTACTCCCAGCACCCCAAACTAATAATGTGCAGGAAACTCTGAGTTGTAGACTCCACCTTAGGCATGAAAACTGGCTATGTGAGACTGGCCAGTCACTCTCTTTCTCACCTCACAGGGTTGTTGTATATGGAAAATAGGAGGAAGAATGAGTATTAGATATGTTTGCTGCTTTCAGTTATTTATGAAATAATAAAAATCAAATAAATAAAAGCTTTTCCAATTTCCATTGGTGGTCTTTGCATATAGACTATATATTGGATATTTATTTTCCATCACTTGCATATATATATATATATTTCTGAGGTTTTCACGGGTGTTAGTATGTAGGTCTCTAGTTATTAGGGTTTTCTCCCGTGTAAAATTGGAGATATCTTGGCGACGTTTCGAGGAAGTCTCATTTGTCATCTTCAGGCTTCTTCAGGCTTGGTGCTTCCAGGAGCAATCTGGAAGCACCAAGCCTTCCAGGAGCAATCTCCTGGAAGCACCAAGCCTGAAGAAGCCTGAAGATGACAAATGTGTGTGTGTGTGTGTGTGTGTGTGTGTATGTATGTATGTATGTATGTATGTTATATTTGTGCTGATAAATAAATAAAATCTAAATAATATATATACATATTACAATTATATTTATATTTATATTTATATATATATATAATATATATATATATATAATATATATATATATATATATATATATATATATATATATATATATATATATATATATATATATATATATAATTTGGACCACTGCTATTAGATTTATAACTCCAGTTTGTGTATGTACAACCTGTTTCAGAATTGTTGTCATGCCTGCCTAAACATACCATAATTGGGAAGGAAGGGATGCTGACCATTACCAATGTGCTGCATATAGATTGTTTTATTCTGGGTTCCAAGGGGAAGGAGTCATCAAAGTCCACTGGGATAACAGTATGAGAAGTAGTACTCTTTATCTCAGGGTCCCCAATCTCTAGTCCGTGGACCAGCACTAGGCCACGATGTGCCAGAAACCGAACCATACAAACAAGCGAAGCCCTATCCACGGGAGACAGGCAGCATGAGAAACCACACCCCCTCCGGTCCATAGAAAAACCTCTCTCTACAGAACTGGTCCCTGGTGCTCTATAGGTTGGGGGCTGCTGCTTTACCTCGTTCTGTTACCAGTTGGCTATCTATATATGCCTCTTCCAGACAGGCATTTGCTATCCCAGGGCCACTGAGCAAGGATAAAAGATCCATTCTACTCCAAATTCTTTTTCTCATAGCAGAAAAAAATAATGAATCAAGCATTTCTTAAACCCTTTAGTTACATTCCTTCTTTCTTCCAGATTAATAATTGTCCCTTCTAAGGAGCTGATAGCGCAGTTTTCAAAAATGTTCAAAATCCCTGTTTGAGCTAGAGTAAGCTTAAGAGTCCTAGCCCTATTTGACCCAACTGGAGTTGATCCAAAGCAAATAAGTTCAAAAAGGACTACAAAAAAATATTACAGAAAATAATGTAGCCAGCCAAAGTTCCTGTAAATGTTTGCAGAATATTTGTTCTCCCCACAGTGGATTTTATCTACAAACATTTGCCTCTTGTACACTTGTAAAAGATGGTAGTGGATTTCTGCATTAAAGTCAGATCTGTTTGTATTTTCAAAGTCAAACCATATACTAATACATTGCCTAAGATGTTTAACACTGACCGAAAATCTGTCTGATGTTTTTACAAGGCACAGCTCATCTTCTTAAAGATCTGTTCATTTATTCCTTTGGCATTTTCTTGCCAAGGAGTTAGTTCCGTTTGCTAACTTTCTAATCTCCCGTGATTCACAATTGGCATAATTCATCTAGCGTAATGTCTTTAAACTCCATTAGACTGGATAGTATTTCTTTGTCTGAGAAGGAGTGATTTATTTCTAAAAGACCTAGCATACACATTATATATACAGTTAATTAAAATTTATATCTAATACGGATTACAAGCATATGATATGTTTTTGCTTTCTTGCATCCATTATCAGTGTAATGGCTTCTCTATTTTTAAACACATCCAGAGTTGTGCTCCAAAAGCCAGAAAGAGACCTTTTTTTTCCTTGTTAGCAGAAACTAAAAGCTCTTTTTTTAAATGGATGACATTTTCTCTTTCAAAGGGTTATAATGAAAAGAAACCTTTGTACTTTGCTTACCCTTTGCACCTATTTTGTTACTTTTTGATATGCTGTTAGAGAGGAGAAGAAATCTCACCCATGTCTCCTATCAGAAGAGCCCTGTTTGCTTATGGATTGAAATCCCAGGGTTGCAGACTTCTTGAGCTTCACTGTCCCCTTTTAAGTCTGGTGATACAAAAACCAGACATCGCCAGATTTAAAATAGGTATGATGTTGACTTTCTCTGGCACAAGGGATAAACATGTGAACAACTCACCCATCTTGCCAAACCCCCAGATTTTCCTCTTACAAGACAACACTTCTATTGATCCAGTGTAGGATCTGAGGGTAACAAAACACAGCTAATGGGAGTGGAAAAGCTCTTGTGAATAGCTTCTTGAGAATGATGACAACAGTATCACAGCTTGTTATGTTACCTCCCTGTCAGTATAGTGTGTTTTGTTGGGTTAATAATCATTTTTTTAAAAAGCCTAAGCACCTTGCATCTAATGCAGAGTTGTCAAAGGAATTTACGCAGCTCTTGTTTACCCTAGTTTATATATAGGCCATTTATGAAGTGCCTCCTTCAAAACGATCCTAAACTTAGGCTATCACCCTAAGCGTCAAACATTTTCTAATTATATGCCAAATTCCTGTGAAAAGAAAGGGAATAAGTATTGCATATAAAAATACACAAATACTTTATGCCCTATTTGTACTTGTTATGATATTGGCAATTCATAAAGCAGGCAGAAAATGTCAAGTAGCTAAGACTTAAAATTCAAAAGTAGTATTTGCTTTTGTAAAATGTCATAGGTTTCTTTTATCTTCCTCTTCACTTTTTTTTTCTGATTCTTCTCCCTCCCCCCCACCTTCCTTAAAAAAAAAAGACATGTCTTGTAAACATGGCAATAAATGCCAGGAATATTAGGATTTTACAGCAATAATGGAGCCCATTATTTAAATGACAATATAAAAGGCAATTATATTGATGAAGAGCTACATGGGCTTTGTGTCTGTGAATAAACTTGGCCTGTGCTCAGCTTCTATTTGTTCTCTCGGCATAAACACATATTGTGCCTGATTCCTGTTTAATGGGGCCCAGTTTGTATGCCAAGCAGCTGCATTTTAGGCCCTATAGCGTGATTTCATAGCTCTCTGAAAATTGGTTCTATTCAGCACAAGAGATAGAAGGTGGTGGTAAGGGAGGGGGACGCTTCACCACACAATCATTTCTTTTCAATTGGAGCCAGAAAGGTTGATGACAACATGACCATTGTGTGATAATGATAAGACCACTAAGGATCTGTACTTCTCATCAAGGCTTTCACACAACAGCAGATACAATTTAATTCACTGCTCTGTCAGCAGTGCTGATACCATTATGCCGTCTGTCTCCACAGTTATAATCACTGTCCTCCAAGAAATGCAGTTGAAATGATCTTGAACAGTCAAAGAAACTCTCAATTAAGGCTGCCACTTCCAATGTGTCAGATTGTGTCTTATGCACTTGGTACAATTTTCACTTCCAATCCTGTTTATTTACAATGTCGGCCAGTAATTACGCTTAACGTGCCATTTAGTGAGGGTGCCCCTGCCAAGGAGATTGTTGGGTGCTGCAGTGCCATTGAGTGGGAGTTTCTTGCAGTCAATGCCATCAGCGGCTTTTAGTCCCTAATGGGATGCGGGAGTAATGTTGATAATGCAAGTATCACGCTCATCAAGTCATAATTAGATGCCACTCAAATGTGCCACTTGTAATAACAGTGTTGATTCATGTTTTCTCGGTGACTGCAACTACTAATTAGTTAAGTGGTTTTTGGTTGGCCTGCATTTGCTGCATATTATTATTACCTCTGAAAAAATGTTGAGGTTGGAGAGGGTTCTGGCCATTTAGTGTTGCTTTATGAATTTTATTATCAACCTAAGAAGAACTCGGGACATCTTAGAAACTAGTACTTTTTCTTTCTATTTCATTTTTAAAGATTTTTTCCTCTTTGGAAATGTAATCATAATTGCAGGTTAACTAATCTTAAATTAGTTATTTCTAGGAGATAGATATAGATATATCTACACACAGACACTATGGGAAGTAACCATAAAGCCTTCTTGGATAAAAACAAGTCTTTTTGGTCATTGCTTTACATGTAAGAACAGTATGTCATGTGAACAATAGTTTCTTGTTCTGTTTATTGAGTTTTTAAATAATATTTATGTTGCATTAGAAATAGCTAATTGTGGTTTCATTGCACATTTCCCCAGTGCATGTTTTACATGTACATATTTTATATGTATAATACGGTAGTCATAATAAAGCAGTTTACTTTCTGAGCATAAAGTATTACTTTATACTTTCAGTTCAGAGACAGTAATTTCCTTTATACCACTATGCAACTAAACTCATACAAGTTAATTCCAATGATTTAATAGATTTTACTGCCAAGTAACTGTGTGTATGATTGCAATCTGAAGCAAGTGGGCTGGTAACTTATTTTTTTTTCTTGCAATATGTGGCACAGTCTACTTGGGGCATTTTTTTCGTGTTGTGTACACTCTTCCCATTTGCTGACAGTATCTCTGCATGGCATGCATTGCTTATTCCTGTTCTTGGCTCATGGCACATAGCAAAAATGGATGGCCTGGGCTGACCTAATAGAAGATAAGCCTCTTAAAGTATGGGTGTTGGTGCCAAATCTTTTGTCACTGTGTTTTTTGATTACATGATCCCAGCATAGAGAATTTCCTTGGCTAGTTTTGGTTTTACCTTTTCTACTCAAGACCCAACTGCCATGTGGCAATGCTCCAGGCCTAGCTGAAGTACAACGCATCTCCTTGGGTTAAGTCTGTTTGCTTTCATCTCTGTCATGGTACAGTGCCAGAAGCTCACAGAACTCAAAGCATAAATAATAATTATGGAGCATATCATTGTTCTCATGTTCCTTTTAAGGCGCAGTTTTCAGCACTATTACATACCTATGGAGCTGTAAAGGACTTGATTTTGAACATAACAAACAAATAGACATTGCAACTTCCAATGGCCCAAAAGCTTCCTTAGACTTGATCTAGAACAGGGGTATCAAACTCAAGGTCTTTGGGCTGGATCCGGCCCATGAGGTGCTTAAATCTGGCTTGAGGGGCTGGCCTGGGAATAGCAAAGGACTGGCCCATAGTACCTCTGGCAGCTGAAACACCCTGTGCCCCGTTTGGGCTGGCAAGGTGCTGCAGGAGGCGTCTGTCCTAACTCCCTCTCCCCAGGATGGCCCGCTGAGTTGAGAACTACAATGCTGATCCAGCCCTTGAAGAAATCCAGTTTGACACCTGATCTAGAATATAAGGACTACATGTAAAATTGGGTAGAATCAGGATACATTTGGGAAGGGGAAAAGTGATACAGGGGTTGTAAAGGGTGAAATTTAGTCTGTAGAAGACAAAACCTGTCTCCATTCCCCTTGCCCAAATTTAAAAGATATGGGATGCGTTGAGGTTCCAAAAGAGATGCTAACAGGCTACAATTGGCATTTGAGCTGCATTTTTGTATCCTTGGTGCCAGAACACTTCTTCCTAACAAAATAGCTTTCAAATAGTATAATCTGGGTGACATGTTGGGGCAGGAAGATTGACCTGCAACTAGATGCTTGCCTGTTGAAATGTTTTACATTTAAGTTGGTGGCAACAGGATATAATCACTCCTAATTGTATACAGGATTGATAAAGCATTCCAGTAGACCTAGATGGGGAGAAATTCCAAACAGATCTTTTGACAGATCTAAATTCTCTTGATTTCAGAATCAGAACATTAGATCTTATGAGAATGAGGCATCTAGGAAGTGGAGAACACTTTTCCACAGTGTTGCAGTTGAGAGAACTTTAATTGCAGAAATGGCTCTAGCCATTGACTCAATTGCTCCTAAGTGACCTCTTCCTGATAGAGGTTGGTCAGACTGCTAGTTTAAGGAAGAATAGAGAATGATGAGACAGGAAAGACAGGAGCTAATGAGTCAGTGGAAGAAATCTTGGAATAAAACAGACCAACAGACCAAGGATTAACAGTTTGGCAATTTGCTGTTTCTCTGCCACAAGCACATTGATGTAAAATAAACTTATGATTTTCTCCCTCCTCCACCTTCCCATATTGTATGTGGAATTGAAAGATTTTTTAAAAAGTCAGTTTGGCAGCCCAAAACACTTAGTGACAATTTGAAAATAAAAGCCAAAGAGAGTTTTAACATTCTTCCCCAACTACACTACAGAGAAAGGCTGAATAGCAGAGTGAGATGTAGTTGGGGGAAAATGTTAAAAAGAACCAAAAATGTCTTTGTTAATATGTTCAAAAATAATAGAGAGACAAGAAAGAGTATACCAGCTAATAAAAAAACAAACAAACCGATAATACAAAGAAATGAGAAACAGCCTGATGGCATTAGTACATCCTAACAAATTTTATCGACATATGCCTTTATGAGCAACAACTTACTTCATCAAATGTATGAAATGGAACATCAAGGTGTATCTTTGTCAGACTAGAACACTAGGGAGGATTTCCTCAGTGAGAATAAAGAATGTGATTTCATAATCTCCCAAATGTATCGTTTTATTATGTTTCATTTGGTAGTGTCTGTGCTACATGAAAAGCAATTATATATATACTAAAAGATGTGATAGTCCAAGAAATATTCATAAGCATAGGATGTTCTTCTGAATAACAATATATGGAAAAGGTTTGACTCATATTAAACTGTGAATCATGGGTTTTACCCTAATTCTCTAGTTTCTCATATGGTTATTGAAGAAGTCAGCTGTATACAAAACCACCTGGAGATTGAAAAGACATGTCGTGAAAGTGCAGAAGCTTTGGCTACTAAGGTAAGAACCAATTTTATATTTTACATTCTCTGTTCTCTGAAGTCACAGTCTTAAGGTAATCGGTTGATCAGGACGGACTCACACAACAGCCTTGCCAATACCTTATTGGCCATTGTATACTGGAGAAACTATGAGATTTACTTCAGAAAATGAGACTACAGTTCTGTCTGGAGTTATTTTGGGGTTGCAGTCAGTAAATGCTTCTGCATTACTTGGCAGAAATCCTATTAAATTTTATGTGGGATTTCCTCCTGAATAAATTTTATAGATAGATAGATAGATAGATAGAGAGAGAGAGAGAGAGAGAGAGACAGAGAGACAGAGACAGAGACAGAGAGACAGAGACAGAGACAGACAGACAGACAGACAGACAGACAGACAGACACACACACACATACATACATACATACATACATTTAGTGTGGCATATTTACTCAGTGGTATACAATATTGTCAATATTGTCCCATTGAACATGAAGAACTATCCAGTATCTTTTTCCTTTTAAGTGTTCTTGGTTATATTAAAAGTTAGTGCAAGATAAAATCCCTTCATGGATAATAGTTTATTATGTGTTAAGATTTACATGTTAGAATGAAGCAGCCCTGAAATATGATTGGAGAGAAATATAAGGACAATAGAAAAGTGTTATTTTACAAATATGTGCATATATATTCAT
This sequence comes from Thamnophis elegans, assembly GCF_009769535.1. Taxonomy (NCBI): domain Eukaryota; kingdom Metazoa; phylum Chordata; class Lepidosauria; order Squamata; family Natricidae; genus Thamnophis; species Thamnophis elegans. The sequence continues at coordinate 12,875,061 of NC_045550.1, forward strand.
AAATATGTTCATAAATATATTCATATTTATATTCTTTGACACCTTCCTCCCACATGTATGTTATGCATCTGGGTTAACAGATAAACAAGTATAGAAATACACCGAGTGTCTGTCGCATAAAAGAATAATGAGCTTTTCAGGGTCTGAATCAAATGGAAAAGTCAGGCAGAGTATTACATTTCAGGTGATTGTTTATGAAAGCAAACTATGGAGCAAGCAAAAGGTGACCTGCACTGCTATGTTGATTGCATCTAGGTTGATGAATTTGCCAAGTATATAATTTTCTATATTCCATCTCATCAGAAGTGCATTATTATTATTAAAGAATGTTTTTATCTCTTTGGTGTTTTTTTTTAGTTGGGAAAAACACATAGCAACCACTTCATCATCAGAAAATAGATTGAAGCAATTTTGAACCAAATTTCATTAGCAATGTTGGCTGTTCCATGATGTGTGTGTGTGTACATTTTTGAATTTACTCCCTGCTTCAGATAGAACAGAAACTCTACAGTAATATTTTTTAAAATGTAGATGCATTAATAGTGTACTTTGTATAAGTATTTACTTGATTGTTTGCATAATGATACTATATAAGGATTTATAAAATGAGAACTTCTCAGTATGAACATGCATGCATGGATTTTTTCTTTCTATTCTTTTTATGTAATGGCACATAGTAAAATAAGACAGTGGCACAATCCTCTTTGGCTGGTATAATAATAATCACTCTGTGTCTCTGTGTTGTGGTGTATAATAATAATACATAATTATATTAATACATTATTGGACAGCATGCACCAACATGCACCTATTGAATCAATAAATAAATACATCAATATATAATCGAACAGCATGTACCAATCTACTGCTTTAGTCCTGATGGAGAGAGAATTTTAAAAATAGATAAACTCTAGCTTTTCTTTGTATGTAAACTAAGCCCACTTCAACTCTAATAAATTGCACCAATATCCAATAGGTCTCTTGAAGCAGTATGTTTCTTACATCCTCAAAATGATTATGATAATTCATGTAGTTTTGAAAAGAGATGACTTTTGGATCTTCTCTTGGTCTCTGATTATTTGTTAGAAATAGAAGCTTCTGCTGTAGTTCTGCATTGTGTAATGCAAAATTATTCATGGAACGGGACAGAGCAGTGGTGGGTTCCTACCGGTTCGGCCTGGTTTGGGCGAACCGGTAATGGCATGCCAATCTGGGTGGCAGAAATGGCAGCAATCCAGGCTGGCCACTCCTCCAAATCGGTTCCCTGGTTGCCGCTGCCATCTTGTTTTTGAGTTCTGCGCATGTACAGAACAATTTCTATTGAACTGCGCATGCATGTGTAGCACACATCCAGCCCGTGTGCGCAAAGCGTACCTACAAGCAAACTGGCAGTAACGACGGCTAGAACCCACCCCTGGGACACAGATATTTTTGTTGTAATTCCAATTACTGACCATCCTACCAAGTTGCAAGAACATTAGACATGCTGATATAGAGTGCAGTTGTTCCTTTTGCAGCTTCTGCTCTCACAGCTAACCTAATTTAAAGGTTAAGCAAATTAGTGTGTAATGGAACCATTGTATTCTGATAGAATCAAATGCAGATAGGCAAGATTTTGGATTTAGCATTCCCAATTTCTACTTTTTCATTTTTCATGTTTAACTTTGACCCTGTGTATATATATAATAGTACAAGTTATGAATAATCAAAGCTACCTTGAAACAATAACCTTTCATTAATGGAACTGGACATTCAAGGACAGAAATGAAAGATGCAAAGGGATTGGAGGGTATGGAAGTAAGTACGATGATTTGGCTTTGCTGTTCTCTGCTATGTTTTATTGTGCTCCTCTCAGAATGAATTCTTTTTTGCAGCTCTTCTTCATCTTGCCTTGTTTTTTAAAAAAAATATTTTAAAAAATAAAATCTATACCTGCTTTGAATAGAACAGTAAACTGTATTTGAAGCAAGAATTTGGCAAAATTTCAAATGGCACAGAAGTAATATCTAAACTTAAGTCCTGCTCGTAGTTTGAAAAACTTGATGCCAGCATTTCTAACCTGCATTTAAAAAATGTTTTTGTTTCAGATCCAACAACAGCATAGTTCTTGTTGAAAAAGAATGCTGGCATTTATGTTCACCTGCATATTTCATTTTGTAGTGAGCTGTGGCCAATGTGCTTCCAATTTTCCAGCCAAGAGAAGCTGTCAGTTAATTTTTCTTTGGGATATTTTTCTCCCTGCAAAGCAGCCACACGTTAAGCCATTTACTTCATATACTTATTAACATAGTTTGGAAAATTAATAGTTTTAAAGTATGACTGTGTTTCTGAATGTTTTCCCCAGAGTTTGAAATCTATTATGTATGAAGAACTGTTTATACAGTTCTGTTTATACTACCTATTGAGTATGAGTCAGAGCAAAAAAGGTTATTTTTTTTAATCAGAAAGGCAGTGTTATTTCAAATTTACAAACTTGAATTGTTTATATGAATACTTTCTTCTTATGAACTGAGTTTCTATTGACATGACATGATGAAAAAAACCTTACCAATATTACTCTGAGTCACCAAAGTAATTAGAAATTGAGTGCTTTTTTGTATACATTATAAGGTTTTGTCCCTTTTCTTTCTTTTTTAGTTTATAATTTATTTTTGTACCCATTTCTATATATTGAAGCAAAGAGCAAACATCTTTAGATTAAATTACCTGTTGTGCCACCTGAGGAAGAGGATGAGAAAGTGTCTTGCTATATGCAGCGGTAACTTAGTCCATTAAAATGTACAACTCACCAAACAAACTTGATGATCATGTATAATTGGATTCAATTAAATATGTATAACTAAAGGCATTGTCCTACATTCAAAAATTTTTGTCTGAGCTTAAGCCTTAGAGTACAAAGTTTAGGCCTCTATGAATTCCCTCCAGAAAGCCACAGTATATTCATGGATGATTAAAATCATTGTATATATTTACAGAAGGGAAGAACTGTTGTGTACTTACTGGACTTTCAGAAATGCTTCAATTCAGGAGAGGGACTAGACCCCAAGTTAAAGCAATATAATACCCTTCCTTCCCGTATCCTTAAAAGTAGCAGCTAACAAGATATCCTAAAAAGGGAGGGGGGGTTGACCTTACAAACCAGTGGTGGGTTTCAAAAATTGTTTGAACCTACTCTGTGGGTGTGGCCTCCTTTGTGGGAGTGGCTTGCCGCCCATGTGACCGGATATGAAGATGCCGACAACACTTGTCAGAACCACCTTAAATTACCTCACACACAGCACTGGCATGCATAAGAATATGATGTAAACTTGTTTTTTAAAAGGCATCTTTGGTTTGCGTTAAAACAACTTCAACACACGCAATGTTCTGATTGCACCACAAACGCAGTAGTCATCCTTACCTTTCACCGAGGCACTGAGTTTTATAAATATGAGCATGATAGTGTAGAATAATCATATCCAAGGACCAGTGGTGTGTTTAAAAATTTTTTGGAACCTCTTCTGTAGGTGTGACCTGCTTTCCGGGTCCACTGGTGGAACCTCTTCTAACCAGTTCGGTAGATTTGACGAACTGGTAGGAACCCACCTCTCACAAACCCATTTCTATTGCAACTTGAGCTGTAAAGCTATAAAATTTTATAAAGTTGCAAGTTAGTTCAAATCATTTCTCAGGAGCCATGATTTTTTATTTATATATTATGGAGGTTCTGAATCTTGAATGAAGCCCTCAAAATTTCTATAAAAGTTCTGAATTTTCATTTTTAATACGATAGCAGAAAATATTAAATACATGGTATATAATTAATATGATGTTAATGGTAATTTAATGAAGCTTACATTTAAATTAAATAAATAACATTTAATTTTTTTAACAGCCTCACCCATATTGGAGAATTTTGCTTCTCAGGTGCAGCACAATAGCCAGGTAGAACCTTAGCTTGAAAAACTGCCGATATCTGCTCTATTACATTGAAATTGATGTCTCAAAAAATGCCAGTCTTATTACATTTATATGACCCTTTGTCCTCTTCTCTTTTGCTGTTCATGCATCACTCAGTATAGACAGCATTAACCACAAAATAAAATCGGTCAGGGAAATAAAGTATATTAAATACTAAACGAAAGCCTTCTTAAATAAAGAGCTTTTATTGAGCACAATTATTAACATGTCATGCTAGGAGGATAAGGAATTCCCTAATTTAAGTGTGACTAATGAAAAATCCATTAATGTTGTTCTCTTCAGCCAAACCCATTGGCGACTTTACAGGCATCTGACATGTTTATTTTTCCTTCAAAAGGAAAAAAAAAAACTATTTAAGAAATTCATAGCAATAGAATATGTAATTGACATTTTGTAGCTGAACAAAGAGAACAAGACTCTGAAAAGAATCAGCATGTTGTATATGGCAAAACTGGGGCCAGACATCATTACGGAAGAAATCAACATTGATGATGGAGAATCTTGCACGGACACAGAAGTTAGGCCTGGAGCCTGTGACTCAATGGAGTGCCAGCAGATAATAAAAGGTGAGTGCTTTTCTGAAGATTAGAGTTGGTTTGCATTTTCAAAAAGTGAACATGAAGATCCAGTTTCATTGTAATAGATATCCTTCCCTAATCTAAGTTTCCAAATGTGTTAGATTTCAACCCCTCTAATCCCTCATTAGAATGGCCAGATGCTCTGCTCTCTAGGAATAATGGCAAGTGAATTCCAATTCATCTGAAAGCCACCAGAAAGATAAGGCTATTACACTGTGAGAATTGTACTGTACATGTAGCTTATTATGCCATTTATATGCATTGTAGCCAACACTTATCAAGTGCACTTCTTTTCCTCATTGTAATGTCCAAAAAAAGGTTGAGAGATGTTGAAGTTGGCTTTTGTTGTCAGTAGCCTTGTTGTCCAATAGTTAGGGTCAGTTCTTAGTTCAGTTCAGTTCAGTTCAGATGTATAGTAGCTGCTTACTAATTTATGACAGAATTTACCTCACTCCCTTCTGGATTTCTATGGTGATACCTTCCCATGTTTCTTGACTCCATATTGTTTTACCTTGGGCTATAATGCGTAGGACTCAGGCACCTCCACGGGGAATCACTACGGGTATGATGAAACTGTGCCCCTTTTGTTATTGTGTCATGACATTCAGGCAAATACTGAACAAGAGTTTGTTTCATCAAAATGTTGGAATGTGCATTTTTGTGCAACATTTGGATGAAGCCTCCAGCTTCTGCTGAAGGACGTGGTGTAATGAGCCAGACAAACCAACCTAAAAAAAACTAGAACACTAAATAGATTTCTGAAGATGGAACCTACCCATTCCTGATGCAGAGCCCTAATTAGTGGAAGTCCTATGTTGAAAGAGACAGCAGCTTGCTTAGAGAAAATGACAAGCTTACAAATCAAAACATGACCGCACTAAACTTAACAGAAGCAGCAATAACGTAATAGGACTTGCCAGTACGACAGCAGAAGTTCAGATGCATTGTTTTGGATTGGCTGACAAGTGTCTGGATCACTCTTTAAATCAGGAGGGAGAGGTTAAGCCATCGGAATTAGATTAAATAGCATAGCATAATCTTTTGCAGTTCAGTTGTTGCCTTAAACCAAGTCAGTTTACTGACTTAAACTAAACCTCATTAATAGACTCATAGTTTCAGATTCTGTACTGCTTTTGCAGGCCAGCCTTCCATAAAATGGGGATCATGATACTGAATATAACTATGTATTTAATGAAGAAATTCATATACAGTTCATAGCATGCTGTCTTAAACTATGTATTGGCCTCTATTAGGAACTCTAGGAAAAGTCATACCCATTTCCTTTTCTCGCTTTTTTCTGCTATAAAATTGATGTTTATGAACAGTTTCTGATAATTCTGATTATACTGATTACTTTTGAAACTAGCCCAGTTTTTTTTAAGTTGTAATTTTAAAATTACTTTTGTTCACCCCCCCCTCCATTTGCTTGAATGGTATGGGTTTTTTCCCCAGGGGAGGGGTTACATTGATTTTTATTTTTTTCATGAAACGATTATATACTTTTATCCTAACTGTATATTGTTCAGGGTTATGTGAACTGGGAGTATTTAAAGCTTAATTACATTAAAATGTAGCACTTTAGTATTATTTTGTAGTGCTAAATGGCACGCAGCTGTTTACTTTTATGTGCCTTAATTTTGAATGTTAATCTCTCTAGGTAGTGATTTCCAGTTATGGTTTTTGGCTCTATCATTTAGAATGATGAAATAGGAAAATAGAAAATGAGATGACAGCTATTACAGTAGAACTGCTGAATAAGCAAATAATTTTTTTTCTTCCTTAAAAAAGAAGCTTTCTCTAAAACTGAGAGATAACTTGTGTAGCTGAGTTGAGAAACTTCCCTTTCAGAGTTGAAAACCTCCACAATGAAACTCTCAAACTCAGATTAAAAGGCTAGTTAACCATTCTTGTTTGTGAGAACATCGACATGTGAAACCTCTGCGTGCTTAATAATTCAAGAAACAGTGAATGCCTTTGCTCTTCAGCTTTTCTACACTTACCCTGTTCCTTTTTATCTTAAAATGAAAAATGAACGGCCACTGCTCTTCTTGAAAATGAAGATCTGCGAGATCAAATTATCTCACTTCAAGAGGAGAAGAAAACTGCCGTCATTGAGCTGGAAAACCTGAAGAGCACCTTTGTAGAAGGAATAGCAGAAGTAAGTATTTTAGCCAGAGGGCTGAGAACCACTGTACAGGCAGCCTTCGACTTAAGACCACAACTACGGTTTTTCCATTGTAAGTCAATCAGGTTGCAAAGTGAGTCATTATGTGACCAGATGCGATTTTATGACTATTTTTAATGTGGTCATTAAGCGGTTCCATCTTCCCTAATTGGCTTTTTTTTGGTCAGAAAACATCTAGGACAGTGTTTCTCAACCTTGGCAACTTGAAGATATCTGGACTTCAACTCCCAGAATTCCCCAGCCAGTGAATGGACATCTTCAAGTTGCCAAGGTTGAGAAACACTGGTCTAGGAAGTTTAGAAATCACAGTCACATGGCTGCAAAAGACTGCAGTCGGATGTAAATGCAAGCTGGTTGCCAAGTGCTCAGATTGTGATTATGTGACTGAAGGGGTGATGTGATGGTTGCAAAATCATTTTTCCAAGGTCATTGTAAACTTTGAAACATTGTTAAATGAACCTTTATAAATCGAGGACTATCTATGCATGGTCAGGGTGTTGCTACCTGGTTGCTTGTTATTAATTTATTAATCAAATTTATATAGTCATCCATCTCCTGAAAAGTGATCCACTATATAAGTGAATATATTATTCTAAGTTGCTGAGATTAGAAGCTGTGATTTTTATGGTAGATATTATGCTAATCAAAGCTAAAGCAAGAATTTTAAAATATACATCTTAATAATATCCTGTCCCTTTGTAAGCTGTCTTGCTAGCTAAATCTTAATTCTTCATAAGCAAGGGCTTTCTCTGCATGAGCTGCAAAGTATTTAATTGCTACCTCTTAAGGCAGGCTCCATTTAATATAGCATTTAAAGCATTCTAGCTGTTTTAATACTATTTGGCTATAACCTTGACCAAAGATATTAGGACAGTGATGGCGAACCTATGACACGCGTGTCAGTGCTGACACGCCTAGCCATTTGGGGTGACACGCACAGGATTTCATGCAATTCATCCTCAGCTCCTGCACGGCCGCCGAGGATGAAAGAATCTGTGCTGGAGGAACGGGGTGGGTGGGACGTGTGATCTCCCCCGCCCACACTCACTTACTGTATCGCCGCCGCCCCTTTCTGAGCGCAAGGGCTGCTGGTAAGGCGTGCGTGCCGTGCGCACACACGTCATCAGCGCGGCGAGGGAGGACCCGCAGGAGAGGAGCGCGGGAACAGTGCGCGCCTCTCTCCAGTCAGGCCGGCACAGAGAGTCTACTCCTGGGACTGTCGGTTACGACCGCACCACAGCAGGGAACAGCGGAGTGCCAATGGGAACTGTGAGCGCCATTAGCAGCAACTATTGGGGTGCCATGGACTTGTAATTGCCCACAATAACTGAGATAAGTGAGGGGGAGGTTGTGTTAGCTTGTTAGGCTAGTTAACCCCTAATTGGCTATCTATAATTCTATCTGCTGTCACTGGCCCACTGATGGAGCACCCAAAAAATAAAAAACAAAGGTTAAGTAAAGGGAGTGGTAGTGGCAGTGGCCGACCCTTTCAAGAGACATGGAGCGAGATGTATGGCATTATAGAAAAAAATGGCAGATCATTTTGCGTTCTATGTACTGAAATGGTAGTAAGCAGAACGTGGAATATAAATAGACATTTTGAAACTAATCATTCCCAGCTCTTGGAAAAAAGTGAGGATGAAAGGAGGGAATACATTTCCAGGAAGCTACACCTTTATAAGAGCCAATCTAACTCCATCCTTAAATTTATGAAAGGCTCTACAAATTTAAACTCTGCAAGTTTGAGCATTGCTCACTCCATAGCTCAGCATGCAAAAGCGCTTAACAAAGAAGTTACTAAGCAGGTATGTTAAATAATTTGTTTTTGGTTTATTAAATACAATTATATATTGCAGTTATACATTTTTGTAGTTTAAACTATAAATTGCGCAAAATTATGTTTTTGTCGAAGTGACACACAACACGAGTTATGCTCGATTTTTTGCCGATTTTTGACACACCACGCCAAAAAGGTTGCCCATCACTGTATTAGGAAGTAATATCAGGAAGTAATAAAAGGTTGTTTCAGATTGCTTCTTTAGCTGGAAATCCAGCAGTTGTTTGCAACTTGGTATAGAAACTAATACATCAGTGAAATAACTAAGAATATTGGTACACTCCCTGGTTGCTGTTATTCACTTAAAATTGATAATTGGATTGGAAACTTGATAGATTTAAGCAAAACTTCTTGCAATGTTCGTAGCATCATTATAAGTGTTTAAATTTCTCTGATAATCTCATTATTTGGGTCATCTGTTTTTTTTCAGATAAATAAACTAAAGGAACAAAATGCAATCCTAGCATCTGAAGTCCACAACCATCACAAGGTGTTGGAAAAATGTAATCGAAGTACGTATGTTTGCTTCTGTAGAATGCTTAATGGTAATATTTTAATATCTAATGTTGCACTGATGAGTAAACGAGCTGGACATAGATAACTGATGCAATAGAGATCCAGTGTAGAGACAGCTCTCTGAATCTACTGCACAGATTCTACTAGCCAGAGATATGTTAGGCTTTTAATGGAAATTCTATCAATATGTGTACCTGTGAATAATTAATAAAATGTAGATGTATTTATTGCTAATTCCCACACTCCTGTTATCTGATCCTAGAAGCTAAGAGATGACCACTTATCAGGTTTTGATCCACTTGATAAGAACTTCTAGATCTACGTCTGAGACAAGGATTGGAGTACAATAAGTTACTGCCACATTCTTGTGGATATTGTAATAAGCATTGTAACTATAAAACTGACCAATCATCCTGACATTATAGAGAATATATAAGAGGTTGATCAGAATCAGCCAGAAAATCCAGGCAAATTCTCACCAGATTTAACTTATCTTAACTAGAAGATGAAAATTGCATCCTTACATTTTCTGCTTTCTTATGAATGCCAGAGAAAAAAGGATGCACTTTCATATATTTAAAATTGTTAACTTGGTATAGTAAATTGGTGCAGGGACATGCCGTGAGATAAAAGCTGTTCTTGGTTGAGGTGTGAAATAGTCACTTTCCAGAAAGCACTGTTTCTCTTTGCAATTCTACCAATCCTCAAACAATCTTATCAGTATAGTAAAGGTAAAGGTTCCCCTCACACATATGTGCTAGTCATTCCTGACTCTAGGGAGCGGTGCTCATCTCTGTTTCAAAGCCAAAGAGCCAGCACTGTCCGAAGACTTCTCCATGGTCATGTGGCCGGCATGACTAAATGCTGAAGGCACATGGAACGCTGTTACCTTCCCACCAAAGGTGGTTCTTATTTTTCTGTTTGCTTTATAGCATGCTTTCGAATTGCTAGATTAACAGAAGCTGAGACAAGTAACAGGAGCTCATTTTGTTACCCAGCACTAGGGATTCGAACTGTTGAACTGCTGACCTTTCTGATTGACAAGCTCACCATCTTAGCCACTAAGCCACTGCATCCTGCCCTGTATGTAAGACCATAAATCGTATACCAGGGTTACATGATTAGAATCTTTCCTATTCAGCTATTGGGTAGGATGAGAACAGGCCTTGCTAATGGTGTACTCAATGCATTCTTCTGAAACCCAACGTTCAAACATCAAGCAAGCTTTCAGGAAAGATAAATACTATTAACCATCCTGTATTTTATACAGTGTATTCTGATATATTTGAAGAGCACTCTATGGTATATTTTCCTATCAGTATAGTACTCGATTTAATAATGCATATGTTTATACACAACACACTTAGATATATTTATTATAACCATGTGAGTCTGGTCATGTGATGACTTACTAACAATAGCATCTCTTAGTGACAGAAAATCCAATCCAAATGGTGGTTCTAAGTTGAAGACTACCTGTACCGGATAATCATATTATCAAACCGATGAAGGCTAGTGTACATTTATACAATCAAACAAGAATAGGGACAGAAATGTAAAGTGTGTAGAGTCTTAATGAAACTTTATATGACTAATAGAAACCAAGGTCCAGAAGGATTTGCATTGCTGACCAGCCTATATGCTTTAACCACCCCTCCCCCCCGATATTCCAATCATTTCCAGTTGTGTATTTAACACTGGGTAATAATGGCAAATTTGATTGTTTTTTCCTATATCTGTTCATAAATCTTTGGCAACAATGCAATTGATTTAGATAGAACTGTATCTGAGGAACTCTTGACTATCTTGTGCACATCTTTAGATATTCAGGTATACTTCTAAAATGAACTCTATTATCGCACTATTTGTGTGGCAAGACAGTATAAAATATAATAATGTCAATTAATAAAAGTTCCCCTAATTGCTTGGAAGAAACGTTTTATCACTGCAAATGTTTCTATATACCCACATTAGATCATACTATGTATAGTATAATCATATAGCTTTATCTCCTATCATTTCTTGTAATTGCATGGAAGTTTGCTGCCACATGTTAGACTGTGGAAACAATCATCTTCTAGACCAGTGGTTCCCAATGTGGGGCCCACACCCCACAAGAGTGCAATTCGATTTTTTATGGGGGCAATTCGAACCTTGTTTAAATTAAGTTAATGGCCTTTTAGACTTCCTCTGTGTGAGTAGAGTTCACTTTTTGAGTAAAGTAAGAATTATATGTTGCGGGGGGGGGATCAGGATTTTAAAGATGCTTAGGTGGGGCATGGCCCAAAAAAAAGGTTGGGAACTACTTTTCTAGACCCTGAAGTATGCTTACATAACAGGAGTTGTAAGAATTTAAGACAGTCAAATCATTACTCTCTATTAGAACTTATTCAAGAAATGTAATAATCAAAACAAGAAACATCAGGATGACTTAGTGTGCTAATTGCTACTTCATTCCTTTGAAGACCTTGATATATTTATAACCTTGGCAGTGGGATCATAAAGTATTCAATAATTCAATAATCCCATCAATACTTATTTATAACTGAAGTGGGAAATATAATCTGAATTCTATGATGACTACTATTCAGCTTACTGATTAAGTTAATGATTTAACTAAAACCATATACAGATTAACTAGGCTTAAATAAGATTGTTAACATTTAATGATTTTGGCAGAATTATAATGCCAAAGTATTCAGATCAATAGCATATCCCATTATTTTGCATACTTGAGCCATTGTAGCGCAGTGGTTAGAGTGCAGTACTGCAGGCTACTTCTGCTGCCTGCCAGCTGCCTGCAATTTGGCAATTCAGATCTCACAAGGCTCAAGGTTGACTCAGCCTTCCGATGTGGGTAAAATGAAGACCCAGATTGTGGGGGGCAATACGCTGACTCTGTAAACCGTTTAGAGAGGGCTGTAAAGCACTGTGAAGTGGTATATAAATTTAAGTGCTATTGCTATTACTACTTCATGATAAATCCAAGAGACTTTATACTTCCAGTTAAAAAGAAAAAATAAAAGCTAAGACTCCTGTGCAATCATGTATACAGGTGCCCTAATCTTTCACAAAGATTTCATTTCAACACAGTGGATAACATTTTGTTGAGTCTGTGGGAATTGAAAGGTTGGGTTCCAGAGCCTACAGCCTGGACCTCTTCTTCCATGAGTACTTTTTCCTCCTTCCTCCCTCGGGGCCATCTGTGCAATGCACCCCTGTATTTATCCCTCCTTCTCTTTTCTGATCTTGCTGGGTCAGCTAGTCATGAGATTCCTTATGGCGTTTCTTTGCAGTGAGCCATAAATGCTTCTCATGCTGGACTAGTACCCAGAGGTGCAATCGAGAAGCCCCCTTTCTCTCTGCTCCCAGCATACAGAATGGAGAAGCTAGTATGAACTCTTTGATATGCGTGGGATAAATCTTTCCATCTTCAGCTGTCAGCCTCACAACTGGGTTGAACTGGCAAGTTCCAGTGTAACGTAAGGATACATTGTGTAGGGTTTTTTGACTTGGCAATAGTGACAGGTTGGCCTCAAGATCAAAGTTTGTTGTGAGATCCTTTCTTCCTGACCCAGTAAATGGACCATCATGATATTTTAGAAAGGAGGTTATGTGGAAGAGCCAAGAAATGGCCACATCTTTTACTGTTTTAAATATCTGTTATTAAATGTCTCTGACATCACTGGACCAAGTCATCAAACTTCTGTCTAATTTGCCATGGAATGTGAAGTGGTTTTAACTTTACCTTAATGAAACTTATTTCTACAGTCATTTTTCAACATCATTTTACAGTCTCACTTTCTAACCTTGAAGGCAGCAGTTTGTGGGCAATCAAAGATTGTCCCTCCTTCCTTCTAACAGAGCTAGCTTCACTGAAGTACACCTCTCATTCTACTTTAGTACAAATGTCTAGTTACCAGTGGTGGGTTTCAAATCCCATTCCAACCGGTATGGTTGGAACGGGGTCGGCGGCGTTCTCATGGATGCCCGCAGCGTGTGCACAGCACGCACATGCGTTCTAGTACCTCTGTGATGTTCCAGCTGCTCCCTGGAGCGTCGTACAGGTGCTGTATGCGCCATGCGCATGCATGGCAGCGCAGAAGCTTTAAAACACAGGTAACGAGTGCGGGTGGGCCCTCCAGAGTACCGTACCGGAATGGTATCCAGTGCTCTGGGCTGGCTCCTGTACGCCCGTACTGGGGTGTACCTCCGGTAACCCACCACTGTTAGTTACTAATATAATTAATTACATTTCAAACACTAGTAGAAAAGAAGAAAATATCTTCATTACAGCCATATTACTACACTTTAAATAATCTTGTTTCATGGCATGTTTCATGGTTGTGTTTTGTTTCACCACCGCTACTGCAACTCTCTGCCCTTCCTCCTTCTCACCTTCCTTTTCATTTCGCATAGTGTCTGTACTAGCAGTAGACGAGTATGAAGAACTCCAAGTCAACTTTGAGCTGGAAAAAAACTTACGGAAGAGGGCAGAAAACTTTGCACAAGAGGTATGGAAGTTAATAGCTTTTTCTGATCAGAGAACAGACCGTAGCAAACATTTTTAACAATGTTCTAAAGAAACAATGGCTTTTTTTTAAATGCCAACTCTTTTCTCTTTAATTCTCTGTTTTATAAATTGGTACTTTATACAGGCTATGTGATAGTACAAAGATGGATTTAATAATAAGTTAATAAAAATCACTCTGCGAAGTTGTCTTCAGATGAAAACTCTTCAGTTCTGCAGTAAATAGGTGTTTATTATTCTTATGGTTACTTGGGGAGTTTCTATCTATATTTGACCTTGACCATATTTCTCTGATGTTTTGGTGGAGATATTTTAACAATATATCCAGTGTACAATATCCAGCTTCTTGTGCTGAATCCCAATGTTTTAGTATCAAATGTATTGTCTGCCCATTCCTTTTAAAATGACAGGGCTCATACCAGAATTGCACATATGGCATATACTGCATTACATTGAGATTGACTCTCCTACCCATAAATTAACTTTTTTTCTTTTCCATGAGATGGTTTTTTTTATCATTAATCAGTGTACATTCTCAAAGAGACTGCTATGCAGGCAAATAAGTACCATATTCTCTCATTTTATTATTAATTATGTACAATAATGTTTCATAAATTGAAATACCAGTGTCTATTGTGCCAAAATGTTTGAAGTAGTTTACAATACTCCAATAAACGATAACATTAAAGTCGTGATAGAGGGACATGGGCTACATCCTTTTGTACTTCTTGTTTCTCGAAGGACCTAGAAATACTGTTTTATCCTGATGAAAGATTTAGTTTTCCCATGATTCAGGTGGAATGTGTTCAGGTGGAATCGGTTTCAAAGAGGATTTATTCTATGGATTACATCATTAAGAATGAAATCAGCAATGTTGACATAATCAGGTTTTACTTCTGGGGTGGGTTGAACTTGAATAATTCATCAGCTGATTTAAACATTTAGAAACCCTCCAGTATTTCATTATTCCTGTAAATTATTTGGAAAATAAATATCCAGTGGAAAATAGATATGTTTATAAAATTGAGAACTATTTTGACCATAACACATAATGGAAAAGCAACAATTCATGAATACCGTGATGTTGTCTCATAGAAGGTTTAAGACAACCTTGAAGCCTTGTTCAGTCCTGATCAGCAAAAGTCCATTAAAGTTACCAGAGATAACAACATATTTTTAACCTTGATTGTAAAAAAAAAGATTTTTAAAAATGGATATTCTTTCCTTTTACTTTGAACAATTTTTATTTTTAGTCCATTAAAATAATGTCCTAGAGCTTGATTTGTTTTCATTTTTTCATTGTCTCTTCTCATAAAATTCTTCACAGCTTTAACAGGACTCTTTGGCAAATCCACTATAGAAAAACTATCCAGATCATTCTTTTGATTTTCTTATTTGTATATTATCCCTTTTGACTATTAAGACTGGTTTTATTTGTATGTCCAATATATCATCTTTTTCCATATCATTCTTGTAGCCTATTATTTTTAAATCCACTTTCAAATCAATCTCCATCTTGCCTGAAAATACTTATTCTCTTCCGAAGCATAGTTTAAACACAGTCATAGAATGGCAGAAATTCCTAAAATTAAACTGTTGGTTCATTGTTCTAAAATATCTTTCAATAATAGAGTTTGCTTTATTCTGTATTAGTGAATCAAGTGTAAGTGTTCTCCTTTAATTGTAATTTTTAGTTTCCCTTGGTTCCCTCTAGTGTTCAACCTCAAAGCCTTATCCTATTGTGTTTTTTAAAGAGAATTCAAAACAAAAGCATTTTTCCATGGAAGAATTCCTATGATTGATTCCAAAATCATTTTAAAAACCTCTATGGACTCTTAATGTGTAACTTTCCAAAATCAAGATTCTAATTAACCTTTTACTGTTTATTCCAAGAGAAAACAATTGTCCTTGAACTTTTATTTAAAACTTCATTCACTAAGGATTGAAGGAAAGTCACCCATTGCTGTAAAACCAATTGAGTCAAAGATTCCTAATGGCTGAAAAGCAGTTAATAAACCATTTCTGAAAGTCATTACAAAAGGAAGTTTACAAACCTTTTCAAAGGTGCTGGCTGTAGTTTGAGCAAAAAGAGAGCTACACTCTCAGCTCCCAGATCTCCTAACAAGCTGATTTTTCGGTCTCCTCATAAGGAACACTGTCAGTAATCACAAGTTCTCTCCTTGTCCAGAGAGAAATTACAAAGAGCCATTTCTTCATTACATTACAGCCATCGCTATTTTTTCCTCAGAAGTCCTAGTCATCCTTATTTTCTGTTCCCTCAACTCATAATGCAAAGGACTTGACTGAATGATGATTGTATTGGGAACATTAAGCAATAATCATACCAGTGGTATTAATAATTCTCATTCTAAGCCATGATTTTTTCAGAATATGAAATGACATCAAAATTCAAGCTCCATCCCTTACATACAAAAAAGGTACGGTTTGTGTCATTTCATATTTCATAATTTGTCTTCCCAGCCCTGTCAACACAGCCAATTAGTTCCAGAGCCTCCCAATTACAGAATTGTTCTTTTTAAAACAATATATAATTTTATTGGAGCTTTTAAAAAGAAGGGACATCTAATCCTCAATAAATCCTCACCCAGAAGCAGAATACATTATTTTTCAAGCTTGTGAGAACGTTCACTGACTTTGTTTTATATTTATGGTAAAACGATATATTTTTAACATACTAGAAAGAATAAATTCTGGCATCTTCATGAACTCCATTTTAACAGTGATGAAGAGAAAAAATACCGTATTTGTGGAAAAGACACTGTTCGTAAAATCAATTAGCTGTGTTGATGGTTGTATATGATGGCATATTCTGGCATCATAACTTTCTTTAATGATTGTGTAGTCTAAAATAATAAGGACAGGGATGAAATCTAAGACTGGAAGTAGAAAGGAGAAGACAGAAGGAATTTGCTTCCTTTCTTATCATTTAATTCAATTTTTCTTTATGTGTATAAAAAGAAAAATTCCATATGTACTATGTAGATAATAGTTTTAAACTATAGTGACTATCTTTAACTTGGTTACTTACAGTGTCCTTTTCATTATCGGTTCCCTAGTAAATACTAGCAGACACTGTATTTAAATTCTCTACAGTGAACATTTGCATGCAGAAAGGTCAAATTCTGTTATCTGCTTTTTGTAATTGTGAAGAAAAATGCTTATAATTCCAGACAGCCATGACCTTCTTGTATAGGAATTTTGCTCCTTTCATAATAAGATTGCATGCTATTGATTCAGAGATATCAATGCACTGTATTAATAATAAGCTCTATAGTAACTCTTCATTTAGATGCATTAATGGTTTTTAGGTTACTTTGTAATAGCTGGTCCATTAATATGTAATATCTTTCTAAATGGACTGAAAAACCTGCACTTACAGAAAGGTTCTTATGTGTAGGCTAATCTATATTGAAAAAAAAAGAAAGAAAAACACCTGCTCCACAGTATAACCATAATTAATGTAACATTCCATAGTTTCAGCTGTCATATGCAGGAATTGATAAGGTTAGGGTACGAGTGTGTTTATCTTTAGAAACTTGAATCTATCACCTGCCAAACATAATGGGAAATTTAACTTATCAGAGAAAAAGACCAAAATAGATATCGGCAGTAAAGTAATCTAATATTTTTAATTATTTTCAGGGAACCTGATGTAACCTGTTTCACTTATTCTAATTCAAATAGGATAGGTTATATCTAAAGTTACTGATAATAACTAGCTAATGTAATTGACTTCCAATAACTGCCACTGATTTTCCCCCTACGTCAAGAAAAGGAGACTTTATTTTTTTCTAATGAATAAGCCATCAGTAAACACTGATTAGCTTATTTTTGCCAATTATCATGGGTTTTAAGATATTTTACCAGAAAGATTATTAAAGAACATGATCATGAGAGCTGCAACCAAAACTGTAATTGGCCACCTCTCCTTATCTATCTATCTATCTATCTATCTATCTATCTATCTATCTATCTATCTATCTATCTATCTATCTATCTATCTTTTTCTCTATTTCAATACAGGACTACTCAAACTTAGAACAATGATTAAATTGGGACTCACTGATAAATCTCCTAGTGTCTGACGATTGATTAGCCAGAGTGCATGATCTCTAGTAGTACTTTATAAAACTATAAAAGTTCCTTCAAGTTCCTTCACTCTTATTCATTTCATAGACACTTTCACAAAGCTTTTTGATTCAACTACTAACTAGTACTAAACTAGTCTGATCTTGTTTAGCTTTTCGGAATATAGAGGAATCTGCATTACATAGCAAGAATCTCTCTCTACAGAAAATAATTAAATTGCTGTTATCAGGAAAGAAAGAAAATGGGCATAGATTTGTGGGTTAAATACTTTTTGTAGAAACTCCAGGTGGTTTTTTTTAGAGTTCCCGAAAGAGCTCCTGTCACTTCCCCTCCCTTCCCTTCCCTATTTAAGATCAGATTTAGTTTTGCTTCAGTTACACTGACCTCTAAGAATGTGCAAGCAGAAAAGCAGGCTGTGCTTCCGCTTGGAGTTCACCCAAATCTAAGCAATTGGTATGGTCTGTGTGACCACAATGAACTATCTGTTAGGTAGACTAGTATGGGAATCAAAATCTATTGCTCACTTCTGTCTCCTTTCCCATCTAGAAACAGGAGATTGGAAAGTAATAGGGAGCATTTTTCAAAGCAATGCATAGATTTTTTTTCCAGTAAATAAATACATATACAAGTATCTGATTTTGTATTTTGTTAATAACATTATATTGAAGGGTGGTGTGAATCAGCCAGCCTGCTGTGACTGTTATTTTATCTGGTAAATAAACAACATGGACCATAAATAATGGACATTTTATTTCTGAGGCAGTAATTTTGAAATGTGTCTCTTCTTTAACCACCTTCTGGATCAATTTTCAGCAATTTAGAAATAATAATTATTATTTGTTTAGTAAAGCATCATGGTCCAACATAGTGCCCTTATGATATGCTGCACTATATATGCAATCACTCCTCTTAGACCAGGGAAGCTGTAAAAAACAAAAGATTTTATACATAGCAAACAATAGTTGTACAGTATATATCTAATCTTTTTTTGTTTATTTATTTGACTTCTATGCTATCTCATGAAGGAAAGACTAGGAGACTTACAGTCAAATAATTAAAATACCATTTAAATATTAAAATCTTAGTGAATAAGACTCATACAGTTAAATATTCAGATAAAATTTGTTTAACCACAAAGAAGAGAAAGAGAGCATGCCTCTTCTGCACCATAGGTGGGATAGTCTTAATTCCATCGGGATGAACTGCTCCCTCAGATTAAGTATAATTGCTTTACTTTCTGATAATTTGTAATAAATGTATATTGTCTAACACATTGTTCATTAACAAGATATATATGAAACTACAGTAAGTGAAACCAACACATTTTGTTCTTATATGATTTCTTAAATATCTTACATAGAAATATGAAATCAAATCATATGTTTAATTACCCAAAGTCCTTTCTGTGTACTCTGGTATCCAATATCCCAACACACTTATCAAATCATTTCTACACATTCTGAATTTTATTAAATACTTTTCATAATTGAAGCTCTACTGCTTTGAAACCTTTTAATTCCTTCCTATAGTATTTCAGTGTTTCCATAGAATATATCCCACTGACAACGCGATGCAAATGCAAGAAAATTAAGTGCATTTTCTATTCTGGGGCTATTTTAGGGATTGTCTCCACTCCATATTTTATTTGGTCACTTGAGATATTTTCAAAGCAGTCGATGAAATTATACAAGCAGTCTTCTGATGCCTGACATAGCTGGACTTCTAGGTTGTTCTAAAAGGAAACTAATGTTTCCATGCAGTCTGCTCAGTTTATTAAATAATATAATTGACATTTTCTGTGGTTGTGTTTGGTAGATGTTTATTGAACAAAATAAGTTGAAACGGCAAAGTCAGTTGCTGCAACAAAACTCCACCCCTGATGAGCAGCTTTCAAAAGCTCTAGATGAAAATGCCAAACTGACTCAAATGCTGGAGGAAGAAAGATTGCAATACCAGCAGAAGGTAAGAAGGCAGCTCTCACCTTAGACATTTACTATTTTAGTTTCCATGCAGAATATCTCCAACTGATATAATGGATTAGGCTTAATGCAGGTAGATTGTTACTTACAAAGCTGAATGTTTGATATAGGTGTAAAAAATGTTTCTCAAAGATAATGTTAAGCATTAAATTTTATGTTGCTTTGGAATTCAAATATTTCTTCATCAGGCCTTCGCAATATGTAAATAATTTAAGCTTGCTCACAATACTGTATGTTAATTAGTTAAGCTTGCTCACTGTAAACATGGCCTTCCATAACTGAGTAAACCTCTTGCTTTGAAAATAAGACCTCCACAGATAATAAGTCCAATCGGGCCTTTGAGCGCATCTGCTAAAATAAGCACTCCCCCCAAAATAAGCCCACTCTGAAAATATTGCAACACAGCAGTAACCATGAGGTGACCATGCTGGTATTCTGAATATATGGCAGGACATAATCCCAGAGTATATGCTTACCAAAGTGCATCCATACTATTTAAGGTACTTACAAAACCACTTTTTGGTTTGGAAGGGAGGTTATTTAATTTGGACACTATCTTAAACTGATGAATCAGATTCTACTAAATAAAGAAGCATGCCAGATGGACTAGTTTCCTGGGCAGTCTGAACATCAAATGCTTAAAACCACCTCCTATTCAGATGCTCAATTCAAGTTTAAATTGTGATATAATTGTCTAAAAATGAATCATTTAACAACTCAAGGAAATTAATCTGCTTTAATATAAAACTAGGAACTCGCTAGTCATTGTGCGTAGCAAATTAAATGTCAGACTCTTGGCTTCTGCTTAAAATGAAAAACTACTCTTTTCCTAGCATATCTCATAGTCTCTTTAGGAAGATTTGTTGAGAAGAAACAAGAATTTTAGCACCTGAACTATTTTTCCTATAAAGCAACTATATCTCCAAAGTGCATTAAGGTGGAGCCTCCTTCTTTTTCTTTTATTAAATTGTCTTTCTGTAAATTGGCAGATCTTTTCACTAATAAGAGAAAAATCTTTCCAAGTGATGTTTACATCTTAAATCTTTGCCACTCTGGAAACTTACTATTACATAAAGCTGCACACAGATGTTAGCTGGTACTTTCCAAACAATTCCAAATTATAATGCTTTATTTAAATCAAATAATGTTTTTAAAGAATAATATATTAGCTTGCCTTTCCAGACTGCATGCAATTTGACTTTTCCTTCCTCTCTTGAATTTTTGTTCCTTGCCCACAAATCCCTATACTACTTTGAGATCTGGGTCATGTTTGGGAGAACCAAGATGTAGTGATGGAAGACAAAATAAATAATCTTGACTATTTCACTGTAGAAATTAAAAATCATATAAATGGTTTTGAATAAATGGCATAAATGTACACACTGATTTCTAGGACATTCCTTTAATATTAACTATTACACAATAAAATTGAGAACAATTAAATTCTGTGTCAAAAATTAAATAATTGGGTTTTGAGGAATGCTTAGTTCAGTGGCAATCCTGTCACTCATATATTAGATATTCATTGTGATTTTGTATTTGTCAATATTAGATTAAAGAATTGGAGGAACAATTATGTAATGAAGTTTTGCGCAAAGAAATCAAGTTCCTTAAACAACAACTAGAACTTCTAGAAGAAGAAAAAAAAGAATTTGAGGAGAAGTGTCAGAGTGCTGAAGAGCAAATTAAAAACTTAAAGCATTCAGGTAAGCTAAATAAATAAAATAATTTTAGATATTTAGAACCTCATGTTGATGATATTCTAAATATTATTAACATATTCTTAACAGAATTTAGCCATTTGTGCTTAACATTGATTTACTTTGTTATTTCTCAACATGCAGTCTTCAATGTAATGGGTGTTGTTAAGCTACATTTGCAGCCAAAACATCAAGACTCTTCAGTAAATTTTGGTACATTGCTGTTATTTAACCAGATTAAGTTCATTGCATTTTGCTCCCACTGAAATCAATGGGATTTAGATTACAAATGACCAACTCCTTTAGTTTCAGTGGAACAGAAGTTCAATTTGCCAGGTTTTGACCTTGGAATGTTTTGACATATAATTGTGATTTATGATAGCATCCAGTGAAAAAGAAAACTTCTGTAGTACCTGAATAGGAACACTCCAGAAGTGAAAGCCACGAAGAGGTTTAAAAAATATAAAATGGTATTTGTCCTTGAAAATTATGATTATATTTTTTTTAAAAAATGTTTAGAACTTCACAGTTAGTTGGAAAGCATGGATGTGAAGGTTTTGTTTCCCCCCTGTTGTTTTATGAGCCTTCATATGATTGACATTTTAAAAACTAAATGCTTTGTCAAAGGCTATGCAGAAGAAATTAGCTTTGCAACTCCCATGGGTGTTAATGGCTAAAATCCATGGGAACTGTGTGGCTAATTCCCTGCACTTCAGGCTAAACATTTACCCCTCACTATCTAACTGTTGAAGCTGTCTGACTTGCTGGCTATTATTTGTCCAGTTTATAGGCTAAAACAAGACAGCAGAAGCACTGACAAAACCACTTAAAATACATACAGTGTGAATCAACTACTGTGATTTAGTTGTTACCAAAGAATTATTTACCAGGATGGTGCCTGACCAGCTTACAGCATCGTACCTATTAAGTGCTAAAAACTGTAATTTACTACTCTTTATCTAAGATTGCCATTTCTTAATAAATTCAAAATAAAGTTACCAGCAGGGGAAGTAATGTTTAACTATCCTAAAGCAGCTGGATTATGTGGATGGAAAATGTCAAAAGAAAAACATACAAATGCCTTTGTGCAAGGTCCTAAAACTCTAGTGATGTGTGTTAAATTAATCGCAGGCTAGTAAGGTTACTGGAAAACCTATGAAAATTGCTAAGGAGACTTGCCCAGGCACTACTGCAGGATTTGAAATAAATTACTTGAATGTGTGTACTGACTATATTGCAGCATGATGGCATTTCATAATGACTTCGCAATTCAGTTATGATCTGAATACCAAAAATAGTGATTGTTTAGCAAATAAAAAACTGGGTAGAAAGAAACTAGTAATAACTCTTTGGAGGGTTTTTTTTTTAAAAAGTACTATTTAAGGAGTTATTTAAGACCGAAGCAGACTGTTATAAAATATGAGTACACAAAATCAAATCACTACTAAGCTTTGTCAGTTTAAGAATCAAAGCTGTTGCTTCTGTCTTATTATCTCCTATCAGGTGATCTAGAATTATCTTCACAGTTAGCAGTGTAGTTTAGCAGAAGGTGATACCATATTAAAAAAATAACATGGAGGTCTCTAGATATTAAGTCAGTGCATTGCTTTGGATTGAAAGTGCTTTAAAGCAAGAAGAGGCTTCACTCAGCACCTTTCTTGAATGCCTGTTCCAGGATCATAGTGTGTCTATATATATACAGAACTGGGTAAAAGCCTAGGATAATTATGGGAAACATTCAGCACTCTAATTTCTAGAGATGCTTGGTAAAAAATAAATGTCCACTTTTAACATCAATTAGCCCCTCGATTAGTGAGTGGTTTTATTTTACAAAAATTGATTTTATTTTACCTTTTTATTTAGCATTTTTAAATATATATGTACATAGGTACTTTTAAGTGAAGATTCAGTTCTCTCTTTATACAGTTGATGAGCTTGAAAAACGAGTACATCGGTCAGAGAATCCAGTACCACCTCCACCTCCACCCCTCCCACCTCCACTTCCTCCTCCTCCTAATCCAATAAAGTAAGTGCAATGCACATTGCAATTTAAACTCATTGCCTAGGCTTAAGTGTGTGTTACTCTGAATTGGAAGTTTAAGAAGAATCATAGGAATGTAAGTTTGATATGTAATGTGACTTTCAATGAGTTTGAGGCAAGCTGATGGTACAAGATAGGCAATCAACTGCTTTATTTCTGGTGACTGTGTCCATTCAAGCTTATAAAAGACATAATCTGCTGAGGGAAAAGAAAAGGAGGGGTATCAAAATAATGAGGAAAGACAAAGTGGGTATGAGAACATTTTTGAAAAGATGTCAGAAAGAGAACCTATCCATAGCTTGAAGCCAGCCTTTTCACAGGTGCATCCTCCAATTACGACTAACGGAATATAATATTTAATAATAAAAATGAGCTATCTCTGTTCCAAATATTTTTTACTACAGACTAATCTATCAAGATCCTGGGATGAGAAAAGGGTGGTAACTTGTTACGGTTTTCAGGGTTGTTGCCCCCATAGCACCCGATGTGAGACTCTGTTAATTAAATTGGGCTCTAGGGATCAGTTGGGATTGCTGTTGGACTTGTTATCTTGAGGACTTTAATCTGCCTTCTCTGAGGGTGGAGGCCTGAGATGGATCAGGTATTCATGACCACCATGATGGCCGTGGTCCTATGACCCAGGACAGTGGTCACACACCAGATCTGTTGTCTCTGTCAGAGCAGTAGGTATGTGATTAGAAATTGGTGCAACTGTTGGTGTCATAGTCAGATCATGTCCTGATTACCATGGGATTTTATTGTGCCACTATCCACTTCAAAGAGGCTGGATCAATTACATTGTTCTACCCTGGGTGGTTGAAGAACCCAGATGGGTTTAAGAGGGCACTTTGGTTGTTCCTACTGATCAGCTGCACAGTTCATCTGGAGTTTGGTCACTGCTTGGAATAAGAGAATGACAGAGACTTTGGATCAAATTGCGCCTATATAACCTTTTCTTTCTCATGGATGCTAATACTTCCCATGGCTCAAGGAAGAGCTAAGGCAATTAAAACAAGAGAGATGTCTAGAGTATTGCTGGCATTCTCAGGGTTGTTCCTTTACTTCTTAAGAAAGTCTTGGTAGCTCCTCCAAAAGCTATTGCTGGGCCCTGTTGTACAACCTTCCCTTGTATATAGCTTCCCCTTCTTGGGGAAGGTAATTTAAGAAGATGGCTGCAAAACAGCTTCAGAAAACGTTGAATGAAGTGGGTTATCTGGGTATTTTTCAGTCAGGATACAGACCAAGATATGGGATAGAAATGACATTGGTTGTAATTTTGGATGTTCTCTAATGTGTGAGCAGAATGGTGATTGTGCATCATCCTTGCTTTACTTGATCTCTCAGCAGATTTTGATACCATTGACCATGGTGTCCTTATGGATCAACTCAGAAGATTGGGGGTGGGCAGCATGGTGTTATGCTAGTTCACTTCCTTCTCCAGGCTTGATTCAAATCTGTGGCAATTGGGAAAGAGAGATCCCGCCCACAGCCCCTACTGATTACACTAATGCAAAACTGATGTTAAAGTAATAATCTGTTAAAAGTTTGGGTGGCTTTATTATTATATCATTATAAACTTTCATCAGTCAGCTAGATGTTCAGACTGGATTTGGCATTTTAATTCACCTATTGAGTCTTCCCAAAGGACCTAGGATAGGCAGATGTTTTGTGGTGTTAGAACAGGCGTGTAAAACTCGCAGCCCATGGGCTAGATGCATCATGTGCTGGACATGCCCACCCCCAGTTTAGTGAAGGGGGGTTAAGTCGCAATATGTCATGTGACAAAAAATGTGACAATGTGAGTTTGACACTCTGTGTTAGAAGTATCATTGCAGGATGTTCCAAGTAAAGCTACATTTTGCAATGGACCGATGGTGTATTTGTCAATGCCGATGGTATTCAAGTAGTACTCCAGTTGTTTTGGGATTGCATCAGTACCTATTACTGTTGATACTACCTTTGCTTTCTTTTTCCACAGTCGTTCTATTTCTATTTGCAGGTATTTGTATTTTGTTATCTTCTCCAGTTCCTTCTCTTCTCTTCTGCTGTCTCCAGGTACTGCCATATCCACTATACAGATTTTTTTTTGGTCTTTCTTATCAACACTTGTTAAATCTGGCATGATATGCAGCAAGTGTCTTATCAGTTTGAATTCTAAAATCCCAGAGCACTTTAGCTTCTTCATTTTCTATTATTTTCTCTGTTTTATGGTCCCACCGGTTCTTGCTTGAAGGCGAATGGTATTTCTTGCAGATCTTCCAATGCATTATTTTTGCTGCTTCATCATGCCATTGCTTGTAATCAGCCTGTGCATTCTTCTTGCAGCAGCTAACCAGGTGTCTACTATTCCTTCAGCTTCTTTGCAGAGGCAACACATGCTATTACTATAGCAGTTATTTTAAAAGATAATATCAATGTTGAGGCAAAAGACTACGTACCAATAGAGGAGAAAAAAAGACCCAGAAGAAATACAATTCTGTGCATCTTCTGCAATGAAAGTACAGTCAAATTTACATTTTATCTTATCCTATTGAAGTAACAGCTTACTATTATAGTTAATGAAAATTTGACATGTTCTTCCATGTCTGCTATGGTAATGAAATTGACGTGTTTCAATGCTAGTTGGATAAGTATGTGCTTTCAATAAATACTATGGAGTCCTTAGTGTTCTCTGTCCTTGGTTGTTTGCTTGCAGAAGTTTCATTATCCAACTAGATAACATCATTCTCTTTTCTGGAATAAACACTATGTATAGATTTAAGTGAAAGAATCAAGTTATTTTCCCATCAGTTTCCTTCATGGTTCAGTCTTGGCCTTGCTTTTAAATTACTTCAGCCATCTACTAATAGATACTAATTATTTAACAGTTCTTTTATGTGCATCTTTCTGATTCTTAAATCAATCTGGACTTTCATGTACTTAATATTCAAGCCTTTTTATTCCACACAAAACCTTGTCCTTTAATTATTCCAAGGCCAATGCCGGCATTGTCTTTTTACTTTTAGTTTCTTTTGAATTTTTCTATACCCAGATCAAGTGGCTATCAGCTGAGCCTTTTTCTAGGACTGCCATTTCAGAAATCAAATCAATAATACAATTGCAAATTATAACATTAAAAATAGCAAAGCATGGACTTTTAAAAGATGCATTTTATATCATTCAGTGAATATATATTAATGGTATTTCAATTTAGACTGTGCTATAGTTAGAGTTCCTTCTGAAACTTCACAAAACAGGTTTTTTCATGGCGTTTTTTAAAAAGGCCTTTTCTGGTCTTCACTAGGCTAAGAAGACAATCTTGCAGTTAAATACCCCCAGTGGCCCCCAACCTTTTGTGTGCCAGGGACTGGCTCCGTGGTGAGAGGTTTTTCCCCAGGCTGGACGGTACATAGTTTTGCATGCTGCCTGCATCCCACAGATGGGACTTCATTTGTTTGCATGGCCCAGTTTCTGGCATGCCACCAACCAGGGCTGGTTCACGGACTGGGGGTTGAGGACTCTGTTCTAGTTAGCAGATATAACGGAGTAATTAGATGTGTCAGAATTCACCTCTGTACAAGAAGCTTGTATCCTATCCATAGTGTGCCAAAATAAAGTGGCAAATAGCTGCTAATCCTGCATAAATTTTCTGAAGACCTGTTGGTCATCTTCTCCCTTATGCAACATCTTCAGGTGATCTGGGCCAACAGCTGAGCAGTTCTGAGTCTTTGGGGAGTCTTTGTTTTAAAGAATTGCAGCACTGTCAGTGGAAAGGATGTGGACAACGCTGAATAGTCTTAAGAAGAACAAGGCTTTCTTCTAGTAATCCACATCTTAAATTCAAACAATGGAGCAGCTTGCCCAGCATTGCCTACTGGTGCCCAAGAAAGATGCACATTTCATCTATCTCTGATGAAGTGAATGAAGCAGGCCATCATCCAGCCTTGGTGGTAAAAGACATTTCTATGGGGAAATATCCACTTGAATGCTTTTCAGCCTGGCATCTTTACTTCAAAAACACACATTCAGCTGAAGGACACCTCTTGTAACATTAGTGCTTCCAAGGACTGAGAAAAGAAATGTGAATCCAAAAAAGGAATTTGAATTTTTTTTTTAGAGATGGAGACCAAGGCTAAGCTCTTTTTGGCTTTCTTCTTTCTCCAGAACGAAAGCTTTGAGTTTGGTTGTGCCTATCTTTCCAAGTAGTGGCTTCATTCCAATGCCTCCAAACCCTTCATTTTCATCAAGTAGTGGTATTACTTAGCAAATTTTGTGGATTTGATTCTTTCAAGGAGACCAGAATATTGTGACTAGAAACATTCTTTGCTGCACTGATCAGGACAAAAGAGTCAAAGGGATTTTCTCATGCTAGAAAGATCAGTCAATATATATTCCTCCTTTACAAGATTGTGTCTTATAAGACCAGTGAAAATGTGTTCAGCTGAAGCCTGGGTGAACTTGATAGGATGTCTTTAAACTGAATCCTGGGGTGGTTAAAGATGAAAACTCTGAAGTAAGACTCTTAGATAAAGGCCTTTGTGTTTTAGAAGGCAGTGAGAGAGTTACTATAAATAGGAGCTAATCAACCATTCAATGAAAAATCAGTAAAAAACATTAGGTCACAGAATTCATCTTATTCAGTATATAAACACTAATGGGTAGAGTATTGGAAATAAGCAAAGCAGACTTCAGTTGCCCTGTAATTCAGTCACTTCTAATTCTTTGTGACTCAATGAACAACATTTTCTCAGGTTCTTCTGTCAGTAACTGCTTCTTTGAGTTTTGGTAATTTCATACGTATGTCTTCCGTGGTAGTTTTTAATCTCCTTGCCTTCTGTTGGCCTTTTTTCAGTTGCCTTTAATTTTTCCAAACATCAGTATATTTAAGTTGTAATTTCATTATTAGTCTTACCAAAGAGTAGTCTTGTTTTTACTTCCCCTGGTTTTTCTTGCAGTCCATGATATTCTCAACAATTTTCTCCAACACAGCAATTCAGAAGCATCATATTTTCTTTGTTCAGCTTTCCTCTTAATTCAGCTTTCATAGGCATGTTACATTTGGGAAAAAATAGCCCTGATAAGATGTAGCTTTTTGTCAATGTGATTTTCTATTCTTTAATATTTTGCTAAATTTGTCATAGTCTTTTTTCCCAAATAGCAGACATTACATTATTTCCTGGCTACAGTCACTCAAGACTTGTAGAGACCCAAGAAGTCTCTTTCAATTTCTCTCCTGTCATTTGACACAGGCTTGGCATTGCCCATTGATATTATTTTAGTTATTTTTTTTCAAGATTGAACAGCAGATTGCTGTATTTTTTGGAGTATAAGACGCACCAGAATATAAGACGCACCAAAGTTTTGAAGAGGCATATTTAAAAAAAGTTTTTGCACTCTGCAAACCTCCTAAAAACGGCCTGTTTTTCATAAAAACGAGCCCATTTTTTTAAAAATGGCATGAATACCCCTTAGGAGGCTTGTAGAGTGCTCCTGGGGGGGGTGTCCCCCCAAAATGAGCAAAAAATGGGCCATCTTTCATTTTCCTGGGGGCTGGGGGGGGGCAAAATTGAGGAAAAAACAGCTCATTTTTTGCTCATCTCTGCCCTCCGCAGCTCCTAGGAGCTCTCTGGAAGTCTCCTAAAGTTATGCAGGGCCATTTTGGTGAAGGGGACAAGGTTTCAAGAAGCAAAAAATGCTGTATTCAGTGTGTAAGATGCACCCAGATTTTCGGCCTCTTTTTTGAGGAAAAAAGGTGCGTCTTATACTCCGAAAAATATGGTAAGTTACTCATTCTTTATTTTACATTCTGTAAGAGGCTTCTTAAATTTTTCTCACTTTCAGCTACGCTATGCTATTATCAACTTATTGTTGATGTTTCTTCTGACAACTTTTAATTCCAATTTCTATTTCTTCTGTTGGAGCATTTTTCATAATGTATTTTGCATATATGGTAAATAAACTTGGCACACTCCCAATTTTGAATCATTTAGTTGCTCCGTATGTCACTGGAGCTGTTACTGTCTGATCATCATTCAGAAGGCAAATACCATGGATGTAATGAACATCAAATAGGATGATATCCATGGTTGAAAAAGAGAGATAGAAGTTGATAGAAAATAAGTAAGAAAGTTTCTATATATTAAAATTCAAGTGAGCAAATTTGGAAACACTATTGAGAATATATAAGTTTAAAAAGTGAATGACAAAAGAAAGCAGTGCTACTGTTAGTGCCAACTATTGGCTAATCTACCAAGAAGCAGATGTGAATGCTTTATATTCCTGTTCAAAGAAGCATGCAGTAGTAGTGATGGGTAACTAATTACCTTGACCCAAGCTAGGAAACAAACTTTCTTTGGTATGAAAATTCCTGACTGGTCTTGCTGAAAACTTTCTTCCTACTTAGGACATGGAAGAGGACCAGCTATATTTGATTTAATATTAACAAATAGACAAGACTTGGTTGATGAAGTGGAAGTAACAGTGTACTTGCTTCAGATAAGTCAATCATAAATGCAGTCAGGTTTCAGAGGTACACAAGCAAACCTACAGGCAAGACACAAAAATCAGGGAGATAGGAAAAAAGATCAAAGGTGAATTCAGGAAAATTTTATGTAGAGGAAGGATTTCTCTAGATGGAAGTGATAAGGGCATTATTCTAGCAACTTTAATGGGTAATACCCAGCACATCCTGCTACTCCCTCCTTTTAATAATTCTATTTTTTATTGTAATTTCCATTTCGATTTTAAAAATATTTATCTTTAATTATTTTAATGTTTTAGTGCTATAAGCTGCCCAGAGTCACTTCAAAGTAAGATGGGCAGCAAAACATCCATTATCTTATCTAGTATATATATAAAATGGGTATTGTATTTTTGTCACTGGATCAAAGCTTGAAAGAATGGTAACTCTCCTAATTATTTAATGTAAAAAACAAAAACGTTGTCCTCTTTCAATGTAAGCAGCATGACACCGTAACACAAGTTAAGTTTTATGCTTTGAAGGAATTCTCACAGTTCTAAAATTGTACTTATCTTCTAAATGTTGCAGGCAGCTGGGAATGTTTCAAAATCTCTGGACTTGTGCATTCATTACCTGTTCTTTAACATTTTGAATGATACTGAACGAAAACTGGCTCACATACTTAATAACAATGTTTTCTCCCTTTTAAAAGCTTTAAAAAAAGAAATGACAACAAACACCTCATATTTTATTAAATATTGACTTGGCAGCGCCTGTTTAAAATTAATATCATGCTTTGGAGATTGAATGGCAAGCATAGATACTGTGAGAGCTTTATTTTCCATTCTCATTTTGTTTGTTTATCAGTAGGCTTGTTCCAGCAAACACATACTGTAGAAAGGAGGGGACATTATAGAGGAACCCCGCTGAGTAATATTGTTCTCTCTCGAGTAATGTGTCACATTAACATTCTAACCCTTCAATTTTTTATTCTGTGCGAAAGCTTTATTTTGTCACACATGTCACTGTGCCATGTTACCTTTTTAATATTCACATCTTGAGTGTTTTTCACTATGCCTTGACAACAGCAGTAGCGAAACAAATGATACACAAGCTGTATTTTTAGGAGGTGCGACATTTCTGTCTCAACCTGGCAATGTTTGAACACTTGTTAATAAAAGCACTAGCTGTTTGTGGGTTAATGCCAGTTCTTTTCACAAAGTCATGTCATAGAAACAGGCCCCAATCCCAGAAGTATTTATGTCCTTGTGACAGTGGGACTGTAGGGGTCTAAAATCCAAAAAGCTCCGTGTACTGGGGTCGTATTCAAGAGAAAGCTGTGTGATTCATTGTCTCTTTCTGAAAGGTCTCTAATGTCGATGATTCGTAAGAAGTCTCATCCAAATAGCAACTTGACCAAAAAAGAAAAGGCCTCTTCTCAACAACAATCAGGTATAGTGTATTTTAAATGAATTATTTTTGTCACAGCACAATATTGTGCCTTTTAGGCACTTGGAATAAAATAAACCAATTTTAAGAACATTCCTATTCACTGAAAGCCAATACAAACAAGCATGGGTTTGTTTGTTTTTTGCTATGAATAATTGTGGTGGTGGGCCCAAAAATGTAAAACAGAACATTTCTAAATCCCAAGGGAGCAGATTCCGCTGTGAAGTACAGCCTACTAATATACTCAGGCTGAGTTTCTGGGTTTGATTAGTATGCGTAACCTTGTTTCTACCTGCTGATTTCTCCAGACTGATTCCTTGTGATGAACAATCAGGTAATCACAGCATCACATTCTGAACATCTTTCTTTCTAGTGCAATTGTGTTATGGCAGACCTTAGAATTGCAATTAAAAGCATTCCTATTGTGGGATTCACAATGCAACAACTTGCAATCCTAGGGGCCAGGTGTGACTGCCAAGCTGCCTGGTCTCCTCCATATCGAATTGTTTGCCTTACAAAACAATCTGTGCTACTCTTCCACATGCTAATGTGGTAGTTTCCCACCAAGCCTTCCTTCTATAGATTTAAATATAGATATCATAATCCATTCTGATTGGAGAGCTGCAGGGTTTTAAGTAGGCTAGTAAAGAAACACGATAGATACAAAAAGTGTATTAAAGATTAAATTAACAAAGACCACGAGGACAGAGAGAGGATGGAAGATAGTATATTCTGGAGAGAATGAAGGAAAGAATAAAGGAAGTGGCAGTGATGAAAGGAAGGAAGAAGAGATGTTATGTTAGATTTCTGTATATTTGTGCTATTTTGCTTGGTAGCCCTCCGAAGTCTTGGCTCAGGGCTTCCATTCTTTTGTTTTGGGGAACACTGAATATTGCCAGGAGCAAAGGATTTTGATAATTTTTCTGTCTACTTCTATTCCTAATTGAACGAAATTCTTCCCTTTCACTAATTAAATTCAAGCACCAGTTTCCTAAGAAATTGTATAATTATTTCCCCAGGATTCCAAATGAGCATTTAAATTGTTATATGCTTTTAAGTTATCACTTCTTTGGGTAGGCAGCCAAGGTTGAAAGCATTTCTTGTTTCTTCAAAGAGGATAGTGGCTCTGTTGCCCAGGATTAACAGGCCTATTCATAGAATAACAGAGATATTGATGAGCTCTGTTCTTTAATAAACAAAAAAAATCATGGTTATTTTATGTTTTTGCTCTCCTTCAACAATTAGGACTGAGGCCTTAAGCTAAGACAAGATAAGCTTAGTTTACTTAGTTTATTTAAGAGCCGAGGTGGAACAGTGGTTAAATGCAGCACTGCAGGCTACTTCAGCTGACTGCAGTTCAGCAGTTCGGCTGTTCAAATCTCACCGGCTCAGGGTTGACTCAGCCTTCCATCCTTCCGAGGTGGGTAAAATGAGGACCCGGATTGTTGGGGGCAATATGCTGGCTCTGTAAACTGCTTAGAGAGGGCTGAAAGCCCTATGAAGCGGTATATAAGTCTAACTGCTATTGCTATTGCTACTTTATTGTCATTGCACATAGTACAACGAAATTAAATAGAATTTAAAGAAACTGTTCTTGTATATTTTCCTTCTCCAATGGGGCAGTTGCAAGGCCCAAGATGCTTGCTGGTGTCTTACTTGTTCTCACAGATCAGGAGCATCTTCCCATTGGGTTTCTCAGTATCATCAAAACAGAGCAAATTCAACTCCTTCAGGGCAAGCTATTTTTCTTTTCTTTCTTTCTTTTTTTCTTTCTTTCTTTTTTTCTTTCTTTCTTCTTTTCTTTCTTTCTTTCTTTCTTTCTTTCTTTCTTTCTTTGTTCCTTCCTTCCATTTGGACAAGAGCATAATAATACAAGAGAATATTATAGAGTTTGATTTAGGTACAGAAGGTGTATAATGACTTTCCTACTACTATTCCCTTCAATTATCTTGACACAAAACAAGATAACACACTCTCTGATCTTCTCCAGTTGGCTGATCTTCTGATAAATAAGGAGGTAAATGGCTGAAACTGAGAAAGTCTCATTCTGTACTCCCACTTCTTCCTGAAATGTCACATAAAGGGAAAAGGTAGCATAGATGACAAAATTTTTGTTTCTCTTTGTAGCAAAAAAAGGGAAATAAATATTCAGAGACAGACTTCATTGAATAGAGAACCCAAAATAGATACACATATAGTCAAATCTTTCCACCACTATTACTAAGATTTACTTCCTTGAATCCTGGTCAAAAGGAAGAAACTTCCAAGTAGGAAAGAAAAACCTAGATTGATAATAACCTGAGGAAAATTGAATCCATGTCACTGCTTCAGAGAATTTTAAAGATTGATATTCAACTGAGCTCAGAATCTTCATTTAAAAAAAAAAGCTTATACATTTTAGCAATAACATGATCATTTGTACAGTTCTTGTTTCAAGTTCAGTCTTACTTTGTTTAAAACCAAGTTATTTTATCTATTTTAAATCTTTTGAATAATTATACATACAAAAACCATTGATAGGAACATCATTTTATTGCCAGCTCTTCTCTTGTTTTTATTTCACTTCAAATTTAAGGGGTCCTTCAGGACAAATACGAGGTCACTTCTAGTTACTGTATATTAAAAGAACTCAGCTTATAATGATGCATGACATAACCTTATCTACAAGTAGACACATTTTTTAAATTTATTTTTACTTTATTTTGGGAACAGGAGAAGTAACGGATCTGAAGAGACAAGCTGTGGAAGAAATGATGGATAGAATTAAAAAAGGAGTTCATCTTAGACCTGTTAATCAAACCAACCGTATTAGGGCAAAGGTTGGTAGATACTAATTTACATAAAAATGAGGGAGAGGGGTTACTTTATACATAAATTGATTATCACTTTCTTATGATTGAACTTTTCGTTTTATGAAAATCCTATCTATTCTGATCTGCTATTTTAATATGACAGGGTTTTATGTCATTGCTTAGATTGAGCTTGGGTCATCTATATTAAGAAGCCATTGGCCAATTTTCTGATTCAAGAATCTTTAGATTTGAATAAGATTCTAGTACTCAGAATACAATGTTTTGATCCTGGTAGTTGGTTCAACTCTTAGCTCATATAGAGTAAGCTATGTGTAGCAAAAAATATGTGTATGCTTAAAATGACTTTGGTTATTTAAATAGAAACCTTATAGATAATACTTTTTAATAAAAAAAATGTGGATTCTGTCGGTCACCTGTCTCAGAGCCTCTTCAACTGCTCTTATGCTGACTCTGAAGAAAAGAAGTTGATTTTGTTAAGTTTCAGGGGAGAATGGAAATTACCAGCATTGTGATTCATTCTGTATTATTACCGTTAAATATAATCACATTTGAACAAGCTACTGGAACTTTCTTTTTTTAATAAAAAAAATATTCCAAACACACAATAAAAAACCCATCCAACTTTCTGCCTGCTTTTCTTCTTCCTGCCCAACTTATATATAACTGCTACGTTCCAAAACCTTATCCTTCAAAATAGATACTTTCCTTTGGAATCCTACTTTTATTTTTCTTTCTGTAGATTGGTTTCTTTCTTTCTTTCTTTCTTTCTTTCTTTCTTTCTTTCTTTCTTTCTTTCTTTCTTTCTTTCTTTCTTTCTTTCTGACTCTTGAATATTTTAGTTAGCATCTGCAAAATCAGATTATCTAGATGAATGTTTTGTTTTTAATTACAGGCAGAGGCGCCCAAACCCAGCGAGAGTGCAGTGAAAGAACTAAAAGGAATACTGGTAAATTTTACTGGGATATGGCAGGGTAGGGGTGGAAATGGGATGGAAAGAGGCAGGGATGCCAACTATTATTTTTTTCCCCTGGTAAAACTTGGTGATATTTGGCATATATTAAAAAAAGATGCAGACAGATATCATAAGATCTGTGGGTGTCTCTTAATTTTATCAGTTTCTGTGGGTCTTTTACAGAAAGAATGTGGGTCTTCAACCTGTAGAATGAATAAGTTCTTAGTACTAGCTATAATAAGATCTAATCTGCTACTTGTACATCTCTTCTGTACTGGAATTAAAAAGAGCACTTTATAAAAACCAACTTCTAATACGCTCACAAGCCTAGTCATTAGCACAGTGAGATGGGAAGAATAGGATCGGGGGACATAAAGCAAAATACTTATATGTATATTGTTACTGTGCTAATTATGCATTTTGTGTTGGCCTCTGTATAATTGTGGTAAACAAAGTGATATTCATTTGTTCCATTTCAAGCGTGATGCAAAACAGCTTTTACTATTTGCTTTGCTACTAGATCTGTAGCCCGAGCACAATAGCAAGGACTGATTTGCTAATAATATGATTGCTCTGTTAAATTCAAAGAACTAACAAAATGCAAGATTTAAC
Source organism: Thamnophis elegans (assembly GCF_009769535.1). Taxonomy (NCBI): domain Eukaryota; kingdom Metazoa; phylum Chordata; class Lepidosauria; order Squamata; family Natricidae; genus Thamnophis; species Thamnophis elegans. Next base: position 12,910,763 of record NC_045550.1, read on the forward strand.
TTAATTGGAGGAAACATTGGGAATTAAATGCTGTTTTGCTTTAAGTCTTTAAAGATGTGCCAAGTTTAAAATTTATCCTGTGTTTTCATTTTTTCCCCATAGTCATTTTCAAGAGAATGTAGGCATAATCCAGACTCTATGTGCAATATGTTATAGACCATAACTTGGTCTATAATTTTAGAAGAAACCTTAGAAACAGATGGCGTGGGGTTTATTTACAATTACCATTAAGTTATCTGGATTCTCATACTGGTCATTTTTCACTGCTATATTTTATTGCAGGAAACTTTGAATACATCTGCAAGTTCCAGAAGTTTAAAATCCCTTGACACATATGGTAATGAAACAGAATTAGATAGAATTCTGAGGCTCAGAAAAGTGACAACTGATCAAGATAGTAGCAGTAAGTAATGTTTTCAGAACCTGCAACTGGATTATGTTACATTTTCAATAGTACTCCACTGATCATGTTTTTCTTACAAAACTATAATATGCAAACACTTATTACTAGGTAGAGCTCTGATCACATTTCCACCTAATTCATGTTCTTATAATAATTGCGCTCTTAACATCACAGTATTGCTTAGTAAACTATTGGATTAAGCAAGCTTCTACTCCTTGGACATTGAGATAAAAGCTGCTGTGACTTTTTCAACTAATAGGAACTTTTTCAGTTCATAAGATGAGCAGATATATTAACAGTTGGATATCATATTAATAATAACAAAGGGATGTCAGGATGGCCTGACACATTAACATATTTGTGACATTTGATAAGAATGTTTCTAAAACAACATAGTCCGAAATCATTTGAGATTGGTAAATTAAAGGGCTGTTTGCAGCTAGACAAATGTGTTTCCCATTTAGCATCTTTCTGTAAATTTAACATAATCAGATTGACTACCGTTGGATATAAGATCTTTTCAATGATCAGTAAAATTCTTTCTCCATGTATTCTTACTATGCCTGCATTATTTAATTAGTAAATCTTTATGCTGAACTATCTTGAAGCAGTTTTTAATTATAATAATAGAACAGTAATTAATGCAATGTGAAACTAATATTCAACTAAATATCTTCATTAAAATGTGGAGGGAAAGAAGAAAAAATGAGTCTGCATTTGTAGCTGGAGAGAGGTTGAGTTTTCAGCAGCTGCCTAAATGTAATATAGAAAAGCACTTCTTAAATTTCAGGAAGAAGAAAAGAGCACCGCTCCAGAAAAGGGCTGCTGAATAACAAGCTATCCGATAGCATTCAGAATTTCTCAGCATGTTTACTAGGATCTTCCCCAATACCTCGGCGATCAACCAAGATTATAAATTTAATGGGATAGACAATCTATTGATGTCCTGGTCCCACTATATATCATAATTAAAATATCAAATCAGAATTAGTAGCCATTTGTTAAACCAGTGCTGTTTCTTCAAAGATGTTATCTTCAGGGCCAGGTGTCCCATTCAGCAACTTGGTGACCACATTCTGCAACATTGTCAACTGTTTTTTATGCAAATTGCTATGCGGAAGTGTTGCACTCTATAGGTTTTTGCTGTTTCTCTAAGCCATCTTAGGAAGGTGTTGTCTTGAAAAATGGCAAATAAAAAAATAAGTAGCCAGGAAATAAGTTTTCTATTATTATTATTTTTTGGCAAACATATTCCCTCTCTCATTTCCCTGGTCCATTACCATGCATATCCAAATAATACAAACATGAAGGGAGAAAGTGAAAACTGCATGTTGTTGGATGAATATTGGTGTACAAGAGACCAAAAAAAACCTTTTTCAACTACTAATTTTTTAAAAAATAGTGCCTCTTTTTAAATAGAAAAAACAGAAAATCTTTCTTGGAATATGTAGTTCAGATTGATAAAATGTTGTAGAAAACATCTCTGTGGCCCATTAATTTGAGTTTCATTAGCTACTCTTGTAAAGCAGTATCTGTTGAAAAAAGTAGGAATGGTCAGAGGTGGTCAAAGATTAACCTTTGCAGGTAAACCTCAAAGCACCTGCTTAACTAGTCTCTAAGTCTAGTTAATTAAGTCACTATTGTCATGACTCTAACTTTGGAGAAAAAGCTCTATTTGATTACAAGCATATTCCTTTGTCCACAGTACTTATATAGTGTATCTAGACACTTGGCAAAAATAGTGAATTATATAGTGGAATTAATTACCTTATTTCCAAGGCTAAACTCCCAGTCCCAGCTGGGAATATATTAGCAGGAGATCTGAACACTAGAAATGATATAAATAATCCACAGTTTTATGCCCAGTATAAACATTATTTAAAAATATTTAGAGATTTGAGCTATGTGAACAACACGTAACATAAATGCTGGATTCTTATACATTTCAGATCGAACTGGAACTTTGGCTACATCTGAATCTAAATCTATGCCAGTTTTGGCTTCCATTGGAACAGAATCAGAATTGACTAAAAAATATTTAGCAGCAAACTTCAATTCAAAATCTTCAGGGTTGGATGAACAGTCTCATAAAATGGTCAAAAGCACAAGTTCTGCAGTTGTCACTCAGTAAGTAATAATTTTGATTGATGTCTCCAAATGCTACATACTTCAGAGTTTATGAACTATTTTATTTGTGGGGGTGAAGGTTCGTTTCCCGAGCTTGCGGGTTGGTTTCTGAATGTTTCGTTGCCAGGCTGGCTAATATCCTTAATTTAAAGGATGTCAATGTCGGTTCCACCACAAAACCGCGGAGGACAAAATCGCGCTCGACGAAAGCGCGCATTTGACGTCATCACAGCGCGACGAAAACATCGCGCTGTGATCGAAAAATGTAAAAATAAAGCGAAAACCTTACCCTAACCCCCCCAAACCTAACCCTAAACCTAACCCTTAACCTAACCCTAAATCTAACCCTAAACGTAACCCTTAACCTAACGCTAAACCTAACGCTAACCCTTAACCTAACGCTAAACGTAACCCTAACGCTCTAAACCTAACCCTAACCCTTAACCTAACCCTAACCCTAACCCTAAACCTAACCCTTATCTTTATGTGAATCGGCTTGCTTTAATTTTAATTTTATTTCAATTTTTAATTTTTTTCGTCGCGCTGTGATGACGTCAAATGCGCGCTTTCGTCGAGCGCGATTTTTCCTCCGCAGTTTTGACGGGTCACGGTCAATGTCAGGTGTTTTCTAATTATAAGGGCTTCAAGTGTGAGTGTAGACCACAAGACTTGACACAACCTCACTTGAAGCCCTTATAAACAAAAGAACACTGACACTGACATCTCCGAAATTGCACTGAAGATTTTACCTAGCCTGGTAACGAAACATTCGGAAACCAACCCACAAGCTTGGAGAACGAATCTTCCAGAGCAGTCCCATGTACAATGAATTACAGTAATATAATGAGAACTTGAGTGAAAATCCTGACAGCATTCTATTCCAGGTAAGGCTGCAAGTGATATACCAGTCAAAGGTGAAGAAATGTTCTCCTGGTCACTATTTTTATCTACTCTTCCAGCAGCAGTTACCTTGGAGCAGTGGTGAAATTCAACTTTTTTTACTACTGGTTCTGTGGGCTTGATGGGCATGGTGAGGCTTGGTGGGCATGGCAGGGGAATGATACTCCATTCCTACCCCATTCCAGGGGAATGATACTGCAAAATCTCCATTTCCACCCCACTCCAGGGAAGGATACTGGAAAATCCCCATTCCCACTCCACTTTGGGACCAGCCAGAGGTGGCATTTCCTGGTTCTCCGAACTACTCAAAATTTCCACTACTGGTTCTCCAAACTACTCAAAATCTCCAGAACTTGTCAAAACCTGCTGGATTTCACCCTGCCTTGGAGGCTGATAGCTCCCGTTAATCCATTTTTACAACGTTCCACAATAAGGCACTGAGAAAAATTCCTCAGAATCAGACCATATCTTATATCCCACAATATGAAGATCAAATCCAGTATGCCACATATCTGGTTTGGGTTGGTAATGATCTCACCCATGGCGATGGTCATCATGGCAGCCATGAATTCCTGAACTGTCTCCAACCCCAAAAATGGGACATTGAAATCACCACAAGCTATCATCAAATCTTTTATTTGTGCCAGCTTTTCAACTTTGAGATGCATTCCTCATTTTTGACATTAAGAAAGACAGAACTTTGTAAGAACAACTGTAATTTCAGCTACCAGGATAGTGATCTTCAGTCATGTTAGTTGCTTAACCCAAATAATACAAGGACTCCAATTGAAATTAGACATTTAGTAGCAATAGTATCTCATTGGTGGCAGTATAGCATACATTTGCCAAGAAGGTGAATATTTTCTCAGCTTAAGGCACAGCTGTCGAAACAACTCTTAATCAGTGGGATTCAGGCTGCTGAGCTAAGTTGAAGTTGTTGGGATCCAACACTTTGAAGCCTCCATCTGTTTAGCTGAATAAATCCTTAGTATGGTTGGACAAGGTATTACCTGACTGTACATTTTCTGTCAAAGTGCTGATTTATCATCAAAGAGTTAATCCCTCTTCAGAAATACATACTTCCGATAGATCCGGTCGAGGGTCAGTTTGTTTTATAACAATTCACAGCTTTTAAGAAACTCTTCTCAGGTTTTCATTTGGTCCTTTTTCCAGGATGTCAGGCAGTTTATTACTGAAAGAAAAAAAGAAATAGGTGAGACAAATGTTATAATAATGGTTAATTAAACCTCTGATTTCCTGCTCTATCAGTGGAAAAAGGAACACCCATTCTCCAAGGACTGCATCTCATAGTTCAAAGGGGTAAACCTCAACAAATGAAGTGGAAATTCAATTCACTTCTATTTACATGCACTGCTTTATTCCGTACTAATGCTTTTATCATTTGTAGAAAAGAAAAGGGAGTTATTTCCTCTGTCACTTGCCTTTATGGTTTTATTTTATTTGCTTCTAAATTTGGGTGTCAAAAGAAAATCTCCCTTCCTGATCACCAGCACTGTCTGATAAAAAGTTTCCTGTACTTTTTTTTAGCTTTCTAATTAAATTTCTTTATTTGACATGGTTGCATTTTAACCACTTTTGAACCATATTAAAGGCAATTTAGTTCTGATCTGAGTTGATTTTTGTTTCCGATGAACTACAGCATTGTTCATCTGTAGTTTTCCACCTCTTTGAATGGATAATGTTAATCAGTATATTCTGCTACCCCTGCTACCTTTTTGTCTATCTTTTATTCTAAGAAACGAAGTGGAAATTACATTTGCAAGGGAGGAAATGAAATAATTGTAGACCCAAGGTCTCCCAGAATGCGTGGTGAATTGACTGTGAAAAGGATCTTGTGTTGACTATCATAGCTGTTAGATGCAGTAAAAACAGGCATGATGTTTTGTTTAATATACAGCAAGAACCACAAAGAATCTTTGGGGTTTATCTGCTTTCCATTTTTTAAAAAAATGTCATAATCCATATCCTTCAAGATTACATGTAAATAATGTAGAGTTTGCCTAATCATATTCAAGTAATGTATAAACACCTAAGTATATACCTCATCCTGTAGCAGTTTCTGAAATATTAAAAAGCTCTTAACACTGAACATTTGTTCAGGATTGATTAAAATGAAATTAGTATGGCAAAAAGATCCGTTAGGTAATGTCTATCCAAACTGATTTCTGCTGGGTTTTTATTTTTATTTTGTGAACTACTTTCCTCCTTCACTCCTGTACTAAAGCCAACCACTTAAATCAAGAACAAAAGAAAGGCTGGCCTTTAGGATCATAATCTAAAAATGCATGATACAAGAGACATGGAAGAGATAGAGAGACGTAGAAGGAAGGAGAGGGAGAGATTGGTTTTTCAAGGACAGCAAGGATGCTAGCTTTGAATCTAATGAAGTTGCACTGCTATTTTGGATTGGGAGCATTTCTTTATATAAGAATTCGTAGCTCTTATTCCTTTGGACAATAAATAACACCTGGATGTTTTGCTCCATGACCCGACAAAAGCGCGAACGTCAAAAGCGCGCCGACAAAACTGCGGTGCTAAAACCGTGATGTCAAAAGCGCGCCGACAACAGCGCGCCGACAACAGCGCGCCGACAGAAGCGCGATTTAAGTTAAGGTAAAGTTTAGGGTTAGGGTTAGGGTTAGGGTTAGGGTTAGGTTTAGGGTTAGGTTACAGCGCACTTCTGTCGGCACGCTGTTGTCGGCGCGCTTCAGCGCTCATTCGTCGGCGCGGTTTTGTCACCGCGGTTTAGTCAGGCGCGCTTTTGTCGTTCGCGCATTCGGGGTGGAACCGTTCTGCTCTTAAGTTGCCTAGTTCCAAAGTCCGTCTAATAGACTCTATTACTTCATTAAGGGGGTTTGAGCAAAACAAGTTTCTTGCATACTTTCTTTCTTAATAACTCTTAAGGGGTCAGTTTAGTCTCTCTTTAGTGTGATGCTTTTTATAAGAAGCAAAGCAAGCAGCTCGCGAAAAATCCATAATCTCCTTTGGATGGATGAAATGAAAATGTGCTGCATCAGTTCCCCACTTCTAGGGCAATCAGCTATGCTGTTCAGGAATGAGTAGTGATGACTATAGAAGAGACCACAGAAAGTTCCAGTTGAATGGGACAACATTTATTTTGTATGTAAAAAATTCCCAAGTTCCTACATTTCCAGTGAAAGCATCTCAGGTCACAGGACTAAGAAAAGTATTCTTTTTAACTCATGCAGTGTAATTGTCGATAAGAAATGGTGAGTCACTAGTGCATTTCCTTTCCTTGCAACCGGTTGTAGATTTATGCCGATTTGATTTAAAGCAAGCACTAGTATAAGTGCATTATACAAATTACACGTGTTAACTTTTTAAGAAAACAATTTAAATATTAGTGATATTAATTAATATTACTAATCAAATACATTTGATTTTAATGCATTAAGTATTATTAATAATAATAAATATAATGACATTTAAAATTAAGTAACTTAAAATTAGGATTCCTTGGTCATTGTCTTTAAATCAGGGAGTTCCATTTTAAAATATTAGCTTCGTCCGTTTTCAAATTGCCTCAGGACCTGTGACTGTTTGCATCTGAAAGTCAGCAGTGTTTCCTGAAGCAAGATGGCTGACTCAATGTTCAAGCTGCTTAGGGCAGAGATATTTCACAAAAGGGACATGAGAAAAAAAGAGATATGATCCCTTTAACTTGTTTTGTGGTTGGTTAAATAGAGAAGGTTGTTTTTGTGAACTATTCATTGTACAATGGGTGTTCCATTAAACTATGATGTCTCCTTTTGGCAGAGCCGATGTGCAATAAATATGTGGCACTTCAAAATGTCATAATGTATAAGAGCAAAAAGCAAACTCCTTCCCACAATAGAATTTCCTTTTTAACAAAACTTGAGTTGGGCTTTGCAGCAGATTGTTCAGCAAAGCTTTGCTCTACACCGAGGTTTTTAAGTTAAATTATTCCTTTTGTGCGTTGGTTGTTTTACATTAAAGATGAGGTGTTGGCAGATGAAAAGAAGGACCCCACCCCATGTGCCTGAGTCCCATCAACATTACAATGGCTGCTCTTTAAACCAGTGTTTCTCAATCTTGGCAACTTGAAGATGTCAGGACTTCAACTCCCAGAATACCCCAGCCAGCGAATGCTGGCTGGGGAATTCTGGGAGTTGAAGTCCGGACATCTTCAAGTTGCCAAGGTTGAGAAACACTGCTTTAAACCAAAGAACCAAACAAAAAGAGAACAAAACTACAGATAGTCCTTGACTTAGGACTGTGACTGAAATCACAGCAAATCAGTAAAACTGTTGATTTCCATCTGACACAGAAAGAAGAGTCTTATGATTGGTTCTCAAAGTTATGGATGTTGCTGTGCCTCGACGATCCTGTGAGCAAAATTCAGGCGGTGGCTCGGGCATGTCAACTCCTCCCCCCCCCCCAGACACACATGTCCTTTTGGCCTCCTTTTTTAAAGTCTGCAACCCTGATGCTCTAGTTGACCTTTGCTGTTTTCTTTTTCCCACTGCTGACCAAGCATGCCTGGCTGGCCCTTTGCAAGACAGCCCACTCAAAGCTTTCTTCTTCAGGTTGCATATGGCCATATGAGTCTTGGGAAAGATGGCTTTATGTGGTTAGCAACTGCCTCCCACAGAGACAGACCAGGCACATCTCATTGTAGTGGGAAGAAGACAGCAATGGTCAGATAGGGTGGTGGAGTGCAGAACAACAGGGCCTGGGGAGTGCAAGGTATGAGGGTGGCCAGATCTGAGCTTGGAAGAGTGTGGTTTCCCAGAACGGTTCACCGACAAAACCGCGCCCGACTAAACCGCGTCGCTGACATCATCAACAGGGCGACAACAGCGCGGAGACAGAAGCACGCTGTAAACCCTAAACCTAAAATTAACCCCTAAACCTAAACCTAACCCCCCTAAACCTAACCCTAACCCTAACCCTAATCCTAACCCTTAACCTAACCCTAAACCTAACCCTAACCCTTAACCTAACCCTAAACCTAACCCTTAACCTAACCCTTAACCTAACCCTAAACCTAACCCTTACCTTAAGTTGAATCGGCTTGCTTTCAAAGCGCTATTTAAAGCGCCCTTCTTTCTCTGTGCTGGCTGTTGTCGCCCTGTTGATAACGTCAGTGACGCGGTTTAGTCGGGCGCGGTTTAGTCGAGCGCAGTTTTGACGGGTCACGTCCCAGAATGTAGTTTTCCACTGTATTGCTGGATTAGGCTTGGATAGTTGCAGTTCTTGCAGCGCTAAAACCCCAGCATACCATGCTTTTTTTTCAGGAGGCAGTTGGACTTTTTTGTTTTTTTCATTTGAAGACCTTTCGTTTCTCATCCAAGAAGCTTCTTCAGCTCTGACAGGATAGTGGGGAATGGAAGGATTTATATTCACTATCCTGCCAGAGCTGAAGAAGCTTCTTGGATGAGAAGCAAAATGTCTTCAAAAGAAAAAACAAGGAAGTCCAGTTGCTTCCTGAAAAAAACCCCCTTTGGGACAACCATGACCTGGATGACTGAGAATCTTTACAGACTTTAAGCTTACCAAGTGATCCCTGAGTCAAGGGTATGCTTTCCCCAGCCTCCCTAGGTTGGTCCAGACTGCAATCCTCTCCAACATGCACACATACTGTCCCAGGCCTCCTGGGGCCTCCCCCATTCCCAATAGTGTTCCCACGTTCCTTATGTGGGACTCCTCCCACTTCCTGCCCATGAATTGGGAATTTTGATAGTAACTGGGACTTCCAGGATTGCTGTTGCTAAGCAAGGGAGTCACATGATGTTGGAAAAGTGATGCAAATTTCCGTCCCAATTGTGATCGTATACTGTGGTCTATCTGTGTGCATTTACTAAAACATGTAGAAACATAGAATATATAGGGCTTTTGCAATTAATTCCAATTTGGATTAAAATATGCAATGTATAGCAAAAGCTAATGCAAGGACTAGTCAGATTTAATGGCAGTCTTTTGCCCTTATGCAGACTTAAATCCAATAAAAGTGATAGGATTACTATGTTGGAGCATGGGATTAAATAGTAACATGCTGTTATTCCAGAAAGATAAACACGCTTCTTTATTATTCCTACGGTAATAAGGTATTGGCTGCCAATAGAAAGGACAAGAGGTAAGACTTGTTTGAAAAAAAGATAGAGGTGTCACCATGAAGCTGGAAATGTTTGGGGTTTTAAAAGAAAGACTGAATGAGTACCTTGCCAACTTGATTCCTTTGGGAAAGAGTGGGTGTCTCTGTGTATCGGTGCAAGATAGAATCATAAAGGATAACTAAACCAGAGTGTTGAAATTCCACCAGATTCTGCCCTACAGTGCACTGGATTCACATAAAGGATTGAAAAATTGTTGCAGTGTTGAATTGAAATAAGTACTATGCGTTCTTACTTTGTGGAAATCTCTAAAGAGATCAAGGAGAAATTGTTTATGTCTAACTCAGGTATCTACCAGATCTGGTAATTAAGTTTTCTTAATAGAACTATGAGACAGCAGTGGTCTGCTTTGGAAGCAACAGGCATGAAGAGATTTTTTGCCATATCAATCCGTTCTTCCTGCCAAGGCTCTGTATCATTTTAGTGGCTTTCCCCCCAGATTTTTTTTAAAATTTTTTGTTCTCTTACATATTATTTTAAGTATACATCCACATAATTGTTATTCTTCTTTACATTTATCATTCTTATACATTTATTATTTCATTTAATAGGTTATAATATACAGTTTGGGTTGCCTTATTTACCATCCTTTCTGCCTGTTGTAACACCACCTTGTTTTCCCTTTCTTTTCACCCTCCCTCCCTTCTCTCCTTCCTTCCTTCCTCCTCTCCTTCCCCTTCCTTCTTCCCTTACCTTTCTCCTTCTTCTCTTCCTCTTCCCTTTCCTACCCTCTCCCCTTCCATCCTCTCCCTTCCATCCTCCTCTCCTTACCTCATTCTTCTTTCCCCCATCTTCCTTTCATTCTCTTCTCCCCTCTCTTTCTTTTCTATTATTGTAGGTGACACTTTCAGATCTCAGTTTATGTTTCTTTGGGATGGTATTTCCGCAAACCCAAATATAATTGGATATCATTTCTTATTCCCTTACCATTGCTAATCTATCCTAATTATATTTTCCTGCTCTGTACTGTTTTAGTGGCTTTGAAGGACACTGATCATTTTTATTTCTCTAAAGCATATTCTAAAGTGCTTCTCCTTTGAAGAGAACAGGGAACCCACTTAAAATTTCACTCACGTATCAAATGTGTAGTTAGGAATGTGTCTCAAACTTCTTTAAAAAGTCACCATAGCTCCATTGATTCATGAAAATGGCCATGCTATTGAACTTGATTTCAGTTATGGTTCCTATCTGCAGAGGAGGAGATTTGGGACAGAAAGACTAAAAAAAAAATTGAAAAAGGAGTGAATGGAGACTAAGTTGAAATATTTAATAAAGGAATCTGATGTCTGAAATCCATCCTCAGCCACAAAAGCTCCCTGGCTCTTTTGGATTGCACTTATGTCTGTCCAGCCTATCACACAGTGATAGGTTATTGTGTGGGGGGGAATTAGACACAATAAATAATATTAATAGTTAATTGATTGTTTTATTTGGAATAAATTAAGACAGTTCATGGCATTTTTCAAAAATGGAAGAAGGGTATATTTCTCTTCTTCCTTTTTTCTTTTAGTAAACAATTCCAGTTAACAGAGCAAACTACATACAGGGTAAGACTTAATCTGATGATTTTATACAATTAAAGGATTTTCTCTCCTTCCCTCAGCTGTAACCTTAGCACTACTGAATTATCTACTGACACTGCAGGAAACAGCCCAGTCTAAGAGACACAACTACAAAGGTTTTCCATCTGTAGTCTCCACATGGACCATTAGACTTAACAACATATTAGAAAGATACAACAGGATGAACTGGAAGTTTAGAATCTTCCTTTTTAAAAAAAACCCTGCCCTTTGGTCTACAAAATAAGTGAATGCATATGGCTATCGCAGAAAAATGCTTTAAAATTGGGCAAGTCAGAGTTATATCTCTACATTTTCTTGCTCAAGTGACTTTGGAATAAGAATTCAGAAGACTATTCCCTCAAGCTAAAATATCAGACAAGCATTTTGATGCTGATGTCCCTTCTCGCACTAGAGATGGATTGCCATCCAGTTCTTAGCACGACAGGAACCATTGACATGGCTGCTCAGTGATTTATATAAAGTGATGCATCAATGATATGCAGATGTAATTACTTGGAACAAAAAATGGCATTTCATTTTCCCATGGGATGGAAAAAATGAGTCTTTTATTTGTGGCTGTCTAGTCATTACTTGAATAACCCAGAATGTACTGTCATGGTAGTAATATGATTTGGATTTGAGGTATTGGCGATGACTGAAACGAGATTTCATTCCAGTGTTATCTTCATGAGGGAACCTGTGTACCCTAGTACCTTATATCCTGCTGGAATCTAGAAATCCCTGTTTTGATACTCCCAGAGTCAAGACAAAAGCAGGGAAGCCCCAAATTCTACTATTGCCAAAAAGGAGTATAGTACTTAGTTAACTGTTAAAGAGGTAAAATTAAAGGCAGCAGGCTTTTAGTGATCACAAGAATGAATACATGGTAGGTAGAGCTGCTTGTCTGATCATTCATAGCAATAGAGGGAAGCAGATTGAAAGAGAATTCGTTGTTTCCCTTCCCCTTGGTTTTTCAATAAAGATAGCTTATAAGAAGTAGCTTTTTTAACATAAAAACAATCATTTAATTTGGACCAAGAGTTAATCTGGTACGGCACAGTGCAGTTTTAACACCACTGAGACTATTATGGAAAGAATTAAGAACCGACTGAAACTCGCCCTGATCCAGTCTTGTTCAAATCCTATTCATTGTAACAAGGCTTCATAGGGTAGTTATGCTTTGTTGCTCTGTTACAGAATTTGGAAATCTGTTTTGCACAACAATAACTGTGCCAAATCTCAGTTCAGTATACAGTATAATAAATCAGCAGTGAAGTCCTTGGACAGATTTTATGATTTTTAACAATATTATTACCTCAATAAATAACAGCAGTTGTGTAAAATATAAGTATTTGTGAGGAAGAAGGAGACACTCTAAGTGGCAATTTCTGATTTTGTGCTGGAACAAACAACTTATTAATCACTGGAGTTTGCCATTAAACTGTGTTCTATTGACAGACTTTCATCTCCCGTTTTCCTGTCCTTGAAGGTGATAAATATGATTGCTCCGTTATCCATTTTTATTTTGAATGACAGAGGCTTCACAGACTTTGGCTGTGTGTCAGCTGTTGGATGACTGCCATCCACTAATGCAGGCCTCCCATGGAGAGCCCAGTAAAGAATTAGACTCTGATTCACTCGATTGTGTTAAATAGTCCAGCTGTTGAGATTTGAAAGATAGTTACCTCCAAAGTGAAATAAAAAGGACCTTGGCATTTATGGCTTTGTCCATTTTGATAGTGTTGTGGCAATCAGCATTTTGGAGGTAGCATTTTCTAAAATAACTGCCTTGTCATCATGTCATTTCCAAACTTTCATTCAGTATAACGTTAAACATATTTCTCTTTCCATTTTCAGGAGAAACAAAAAACAAGGCTATAAATGCTCTGCACAATTTGGGTCTGAACAATTGCAGATTGGAAATGCTAACTGGACCTGTCAGAGGCCAGTTCCTGAACTAATTAGTCTCACACTCTAGTGTTAGATGGCAGGGTCTATAGTAGGAATCACGAATATTAACTGAAGAGAAATAACATTTTTGCTGTTCATGAAATTCTCATTTTTATTGAAGAAACTTGTCCCTGTAATACAGAATTCATCATGGAAATCAGCAGGACTTCATTTAGCATGACACACTGCAAGATTTTATTGTTCTAAGTGAATAAAAACATATCACTTTTTTCTACCTGGCTTGTAGAACCAATGTCAAAAATCCTTGCACTTCATTGTCTGATTTACTACTGCATTATGCCATGTAATAATCTCTGTCTAGATCTTCAAAATAAAATTGCAAATTAGTTGGTTTTTAAATGATTCTTAAAATATTTAGAATTTTGCCAAATAATTCATAGATATCTAATCCAGAACATACTTGGCTTTTCAGTATTCTGTTTAAGAAAGAATTCTTAGATCACCTTCCAAAGCATTATAGACAATAAATACATTGCCATGAGAGGTGAAATCTGCCTCCATCCTTCTTCTTTCTGGTAGGGTCTTAAAACCTGTCTTGGGTCCCGATGGGAGTGTGCTATGCTGGAGATAGCTAGTAGAGAGACAAAAGCCCACTTGTAAACTCGGTTTTCACCCTTTCTTAAATTGTTGTTAGTTTTGATTCTTTTATTTTATGCTTTTATACCACTGTAAGCCATCCCGAGTCACTTTGGATACCAAAGCGAGTGGCATATAAATATAATAAATAATTAAAATAAATCCATTTAAAGCTCACAACAGTAAAACAGTCATCAAAGCAGATACGTAATATTCAAACTATAGAAAGAAAGCTAATAAACTTAGTAAAATCACATTTGCACCTGGTGCATTGATTGATTTATTAAATGTATATGCCACAATCTCCCCCATGTGGTGACTACTTAATTCTGTCAATAGAAGAATGTCAATTATAGAAATGCATGTCAATGATATAAGTGTTTAATATGCTAAGGTATTCAACTGTTATTAAAGCATCTTTTTATTTAAGCTGATACAGAAAGTAAAATGTTTTGTCTGGAAAAAAAAGACTAACCGAATACTTCCAATTTTAGTCCAGCTATTACTGGACTAAAAGTTAACATTATAACCAGTACTGCTGCCAACTCATGGATGATTTACTATATTTGCATTTTAACCAATTTACCTTTTACTAAGAGGAAATTCATAGGCAGACTTGTACTATCTTTGTTAAGTGCTAAGGAAAAAAATGATTTTAGAAGCATTCACTCATTTCATTTACAGGAAGTAGTGATAGCTATCCAATGGTTGAACTTTGCTGTAATTTTGAATCTTCACAGTAAACTATCATTTCTTATACTGTGTTAATAAATGTTTGAGATGGTGTCAACATTATGTTCAGTTTTTCAACTTAGATGGAACTTGTGTGAGAAGGCAATTATTATGTGTTTATGATATGAACAACAGATTCATAAACTGTGGTAGTATATCAAGCACGTGCTAAGACTGTAACTAACTGGTTGATTGTTGTTTATATTTTAAAAATCTCTTTGTTTTTTTAATTTGCTTTTTAGGTCATCCAGCAATGCAGGACTTAAAAACAAGGTTGTTGATGCAGACAAGCAAGCTGAAATCATGGTACTATTCAATCCAGAGAAAATCAAAGAACAAATGCCTAAAGTTATGGATCAAGGCAAGATAACTGAAAACAAGGGTCAACAGCTTCATAAAGACACAAGTACTGAGAAAACAAAAGAGACCGACAGCTCTCTCTGTTAATTGATATGCTGAAAGGCATTGACTATTTCTGGAACTCTGTTTTCAATGATTGTCAGTTGTTTTGTTTATGAATATGGGAAAGGGCTATATTTTTTACTCATAATGTGTTTATATTGAATCCAAAGTCTTTACACCTCTTTCCTCTGTTTTTTCTTCTAAATTAATATATGGTGTTCACTTACTAGATTATGCAAAATGTTAAGATTTATTTGAATAATTTATATAAGTACTTTGTTTATAGTTTGACCAAAAAGCCTGCTAAGTCTAATTTAAATAAGTAAAACAAGCCTTAATTAAGAAATACATGACATGCTCTTATATGACTGACACCTAGAACTCAATTTTTGGTTAATAGAAGATACAATTTTTCAGCCATTCTTTAAAATTTTATTAAAACTTGTGGCTTGCCACTACAAAGTAAAATAATAATAATTGTATGATCTGGAATAGTATTTATAATAGATTATACTGAAGTTGAAGGAAATTTTGTATAAGCAATATTTTAACTGCATAAAAGTTATAATAAATACCTGTGATTGGCTAATTGTACCCTCTGCCTGGCACAGTTTGCCAGGAAAATAATATCCATTGCAATCTCTATCATATTATTATGGTTGGTCACACAGTCATTCAGATGTTTAGAGTGGATTTGGCATTTTTGTTCACCTATTGAATTCTTTCCAAGGCCCTGGGATAGGAGATGTTGTTTAAAGGTATATTGTTACAACAATGTGGAATCAGTATCAGGTCTTTATTATTATAAATATAGTAACATATTATATTATTATTGTTTGTTGTGCAGCCCACCAGATGTTTAGATTGGATTTGACATTTTTTATCTACGTATCGAGTCCTTCTTAAGGACCTGGGATAGGGAGATGTTGTTTGATGGTGTTAAAGATATTATTGTAGGATGTAAGCTGTTCTGAATGAAGCTTCCTTTTAACTGATGGTGATTTTGTCAATGCCAGTGGTGTTCAAATGAAGTTCCAGTTGTTTTGAGATTGCACCTAAAAAGTAATAACTTTTGGTCCTACCGTTGCTTTCTTTGGCTGCAGATGTTCTATTTTCGCGTATTTCTGTTTTATTATCTTCTCCCATTTCTTTCTCTTCTATTCTACCCATCTCCAAATACTGCCACAATCACTATCTAGACTATGTTGTTTTTATTACCAAAGTTTTTAAATCTGGAGTGTGATTACTATTAACTTTTCTCTCTGCAAGCAATAGTAGGATGTGAATAGTCAGTTCGAAAACAATCCTCTTTTTTTGGCCAGTTTGGGGTAGTGGGCTTATATTAGATTTTTTAAAATTAGATCTTATGATTCCACCTTTATTACTTTGTAAATAACTTAAAGCACTGAACATGCATAACACTCCTTCTTCCTCGAATTGTCCCCACAACAAAAACCTCATTAGGAGTGTTGGGCTGAGAGAAAATGATTGACCCAAGGTGACCCAGCCAGTTTTTCATGCTTAAGCAGAGACTAGAACTCGAAGTTTTCTGATTTCTAGCCTGGTGCCTTAAGCACTAGTTGAAACTGGCCCTTATAGTCTTTGTATCTAAAGCTCTTCCTACATATCCCGTACTTAACCACATGAAGTCTCTTCTGGGAAGGCATGCCAATTGTTGGATTTCCAAGCCATGCAAGAAATAAGAAGGAAGAGGCCACAGAATTATTGCAAGCATTTTAATAAATGCATTTTGGCAGAGATCCCAATAAAGGAGACATTATTTTGTATGAAAGACAGAAAATGCCATGTCTGAGAAGTATCTACTTTTTACCTGAATACATTGTAAATTCTTACATTATGGTACCTTTTGAATAATAATTAATATGTCCAGTTAATTGGCTTACAGAAATAGGTATGGACTTCAGTGAATCCTCCTTCTAAGACTGGTGTAGAATTTCAGGCTATAAATTATTAAAGATTTCAGATCTAAATACTATATATCTCTAAAATACATTAATATGTGAGCACAAAACAAATTGCAACAGAGGGACAGCAACTGAATGAGGGGGTTGAAGGACAGCATGAGATCCTGAATCATAGTTTTATAACTATGAACTTTATATTAGCCCATTGGGAAAGAAAAAATGAAATGAGGTGAGGCACTTAATCAAACTGGGAGACCTTTAGAGCTTTTTATATGCAAGGTAGTCATCTTCTATAAAAGACTTCCGTTAAAAATTTAGCCTTAGTTTTTGAGTTACACAGTCCTTAACTTTCACCGGAGAAGGCCTCTTCTAAGAAAAACAGCAGGAATCGTAGAACTATGCAATTTATATGGCATTTCAGAGTAGCTGAAATATTTCTCTTATTAGAAAAAGAGTGGCTCTGATTGCTCAACTGGGCATGAGGAATGGAATATATATATATATATATATATAAGTTTCTTGCACTTTTGTTTTCCTGCCTTTTATACAGTCTAGAGCAGGAATGTCCAGCCTTGGCAATTTTAAGACCTGTGGACTTCAACTCTCAGAATTCCCCAGCCAGTCATGCTGGTTGAGGAACTCTGGGATTTAAAGTCCACAAGCTTTAGAGCTGCTAGGATTGGGTACCCTTGTTTTAAAGCTTATATCTAGTTCAGTGTTTCTCAACCTTGGCAACTTGAAGATGTCCGGACTTCAACTCCCAGAATTCCCCAGCCAGCATTCGCTGGCTGGGGAATTCTGGGAGTTGAAGTCCGGACATCTTCAAGTTGCCAAGGTTGAGAAACACTCATCTAGTTGCTATAAATGCATACTTAATATCGGACTCTATTCATTCGTACTTTTTGGTTGGTATTGAATTGAGGCTAAAATCTAGGGAGGGAGGGGTTATACGAATGCCATGCTCAGCTTTTGTGGTCTTCAGCAATTTTTTACAATCAGAAAATAAACTTGTTTTACAATTTTGCGCTACCTTGAGAAGATTACATGGCATTTATTCGTTACGTGTTTGTGGTTACTGTTTTTGACTAAACAAACTGCCGGTTATGTCTTGTTGATTTTTGTCAAGTGCTTCCCAGCAATATAAGACATGCTATTTGAAATGGCTTGCTTAGACAGTGATGTTTGATTTCAATCCTTGTACGTGGCCAAATACTCTTGCCTGGGATTGAATTTATAGTTAGATAACACCATCCTGGGTAGCTATGTATATGTGTTTTATGTATGTATATGTGTGTATGTATGTGTGCCTTGCTCTGTTTCTACAATATAATATTAAAATATATCAGTAATCGTGACCTGTCAAAACCGCAGTCCACAAAAGCGCGATCGACGAAAGCGCGCATTTGACGTCATCACAGTGCGACGAAAAAAATTAAAAATTGAAATAAAAATAAAATTAAAGCAAGCCGATTCACATAAAGGTAAGGGTTAGGGTTAGGGTTAGGTTAAGGATTAGGGTTAGGTTTAGAGCGTTAGGGTTACGTTTAGCGTTAGGTTAAGGGTTAGCGTTAGGTTTAGCGTTAGGTTAACGGTTAGGTTTAGGGTTAGATTTAGGGTTAGGTTAAGGGTTAGGGTTAGGGTTAGGTTTAGGGTTAGGTTTGGGGGGGTTAGGGTAAGATTTTCGCTTTATTTTTACATTTTTCGATCACAGCGCGATGTTTTCGTCGCGCTGTGATGACGTCAAATGCGCGCTTTCGTCGACCGCGATTTTGTCCTCCGCGGTTTTGTGGTGGAACCAGCCAAATGATGTTTACTTCATCATCAGCAAGCTCCCTGAGAACAGTCAGTCTTCTAACTCAGGAGAGGCATTAAATATGGCACCATATAGAATACAATGAATTCAGTAAAAAAGACAAAATAGCTAATTTACTACATTTGGTCATCATTTTTTTAACAGAAACATCAATAAATATGCAATAGGCTACCTTGAGCACAGTTTACTCATGTTTCTAAAACTATACATTTCCAATATAGTGGGCAATTGTGATGAAACCTTAGCAGTTTGCAGTTAAATATTGGTTTGAGTGCACTGCTAACAACTTTCTGATAGGAAATCATGATTAGTAGTGAGGACTAAGGTTGAATCTAATTTATTAGTTTGACTTGATCAGTACGTGTTTAATGCTTGTCATTAAATGTAAAGTAAATAATAAAGTTTATGTATTTGGAATTAAATTCCGTGAAAAATCAGATGGCATTTTCCTCAATGCATTCTTCAGGAAAAATACATAATCCATTGGATGGCATTATTAATGGGGTAGCTTTAAGTTTCCTTCCTTTTCCTTTTTTTTTTGTTGCATCATGATTAATGATTACAGCTATGGTTAATGACATGTCACTTTATTGTTGTTTTTTGTACACTGAGAGCTTATGCACCGGAGACAAATTCCTTGTGTGTCCAATCATGCTTGACCAATAAAGAATTCTACGATTTGAATGGTGAATTAATAATTTGTAAAAGTGGAAAAATGTTTATTCCTAATTATGCATTATATTAGTTGAATTTAATATAATTTCTATATTTTTGGAATTATTTGAAAATATAAACATTTTTAAAAGACACTTTTCTTCTAAACTCTCATAGTATGAAATTAATTATTGTTTTGATGTTGCTTATTAAAAATGCCATTATTTCCCAAAAAAATTATTGTGATTTGTTGTTTCTGGAGTATTGTGTTGCAGTTGTTTTCATTCTTCACATATAAATTTACAGACATGGAGAAAAACTGATGGGTCACTATAAATTGCATTATATTGCACTAGGTATCTACACTAATTCTGAAAACCTCTAGGTGGTAATCATAGTACTGGCCCATAAACATTATTCCTGATCCGAATTGTTCATATAACTTTAATATTCTAATATTCTAATAAAAATACTTTCCATTTATAGAGGGCTACTTATTAATTGAAATAATAACAAACCAAAGATGTTTTGGTTTTTTTCTTTTTAAATTGTCAATTATTAGGCTGATGCATATTTGGAATAAAGAATTTTATGATAAACCCCACATCAACACTGGTTACTGTTCAAACAAATATTTGCATTAGTGGAATTTAATGAATCATTGATTTTATAATCCTCTATAATACATATTGTTAGTTTCTCCCACTGAAAGAAATCTTACCAGAAGACAGCCTTATTTGTGTAGAACTAAACATAGGAATAAGTAGAATTGAAAGGAAGAAATACTCAGTCATTGTGTTGAATGCTGTGTACACTGCAACAGGAAGACAAAATAAAACCCAAAATAAAACTTTTTTTTAATAATAATAAGAAATAAATTTACATTTTTATCACAGTTGGTGTCTTGGGAAAGACATCATGCATTCCCAAAAGAATTCCAGGGTCAGCTTGAATCCACCAATGCCAAATCTGAAACATTAATTTCTAGACTACAGCTTGTCTGCTCCCGAAAGGAGAATCAGTATGATCAGATTCTTCTTCCTCCTCTTCTTCTTCCTCTTCTCCTTCTTCCTCCTCCTCCTCAGTAAAGTCAATAAATTCGTACTCCTCTCTTTCACCTAGAAAGGAATACATAGCCAAATAACAAATATAGTAAAGAAAAATGCATGGAGTGTTTTAAATTCATGTTCATATTTGAAGGGAGAAAGTGTTTTTGCATAACTTTAAATATCAATGATTTTTCCTTTACTTCTCATCAGGTATATGCCACATCACACAAGTTTTTGTTTTTATTCCTGCCTATCCTGCAATCTATGCTAGATTGCAATAGTAAATGGACACTTATATCTGCTACCATTCCTGCTCCATTCATCAAGGAATGTAAATTTCAGCTCATGAATATAGAATACAGTACAAACGTGCACAGGTCTCCAATATTAACACACGGGAAACACAAACGTGTTCTAATTTTGGAAACAATTTAATGAGATGTCTGCTTTTTTACTCGTATTTGCAAGTTAAAAGAGTTCTGTACTATCCTTTGTGGATCCTGCCATGTATAAAAAGTAAGCAAAGGGAAGAATTATATCCAGAGGTTTGAACAATGCAAACAAGCACTGGTCATTCCAATGACCTTTTATGGAAAAGTTGCCAAACCATTTGAAGACCCCCCCCCCAATATTTTAAATAAAATCTAAAAAAATACACACTGTTTCTTTAAATCCTGTTTTAATTGATCCAAAACAATGGATTAATGACAAAAAATAAAGCCAGAACAGAGAAAATTGGCACAAGCTAGACCTGGCAATTTATCTTGTAAAGAACAAGTTGCTAATTGGTTGTGGTTTGTAGGGCAGCATCCTCAAATCTGGTGTTGTCTAGATCAGCGCCCAACCGTTTGGGCATCAGGGACCAGTTCCGTGGAGAGAGAATTTTCCACGGACTGAAGAGAGCGTGGCTTCACTTACTGCCTGCATTCCATAGATGGGACTTTGCTTATTTGTGTCTAGCATGCTGGGACCCAGTGCTGGTCCATGGACCGGGCTGGAAACCTCTGATCTAGATGCATTTGGGGACTACATATTTCCATATGACCAATAACAGGCTAAGTGAGGGTTCTGGAGAACCCTCATTTAGCCTGTTATTGTCATACTGAAATGTGTCTTCCAAATGCATTTAAACAACACTAGATTGGTGAATGTTGCCCTGCAAACCACAGCCAGTTAGCAGTTTGATTTTTTATGGACAAATTGCCATGTCTGGCTTGAGGCAGTTTTCTCTGTTCTGGCTTTATTTTTATCATTAACCCATTGTTGTGGATCAATTAAAAACTTTCAAAAAAGCAGCATGTGTTCAAACTATTAGTTTGAATTGAATTTTGCAGAAGTTGAATCGCTTGTATGCAATTTGTGTCACATCCCCATTTTTAGTATCTCTCCATGTACCGCTCCTAGTACATGCAATTTATATATAATAATGTCTTTGATTCTATTCGGAAAACGATGAATCGCATTTTAAAGTTTCCTCCACAACATGTGAATATTCATCAATGTAAGAATTTTCAGAAATGCTCTCCCTTGGTGATGATTTCAACCAATTAAATGCATTGAACTGTTGTGGCCTACTCCCTCCAAGAAATTTTACTTTAACATTCAGATAAATAGATAACTCAACATCAGGACAATATAACTCATGGCAAATGTCATCCAGTTTTCTGCAACTGCTTATTTACAGTCTTTTGATTCTCTTCCCCTCCTACAGAGTGATTTCAGTCACTTTCTCCAATCTCTGGGTTCTTATTCATTAAGCACTGAAAACAAAGTAAGAAAGAGGTTCTTACAAAGCCTCCCTTTCTTTTTCAGTTCTTCCTCTATTGCAAGAAGTCGATTGTACTTGACTATCCTCTCTCCACGGGAAAGACCTCCCAGTTTGATGAATTTGGTTCCCAGTCCAACAGCCTAGGACAAATAAATTCTTTTTTTTAAAAACTCATAGCTGAAAACTTTGGTGGTTTATTCTGACTAACCTAATTGGGCGATTAAATAGAGGCTTTAATTACAGTCCTATATACAATATTTCAACCCTATATGAACGCTCATAATTAAAAAGCTGAATTGGTAACTGCCAGTACCAATATTCTGTATGATCAATGTTTTGTTTAAAAATATGTATTTCATATATTTTTATCTATTGCTTTCTTTTTCTCTCTCTACTGCATGTATGTGTGTGTTTTGTTCTTGTGTTTTTCCCGTCACAGTTTAAGTATTAAAAAAAGATTTGCATATTTGTTTCTTAAAGCAGCAAAAATCTCAGTTGAATTGTGAGCTGCAGTTTAAACCTTAAAATCATATAACTCTTAAATTGCAACATTAGAGTGAATTTGATAAGTATAATGAACTAAAATCTGGCTTCTAGTAGATAATTTACCTGTTTTTATTTATAAGGAGAAGATATCAACTAAGTATTGGGAGGACACAGAACAAGGGTGGGGGAACAGTGTTGCAACTTAATAGTCTGAATATTACTAGGCCCAGGATGGCGAACCAATGGCATGACACATTAAGTAAGTCATCATTTCAAGTGACACCCTCTATATAATTATACTTTAATTTAAAAAAAATCAACTGGAGTACATTAAGACAAGGAAATACTATTACTGCCCTATGTTTGAATAATTTACGCAACTTTTCCTTAAAAATGTCAGCAAGAGACAGTACATATTTGCTGTTTGCTTCTCTTGCCTACTCTGCTGTTTTTCCCTTGAATGTTCAAATATTACCTCACTTTAAAAGGCAACTTTCTTCAAAAAGTCAATTTCCTCAAAGGTTATATGTCTCTTTACTAGCTAAACATTTCTCCTAGGAAGCAGCTCAAGATAAAAAGCTTTGTCAATTGTGGAATTTTCTATACATACCAGGTCTGCAAGGCTATCATCACAAGATTCTCCATCTGGACTTCCTAAGATGGAAAGGTGCTTCCAACCTGTATTGAATGCAAGGGCTTTTAATTTCATAAAACTTCTATAGTTTGCAAATCATTGTCTTAAATGTAAAATTACGAAAAAGTAATTTACTATAAATTTAAATTTTGTGCACCAATAAAATAAACCCTAGTCCAGAAAAGTTTCAGTTTCATTAAACAGATAATTCCTTAAATACACTAAATTTATATTAGTTTTGCTGTAGCAGACTAATATAGCTGTCTTTCTGGAAATACACAATTATTTTATTATTGCAATCTAGTTTGGTTTTATTATGACTTATTTATAGTGTACAAAATCATCTGCCCACAGCCAAGTAGTGTTGAATGTTTATATCTATTTAAACGTATTTATTCTGCATTGGATTGTGTACAGACTCTAGAAAAGCTAAAGTATATTGTATTTCTAAAGTATTACTTGCTTTTAACAGTCCCCACAACTGTTACAGTAGAGATAATCAGATTAAAAGTATATTTAAAATAAACATAATCTTTTTCTGTTGAGTACAGATTTTTTGTTTTCTTTAAATGAACAATCTAGCTGATACAAATAAAAATCTGAATATTAACATTTTAAATCTGTTACATTTTGAGGTCCATAAAGAATGATGGGAAATATGTGACACAAACCAATACTATAAGAAATACATGAAGGTTTCTATACCACGTAAAGCTGAATTATATGTAAATATTCAACTAATGTATTTTAAAATGAGTCCCAAATTATATTGTCAAACCATCATGAAAACAAATTTTGATGAATAAGAATGTTTAATTATTAAATAGTTTACTACATATAAAAAGCTCTATATTTTTAGAGCTACTATTGAATTTTGATATACAATTCTTTCCTCACCATCTAATCGCTGGGTCATTTGTATAAGGTCCAAAATTTTAGCTTCATTGATATGTTTTATGACAAGGCCGCTGCATTTTGGCATATCGCTTTTTTTAGAACCCAGAAGTTTTGTCAAACTCCTGCATGAGTCTTCTGCAATTAAATAACATTTAGAACACAAGACATTGCACAGGTGGGTCCACTGTTGGCTGTCCTGTAAAGATAGCAAAAAGAATACAATAGAACAGAATGGAACAGAATATTCTTTATTGGACAAGTGTGATTGCACATGAAATTTATTTCAGGACAAGAAGGCAAAATATTACCGTAATTCTTTTTTAAATGAGGCTCTTTTAGCATTAACATCAGTAAATTCAGTACTAGGGTGAATGAAGGTACACAATAAAATCATTTTTCAATTTATCTAGAATGCCTAACAGAAGAACTGAAATCCAGAGCAGCAAGTCAGCAAGAACAAAAGTGCTTCAATTTTATCAAAGCTTTGTTAAAAGCCTCCCCTCACATACATACTTTCCTGTTATACACAGGAAAAGTATCTTACTCTCACACGCAACACAAAGATGCACACACAAACACACATGAAAGAAGAAAAAGTATGCATGAATGTAAGGCAAGGAGAATAGCTAGGATATATGTAGAGTGTGGAGGTATATGTATATTTTCAGTACATGTGTTTCTGTATACTGCTAAATAACTTCATAGTAGAATTGATAGAAGCTTTGATCCTAAATGCTTTACTGCTATGGAACATGAAGCTATGGCAAGCTACTAACACTAGCACAATGTAAGATTTTAGGAGTGCAGCACATCACTTCCTCACTGTCCTTTGTAGTTCTTTTTAAAACTAATAGAAGAGTAGAAGAGCGGTGGCGAACCTTTTTCGCCTCGGGTGCCAAAAGCACGAGCATGCATGCTATCGCATGCGCTCGCATGTCCACCCCATGACTTAATCCCTCCCACGCCGTGCCCCCTGCACATGCACATGTGACCTTGGGAGGGCTGAAGCCAGGACAGGCCTTTCAAGGTAAGCCAGATATCTCTTAGTTTGTTTTAAGACCGAGGTTCCAGAAGGAGAGCTAGGTGTTTTTTTGGGAGGGGGGTCCACTACCTCGGAAGGTTTGAGCCCCTCTCCTTTAAGATGTCTTGGAGATGGCCCCAATTAGGCCTATCAGCCTGGAAATGCCCTGAAAGAGGCCAGTTGAATAATATGGCTATTTCTATCCGAAACTCACAAGTTTCCAATGCTGAGGAGGGAGAAGCTGTAGTTCTAAGGGGCCTGCATGCAGCCCCCAGCAAAAAGAAAAAGGAAACAAAAACCCAGGACAAAATCTCTTGTAAAGAGCAGGACCCCAGCTTTCCAATGAAGCTTCCCAAGAGTTCTAAAGTGAAACCTGCAAAATTGATTCCAGATCAAAATGAATGGAAACACACATACACACCCTTGTGTTTATCTTTCAGTTTTAGCCATCCCCCAGCAAAAAAAAGAAAAAAAAACCCAGGGCAAGATCACTATAAAAAGCCTGGCTCCATTCTCCAAAAATCCACCCCAAGTTTGGCTCTTTCCAAGGAAGCTTCCCAAGAATTCTAAAGTGAAACCTGGGGAATTGATTCCAGGTCAAAACATATAGAAACAATGCCCGCCCCTCCCCGGACTCTGCCAAACTTGCAAGCAGAAGAGTTGCAAGCAGGAGATAAAGGGGGGGGGAGGGGGGAGGGAGGGAGAGAACGATCTCAAGAGTTAGCAAATGGCAAAATCCCACCTACCTGTAACAATACCCAGAATGTTTGGAGAGAACATTGCAGCCACCAATCAGACACACACACACACTTGCATTTAACTTTCAGTTTTAGCCAGCCTAGCTAATCTTTATTTTCTCACGCTTTTTAATTTTTAAAGTTTTTTTTAACTGACAACAACTGGATCACCAGCCACCTTAGCCAGGCTTGTTTTTAACCGGATCAACCATTTGCGCAAGTGTCTGGATCCAAGGGACTCCAAAAGGCAGCTACCTTAAGATTTGCTGATTGATCCAAAGAAGGAAGGGCGGCAGGGGGGGGGGGGGAAACAAACCAAAAGGAATAGGGAAGATCAGAAATAGAAGAGATCAGCTGAAGAACAAAAGTGTCTCAGAAGAGGAAAGGCTTCTCAGAAAGCCCCAAGCACAGCTTTGTATACTGAGCTTGTCTATTTCAAAGAGGTGGGAAGAAGGGTGTTTTCTTGTTTGCTATTCTGGCAAACATAAGACAAGAGGCGCTTCCCCCCCCCCCCCCAAGCCTCCCTCACCAACTACTCGGCCAATTACTCAGGCTGAAGGTGCAGAGCCTGCAGTGTTAGGCTTCTGGAGGGAATGGCTGGCTGGCTCTTCTGGGTGGTGGCTTATCTTTTGAAATGGGAACGTTTGGAGTCTGGGAAAGCAGAAAGGCTAAAGGGAACCAAAGGATGGCGGCTCCTCCAGCGCAGCTGGTGCCAAGCTGGAGCTCTCCGCAGCGACTTACTTCTCCAAGAAGGCCATAGCTGTGCTGGGGTGAGGCATAACTTCCATTTTGTGCATTGGGCCATTTTGTCATCCTCCGGAGGCTTCAGGAGGCTTTCTTGAAGCCCCTGAAGGCTGAAAAACTGGCTAAAATGAAGGCCAAAATCAGCCCCAAGAAATGGCTCTGAATACCACCTGTTGCACGCGTGCCATAGGTTTGCCATCACGGCAGTAGAACCTTTGATCACATACACTTCTGACCACGACAAATTGGGCTCTAACCCAAAAATTCACACTTTTTTTGTGGCCAATTTCCCCTCGTGAACCATTTTTTTGGGTAAGCGCCAAATTTCCAAAATTAGATTCGGGTCACAACCAAATCGGGTTGCGACCAAAGTTATGGAACGAATTATGGTTGTTACCAGAGGTTCTACTGTATTTGTAACTTACATGGTTCAGTTGCCACTGACTATGGAATTAATTGCTACACACAGAGTGACAATGGTCTTTAGACACTTTTTTTTCTCTAAGTGGAAGAGCTTCAGCAGCAATGGAAAAGCCTTTTCGCTTTTACGTTTACAAGAAACTGATAATTGTGTGGATGGAAGGAGGAGTCAGCAGTATCCTGTTATTAATCAAATTGATAAATATTTCACATTATGAAATAAGGAGATGTAAAAAATCCTAGAGTTCTGAGTAAATTATTATTAGGTCTTACAATATTGACCAGAGTCAGATATGAGCAGAGCAATACGTAGATATCTTATGGCTTCTTATGCCTTCTAAAATACCAGCTAACCAAGCTTCAAAAAGCTCCTTTTAACAACTTTAATTGTATGGATAAATGATTAGAAAATGATGCTTAAATCCAGTTTCAGAGAAGCATGCATGTATGTATGTATGTATGTATGTATGTATGTATTGTATATATACATACACACACAGTATATACATACATACATACACATAGACAGACAGACAGACACAAACACAGACACATACACATGTCATTTAAATTCTTTTTAAATCAATGGAAATTAATCACAACCCCCTTGAGATCATTTGAAGTGGATTTAAACAAGACCAGTCCAGTGTTATTGAACCACAATAATCTGTTGGAGAGAGAACCTCAGTATAATTTCCTTCATCTATGTTTCATTCTTTTCTTTAAAATGCGTGATTGTTAAAACATCACCATCTACACATTTCTTTCATTTTTAGATGCTGCTTTTAAAAAGTAATGCAAATTTAAATATATTTTTGTATAAGTAAAAGGAACTTACCTCTTTTCTCAATGGATCTATTAATGTTAAAATAGAAGGAAATTTCTTAAGCAGGTCTACATACATATCCACCATTTCATCAGCAGATTTAAGTGTTCCAACAATTACTTCATATTTTCCTTTATTCTAGAGTGTAAAATATTGACAAAATCTATTAAATATGAAGCTATCCATTAAAAAAACAAGTTAAGGTCAAGCCTAATTGTGGAATTATATATACTGAGATTTTACAACAGTCTACTATTATAGGTGAACAATTTGTTTTACACATTTGTCTCATTATCATACCAGTACCCCATTATCATAACACATTCCCCCAAAAGAGGAAACCAATGATAAATTATTGAAAATAAAACTTACATAGTCCATTAGTTCATGAGCAGCACAATTTATCCCCAAGTATATATCTGTCCCTAATTCCAAGGAAAGATGTGTGCATGCTGTTTGGATCAAGGTTAGTGGTTCCAGACTGTCGTATCCCATTACCAGACAACCTAAATGGGATATTTTTTTAGAAACAGGAATCTGTGAATAAATAATATATAGAAAACAAATATTAACTTAAAAAAAATAGTTTGCTGATTTCTGAATGCCTGCCCTTCTTGAACCATTCCATCAAAACTATATGGATGATATTGTTCTAAACTCCTTTAGAGGCTCTTTCTCTTTTTGGACATTTCATAGGTCAAACCATAGTAATACTATGATAATATTTCAATTACATATAATTTATCATTACCTACAAGAAACCAACCAGGTAACTTCCTAGTTATTATTTCCAATTTCTATGACCAGATGGACATGAAAACAATTGCAAAGTTTGTTAATATCATTGCAAAGATGCCGTCTTATAGCAAATAAGTTGTATTAGACAATATGTCAGGGATGGCTACAAAGCTTTTTCCCTTATAATTTTAATTTTAATCTTTCATCACGCTTAACCTTAGGACCACTTTATTTTTCTCCTTACCGGCGTCTTTTTCCCTGCATCTCGTTGAGCAGCTTTTTTGCCATCTATTGAAGAAGCAGACTGTTGCAAAGGATTTTTCAAGAACAAAGTGTTTAGGAAAACATAGTATGCAGAAAAATGTAACAAACTGTCAGCCATTATAGCACGCGAGTCATCATGGTAAAATACAGGGAGTCCTCAACTTACGACCACAATTGAGCCCAAATTTTCTGCTGTTAAGTGAGACATTTGTTAAGGAAGATTTGCCGCATTTTACGCCTTTTCTTGGCACAGTTGTTTAAGTGAATCACTGCAATTGTTAAGCTAGTAACACGAGTGTTAAATGAATTTTAACACTCCGTTAGCTTTGCTTGTTCAGAAGGTTGCAAAAGGTGATCACATGACCCTGGGACCCAGCAAAGGTCATAAATATGAACCAGTTGCCAAGCATCTGCATTTTGATCACATGACCATGAGGACATGCAAAAATCGTAACTATGAAAAATGGTCATGTCACAGTTTTCAGTGCCGTTATAACTTTGAACGGTCACTAAATGAACTGTTGTAAGTCAAGGACTATTTGTATGTAGGTAAAATGAATATAAACTGTATGTGATATGACACTAGTCTGAAGTAGAAATGCATTATTAAATTGTATCTTGCCAACAATTATCTGACTCAGCATTATAAATAATGAACACCTATTAGTTAAAAATAGCAACTTGTAATTAAATGAAAAGAAGGTTCTTGTGCAAACAACCACATCTTGTCATTCCATCCCATTTCTCAGGTGAGTTTCCATTTCCCTGTCCAAACAGTAGCTCTTTGTGGATTGTTTTTGCCCCCTCTCTCTGCAATTATTTTTGTTTTACAGACTATGAGGTTTGCCATCTTGCTGATATTTCTTTCCTTTCTATGAGTGTAGGCATGTTAGACCTAAGCCCAAAGATGACACTGTGAAATCCAGTTGAGTCCAATTCTCTATTAGTTTACAACTAGTAGACAGAATCTTGCCAGACTAAAGCTATATCCTTCTAACCTAACAGATAAGCCACGTGATATATATCAACCTGATCCTTTTCATATCTCCCCCATCCAACTCAAGACTGTGCAATCTCTTAATCTGGGATTCTTTTCGGAATGTAATGCCTCCTCCCTGGGAAACCATGAAGCTCCTGTCAGGATCCCCCCCTATCCAACCCCATTCCTTCTCCAAATTCAAATTCCAAATTCCATCATAATGGAATTTGTGTGTGTTTGTGCTATTTATTTATTTATTTATTTATTTATTTATTTATTCATTCATTCATTCATTCATTCATTCATTCATTCAATAGCATTCATTTTTGAATATCCTAAATAAGTGTTATTATTTTTGACTTACTTCTTTATTCATTTTTTCTATCAATTTCAACATCTCTTTCTGAATATCCATACATCTTGTTATGGCCTGTATAATAATAAAACATTATGTCAAGGAGGACTATCTTCCTGTATCAGTTAGTTCATGCTTTAAGATCATCAAAGAAGGCGTTTCTCTCTTTTTTTACAAAAATATTCCCCCCTGGACGGAGCTCTGCTTGTGAAATGCATTTCCCAAAGTGATGTGCCATACAAACACAAATTAAAACTTCATTTGCCATTTATTTTAACTAATTCTTATCCATATTCAGTACAGGAATGTACAGATTTAATTATACTTTAAAGATGATTAATTTATTTTTATGCCTTTCAATATGATTACCTTTCAGTTTTATTAAGGTTTGCTTATTATATAACACTGTGAAATGAACAAAATTAATCAACAATTGTGTCAGCATGTAACTTCTTCTAAGACAATAGAATTAATTCTGTTTACATATACTGAGGTGATAATAGATTGACACATTATGTTAATCAAGTTTTCCTTTAGCAGAAATTATATATTTGGTCTAAAACGAATAACCATATCTAAGTAGTCTCACTTTTTGCATAGCCTACTGTTACATTTCTTTTACTTGTAGTTTCAGCCATAATGGAGGACTGTATTATCATATATCTTGTCGTTAAACTTATTCAAAGGTTTTCTGGGTGATCGAGTTATCTGTCAAAGCTATTTCTCAAATCCATTTTAGAACCATTGTAACTACATTTTTAAATAATTTTTCATTAAACTAATGCTTCCTCTGTACCAGGTTAACACTAATCGTCTTGGAATGTGAAACTTGGTAAAAATAAATCCTCTTTATTTTACAGCAAACTGTGTTAAATCTTTCCAATGTGGTTATTGCTTGCCTTCCTTCATTATAAGAAGCATTGGACATTTCCAAATAAATGCAAGAAAAATGATAGGCTACTGTAACTATCTATACTTATGTCTATAACCATATCTATAACTATAATGTTTCATGGTGGTGAAATGCTACATATTTATTTACTGAATAGATATTTTGTATAGTCTGATTAACATAGCAGTATTTTCAATTCTTTTTCTGAGATGTCTTACACATAACACAGATTTTGAATTTAGCTCAAAGCCAACCGTTTTAATAAATAACAGTGATATAGATAAATAGCATTTCCATCTGAAAGGTGAATACAATGTGAATACAATGAAAATCTTGAGTTATTTTCAACATTTCATTTATCATTCTCAAAATAGAACAACAGCATACAGTACTTGTTTAACTGTTAACCAGACGGGAGGTATCAACATCACTTCTTTCATTAAATTCAGTTTTCCAGGTGATGATTTTCCACAATTCAAAATTGTTATCATTGGTAGTGGCATAACAAGTTCTTTTGGCATCTTCTAAATGGGGAATAATGTAGCATTAATTGATTATACTAAAAATAAAAGCCTGGCTCTCTAAGTCTGCTTAAATCATATATTATGTTTTACTATAAACTATTTTGTACATTATTTGGATCATAAAGGAAAGTTGATTGTATTTGCATATATACATGTCATATTTGCATCTATGATTGACTAGCAAGGCAAAGTTTAATTTCATTAAAGATCATAAATATCCAATTTTAGGCAGGAATGTTCAAATAAGACTAGTTTAGCTACCAGAAAAATAAAATGAATAATCATAAATCAGTATACAAAAATCCCTTATTTTGTTCTGGCATTCTCTGAATGCCAGAGTTAGACAGCACAAATTAGTATAGCAATAAGTAAATTTAGGATTAGGATTAGCCTCAATTCAATGTCATTCAGATGTAGGAATATTCCTATATATTGACAGCAGAGTTGGGAAACAAGAGTAAACAGACATTAGAATATGATTCCTGTTCATCTCACTGACATTTAGAACTGAGATGGACAATGAACTAAGTGAAAATATGGGTAGGCCAAATATGGTGTTCAAATCTAGACTTAAATTGTGGTTAAATAAGAACTTGTTAATTATAGTTTATAGCTTAGGTTTTGTGATGGGTTTATTCATACTTGAATCAAACTAAAAGCAATGGTTTAATTCAGTGGTTCCCAAACTTGGCAACTTTAAGACTTGTGGACTTCAACTCCCAGAATTCTCCAGCCAGCTCTGCTCTGCTGACTGGAGAATTCTGGGAGTTGAAGTCCACAAGTCTTAAAGTTGCCAAATTTGGGAACCACTGGTTTAATTGATTAGTACACTCTTCTGGCTCCGAAGAGATGGAAGACAAGAATGGCTACCTGATATATATTACTCTTATCTCTTCTATCATATTCACACACATCAGTCATGAAAAGACTTAAATACCATAAGAACACAATGTAAGAAAATTCTGTTCGATTACTCCAGTGGCCCATCTGGCTCAGTATTCTGTTTCACATGGAAAGCAACCAAATGTTTTCAAGAAACTCACAAACAGGTATCATGGTTGCTGTTTTATATTTTTGCTTCATAACAGACATCAAAATTAAGGAAACAGCAAGTGATGTACATCTCCCTTTATTGAACGCAACTCTTGGTAAACACAGGAATAACCATGTAGTTGTCTCGGCAACAATACAGATAGGTTTGGCAGGTTGCAATCTGAGTCAGTCACTGGGACCAAAGATTTATTGTACAGGCTCGTTCTGGGAGCTTGAAAGCTAGGAAGAGTTTATTTTCATTCACATCACCTGTTTTTACCAAGGCCATCTTCCCAGATTGCTTTTTGACTTGCCAACAATTTTGGCACTCCCCCTATAATAACCATGTCTAGCTATTTAATTTTTGAACCTCAAATAAGATCAACTGCTATCAATGCCTGTAAGTAACAACCAGCATCCAGAATGAATTTGCTCTGTTTCTGTATTAATCATCTAAACTGGTGGCATCATCATATCTGATGACAGTAGATCCCATTTAATTATTATTATTATATGAGGTAATTATATGAGATGATATTTATTTAATTATTATAGGAGGTAATAATAATTATGAGGTAATAATTACCTCAATTATTATTACCTCATATAAAAGAAGTCATTACAGGGACAGGGAAGTATTCCCTACAATACATTGTTTATTGTGATCGTCTTCTTGATCAGGCCACCATGTTTTACTTTTATAGTGAAACACGGTAGCCTGAAAATTCTGCTTCATCACTTACTTTTTGAAAAGCAGGGTTTCAACTGACTATAAATGCAGATGCAGCAGTCATCAAACTGAAAAAAATTAGCAAACTGGAGCCGATCACATCTGCCATATTGTCTAGGGTGCTACAATTGATTAAGTACTTTCACTATACATAGAATGAGACTTGGCTTTGTGTACATGGCTGCCATCTCTCTTGTTCCCATTTCAACTGAGCATTCTGAATCCGTACCTGATCATGTTTCAGCAAAGCAATATATGAGTACAAAGGTAAGTCACGAACAGTTGCAGCACTCTTTGCAATAGCAAGAGATGTACATCCAATGGCCAAACTGCCCATAAGTACAGGTTCAGGGAGTTCTGCTGGGACTATTGGCTTTTCTATCACAGACGTTTTTTTGCCTAAAAGCACAGGGGGAAAAGGGATGTAGTCAGTTTCTGCTTAATGTTATCAAGACCACAATAAATAAAATGATACTTTTCGCCCTAAAGCTTTGATAGTCAAACAAATGAAGAAAGGAACCTTCAGGTTTCTCAATCTACAATTTAACTGGAATCACAGGCACTTCATTCAGAAATAGGAATTTGAAGAAATATAATTCTAAGTGCATTTTAAACTTTTCCTACCTATCCATCTAGCTTTCTAACATTATTTTTATATCATCTTAAAGTTTTAATGGTAGATATTGCAAACTCTTTGCTGAAATATTATTTCTCAGACAAAAATGTTCTGTTATTTTCTCTTTACTGACTTTTTCATCATGTTCATTTTTTAAACTTCATACAGATTTTCAAAATAATATTTATGTTTAAAAAGTCAGACTCCAAGGTACACTTGGAAAATTATGTAGCTCCCATTTAGGTACCTTAACAATAGCTGAATTTTGTAGCACAGAACATAGCAACCATCATTTCACACTGTGACATTTATGTCCTCAAATGTTAAAGAAAAGCCTGCATCGTTTGAAAATCTGACACGTGGGTGCTATGGAAAATCTGACTTTTGATCCAAACATTTAACAGCTTCTTTAAGCAGTAGAACATAAACATTTTCAAGAACACTGAGATGTACTTGATACATTAATTTGAAGTACACCACAAATTGATCCTCATTTAGCTCATTTAATGAAAATTATAGATGAATTGTCATGGTATGAAGCAACAAGTCTGAACAGGACATATTCTCCATAGATTCTCAACAATCAATTAAATATTCCATAAAATGCCAAATTCTATTTTTGTTACATTCAAATATCTTTTCTTCTTCATGGAGACTATTAAGAATCTAAAAACTAAATATTTCCTCAGAGATTTAGAAAGAGTTTAAAAATACGCATTTACTAACATTATTTCCTCATCGTCAGATATGGTATTCACTGGTGTCTGCAATAAATTAAGAATATATCAAAATACACAAGGCACAAAACAGGGGTGAGCCAATTTTTGAACTACTGGATCCTAAACTGCTTCCTTTTGCAGGGAATGTACAAGGATGCTGACTGTGGTCATGAAATAAAACAAAAAAATCTTCCATTTGGTAGAAAAGCTGCCAAAAATACTAAAGAACAGATATATAACATTGACAGCAGCGATAAATATTGTCAAATCTACAGTTTTCCCACATAAGAAAGGCATTAAATGATACACCTCAGTGAAAATACCTTGCACTGAAAGAACAAATCATTGTACCAAATACAGTGAAACCAGATTACTGACTGAGAACACTAACAATGAAACTAAAGCTTAAATATTGAGGACACAAAATGCAATGGCAGGAATCATGGAAAGCCCTCATGCTTAGAATAATTAAATGGACTCAAAAAAATAGACCTATAGAAGACAAGGTAGCTAGTTACCATCATTCATGATGCAAGCAGGAGTTTTCAAGAACTAAAAATCTGAGTTACTCAGAGAACAATCCAGGGAAAATTAGTGTCCAGCAAGTCATGAAGAACCAGAAGTAACTGAATGATTGTATAAGACCATTTCATTTATTCGAATTTCATTTTCTAACCTGCTTTGTTTGGTTTCTTTTTTCCAGGAGGTACGGTAGCCAGTGGAGAAGCAGGGGCCATCGTTTCCTGATTTTCTTTTTCTTTTTCAGGTTCCCTTTTTTCTTTGTCTTGTTCATATTTCTTTGTAAAATAATTACTGTGATAAAAGGAAATAGCATGACTAATCACCTTTTTAGATTTTGCAAATGCAAAGTCTAGAGTGTCATAAGCTGGAAGTGCTCTGGCACACAAAAACATTTATTTTGAACCTGAATTTGAATGTGTGTTGCTCAAGATATTGTTGTTAGTTTTAAGTTTGCCTTTCCTTAGGGCCAAGCAGTCCTGCAAAATGCTAAAACAAACAATTAAAATAAAATAAATGGGGAAGTATTGTGAATGATAAATATTGCAATTTTTAGCTTTATAAATATTTACACCTTTGTATGTACACATTTATTGCACGTCTGTCACCTTTTGGAAGTTAAACTTTCCTACTATGATGCTTCTTAATCCTTGTGATTATACACACCTATTTGAGGAACCCAAATTCATACATTCTTTATGTACATCAAACAATCCCAAAATGTTTCTTCCAGATTATTGCCTAGAATGGGTGCACAAAATCCATAATTTTGTTCCTATTTTATCTCTGTTCAATGTTTTTTACCTTCTGGGACTTCCTGGGGGCGTGGCCTGTTGCCGAGGAGGGCTCCACCGAGCTCCTCAGAGATCTGGTCTGTATATCTAAATAAGATCATAGATAGCATCCCTTTTTGGCTAAAAAAGGGGCAGGGAGTAGCTCTGTAGGCTAGGGTCTATTCGTAAGCCACAGCCTTTTTCTTTTTTTTGGCTGTGGACAGAGCAATAGCAGTAGACTTATATACCGCTTCATAGGCCTTTCAGGCCTCTCTAAGCGGTTTACAGAGAGTCAGCATATTGCCCCCAACAATCTGGGTCCTCATTTTACCCACCTCGGAAGGATGGAAGGCTGAGTCAACCCTGAGCCGGTGAGATTTGAACCGCTGACCTGCTGATCTAGCAGTAGCCTGCAGTGCTGCATTTAACCACTGCGCCACCTTGGCTCTTAGAGATTAGATCCAGCCGGAGCAGAGCTTTTATCTCCAGCCAGTTCTTCT
Organism: Thamnophis elegans; assembly: GCF_009769535.1. NCBI lineage: Eukaryota > Metazoa > Chordata > Lepidosauria > Squamata > Natricidae > Thamnophis > Thamnophis elegans. The sequence goes on from NC_045550.1 coordinate 12,947,227, forward strand.
CAGCTGCCTTTTTTTTTTGGCAGCCCCAGACAGGCTAGCCCCCCCCAGGACAAAACAAAGTTTTTTCAAGCTAGAATTGATACGGGCGGGTCCCACCCCTGTGAGATTTATGCTTTTATTACTATCTTAAATACCAGCACCATTTGTCTTAGAGACTTCTTTGTCTAAATGGACTTCAAAATGGCGATTTCTCTCCGTGGATGATTGATAGTGGATGTACTTAGCCGGTTTTACCTTCCTGCAGACCGCTCCTTAACAAAATAAACTCTTCTTCTTTGGAAATAGAGGGGAGCAAAGCGCTGCTTACTTGTTTATTTATTATGGCACCCAGGTCAAAGAAGCGTCTTGCTACAAATGTGTCTAAAGAATTTAAAGAATTTTTACTGGAACCACAGCCTTTGTCTCCTATGCCCTCTACTGGAGAATTTCTAACACAGGAATATTTCTTTAAAATGTTTAATGCCTTTAAACAAGAAATTAAGGAATTTGTATTGGAACTATATGATGATTTAAAGTCTAAAGTTAATCAAATGAAGGCGAATACGTTTGCAGCCGTGTCTGCCCTGTCAGATTACTCTGCTGAAATAGAGAACAAATTGGAAAGTTTGGAGAAGGCTAATTTTAATTTGACTACCAATATTCAAATTTTACAACAAAAAATTAGAGACAATGAAGAACAGCTCATGATGATAAATTTTAATAGGAAGGCATTTGCAATAAGAGTCAGAGGATTCCGTGAAAAGGAGCAAGAGAATTTGAAACAGACCTTTGCTGAAGCCTTCAGCTATGCGGTGGGAAGCCCGGGACTTAACTTTGATTGGCAGATTCGGAAAATCTATCGCCAGAACTCATTGATAGCGGAACAGCGACAGCTCCCGAGGGACATAATTATACATTTTTCTACAAAAGAATCTAGAAATGCGATTGTGCAAAAGTTTCATAATAACAGTCTCCGAGTTGATGACCAGGATCTGATTGTCTTCAAAGATATTCCTTTCCAGATGCTGAAAGCAAGAAGGGACTACACCTTTTTAACTAAGGAGCTTAGGAGTCAACAGATTCGATACAGATGGGAGGCCCCTGCCGGCATCACGGTTACATTTGAGAATCAAAGATTTCGTCTTAACTCTGTTTCGGAGGCTCAAGATTTCTATTGCAGGATTCTGAAGGCGGGACTTCCTGACTCGCTTGGAAGAGAGGAGAGACAAGCAGAAGGAGAAGGCAAACGGCAGGCCATGTGGTTGCAAGATGGAGGGGGTAGCCCTTCCTCCCTCGGAGAAGCAGAAAAACGGAGATCGAGAATTTAGACATTTTAAAATACTCGCCAAAGTTGAGGACTGAATGGGGGTTTGAGACCTCTCTCCGGTAGAAAAAGCGGACTAATTCTTATTAGAAGGGAAAGCTGGGTGAAACTACTTTGAGCTAGATTTTAAATTAACGTTAGCATAAATTTGATAGTGGTAAACATCAGACAAGCAAGGGATGAGGGTAAAATATATGTGGAATGATTTACGTTGTTTAAGGCTTATTAGAACAGAAAGCCGGTTGGGATTATCTTAAGATAAGTGTAAAAAGAATGCGGAATGATTTATGTTGTTTAAACTTTGTTAGAAGGGACTATTTTAAAACAGAAGGTTAACTGACTCTTGCTGAAAGTATTATTTGAATATGTGGAATGATCCATGCTATTTAACTTTTATTAGAAGGGAAAGTTGGTTGAAATTGCTTTGAGTTAGATTTTAAACAAATGCTAGTATAAATTTGATAGTGGTAAATATCAGACAAGTAAGGGATGAGGGTAAAATGCATGTGGAATGAACTACGTTATTTAAATCCTATTAGAAGAGAAAGTCGGTTGGAATTATCTTAAGATAGAAATTGATTTCTGTGTAAAGTAATATTTGATCTACGCTGCTTAATTTTGCTAAGAAGGGGAAGCTTGGCTAGATTATTTTGAATTACTGTTTGAAAAGGAGGTTAAGAAAGATCATTTACGCTGTTTAAATTTTACTAGAAGGGAAAGTTTGATTACTCTTCTGTAAAGTCATATTTGAATATGTGGCATGAACCACGTTGCTTAAATCTTATCGGAAGGGATCATGAGGTTTAGGAAGAGGAACGGGAGAGTCTACAGAAGGTTGGGGTAAATAGCAAAGAAGTAAGAGACGAGAATAAAATATAGATAGAATGATTTATACTATTTAAGCATAGATAAAGATGGGGGGCTGAGATCAACACAAAGAGTGGTTTCTTTTTTTTTTCTTCTTTTTTCTTTTCTCTTTTCTTTTCTCTCTTCTTTTTTTTTCTGTTTTTCTTTCTTTTGACATATTACTTTTATTTTTTAATCCATATGTATACAAGATATTTTAGACAGAAGGTAGTGCCAGGTGTGGGCCCTGGGAAGTCGGGAGGATTGGGGATGGGGATTTGTGGGGGGGGGGGTGGGGGTTGTTAACATAGTCTTAATAAGAACAAGAATGTATTTATATACGGTGGTTTTTTTTTTCTTTTATTTTTTTTTTCCCTTGGTTCATTTTACTTTTATCAGATCAAACAACACTCGAATAAAGGCATACACCAAGGAGGGAGGTAGAGGGAAAGAAGAGGGAGGAGTAAGGAAGGAGTAAGGGGAATGTAAGGAGGGTGTCTGGGGAGTAAGGGGAGAAGGAAGGTTTGAGGGGAAAGGGAAGTAGGAGGGGAGTGTTAGAGGGAGAAAGGAAAGTTGGAGGGGGTAGATGGGGTGTATGGAGGATGGAAGGGTTAGGTGGGGTTGTGAATGATGAGTTGTGTTTCCTTTTTATTTGTTCGTTTTATTCCCTTTTTCTTTTTTTCTTTTCTTATAGTAAATACCCTGTATATAAGTGATTGCAAATGGAATGTGAAAAATGAATAAAATATATTTAAAAAAAATGTTTTTTACCTTCTGAACTAAAAATGATTTAAAACCATCATACTTATATGGTTACCTTCTTCTTCTTGGAGTTCTCTAATATTTGGATGGTAGGTATCAGTGTTTTGAGATACCACTCTTAATACACCATCCATTATCATATGCTTCAGTATTGAAAATCATCTTCTTTTGAAATTGTAGTCCTTCTAATGATTAGTATCTGGTATCTTCCAGATGTTAGGGGCAAAACATCCTACATTCCTTGTTCACTGGTGCATGCTGCTTGAACATTTGCTCTATTTTGAGCAAACACACACTGGACTGCATCCTCGAAGAAGTTTCAAGGAGAGTTGTGAAAATGATATAATATCATTCAAGTACATTTCATAAAATGAAGGTAGCTTATTAATTTCCTTTCCGTGCTGTTACTGGAAAAGTGTAGGATAGTGTAGGGAAGAAATATATTTCTGCGACTGCAATGCCAACTACCCCAATCTATCATCCACATAATTAAAGGGAAAACATTATTGTTCTGTGCCACTTCAGAGATTCCTTCAGCTGGATCTTCACTGGCACAACTGTCCCCTTGGAAGAGGAAGAATATATAGGGTAGAAATCATTCAAAGAAGGTATTTAGTTAATTCGGCATTTAAAATTATTCCATTTAGGAACTGATTTAAAGATAATTAGTAATTTAACAATTCCTCAAATCTATATCTTTGATGTTGATTTTAGCCGATTTATTTATTGTAAGGAAACCTGTGATTATTAGGTAAAATCTTGGTCTCTTTAAATTTGAAATGGAAGGGAAACTGAGCTTAGTATTTACACATACAAATAAAGGGTAAAGTTAAAGAAAAGATATGCAACAATAGATACAAATCAAATAAATACTACTTGGTTGATCAATTTGCATTCCAGGAAGCTGTATTGTTACCTATATCTTACAGCTGTGTCTTACGTCAATCTTACACTAATACTACAAAATGCAAAAAAGTTATGATCAGTCTATTAATTAAATATATTGTGAACAGTCTAAAACAATAAGTGTAACCTTTATTGCCGCATTGTTTATTAACCAGTACAAAACTATAGCAACCTTATCTCAGTTCCTATATAAAAAGGAATAATTCTATTTTTTAAATTATCTTCAACTGAATGTGTGCCTGTATGTGTTTTTATAACCAGTTTGTGAATAGTAAATATATGGGATTCTGTTGTGACTCAGCAGAAGTTTGCTGTGAATTGAGTCGGGATGCAGGAATAACAATGCAGCTGGGGCTCGTTAGCGTCGTCTTCTGGAGATAAAAGGACTGATGGTGCCACGCCCTGGTTGCAGAAGTCAACATTCATCGTTTGTTCGTGGTTCGTTGTTCGTTTATGGAGAATTCAGTTCTGTTCCTGTTTGAGTTGTGAGACACTTGGATAAGTGATTTTGCTTCTTGAAAACCTGGTGCTGTAAGAGTTTTGTTTCTGCATTCTGCTGCGTAACCCTTGTTGACAGAGACTTTATCTATGTTTATTTTGGGCTCGCAGCCAGCGTGAACCAGGACTGATAAAGTTATTTCCTTTTAAGTCTGTCTGATTGTCGTCTGTTAACGAGCGAAGAAGGGGGGGGAGTCAGAACAGGATTCTATACTGTATTCATTTTTTAATTGGAGAAGGAAACAACTAGGTAGAGTCTGTTTTTGGCTTTTTGTGATATAATAAAGAATAATGTAGATTTTAAAAATTACTATGTACTTCTTGTCCTGCCTTCAGGCCCTTTGGAGTATAGGTTGATGCCTTCTTCGTGGCAGCCCCACAAATATTGGAACACGGCTATCATGTTAGCCCTAGATCTTCTTTTAATTAAACTAGACATACCCAATTCCTGCAACCATTCTTCACATCTTTTAGCTTTTAGTCCCTAATCATCTTTGTTGCTCTTCTCTGCACTCTTTCTCAAGAGTCTCAACATCTTTTTTATATCATGGCGATCAAAAAGGGATGCAGTATTCCTAGTGTAGTCTTAGCAAGGCATTATAACATGATATTAACACTTCACATGATCTTGGATCTGTTAATCAACCTAGGACTGTGTTGGCTGTTTGGCTGACTCAGCAAACTGCATGACATAGAAGAGACAGAACCTTGTAATGAAAGAGGAAGGATGGATAACAAGTTTGTTTATAATTACTGTAGAGAAGATTGGAAGTTGTGTGTTCAATTTTCTTTTCTTTTTCTACTTAAATAACTTTTTACACTTTTCTGTTGTCTTTTTCATTTCTTTCTAACTTTTCATTATATATTTTTATATTTATCATTTATTTATGTAATTTTTAAAATAAAATTTATACAGGGGGAGACTGGCTGTTTTGATCTCTATTTCTCATTAGCAAGTCCAATGACAGATAATGGGAGCTATATTACCAAATCCATGGAGAGCATTGGTTTGTATTCTCTTGCGTTACTACAGCCCCTGAAATCTAGTCACTCATATTGCTGCCATCCTCCCTCCTTCTTCTTGGTACCTATTGTTTTATTCATTCAGTATTGCTATTAATGAATGGAACCTTTTAGATAACGAGCACTTATGATAGCAGGATTTACTGCCTAGTGGAAAACTAACTTATGTAACAAAATGCGCTAATAAGTATTAAAGAACACTGCTTCTAGATTGCAAGTGTATTGTGTGCAAATGCTGAATTACAACATAATTGAATTTTAAATAAAAATTTAAAAAACTTCCTAGCAAACAAAATAAATATGAGGCACTTACCCTAATAACTCATCAATGCTTTGTTGGTCACTAGGTTGAAGGCCTCTGAGCATTTCATTCAGTGATTCATTTATCCATTCAATTGCCGTATTCAAAGATTCGGATCTTTCCTTTTCATCTGCATCAATTGCTTCTGCTGAAGCACTTTCAAAAATTTCAGCATGACATGAGATCATGCTAGAACAAATAATCTATGCAACAATACTTAAAGATGTTTATTACTGAAATTTCACATAGAAAACATGACATTGAAATTACTTTTTACTAAAAGCTTTTTTTTATTGATGTAAGGTTTTTTTCCCCCAAACACTTCCACTAACAAATATCATAAACGTATACCACTTCAAGTATTTATCCAAGGTAATCCATAGATTCTAATTGTTCAGTAAAATTTTATTCAAAGCTTCTTATTTCACTTGTACTTATTCTATATAGTTTTAATGTAGTTCTTTTTAACACAAACAGTTTTTATGTGAAATATTGATTCATCAATACTCTGAGAATATATTTTATAATGTTCCCCTAATACATATTTTGAACAAAACTTAATGCCATTTTTCAAGAAGTGAAAGAAAAATTAAAGAGAGTAATCTTAATCCTTCTAACTAATTGATATATTCAGCGTAATGAACTATGTAATGCATATGTAATGAATGAAATATATTTTCAAATGAAAATTTGAAAATGACTAATTTTTGTAATTGCCCCAGAATATTAGAGGGCGTTATAAAATAACATAAAAGGACATTTTCCCAGTTGTAAAATGAGAGAATAGTATTTGAACTTGGCCCTAAATTAATCAAACTACAGGAAATCAAAACTTTAGGCACAGAAATCACACACAAGAAGAATGTATTTAAACTGCATTTTAAAAAAAATAGCAATCATACAGAGGTGGTAGGAGTCAGATGGAAGTAAGATCAGGATCATACTGAACAGGAAGGTAATAGTCCGACCTGCTATATCGTTTCCTCATCCAATTGATAATCAAGCTAGGTCAGAAGTTTTCATTATAATGAATGACTTGGGTTAAGATTGTGTCTGAGCCCCTTTGCTTTTTGATTCTGTCTTCCAGTCAGTTGTATTGCTTTTTTTTCACATGTTTTCATTTTAATGATTTAATTACAAGCTGCACAGAATTGTGGTGGAGTTGGTCACCCTTGAAATTGTATAAACAAATAGAGAATTAACTGCAACACAATTCATACCTTATCACAGTCTCTAACTCGGCAAAAGACTTCAACTTCTAATGTTGGTCGGCCAGTTCCATCCAGCACACTTTTAGCAACTAATTTGCATATCACTGGAGGTTTTGATAATTCAGAGAAGAAGTTTGCCTAGAAGACCAGTAATTAGTGCAATTAGTTTCAAAGGCTTTCAAAGATACAATTGCAATTTATTTTGTACCTTAAATTTATTAGGTGGTTCATTTAGTTACTAATTCTTGTAGCCATAGACTGGGAAGAAAAAAATCTTGAATGGTGTATGATCTGCTTCAACCCTAGTTGAAGCAGATTATCTGGACTCTTTTCAGGCATGGCACGACAAAACCGCGCTGGTCAAAATCACGGCGATAAAATCGCAGCGCTAAAGCCGCGACATCATCACCGCGCGTCATCACCGCTGCGACAACAGCGCAGCAACATAAGGGCGCTTTAAAACGGTGCCGCGGCAGAAAGCCGACTTCATTTAAGGTAAGTGTTAGGATTAGGTTTAGGGGTTTGTTTTAGGGTTAGGTTTAGGGTTAGGTTTAGGTTTAGGGTTAGGGTTAGATTTAGGGTTAGGTTTAGGGTTAGGTTTAGCGTTAGGGTTAGGTTTAGGGTTAGGTTTAGGGTTAGGTTTAGGGTACTGAGTGCTTGGGAATGCGCGATTTTGCCCTCCGCGATTATGTCATCGCGGTAGGGTCGCGTTTTTCCTTAGCGCTTAGAACGGCGCGAATTAGTCTTCGCGCTTATGTCTCCGCACAGAAGGGCTTCGCGGATTTGTGGTGGAACCCTTTTCAGTCAGTATGTGGCAGATTCTACTGTGAAGTACAGCCTATCTAATATACTCAAGCTGCGTTTCTGTCTTTGGTTAGTATGCATAACCTTGTTTCTACCTGCTAATTCCTTCAGACTGACTCCTTGTGATGAACAATCATAGCATCATATTCTGAACATCTTTCAGGTATGTATCTGAGATCCTACCAGATAGCAACATTTAAGGTATGGAACTTGTTAGGACAGATAGATATCCTCAAGCAAAAGTGATCCTGCAAGTGACTTTGACCCATGCAATTTAGAATTTTAAAGGTAATTGTCAGCACTTTGAACTGTATCCAGACAACTGGAAGCTAATGTAACCCATACACCAGCCGTGTAGCAAAGGCAAAATATGAAGAATCCAGAACCAGCTGCTGCATGTTGGACAAACTGGAGCAGATCGTTTTCAAGGACAGACCAATGTAGATCACACCGCATTAATCTAACTAAAAGATAGCTAAAATGTGCGTGTGAGTGAGCAAGGTCTCCCAGTCTAGGAAAGGTCACAACCTGAACGGAGGAGCCCTCCTCCAGCTGCAGCTGCTATCGCCTGCTGTACCAGGAGTTGTGAACTCAGGAGTACCCCCAAATTACGCACCAACTCTGTCTGATGGCATATTATCCCACTGGGTATCAAGGATGACAAGACATCAAAGCCCATATCCCACTAGAGTGGGAAATCCAAATCCATTCAACTTGTGAGAAAACTGTTTGGTGAAGTGGTTAAGGCAGCAGGCTAGGAACCCGGAAACTAGTCCCATCTTAGGGCCAAAAACAAATGTGTGACCTTAGGCCAGTCACTCTGTCAGTCCTATAAAGCAGACAATGGCAAACTACTTCCAAAATCTTGCCAAGAAAAATGAAAGGTCTTGTCCAGACAGTTGCCAGCAATCACCTTTGACTGGAAGGCACAAAAACTAAAAATATGCCTTTGATCCAGTCAAAGCATTTTTGCTCCCCATCCAGGCTCTGGACACTGGATATGCACCTGAACAGCATCACCTTCCTGGAACAGGAGTGGAGATTTATAAATTGTTGATGATACTCCACTCATAATATCAAAAAGCCTTATCTAATGGCCTCCTGTAGTTGTTAAATAAGAGAAGGAACAAGGGGAAAACCAGAGACCTGAGATCCCCTGAAAAAAAGATTCCTGAGTGGATTCCCCCCCCCCCCAATTACCAACTAGAACTAGCCATGGAGGAAGCAGAATCACTTTAAAGCAGTGCCTCCCCCATTTCTAACCTTACCCCCCAAAATAAGCTCATTTGTAAACTTATCTCCAGCCACTGAGACAGCAGTTCTACGATCAAGAGTTCAAATCCAAATCACCACAATCCTTACCAGTTTGGGTCTCCCACATCTATTTTCCTGCCATTCTGTCTTCTGTCCTGCTCTAAGCCATCCCACCACTGAAGATAGATCATAGTGTCCAGGTCTGAGTGCAGGGATATACTGGTGACAGAGCAGTCTTTGCCTAACAAGAGGGGGGAGGAGCCAACGTTGCAATGATACGGACGTGCAGTCTCGATGCTCTGAGACCACAGCCGATACTTTTGCCGCTGGGTGGTCCAATTGGACCTAAACCGTCCTGAAGAGACGGTGAACAGGAAGAATACATCTTGCTGACCTCAGGGGCATCGCAAAGTCCCTGATCGATGCAAGAGAACTTCTTCAAGCCGGCAACAAAAATCCAGCCAAGGCTGACAAAGTCGGGGCGGTTCCAAAATGGAAGGATACAGAAAGTGTTTCCAGCTGGTGAGGAACTTTCACTGTTTTAAAAAGAGACTGCCTATAAAAAACGTAAAATTAATTTAAATTAAAGAACAGAAGAATCAAGCAGCGGAATTAAATTTGGAATTGTTTTGGACAGTGGTTATCTTACTTTTTAAATGCTATCTTCATGGATGGAATTTATGCAAGCCTTTTAAAACAAATGGATTAAGTTTTCTTCTTCTATTTTTTCTTTTATTATTCTCTGTAACCTATGGTCTAAAATTTTCCTCTTTCATTACTGTGGGTGTTCTTCTAACCCATTTAAAACTTGGACTCTTTTTTCTAACTTCAAATACAAAAAAAATACAAAAAGAAATAAGGAAATTTGCAACAATAACACTGCTACAGGCTGGAAGGTTTGTGTATTGGAAATGGAACACTTTTTTTCTTCTTCACTGATTGTTTTGGCTTGGCACTACAAGGTCTCACTGCTTGGTTATAGAGAGTGATAAGAAGGGAAGCATACAGATGTCCCTTTGAAGTATATCTTTAACCAGAGAAAAGTGAAAACAAAACATTTTTGTGAATTTTATTAACCTTCCAAGCTAGAGCAGCTGTGTTTGTTAGCTGGAGAGAATGGCACAATTTCAAAAGCAAACAGAAATCTTAAGCTTGCAAAAGATATTTTCAGAAATACAGAGATTATCAAATACATATGAGAGGATAGAGAAGAAGCTGGAATACTTAGAGCACATAACAATAAAATATGATGAAAAAACTGAGGATGCTTATCAAATGCAAGATGGGGTGATTGAAACTCAAAAAAACAAAGTGGAAAGTGAATATAAAGAGATTAAACCTGCTGATATTGATGGTAATTGGTTTGTTCCTGAAAATGGAAAGATTGGAATACTGAAAGAGGAAGTAAATGGAGAGGAATTCTATTCCAGAGGGCAGAATATAGAAGAGGAAAAAATTAAAGAATTTAAGACTCAAAGAAAGAAATTCTACTAGCAAAAGTATTGACAACACTGCTGACAATCAAAGACAAGCTGAATAAGGAAACAGAAAGAGGGCATCAAGATTATATGAGAGATTTTACAAGCAAGGAGTTGCTAAGAGAAGTCCATACAAAGCTGATCAAGAAGATGATTAGAGGATTGGTACCACAAATGGCAGAAATTGTATTGTTATTGGAAAGATACAGGTTGATAGATGGAAGAATATAATTTAAAACTAGTTAAATTTAGTGAAATTTATTGATAATAGATATAGCTTAAATAAATAACTGATAATGTTACTAATGTATACAATGTGTAGTGTTATGATGAGTATAATTGGATATGAATATTGAATGGTACCCATGTAAGGAAGATTAGAAATCCCTTTGGATTATATATAAAGGTTAATTTAAAAAAAAGAACCAAGTTAGATACAGTTAACGTTTTGATTATTAGGGAGAAAATGTTATGATACAAGATATAGTCAAATAAATGAGGGATAAGAATAACAACATATATATATATATATATATATATATATAGATAGATAGATAGATAGATAGATAGATAGATAGATATAGAGATAGAGAGATAGAGAGAGATAGATAGATAGATAGATAGATAGATGATAGAGATAGAGATAGAGAGATAGATAGATAGATAGAGAGAGAGAGAGAGAGAGAGAGAGAGATAGATAGATAGATAGATAGATAGATAGATAGATAGATAGATAGATAGATAGATAGATAGATATGGGTATAACATAAGGAAACTGGAGGTAAATTTTAAACAGTGATTTGGAAAGGAGGATAAGAAAACTTTGTTATTAAATATTATGAATGTTTAGCTAGAATAGGATTTAGTGTTAGTGAGGATTTTAGAAATAGTAATTGAAAGGCCAGCATGTGGTTATGTATTAAATTTTGGTCTATTTTATGATGAAGGACGCTTAAACAATTATAGTCAAATGAAAATGGAGATATGATGATGGTGACATGTATCAATATTTGAGTTAAAATTCTTGAGTTGATGTGAATTATGTTTGTTGACTGTGGAAGAGATGCACGAAAGTCTTTTTGTAACCAACTGATACACTTTCTACAGCACGTAAAGAAGGATGTTGTGTTTGTTTTAAATTAAAACTTTTTTTTTAAAAAAAGAAGTTATTACAAAATAAGTCATTATTGCAGAGAAAGGTGCCTTGTAATACAAGGAGGTAGTCTGGCAATGTTGCTTGGGTTGAAGAAAACAGGAGGAGAGGCCAGCCACTGTTGGTGCAGGACTGTGGTGGAAGAGAAGCTGAAGTACATGGCAGGCACAGGGGGTAGAGGAGAAAGAAATGTGGAGATGTGCAGAACTGAAAGAAGGGAGGTATGGAGAAAGGATTTATTTTTGCTTTGTTTAAGATAGCAGACAAATAATATGTTTTAATGGTGATTGGCTCCTAATGTCACTCGAGAGCTGTCAAATTATTACTCTCTTGTTTTCTTTTCTCCCAAACTGTTTAATGATGTAGGAAACCAGGTTGCTCTGGGCAGCCAGTAGATTACGCACTGGATTCAGATTTTAACTGCTAATATTTTCTTTAGGATATGGTTTCTTTTTCTTGCTCTTTTTTATTCCTGTCCCTTTTCTTTCCAATTGGTGTTTCTTTAGCTGCTTCTTTACCTTCAATTCTTTTGGACCTAATAGCTCTTTTCCTTCTATTGATTTCTTTTTTTTATTTCAACATCACTATAGTAATTGCTAGTTCTTTTTCACTAGACTTAAGAATGCGCTCTAAGTCTTTTCAGAAAAGGGTCTCAGAACTGGGGGAAAAAGCTTGTTCACTTAAGGTACTTACACCTGAGATTTTTTTTTTTACTTCTTAATCCTTCTTTTTGGAGGCTGTGGAAAAACTCAAAAGATGTGCCTGGATGATACAAACTGTGAGATGTCAAGGCACAGCTTATCATGGTAGTGTTTTATATAACTGTATGGCTCCAGAAAGCTTCCTAAAAAGACCATAGGGTACCATTTGGATTGGAAGTCCAGGGTCTGAAAGAGAACCACAATCTTGGATAAAGATATGTAAGATTAGTATTGTTTAACCATGATCATCAATGAGTCAGCTTCTTTCATTAGGTTCTGCTTCTTTTGATGTTGGAAAGAAAGGAAAGAAATTGGAGTGTTGAGGTGACCCACATGGGAATCCAGGTGATCTGGTGGCTCTTGTGACATATGCTACCATAGATACATTTTCCTCTTTTCAGTTCTGGAGAACAAGTTTCTTTAAAAGAAAAAAGATCAGAGAAAATAAGATAGCAGAACATTTGGTTATCTTGAGGTTCCGCATTACTGGACTGAAATACAGCAATGGTAGAATCAGGCAATCTTCATAGCATGGTTTGCAAAGCAGTTTTTACCCTGTGGCTGTATCCTCTTTAATTAGTAGAAGACATTATGATATAATAAAAGAGTCTTGAGTAATGTGTAAATTGGTAGAAAAGTGCTCTTTGGTATACAATTGTGGTATGTCAATCATAATTTTGTTTTCATTGGTGAGATGCAGAAACAAAGCAGCATTTCCCAGCATGTAGATAAATGTGCTCAAGTAAGAGCAGCCATTGAAAAATATCTAGATGTCTACAGGGAATACTTGCTATTTGTTTTGATGCTTGTTATCCACCCAAAATTAGTTTATTAATATATAAAAGATGATTCTAATATATTTCTTCCTTAATGATGCACATAGAGCAGCAGTTTATTCTGATATGGGTTTCCTTTCTCAATTTAACAATATTGGTTACTGTGGGAGAATGCATGCAGATACACAGAGGAAAAGAGAGAGAGAATGAAGGATAATAGATAATGTGTACAAAAAAAAGAATTCATATCTTAGCTTGGAGAGATAAGAGAGGAACAGTTGACAGATTTTTTTTCTGGCAATAAGAATGAAGATGTTCAATGTATAATCCTGCCTTATTACACTACAGTGAAAGAAGATGCTACAGTAAAAAAGAAAGAAAGAAAGTTTACAGGAGGTAAGCTGTAACCCAAACAAAAGATGTAATCTTCACCCCATCCCAAGTTTGAAGACCTAGAAGGAGGATACCAAACTGGCAACGCTGAAAAATCTAGATTGGCCTTCATTCGCAATCTACATTGATTCTTTTTTAAAGGTAGAATACTGTTCATTGCCAGATTTCTGGAAATTCTTTAAATAAAAGTATTAAAATTATATATGTTTTAAAGAAAATTGAAAAGATACGGAACTAGTTCCCAAACTCTACAACTCCAAACCTATCAAGTAACTGCTTAATTAAGGTTTTATTAGAAAAAAAAATAGGAACTCAGTGTAATTAAAGCTGTCATGTATAGGCATTCCTGGGGAAATGGGGTGGGTGTGTGAACTGACAAAATTCATATAATGATGCAAATATCACAAGTTGCATATCATGTCAGATGTTGGAATACTATGCAACAGTGGCATTTGCATTATGAAATCACAATACACATGTCATTTTGATATAAACCCAGTTTGTTATGGATGGCACAATATGTTTAGAACTGAACATTGTTTTTATAAAGTTAACATTAACTTGATTTTTATTCCAGTATGCTTCTGCAAAGACCATCTTTGGTAACCTATCAGTTTTTCTACCTCTGAACTCAAAGATGTGCTATTGTTAACAAATACTTCATGCCAGTCTTCTTAAACTAGCAATTGTATTTACTTTCTAGAATCAATTTATAGGTAAGTCACTTATTATCTATTGTAACAAAACTATTATGTCTTCTACAGTAGTCTAAAGACATAAAGAGGGCACCAGATTAAGAAAACTAAAGACTTCACATTTGCTATAGTTTAGGCTGCCTTCAAATAGAGAACCTCAAGATGACTCTCTACTTGACTCTCTATTACATCTAAACTTACATTATAATAAATGTATTATGTGTTGCCACCTTTTTGGCTTGCCTTAGCTACATGAGTAAACAGGAATTATTTTGGGATGCATGTAAAATATATAACATAATTAATATGTATAAATAAAAAACGTCCTTTATTTTTTCATCAACTTGCATGCAGCTCCTAGACCGTGGATTGGACATGCCTGCCTTAAATCATAAAAGTTTAATAAAACCAATGAGTTATTTCATTTCCAGGTAGCACTAAGAATTCCATAAAATCCAGGCTGTTAGCTAATTCACTAGTACAGTGTTTCTCTCCTCAGCAAATTTAAGTGGTATGGACTTCAAACTCACAGAATTTCCCAGCCAGCAGCATTCCCCCTGAGGAATTCTGGCAGTTCACAGTCCCTACCTCTTAAAGTTGCTGAGGTTGAGAAACAGATTTCAGTTACATGTGGTCCTTCAGTTATGACCACAATTGAGGCCCAAAATGTATGTTGCAAAGTGAAAAAAAAATGTGTTAAGCGAGTTTGCCCCATTTTATGACTTTTCTTGCCACAGAAAGTGAATCATTGCATTTGTTTAGTAATACCGTTGTTAAGTGAATCTGGATTCCCCATTGACTTTGCTTGTCAGAAAGTCACAAAAGCTGATCACATGATGATACCTGGGCACTGCAGCTGTCAAAAATATGAACCAGTTGCCAAGCATCCGAATTTTGATCACATGACGGGGATGCTGCAATGGTCATAAGTCATAAAATGGTCATAAAAACGGTCACTGTTTTCAGAGCCATTGTAACTTTGAACAATCACTAAATCAGTGTTCCTCAACCTTGGCAACTTGAAGATGTCCGGACTTCAACTCCCAGAATTCCCCAGCCAGCTGGCTGGGGAATTCTGGGAGTTGAAGTCCAGACATCTTCAAGTTGCCAAGGTTGAGAAACACTGCACTAAATGAACTGTTGAAAATCTGGGACTATCTGTGCATGATCAGTTCCAAAAACCCCTTCTGCCAGAGCTAGTGCCTCCACTTAGTGCGCCTGCGCAGTTTGATCCGCGCCGCTGGTCCAGTTTAGTTTACCAGATACCCGTAGAGATCCCCGGGACGCTGGTAGAACATGGTGTTGAGCACTTCCTCCAAGCGCTGCGGCACTTCGTTGCTCCGGTAATACTCCGCAGCCTGGTGTTTGAGATCCATGATAGAAAACCGTCGATCCGCCTCCGCTGACCGTTCCCTCCCCGTGTAAGTTTCCCGGCGCGCCATGATCCCCGCCACCGTCGCTAGGAAACGGGAACGCTCTCCTGCCTGGCCCCGAGATTTCCAAAGTCTCGCGAAACCCTTTCCTCGGTCGGCGAAGCCAGCCGCGTAACTTCAGCCTCAGCGTCCCTCTATGGCAGTGTTTTTCAACCTTGGCAACTTGAAGATGTCCGGACTTCAACTCCCAGAATTCCCCAGCCAGCATTGAAAAACACTGCTCTATGGGGCTGAGAGCGAGCTAGGTTGGAGAGACGTGACCGGCACTGCACAGCAATAGGATCCGTTGACATCTGTAGAAAAATAAAGCGTAGCTGGGAGAAAGAATGACTGCACCACAAGGGACCCCAACAGCTGCTTTGGGTGGTCCCTAGTCTTCAGGGAGGGTGTCTCTCCTGCCTTTATGCCCGGATAGAGAGAGGGAGCTATTTTCACACCTCCTGCTTGTCCTTAATGAACATAATCATGGTTTATTCACGTCTGGATTGGCGTGATACATATACTAACCACCTGGTTTGGATACACACTGGCCGTCCAGTCCCTCTTAAAAACCTTCAGTGATGAAGCAGCCACAACTTTTGAAGACATTCTGCTCACTGCTAGGAAGTTTCTCCTTAATTTCAGGTTAAAGTTGCGAACAATTAACCAGTGGAACAGATTACCTTTAGAAGTTGTGGGTGCTTCATCACTGGAGGTGATGTAAAGAAGAGACGGGACAGGCACTTATCTAAAAAGGTCCTGCTTGAGTATGGGGTTGGACTAGAAGACCTCCAAGGTCCCTTTCAGCTCTATTGTGAATTGGAAATTGAGGCTGTCCCTGCTGCTGGGGACAGTTTCTCACCATGCATTGTGACTGGTCATTTTCAACCAAAATGGCTAAGAGAAAGGACTAGACTTGGTGAGGATTTGCATCTTATAAACCAGATCATGGTTTATAATCTGGTTTTCTTGATGGGGACTTTTTAATTTTTTATTTGCAAACAACATTGAATGTTAGAGTTTCAGTGGGGAAGAACTCTGCTTAAAAATATGAAGACAAGAATCTGGGAGAGACAATTGTAGAAAATGTTACAAAATGTTCGTAGGGTAGTGAAAAGTTGTTTAGATGATTCATGAGCCAAATAGCTTACACTGAATTAATGTGTTTCATTCTGGAAATGTGACAAAATTGCTGAATATTCTGATTCATAATTTTGCATAAATCAAGTGTTTCTATCACCTAACTGGGAAACAGAATAAGGGTTTGAGTATTGTTGAAATCTGAAACTTTGGATATGTTGCTAAGAGCATTAAGGGTTTACAGCAACATTCTAGTTGAAATACAGCTTATCATTATTCAGTCATTGGGTGGGGGGAAGAATCAGCATTTCCATCTATTAAAATTGTGAAAGTGTTATAAAGCACCTGTGTGAAATAAAGAAGTATAAAGGGACTTGACAAGATACAGGAAACACATTTTTCTTCTCTAAATGGCAGCCTATTATTTTGTCTCTTAAGGAATCATGTTTGCCATTGTGTCTCCAGGTGCTGTGTTATCAGCTCTAGGTTATGTAATGGTTCTTCAAAAACTTTCAATGACAGTGTAGTGGCCCAAACAAAGAAAAAAGTTGGGATTACGCCCTTAAGCAATAAAGCATATTCTATAAACCAGAGTGTCAAAAACCCTCTGGTTTTTAAGTGATATGTCAAACAAGTCAGCTTCTCTGCTTTCCCAGTGTGGAACTCTGCTTTCCTGCCCCAAATGGGAAGATAGTGAGTAAGAGATACTAGATGCTGCTTCAATAGGTCTTTCCTCGTGCTTATTCTTTTGATAGCAAACAGGAGAAGTGAGCTGGAAAAGGCAAGGAATGAGATATATTAAGGAATAGTTCTAACAAGACTCACTCATCTATAATGTTTCATTTTAAACCTCTCTCCCTTCTATTTAGTTTTCTGGCTCGAACACTAACAAGTTCGAAGTTTAGAATATTCCTTTCTTGCTGAGTTCTTTAAATTCCTCTGTTGTTGTTCTGGTTGTTCTTCTGGTTCTGGTTCTGGTTCTGGTTCTGCTGCTGCTTCTCCTCCTCCTCCTCCTCCTCCTCCTCCTCCTCCCCATTCTCCTCTTTTATCATGATGTATTTCTCATTCTTATAAATCTTTATTTATTTAGAAAAATTATATTACCGCCCAGGTCATTCAGTGATCTGGCATAGCTTACAGAAGTAAAATCCCAAATACAAAACCCAATAAATATTTCCTTTCATAAAACTGTTCCTATCTTGTAGATTTATATTTCAAATTTTATTGCTGTATATTTAAATTATGGTAAATTATATGTAACAACAAAGTATAGAGCATAACTTTTTCATTTGACTGTTATAATGGCTGTTATATAATGGCTGTTATAAAGTGTAGTAAAACATTACTGTTATTACAACTAAGCATGATATCTGGAGCAACATACTTAAATCATAGCTAATTTAACCATTTCTTGCTATAAAATGCAGCTAAGCTCTTTTCTTTCTAAAAAGGAAAAGGTCTTACGGGTAGACAAATTCAGGATTAAAATTATTTATTTATCAAGCTGGCCTATATTAACAAGTACTGTTTAAATTAGTCTTCTGTATATAAAGTATGTATTATAGAAAGCTTTAACACAGTTTAGTTAGTTAAAACCACCTTATTTTTACACATAAATTGTGTGCTGATTTTCAAGACTTTTAAGGTTATGATCTTTATTGTCTGAAATTTTCTGGCAAGCACCTTTTTAGGATCAAAAAAAGACTCTTTGAAGAACAAAATTGCTAAAGATTACCATTCTGAAAGGAAGACAGATTACAGTTTGCAAAATGTCTACAAAGGATAAAGAAGAAGTGTGTGTGTGTGTGTGTGTGTGTGAGAGAGAGAGAGAGAGAGAGAGAGAGAGAGAGAGAGAAAGAGAAAGAAGGAGGGAGAGAAGGAGGGAGGGAGGAAGAGGGAGAGAGAAATATACACATACACAACTTTATTTTTGATGGGAAGTAACATTTCTCATCTAAATGATCACTTTTAGCCTGAAATTTCCTACAAAAAATACTTTGTTACATTCTTCATTTGTAATTTTGTTTGAAGTAACTGAAAATGGATACACTTAAAATGCTGTTAGCTGTATACTTCCTTAGATCTGAAATCAATGTCCGTAGACCTCCCTCATTGTATGTTCACTTCAGTGGGCTGGAAAGTAAAGAAGAAAAATATCCACTGCATCATTTTCCTTTTCATTCACATCCTTTTTGAAATATCCTAGTATCTCTGCAGGGAGTTAATCCCTCTTCATGTCTCTGTAGTCACCAAAAATGTTTCTAAATTGAAGACACATTCCTTAAAGAAGGTATGTGCATTGCTGCAGCCCATTAATTTTTATTAAAATTTAGGCAGTTGCATTTTTGGCAGCATACTTATAGTTCTACATTTTTTTAAATTCAATTGTTTGTGACAAACTTGGGGTGGTTTTATTTTCTGTGATAATTTGTTAAGCGTATCTTTGGATGTATCCCAAAGCTTCCCCTTTTGCAAGAAATGTTTATATCAAGAATACATTAAATTTAGTTATTAAATAATTATTGAATTAGATCTAGCATAAAATTTAATTCCCAGTGTATATTTTGAGCATTATGAATGATAAATCGATAAATACTTCAGAGATAACTTTCCCTGAATATTTTTTTGTTTTGTGCCTTTATTATACTACATTAATCCATTAATTAAATAAAATAACTAGACTTATACTGTACTACATATACCAAATTTTACCTAATCTACAAGTTATCAATTTATATAAATAGAAATTCAGTCTTGATTAATGATTACATTTTTGTGATAGCTCAACTCTAAATTTGAATATCCCATTAGCTGAGTTGAGCAAACATGTCTCATACCTGGTAGCTATAAAGATAATATAGCATATGCGAGTATATATTTATGCCAGCTTAACATATAGATAACATAGTATATGCCAATGTAGCGAGATTCATGAAAGGGCATTATAATTCAAATGGGCAAAAGATAAATTTACATTTGTATCCATACTAAATGTGAAGATTTCTTTGCGCATGAAGTATTCTTGTTGTATAGGGGTAGTTGTATTTCATACACATAGCCTATGTGTATCTCTCTGGTCTTGTTATATACCATATTTTCTTTACCATATGATATTAAAATATTGGTACTATACAATTGCTGTACTTACAATTTGAGGTGATAAAAAGTAATTTAATTTCTGTGTTAAAAATGTTTAGGAATATGCAGTAATTTGCAGCCTATTGTCAATTATTCCTAACTTATATCAAAAAGCAGGATACAGCTCTTTTTAATGCATTAATATACTATAATGACACATGTTCATAGCATAAATTAAATTTATATAAACAAATGTACACTTATAAATTTCTGGGATTATTTAATGTACTGAATTCTTAATTTCTCTTTGGAAAATAGAAAGGACTGTTTCTAATCTAATTCTAAACTGTTTATTCACATTTTAAATATCAGTGTTTGGGAGACTGTGTTGTTGCTTTCTTCAGTTTTTAATTAGCATATATATATCAAAAGACATTTGTGATGCCTAGCACATAGATTAAATAGCATTGTATACATTTACTCTCTTTGATATTGCCTAACTCTGCAGTTAAACAGTCCAGAAACCATATGGGACTTACAAGGTGCCGGATAGCCACATCTCTGCTGTTGCATTACCTTTTGGTTTGGTCTTTTTAAAGATTATTGTGTTTAGTGAGGATGCTGTCGACTTTGACTCTTCATAGAATTTTCCCATAAAAGTGATCAGGGATAAGGGGCGTTAAAGAATTCTTTTCCCTGTCAATTAGTGCAAGATGGTATTTGACTTCCAGCTGTTCTAATACTCTTTCAAAAAGAAATAATACAATTGCTTACTTCAGTATGACTCCCACTACTAACTTCTTTAAGCTTCTGAAAAATGGCATCAATTTTCTCTAATCCATTTGGAGATCTTAGTGTGTTAATTCTCATGTACCTCAGAACATAGATTATTTACATTGTAAAAATAATGATTTCAGAACTTACTTAGAAATTCCATTGTACCAGCATTAATGAAGGATCTATTGTAAGCTATCATGTTGAGGCTTTTAAAGGACCTATTAGTTCAAGGATCATTGACACAACAGACTAATGAGTCTCTTGGCAATGTTGTCATTTGTTGTGTTAATATGTTTGCAGGCTGTGAACTTGAAGACTACATCTTTGGGCTGCTTGTTTGTTTCACATATTACTATGCCATACATTCATGGTGCTGTTAAATTATAATTAGAAATATTAGAAGGTCTGATTATTTCCAGATTAATTCAGACAAAGGTAATAAAACATTTTTGCATTCTAACTTATTCATTCTTTGGTCTGATTCTGATAGATATTCACAAGGATTTTGTAATTTAGTGAACAAAACATTTAAAAATGACATATGCTATTTTTATTAACTACAATATATGAATATCTTGAAATGTTCCTTCAATACTTAGAAAAAACTTGAATGTTTGATTATTAAAATTAATAAAGTGCTTTTAATGCTACTTAAATTCAGGGCTTTACTAGAAATTATTTTCATGGGAACACCAATAAATATTTTCAGATTTGACTGCTCATTAGCATGAACGTCATTTGCATTCCTTAAAAAGTGAAACTTACTGACATGCTCATTTTAGAGTGCTAAAAAGGCTACATATACTATATCACTGTTGCTCAGTAACAAGTCTGGAAGTATTTCTGCTGGAATTAGCAATAGCACTTAGATTTACATACCA
The DNA here is from genome assembly GCF_009769535.1 of Thamnophis elegans. Classification (NCBI taxonomy): domain Eukaryota; kingdom Metazoa; phylum Chordata; class Lepidosauria; order Squamata; family Natricidae; genus Thamnophis; species Thamnophis elegans. The sequence continues at coordinate 12,968,559 of NC_045550.1, forward strand.
CTCCATAGTGTTTTACAGCACTTTCTGAGTGGTTTACAATGTCAACATAATGCCCCAGGAATCTGGGTCCTTATTTTACCAAACTTGAAAGGCTAAGTCAACCTCAAGCCTCTCTTCAGGATCAAACTCCAAGCTGTGGGCAGAGTTAGCCTGAAATACTGCATTCTAACCTCTGTGCCATCCAATTGAATGGGAATTTCTCTGAACTAAATAGATACAGCAAGGACAGGCAACCTGTTTTTTCCAAAGTTTTAGACTACAACTCAAAGCAAGAAAGTCATACCAGCTGCCCAGCTAAAACAAGCAGGCACCTATATTGGGCAGCATCAACATAGAAAGATACCAGAGGCAAATGATCGTTAGAGTGAACACAGCAATAGCACCATCCATACTGTGTAGGAGAAGGTTCATAATAAACCATCCCTCTATTTTATGAAGAAAATTATATGGATAGTTAATAAGAAGTGACTAACAATACAATGTTAGGCTCAAGATAATAGGCTCAAGATAAACAAAGCTGTCAAAATCGATTAACAAAAGTTTTCAGAGACCTTTGACAAAATGTAGCCGGATAGTCCTCACCAACGGTCATTGGGGATCTAGAACTTCATCACTAAGCAACCTGGTCATAAAGTGCAACATCACATGACACAACTGCAGTTTCGGCAGTCGCAATTGTGAGGGGAATCATGCATGGTTACGGCATCCTAAAGATATGTGATCACCATTTGTGATCGCCAGCTGGCTTTCCCATTGAATTTACCTTATCAGAAGCCAGTAGTGAAGGTTGCAAATAGATCATGTGACTATGAGAATGTTGTGATGGCCACAAGTATGAGGATCTGTTGTACATACCTCTAACTCAGTTCTGCCATAACTTTAATCATTCACTAAACAAATGTACTTTAAGTGAGGACTACTTATCTGCAAACAGATACAGAAAAATAAAATCTTCCAAACAATCCCTGAACTCACAGGGAAGTTCAGATCAGTATACTAAAGGACACCAAAGATGGAAGGTGGAAGGTGCACACTGAAATTTTGTACAGTACAATGTCAACAATGAAACACATTAGAAGATATTCCCCATTTACGAGAAAATCTAGCACTACAAGATGAAATAAGATCAGCACTCCAGCAACTACTGAGTCAGAAACTACAGGTATTAATGGGATAGCTACATAAATATGGCAATCAGCAGAAAAAGAATCAGTCAATGTCCTAACCAAGTTAGGCCAGTAAATCTGTGCCAGAAAGGAGACAGTGCCAATATATTGCAAGATGTCAGTCTACATAGCAGTATCAGAGGATATAACACAGCACTGAAATTTCATGTTAAGAAAATAATGCTTAGGGAGCCAATACAGAATAAAGGCAAAGGAAAGTTTGCCCAATCAAGACAGATTTTTTTAAAAAAAAGAATAAAAAGAACATTGCACAAATTCTTAATATGGGTTGAAAAGCTACATAAAAGGTTAAAGTAATATTTCTGCCATTTTGAGGAATAGTTATGAAAAGTGAACCATCAACTATATGTAAGCAAAAACCACAGCCACAAATACCCATTAACACTGGTAGTCTTTGCTATTTCTTTTCCTTTGTAATAATCAATACCAAAGGTGGAATGAAAAAAAAATAAAGGTGTAATTAAAAGAACTATAATTACTCTTAATTGTGTGTATGTTGTCTGTAAAAGTGCAGGTACAAAATATTTAGCTGAAAAATGCATGTTTATATTTTACCAACCCAAACATTTGTGGGAAAGTAGCTATTACTCAATGTGCCATTATTTATTTCTATTGGAGATGTGTTGGCATTTACTTGTACTGAAAATATATAGCTGAATATATATAAGGACATGAACATGAGCAGTTGTCACAACAAGTTTTTCTTCCGAGTAAGCATGCCGGTAAATTCCTACTTAATTTTTTTAGACACTCTGTCAACTACCCCTGAAGTTCTATAACTATTATGGCTTACTACCAGGAATATTTTGCTTTGTATCTTTTCAGTCTGCATCCAGCTCCAATAAAACAATCTTTGCCATATATTTTAGCACAAGTTTTCTCACATAGAATGACAGTTAAGAATACCCCATATTTTTCGGAGTATAAGACACACCTTTTTCCCTCAGAAAAGAGGGTGAAAATCTGGGTGCATCTTATACACCGAATACAGCATTTTTGCCTCCCGAAACCCTACCCCCTTCACCAAAATGGCTGTGTATTGCCCTTAGAAGGCTTCCAGAGTGCTCCTGGGGGCTGGGGAGTGCAGAAATGAGCAAAAAATGGGCCATTTTTTGCTCAATTTTGCCCCCCCCCAGCCCCCAGGAGCACTCTATAAGTCTTCTAAAGGCTATGCATGCCGTTTTTTTTTTTTTTTTTACAAAAAGGGCCTGTTTTCATTTTTAAAATGGGCTGTTTTTGGGAGGTCTGCAGAGTGCTAAAACTTTTTTTTAATTTGCCTCTTCAAAATCTTGGTGCGTCTTATACTCCGGTGCGTCTTATACTCCAAAAATATGATACATTTAAGAGTCTCTCCCCATGCTTTATGTTGTAAATTGTTTGTCCTTCCCCCACCCCTTTTGAACTGTGAGCCGCCCTGAGTCCTCCCAGGGAAAAGGGCGGCATACAAATAAAGTGAACTGAACTGAACTGAACTGAGATGTAAAAGCTGAAATGAGAAAGGAATTTGGAGTGCTTACCGGTTTAGTTACTCTGATACTTGCTATTTTTTTTTCTATTCTTCTTTTTGCTTGTACTATTTGTATTTTGCTTTCTGCTCAGAGTTCAGGCTCATTCTGGGCTGGATGTCCCCCGCTTCCCCCCACAATGAAATTCTGCACAAACATTTCTTTTTATAGCATCTCGATCTTTACACTTAATGGGGTATTCTTTATACAGCTACCCAGAATTAAATTGAACAAAATTTCATTACTTCCACAGCTTTCTCTGAATATCATAATTATATGCCACTCATGAACACAACCCATTGAATAGGTACTAAGCATTGAGACCCTAGTCAGACATGAAGCTCTTAGAAGTTTTTGAACTTCAATTCTTATCAGCTTTGCTTGCCTTGGCAAATGGTTAGGAATCATAGGAGTCAATTATTCAAAAATAATTAGAAGTCCTGACCAGAAGATGAGTCGCAATGTATGATTCATCAATAGTGTGACTTTCCGAATCCATTTCAGCCTGGCTTTAGATCTAATTTTGGAATTTTTGGTTTTACTATAGCAAATATTCCTCTCTAAGTATTGAGCAAGATGTATTTTTTATGTTCCACGGACTTCTCAGAGGTACTTTGACCCAAAGAACCTTTGGGACCAAGTAGTTTGAGTAGGAATTTAAGATATTTCAATTCTTCCTGAACAGGAAAGGGACTAAATTTACTATGTTGCTTATGTCTGTTCTTATGCATCCAACTGACAGGTCACACAAAGATTTGAAGTTCACTGTTAGTAAGAAGCAAATGACACTGAATTCCCTATCTCCCCCCCCCCCACCTTGTTCTAGACAAGCCAAACATGTCATGAACATTTGTACCAGTAACACTGGTACACTGGATCTTTAGCAAAACAAGTTTCATGTAGAGAAGAGAAAAGCACTTTGATTGGTACAGCTTATCTGGAAAAGAAATTCTTCAAAATCTGCTTGAAGTTACTCAGGTTTTTCAGCCTTCTCCAACATGAGATAGCTTTGAGAAGTGAAAACACAGAAAGGAAAAGAAAATATCTATCGATATTAATTACCATTTAGAATGTTAACATTACAATCATAAATTGTTTTCTTTTTCATCCAAAGTTAAATATAGCAACCACTGCAACTTACATCAAAATATTGGCCACATGATTATTGTTTTTATTTTGTATCTTGTATTTACTATGTGCTGCACGATGTGACCAGTGATTATTCTGCATGCGCTGCAGCTACAAGCTACATTTTCTCCTGAAGGCTGCAAATCAGGTCAAAATGATAACAATGACTGAAATGGTATAGAGTGTCCTGCTTGAGAGAGGGTTGGACTAGAAGACCTCCAAGGTCCCTTCCAACTCTAATGATGTTCTATGTTCTATGTCTTGTGCATTTTACAATACAATACAATAGCAGAGTAGGAAGGGACCTTGGAGGTCTTCTAGTCCAACCCCCTGCCTAGGCAGGAAACCCTATACGTTTCAGACAAATGGCTATCCAACATCTTCTTAAAGACTTTCATTGTTGGGGCATTCACAACCTCTGGAGGCAAGCTGTTCCACTGATTAATTGTTCTAACTGTCAGGAATTTCTCCTCAGTTCTAAGTTGCTTCTCTCCTTGATTAGTTTCCACCCATTGCTTCTTGTTCTACCCTCAGGTGCCTTGGAAAATAGTTTGACTCCCTCTTCTTTGTGGCAACCCCTGAGATATTGGAATACTGCTATCATGTTTCCCCTAGTCCTTCTTTCTATTAAACTAGACCTACCCAGTTCCTGCAACTGTTCTTCATACGTTTTAGTCTCCAGTCCCCTAATCATCTTTATTGCTCTTCTCTGCACTCTTTCTAGAGTCTCCACATCTTTTCTACATCGTGGTGACCAAAACTAAATGCAGTTTTCCAAGTGTGGCCTTACCAAGGCATTATAAAGTGGTATTAACACTTCATGTGATCTTGATTCTATCCCTGTTTATGCAGCCTAGAACTGTGTTGGCTTTTTTGGCAGCTGTTGCACACTGCTGGCTCATATTTAAATGGTTGTCCACTAGGACTCCAAGATCCCTCTCACAGTTACTACTGTTGAGCAAGGTACCACCTAGGTACCAAGGTACCATTTTAGGTATTTCAGTTTATGAAGATTGAACATCAAAATTGTTTTGAAATGCAATGTCACTAGAGCTGCATGGGAGACCACATGACTCCATTATTAAACAGTTGCCGTTGTCTTCCATTGTCTTCCATTCAGTTCAAGATGCTACCAATAGTTTTCAAACCCCTTTTTACAGTTCAATATGCTGTCAGTAATTTTCAAAGCATTTATTATTTTCATCATTAAAGATAAACACAGCCCCTCACTGAATTTCCTGCACTTGGGAGTTAAACAAGTCTTAGCCTGATTAGTACAATCAAAACTCTGTATGCCTTTTGAAATCTTACTGATCTCTGTGTTATTAAATTGTTTTCGTTCCCGTGAGGGAAGATGTTTCATGTCTTTTTGTACTAGGCTGCTTGAATTATTGGTTTAACTTGTTATGAGACATATTTTCTCCTTTCCAAAGGGAAGCCAGAGAAATAAATTTATAATATATAGTGGTTAAAACCTTGGCCTGGAAATAACAGACAGTTCAAATCTCTGAACAGTTACAATCTTGGCACAGGGCGTTAGTAGATCAATCATAATGATTAGTAAGAACACAGCTTTTTTATTTTGGCTTAACAAATTAGGTGAGCATCATTTGGCTTTTGCTTTAGCATGATATGGGCAAACACATCCATTCTCTCTCAGCCTAACCTATTCCACAGTTCTCTTTTTCATGCCTTTAGTGTAATTATTAGCTGACTAGTTTGGCTTAGATAAATACCCTGCTAGGAATGCTCTGCGTAGAGCTGCTCAACATATCACTAACTCTTGGATTTGAATTTTTTGTGTGTGTTGCTGCCGCCGCCAAGTGTTTACAACTCGGAGGAGCAGCCTCTTAAATCTCCTGCCTTGCTTCTTCCTCATATTTCAGTCTATACATGTGCACAACCAGAATGCTGAAAAATGTAGACAGCTAAATGCATACCTGCAACTCAATGTGTATGAATGAGATATTTTGAAAACCTGATTGTTTCATTAGCGAATGGTCTTTCAGTATTTGTGCATATTTTTGCACACATATTTTTTGAGCCATTCTGAGAGTGGCTACCATGGAAAAGTTGCATCCAAATAAAATATTTTGATGATTATATTGTATATCAAGATATATTATATCTTCCAGATTTAATTATCATCCAGAAATTAATCTCCACCGGCTAAATCTACCAAATTGTTTGTGAATGGCAACTTTTTTTGAAATATTGTTATTTGGTTTTTAAAATACAATTCTAATAATGGTCAATACAACATTCTAAATAAATTATACAAACCAATCCAATTTTAACTGTGGAAATCATGTTGATATTTTGTTCATTTTAAAAACATTTTTTTCTATTTTTAAATATTTTATATCAATTTTTAAAATAAGAAAGAGTTTAGGTCTAAATGAATACTCCCCCCAATTATTATTTTTTTCAACTCTTACAAAAACTTTATATTATTGAGTCAAACACAATCAGTTTGTTTGTTTTTTAAATAATGGCTATGAAACAAACATTTCAAAAAATGTTTTGGAAAAAAAAGTCTTCCAGTAGGTAATGTGTTCCCATGGTGTGTTTTTTTCCATAGAAAACAAAACAAAATACTTTTCAAAATACTTTTCAAACTTTCTCAGAGAAAGGTTTTCCATAACAATGATCCATTCCTCAAAAGATCAATGCCCTTAGAAACATAACCAGAAATCTTTAGTGTAATAAACAAGGTTGACTTTTCTTCCATGCTGTATTTCCTTTGTGGCATATGTTTACCTTTGTTCCTTTCTTATTATCCCAGGCTACTTTCAGCCAAAACTTTTCCTTAGCTTTGCTTTGCCTTTCCATATTATTTTACTCAAATGGATTTTACAAGTTCATCTTCACACTGTATAATTAAGACTTGACATATGTGATCAATGTATCACACTGTCGGCATGGAAGGTGCAAGCTAACAACTGCTTTTGTAGTGAGCGCAGCAGTATCTCAGCGACCAACGTTGCTTGAATTTTAGGAAGCAGCAGAGTACAAGATAAAAGAGTTATACGTGATGGACATTTTTAGTAGTATAGTGCATCCCTTTTATTCCAGGTGTTTTGGGTATTGTTTTTGTTTCAGTAGTATACGATTTTGCTAGAAAATTATCTTGATGTAGCTTTCCAAATGCTGCTAGGGTAATATCTTTTACATTCCAGATTTTCTGGGCTTCAGCTCTTATTCATTTTTGCCAGCAACATTTTTGACAAGAGCTGTGGAAATCCTAAGGCAAAATTTATGAAGCACATTTGAAGCTTCAAAGGAACAGGGAGATTGGTCTGGAAATAGCAATGGTAGCAGAATTAGAGGGAGGTCAACTGCAAAAAGTATAGAATAAACTTTTGAACTACCAAGTGATTTAGTCCCATAGCAAGAATACGAAATAAATCAGCTTATAACTGAATAAAAGATATAGCTGTATAAAATAAGAAAGGGAATAATGGCAGAAGTAGGGGGAAAAGAGACTAAGACACTGATAGTGTTTTATTTTTCATTTTAAACTTCCTAAATATATTTAAACATAGATGTCAAGCAAGCCTCACTATAGAGAAGGTCCTGCCATTATTAAGAACAATTTGTCTCCAGTTATGGATGCTCCAACACTGGAGGTTTTTAAGAAGAGATTGGACAGATATTTGTATGAAATGGTATAGGGTTTCCTGCCTAAGCAGGGGGTTAGACTAGAAGACCTCCAAGTTCCCTTCCAACTCTTTTATTCTGTTAAAAATACTTTCCGTCATAGCTGGGTTAATTTGTACAAAGAAGATGGTAGGAACATTGATTGTCAGATACCCTTTTACATCTCCTTCAAAATATCCCTTAAAGCACTAGTAACTGTGTGTGTGTGTACGCACACGCACGCACGCACACACACACACACACACACACTGCTGCAGTTATTCTTTAAATCAGCTCTGTGGATGGAGGCTTTCTTTCCTTTCATCATGACCTTATGGCTAATGACACTGACCATGACCCTAGTTAAGATGTTGTCAGAAGTGGGCTTAAGATTTGTTTTGTCTTTTCCTTCCATCCCTAAATTTGAGGATTGGTAAGGAAGGCATTTTCTAGGATTTAGGATAATCAAAGCATGTCAGTGAGCATATCAGCCAGATGTCTGCAATTTGTTCCTGTGTGAAACTTGCATCATTTATGTAGTACATGAAGGACCTAATATCTAAAGAGAATGGAGCAGGGAATTTAAGGTGAAAGTTTAAGGCTTTCACTGAAGATTTTCTCCATTCCAAAAAGTGAAATAAAGAGAATGTAATTTGATGACTCCCCCCCCCCACACACACAGGAAGGTATTGGTGAGCTTCATGAGATTCTTTGGTTGTATTTTTTTCACCCCCGATAAATATTGGCTATATAGTTCTATGGATGATGGTTTGAATTTGTATGAGACTTATTCTCAAACAAGAATCACCAAATTAAGAAATCTCACCTCACTTTCTAAATGTGCATACTTAATATATTTATAATGCATGTTAACTGCTAATTGGCAGGGAGGAAGATAACTTGGGAAAACCTTCAGCAACTTCACCAGATTCCAAACAAAATGGAGGGAGGGAGGGAGGGAGGAGAGAAGCTTTTCCAGGTAGAATCGACCCCTTTCTTAGAACGTTGGCATCTAACTGGCCTTTCAATTGCAGTGACATTTTCAGCCAATGACTGAAGAAACAATGGCTTTTCATCTACTTTATCTGCTCATTGGAACAATCTTGTTCCCCCTTTTCCCTTTATCCCTGCCAGTGGAGGGAAAAAAAAACACCGGAAAGCAATCAAGATAAATCATGGCGCAGAGGCAAGATATGCACGCAGCAGAGACAGAGAAAGGGGGAGCTTATCTTTTGAGCAGGTGCCTTGAGCTCCGGGCTAAAGGTTGTGTTTAACAAGGCCGGCCCTTTAAGACAATGTGATGGGCTTTACCCCCTGCGGTTGTTGACAGTTTGATTCTTCTCTTCCAGGGCTTTTTGTGGGAAATGCCTGCAAAAACAGCGGCAAAGCCAGGTGGCGAGGATAAGATGGAGAAAATCTAAGGCTTTTCACTGAGACGCCCAGCTGGAGAGAGGAGACCCCTAAAAGGCTGGGTTGGGAGAGATCTGTGCATATGAGGAGGAAAGGTTAGCTTGCAAGTACCTGAACATCACGGATTTTCTAACATGCAACGCTTTTTAGCTTTCTGAGATCTTTTCTTCCTCACTGCTTAAAATGGAGAAGTGGTCGGCATAGAAGCACCAATGCATCTTTATGATATATTTTTTTTAAAAACCCACTATGTCTCCCCTCATTGCTGTCCTCTGGGATTTCAGCTTTCCTCCTACTCTCGATGGGGAAGGCCATTGGGAATATCATCTTCTCTCATTGCCACGCATTGTATTCTCTAGTTAAGTTCCCCTCCCCCTTTCTCTGCAACCTTTATTTATCCGTTTTAGAAAGCATAGCTACAATAAGGCTCTGTGTAATAACTTTTTTTGGGGGGGGGGAATTGTGATTTGCAGACATATGCTTTTGACCAAATACTTTGAAAGTTTGGATAACAATTGAAAAATCAAGATGTTAATGCGGGGTATATGTCAAGAAGACGCTTTTAAAAGGAGTTTACATGCTACTGCAATTTTGAGGTAATTGACCAGAGACAAGCAAAACCTTTAGATTAAATTAAAAGATGCCCCCAGTTAACTGGGCAGCAGTCTTTGTATTGTAATTATTACTAACAACCCAAATGTTAAGGGTAAAAATAGAAAACAGAACCTATATTCTAAGAATTGTTGCTCATCGTTTACTCATAAAATAAATAAGAGCTATTATGACATCTGCCCTTTCTTTTCTGAAATATTCACAAATCCCACCAAGAAAAAAATGAAATTGCTTGTTTTTATATATTATTTATTTTAAAACACATTCCATAGGTTTATTGCTAAAACCAATCCCTAATTTATAATAAGTTTTTGAAAAACTGCAGTTAGCTGTACTCAGTGTAATGGGGATCTGCAATTTATGGCTTAGCACTACATGAGATCCAGACCACTATGGCTTGTTCCATAAACCAGACTCGGTATGATAGGAGAACCTAATCAATAAATTGAAGAGACTACTATCCACAGCTAGTTATTCCTGCCTTGAGATATTAAAGGGGCTCCCATCTTACTGTGATCCTCCATTATTTTCACATGTTGTTGCCATGACAATGTTCGTGGCCCACCAGTAACACAAAAGTTTTGTTTGTCCTATTGACCTCATCCCAAAAAAGATCATGCTGGCAATAATCAAAGGGTATTTTTTACAGAACACGTTTGCTTATGGACACCACTATGAGATCCCAGATTTCGATGTACAGTAAAATCTAAGTCTCTAATATCTAAACATGAGGCAAGTGAAGAATCAGAAACTAGCTCCAAAACATTTACCAGTGAAATATATGATTCTTGCTCAGCTTAAATCTAGTTGTTCAAATGTACTTCCACCTATGTACTTTATATTCTTTTCCTTGGGCAGAATCACTTCTTAAAGTGATTCTTAAACAATCTCTGATTTAACATTTTTATTTTAAGATAAAATAAGATACAAAATATGAAAATAAATAGGAAAACGGTGGGGAGGAAGAGGGAGAAGAAAATTGAGGGAGGATAAGAGAAAAATAAAAATAAACATTAACTTCCGACTCTCTCCGTTGCAGTAAAATAAGGCATTAACATCAAATCGCAACTTTTTGTTTTTTCATCATAATATGGACAAGCATTGATAGAAAGATCTATCGATCTAATTGGTAAAACCCAAAATCAAAGTTTCATTCTTTTCCACTTCAAGCACAAAGTTCAGAAGCGATCCCCATGTGGGAATAAAAGTACTTATATTCTTTTCTTTAATCAAAATGGTCAGTTTTGCCACTTCAGTCAACTCCATCAACTTCTGCAACCATTCGTCCATGTTAGGAATCAAAGTGTCCTTCCATTTTTGTGCATGCCACAGTCTTGTTGCTGTCAACATATATAGTAACAGAGTTCCAAATTTTTTCTCCAAACTTCAGCTGATATCAGAAAACATGAGGCGGATCTAATAAATATAGAAATAGTTTACCCTGCTATTACGAGAAAATGTACTAGGAAAATGTGTGTACAAATGGGTAGAAATGAGCAACAGTTACAGGAGAAACCAAATAGACCAAGCTGTGCTTCTTTTCCTTCCAAGGAGATTTTCCTGCAATGCTTCCTGCAAATTAAATATAGAAGCAGACATCATGATAAGGGGTAGCTGCTTTTCCATGCTCTCTCCTTTGCTGATGGTTAAATTTATTTTTATTGCATTTTGTATGTACTACAACAGCTATCACATATTTCTATTTTCTTTCTTTCCACATGAAAATGGTAGGTGTTTTTTGTTGTTGTTTTTTTGGTTTTGCTCAGACTTAACTTCTGGGAAAATACCATTTTTTTATTTTAAAAAATGTCTGCTAGAAGGCACTTTTTAACAAGACTGTTTTAAATCCACCTTCCCCCCTGCTTTTACCTCAAAGTGACAGGAAAGTGATCGGGTCTTCTACATTTTAAAACTTGTTTAACCATTGAATATGTCCAGAACAGCTGGAAGATTCTCCTCTATTGCCTACATTGATCCATTCCTCCTTTCTGGCTGTTCACTTATATTCACACTTAAAAAAAAAAAGTTAACTAATGATGTTAAATGCTTTGCCAAAGGTCCTAGCAGGTCAGTTGCAGAAGTACCATTTTGGCCTAATTAGAGCTTTTGTGGTAGCCCGGAGGCCTCCTTCATCCAGTGGCTGACAAGCTGGGAGCTGACAGCTTCAATTGGTCTCAGTGGAAAGATTGGTCTGGTCATGTTTTCTAACTGAGCCAGGTGTTCACTGAATGTGGAGGGTGGGGAGGATGGGGCCAGTCTCAAGCTCCTGTTTGATCTCTCTTTTGTTTTCTTTATTTTGAGATCTTCCCTTTGGCCGTACCATCTTGTATCAAGGTCAAGAATGGCCCTCACAAAAACAGCAGTTCTGCTTATGCCTGGGCAGTCAGGGGTGGAAATTCTCTTCCTTTGCCCACAAATGCAGAAATATTGGTGCAAAGACAATGTGGAAGCTCCGCATTGTTTTATCTCAAGCCAACTGAAATGAATAACTTTGGAAGACAGAAGAGCTAAGCCACCCTTTAAGCCATATTAGAAACCAGGGCTGTTAAATCGCACGTTTATTTCTCAAAAGCTCGCTATCATTTCTGTCATGCTTCCAGGTGACTAACCAGAGCTAGACCTTAAAGCCAAAATTCAAGGCTCCATCAGTAGTTCCTCCAGCAGCTGGGTTCATTGTTACTGCTCCAATCAAAGTATCCATCATACTGGTCCTGATATTCTTTATGAAGCAACAGAATATTCAAGGATTCTTCAGTCTCACTAACCCATGCACGGAGGGTTCCACCACAAAACCGCGTTCGACTAAAGCGCGCTCGACGAAACCGCGTAGCTGACGTCATCACAGGGCGACAACAGCGCGGAGACAGAAGCACGCTGTAAACGCTAAACCTAAAGTTAACCCCTAAACCTAAACCTAACCCCCCTAAACCTAATCCTAAACCTAACCCTAAACCTAACCCTTAACCTAACCCTAAACCTAACCCTAAACCTAACCCTTAACCTAACCCTAAACCTAAACCTAATCCTAACCCTTAACCTAACCCTAACCCTAACCCTAACCCCAAACCTAACCCTTAACCTAACCCTAAACCTAACCCTAACCCTAACCCTAACCCTAACCCTAACCCTTACCTTAACTTGAATTGGCTTGCTTTCAAAGCGCTATTTAAAGCGCCCTTCTTTCTCCGCACTGGCTGTTGTCGCCCTGTTGATGACGTCAGCGACGCGGTTTAATCGGGCGCGCTTTAGTGGAGCGCGGTTTTGTCGTGCCACGTGCACGGAGAAGGAATGAATTGAAAAACATGATTGATTTGATTGTGCCTGAGACAATTAGTAAAGATTACAAGGGTGGTAAAGGATACTCAATATGAGAGTGATGATTATTGCCCAGAATGCATCTGAAGCTGTGGTGACATTTTTTTCACTACCGGTTCTGTGGGCGTGGCTTGGTGGCCATGGTGGTGGGGAGGATACTACAAAATCTCCATTCCTGCCCTACTCCAAGGGAAGGATCCTGCAAAATCTCCATTTCTACCTCACTCTGTGGCTAGCCAGAGGTGGTATTTGCCAGTTCACCAAACTACTCAAAATGTCCACTATCTGTTCTCCAGAACTTGTCAGAACCTGCTGAATTTCACCCTTGATCTGGGTAATAAAAAGCAAAGGGGGGGGGGAGAGAAAGAGGAAAAAACCACTAGATTGAGAATAACTGCATGAAGACCAATAACTGTCCTGTAAAGATATTAGAGGAATATATTGAAGAATCAGTTAAAAAAACTGGATGTAACGAAGAGAAAGTACAGAAGTTTTTTGAAACAGAATGGGGGGAAATGTTGTAAAATACTAGAGAACTAATGGGAGTTATGGAAAAGAATGCTTCATGAAGTGAAATGAAAGAGACTATGATAAGGGGGGAAAGCATGTAAAGACAATGATTGCTGCAAAACTAAGGATGAGGGGGTAAAAACTGTAACATATATATGAAGAAGAAGATAGCTATGAAAAAGGATTTTACCAAGTATGTTGCATCAGAGATGGAACACAATTATATTGAAGCATGAGTTGATTTATTGAAGGAGGAATGTAGAGGCCTAAGAAAGAATGAGGTTATAAGCCCTCTTTGTGGACTTTTGCAAATTACACTTTTATTTAATCTGTTACATTACAATTATGTGATAAAACATTGTAGCTAATGTGATCAATAAGGTTAATGTCCCTGATTGGATTAGTTTGTATGTGCATTGAAATACTGTATATACTGAAGAGTGAAAGGAACAAAATCATACCTCTTTACATAATGAGCCTAAGATTGTATAAGTAAATTGTTATTTTATCTCAGATGCTATCTAGACACTCTTGAGTTCTAAGTGCTAATTATTAACCCTTCACAGTCAGCTTCTATTGTTTTGTTTAACACTTTCACTGATCCTGTTAGTGCCTTGCTACCTTGATGCTGCTAAGAATTTGAAGTACCTGATTGCTTTGTATTGAATTTGCGATAATGTTTATTTAAGGAATGCATGCGAGTTTGATTTGTTTGTGTGTCACATTTTATTCCAGGGCTCAAAAGAATGTAGTGAAAAAGAACAAGGTTTCATTAAGATTTTTAAAAGAGGCATAGAAATGCAGAATGATTCTAATGGATTCTAAAAACCATATTTATATACTGCATGTTCCCAGCAGAAGATAGCCCAGGGTGGTTAAAATTGTTTTGGAAGTTTGTGAAAAGGTCTAAACAGAGAAACTCCTGCAGAGTAAATGCTATAAAGGGTAATACAATTATTTAGGATGAAATCTGAAGTGAAGAGAGTAGTTTAATAGTGCAATCACTATTCAATACACAGAATAGTGGAATTGGAAAGAGTGCTATACAAGTAGTCCTCAAGTTGCAACAGTAATTGGGACTAGAATTTCCATCACTAAGCAATACAGTCATAAAACATTATATCACATGACTGCACAGGCAGCCCTCAACTTACAATAGTTCTTTAATGACTGTTCAAAGTTACAACGGCACTGAAAAATGTGACTTATCACCATTCTTCACAGTTATGACCTTTGCAGCATCCCCAAAATTCAGATGCTTGGCAACTGGTTCATATTTGTGACGATTGCAGTGTCCTGGGATCATGTGATCACTTTTTGTGACCTTCGGACAAGTGAAGTTAATGGGGAAGCCAGGTTCATTTAATAACCGGGCTACTAACTTATCAAGTGCAGTGGTCACAGGTATGCTTGGTCAGAAGTGGAAGCAAGAAGATGGCGGAGATCAGCTAGGATGGCAGGGACCATGGAGTGCAGGAGACCAAAAGGGCATAGATGAAGGGGAGATAAGCAGATGGGAAAAGATGTGATGCCCCGGCAGTTGCTTTGAACCATCGCTAAACAATTGGTTGTAACTTGAAGCTCACCTGCAATGTTAGTGTCAAAAAAGTGGATGAAGTCCATATGTGGTGGCCATGTGCAGAAGCTAAAAGATACTGGACTAAAATTCACACCTGGTTGGAAAAAATGATAGAAAAACATATAGACTTCAAACCAGAGATATTCTTGTTGGGGATTTTACCAGAAATATATAGTAGAGAATTGAAATATCTGATTGTAAATGTGTTAACAGCTGCTAGAATTGTATTTGCAAAAAATTAGAAAAACAAGAAAACACCAACGCAGGAGGAAGTTATTCAGAAAATAATGGAATGTGCCTAAATGAGCAAATTGACATTTGAAATCAGAGAACAAGAAGATAAACAATTTTATAAGGTATGGGATTTAAGTTTAAGTTTAAGTTTAAGTTTTATTTTATTTATATGCCGCCCTATTCCCTAAAAGGGACTCAGGGCGGCGAACAACTTAAACGGGAAGGAGAAACATACAAGTACAAAATACACGTATTAAAATGACCAACAACCACACCTGTCGAGAGGGGAAGGGAGCTCATCAACCCCAGGCCTGCCGACACAGCCAGGTTTTAACGGCTTTTCGGAAAGCAGGGAGAGAGGTGAGGGTCCGAATCTCCGCGGGGAGTTCGTTCGTTTATGTTATCAATGGTTAGATAAATAATATGGAAATGAAATATACTAGAGAATCTTACAAGGATAATGGAATGATACAGAATATAATACAAAGATGTACTACCATTGGATAGATTTAGGATGATGTAATGAAATGCTATAATATAAATTTATTCAAAATTCAGATTATCTCACATAAAATGAAGTAATAATAGATATAGTCAAATAAATGATTAAAAATGATAATTACGTATACATATATACTAGATTGATAATATGAGATTTTATATAAATTGTAAGTGAGGACTATGGAGAGGATGCACAAAAGTTTTGTAACCAACCGACACACTGTATGTAACTGGAAGATGGTTTTATGTTTTGTTTGTGTTTGTCAAAAATAAATAAAAACTATTTTTTTAAAAAGTGGATGAAGTCATAAAATTTGTGAAAATGTTGAAAAGGGGGTAGAGTCGCAGTTGTAGATGGTGTAACCCAATGGTCCTCAACTTGTGGGTCGGGACCCCTTTGGGGGTCACCTAAGACCATTGGAAAAGACATATTTTTAAAAAAATATGAAATACATAAAATAATTTTATGGTTGGGGGTCACCACAACATGAGGAACTGTATTAAAGGGTCGCGGCATTAGGAAGGGTGAGACCCACTGATGTAACCGGATGATAAAATGCAGGTGTAGTTTACTTCTGAAATGGCTCTGTGGCTAGTTTGACATGCGTGGAGACTGCGTGTACTGTGCTGAATGGAAAAATATGTCACTGTTCCCAAATAAATGGAAAGGCCAAAAGAGTGAATGCAGCAGGATTAATTTATTCCATGTGGTTTACAGGCTCTTCAAGAATTCTATTTGAAAGCAACGATACGTGTTGTATACTTGATTGCTTAATCATGTATTTATGGATAAACTTATAAAAAAATAATTGTGATGTTACAAGTATGTTGCTTGGAAAAAATTTCATGACTGCACCACTGAAAACTGTATATTTTCTTCACAATAATCCTTGGTGGCTTGAAAGCAGCCTAACGTATTTTTCACTCTCTCCTCAGAACAGAGAAAAAAACATTCCTGAAAACAGAATGGGGCCCTGAAAAAGCAGCGGGAAAGATAAAAAAGGCTTTGCTATATATTCCCTTCTTGGCCATCACTCTGCCGAAATCTGTAATAGCTACGGTGATTAAAAAGAGCCTCCTTCAGTGTTCATCTAGCATGTCCAAGTTTGTCAATTAGTAGGCCATATGGCGACCAAGTAATCATTTTTCAAGCCTTTGATGTTTTGGAAGGATTTGTTTTTACAAATCTTAGACCAGTGTTTCTCAACCTTGGTCACCTGAAGATGCGTGGACTTCAACTCCCAGATTTCCCCAGCCAGCAGACCTGGCTGGGGAACTCTGGGAGTTGAAGTCCACACATCTTCAGGTGGGCCAACGTTGAGAAACACTGTCTTAGAGTCTCTCTCTCCCTCCCTCCCTCTCTCCTCCCCCCATCACATACACACTCCTCTCTTCTTTTGGAACCTATTCGTTGGGATCTGGAGACTCTGCCCTAGACAAGCCACAGAGAAAGAATGGGATCTTTGCCTCTTTCCTGCAGACCTTGTGGTCCACTGATTTGATAGGCTGTTTTTTTTAAAATGAGCTTATGCTTCTATTCAGGCTCTTGCGTACTTTGTTCAGTGGTCCTAGAGTTGCTGGAAAAATACCGCTTATAGCAGTGTTTCTCAACCTTGGCAACTTGAAGATGTCCGGACTTCAACTCCCAGAATTCCCCAGCCAGCTGGCTGGGGAATTCTGGGAGTTGAAGTCCGGACATCTTCAAGTTGCCAAGGTTGAGAAACACTGGCTTATAGAAACCAGTGCCATTGTAATCTGGAAGGAATGTCTACCATGTAACATCTGTCTCCAAAACCCAATCCAGCTAACTTTTGCAGCAGGTCTCATCCCACTTAGGCCAATGTACAAGTCAAGAGAAAGGAATATAAGGGCTTTTAAAGTCTTTCTATATTAAAAGCATGCTACTTAAAATCTGCGTTGGAGTCCTTTTGTAACATTCATCCCCTAACTTCTTGAACCTCAGACAATTTCATCCACCCACATGGTTAGATTCCCATTTGTGGAGTTTGATCTATATTGCTTAAGTCAGTAATGAGACAATCCACAAGTGGGCTTTTGAATTAGGTCCTATTTACTTTCCTATAACTGAGTAATTATAACACCTGTAAATGCCAATGTGTTGATTGATTTTGCTCTATTTCCCCAATAAAATTTGCATCAATCTATTTACAAATAAATTGTTTTAATAATCTGATGTTGGTGTCCATTATCCTTTTAAGATGCTAGGTATTTCACTAAATGCTAAGATACAAGTGGTTCTGACGAGGATCATTCAAACTTGTGAAAACTTTGAATGAGTGATACGTGTCACCAGTCCTCATAACCTCTGGTCACATGATTGCACTCCTGGTGCCTGACTTTTAATGATGATATCCCAACATTCTGCACTCAAAGAGTTGCCATTGGTGACCAGCATGTTTGCTGACTTCTCACAAAGAAAATCTTGGGGAAAGATGGCAGGAAGTTGCAAATGGTGACCATCTGTCCCTGCTTAACTACAACGTGGAAATAGTAGAACAACAGAACAATGGAAAGCAGAAGTGCTGGAACCACCAATGTAAACATATCAGTTACATGATGCCATGCTTTATGATCACTTCGCGCAGTGATGGAAATTCTGTTTGCAATTGTGGACATTAACTGAGGACTTCCTGTATGGCGTGGCCAATATTAAACGTTTAGCACATGTACATCATCATGTGGATTAAAACAGGTGCGATCACATTACAAAGAGGCAAAGATAGTCCCAAACATGTTTTCTTGAGATCGCGGTCAGCTGGGTTCATCAAAAGCTTGCACAGTTTACTGGAAACGATTGTGGGACAAAATAACTGATCTTATACTTCATTGGCAGTTGCACATCCCTCCCCCCCACTCATGATGGTTACAAAATGCTGAGTATGAAAATGTACCCAATAGAGTTTGCATGAAAATTGCTAGGGTTAATTTGAAGTGCGATTAAGCTGACATCAAGAGAAGAAACCTCTGTGGTATATATAACACAGTGTATGCTTGTTGCCAAGCTGTATCGTGTTCTGTTCTTCGTTTTCAACAACAGTGTTTACCTTCTCTTTATTGTGATTTTGGGGTGGGGGGATTTCTTTTCTGTTCTATTATTTCATCTAAAGATGCACAATATCTCTAAGCAGCTATGAAAGATTGCAAAGAAAATGAAATGGTTTAGGGCAAGGAAGGGAAATCATTGAATGTTTTTCTATCTAAAGCTAGCATATCTGTACGTAAGGACTAAAGCTGCCTTTAAACTCCCTGCTGATTTAATGGGCACACCCATTAAATTTTCTGGATGTAGCAGAATAATTTGCTAAGAAAAATCTTCACTAGGAAAGTGGCTGCTTGGCGACTTAAAAAAAAAGAACTTCAAAATAAATGAACAATTGATCTGTATGGACACTAAGATATGAAATTGTTTTATCTGTCACTTCTTCCAACACTAACTTCTTAAAAGGAAAACAACAATCACAGTCAAAGGTGCTTCACTGCCTTGAAGAAAATAGAGGCTGTAAATGGGCAGTTGAATTATATGCTTCCAGTGAGCTTTTCAAGGGAAGCATTTACCGAGGGAGAAAATTGGTTGCCTTTTTTTCTTTTATCTTATAACAAGTAAGGAATAGAGTTTGTAAAAATATGGAACACCTTCACAAATGCTTAATTTTTGTTGCATAGGAACACACAACAAATAGGTTTCAAGAAATCTGGGTGAGAAATGGTTTGGTTTTTCATTGTTTGCCACCTTTGATATGAAGTTCCTTAACAAATCTCTGTGAAACACCTAGGAGACCTAAATGATGTAGAAGTTAAGACCATTACAGGAAAAAAAATACTATTATTACTAGTAGTAGAATAGTAGTAGCAGAAGATCAAAAACTTGTGGAATACCTAAAATCTAAATTGTATTAAATAGTTTTAATTTTGTTCTATTACTAATTTTTTTTCTTGGTGTTTGTATGTGTAGGAAACTTTGTTTATTATATGGATTAGAATAGAAGACAAAATGAATCTAAGCCAGAAAGTAACATAGAATTTCTTCAATCAAAATTTCAGGATCCGGGTTAACAGCGGATTTTGCTTGGCTGAACTCACCACAGTTTGGATAAGTTCACACAACAGATTGGATTTGGGTTGTTTATGGTTCAGGGTTATGCTAGAAGCATTGAATAGTATGCAATGAAGAGCCATATTTTGGGTATAATAGGTTGTGTGACCATATTTTGTAAACTTAGCTGTAGGATTCAAATAATATATGAAACCAGCCTCTGAGATACAGTAAAGGCTGGAGAAATAGAATGGGTTATTACATTTCTAAGCATTCTATGTAATGCTGTAACTCCTGAACCAAACTGTCTCTCTTAGACTAATACACTTAAGTCAATACAAACTCTGTTGCTTATCCTAGGAGTTCTCGTGTCACCAAGGATAAATGCAATAAGTAGCACATTGGTCTCAGAAATAGTCTGTTACTCATTTATTCTGCTTGCTGAAAGCTTGCTAAATATCCTGAACCTACCGTAAGTCAATATAGACTACTCTTCATTTTTGACAGCCTATCACCATGATCGTGAACCTATGGCACGCGTGCCACAGGTGGCACGCAGAGCCATATTGGGTGGCATGCCAGTCGTCAGCTCCAACTTACATGCATGTGCTGGCCATCTGATTTTACACATTTTCGGAGGGCCAGGGGAGGCCGTTTTCACCCCAAATTTGTTACCTGGTCATTGCTCACTTGCCCCGCCCTGCCCAGTCTCTACTCTGCAGCTTGCCTGCCTGAAGCACTGCACCCCTGATATGTCTGCTAGGTAAGATTGCGAGTTGTGGCTTAGCTAGCTGCCCCTCCCCCCTTCCCCATGGCCCTGCCATGCTTCCCTGCCTTCCGCGTGGCCTTCCCTACATCCCCATGGCCAACTTGTGAAAGCAAGCAAGCGGAAAGCTGCGTGGAGGCAGGGAAGCATGGCAGGGCCGCGCGGAAGAGAGCAAGTAGCCTACTCCCTTCCCTGTGGCCTTGCCATGCTTCCTTGCTTTCCACATGGCCTTACTGGCAGATCCCGATGCCCGCTTGAGATCAGCGTTCAGCCCGGCCTGTCCAGTGGGCGGCCCTTGGTGGAAATGCAGATGCTGTGCTGGGGCTGACAGAGGCGGCAGCAGCGATGCTGCAGGAGGGCAAGTGGACATCCTGGAGCTGCTGCACATGCACATGCTCCCTTTCTGCAAAGGCAGAGCCTCCGCCCTTGCTGCAGGAGGAGGATGCCTTCCAGTTGGACCCGCATGCCTCTCATGCCAGCTCTGTGGGGCTTCAGGCTCCAAAGCAGCCCACTGTTTCCCACCCAGCCACCTGCCTGCTCCTTAGAGCCGAGGTGGCACAGTGGTTAAATGCAGCACTGCAGGCTACTTCAGCTGACTGCAGTTCTGCAGTTCGGCTGTTCAAATCTCACCAGTTCAGGGTTGACTCATCCTTCCATCCTTCCGAGGTGGGTAAAATGAGGACCCGGATTGTTGTTGGGGGCAATATGCTGACTCTGTAAACCGCTTAAAGAAAGCCCTATGAAGCGGTATATAAGTCTAACTGCTATTGCTATTGCAGAAGCCACGGGTGGTGGGGGGCAGCCCTTCATGCAGAGAGGCCATGGCCGAGTCTCCTTCCCCCTGGAACTCCAAACTCCACAGGCCGAGTTCCTGGAGTAGCGCTGGCAGTCAGTTCCTTCTCTTTGAGAGCCGCCTCGCAGAAAATTCCCCATTTTGCAAGGCGGCTCTCAAAGAAAAGGAAGTGGCACTTCTTCAGAGGAGCCCAGGCTGGAGGGGCAACGTCCGCTGAAGCCTCCACCCTTGCAGCTGCAAGGGGCACGGGGGCAACCTGGCAAGCTGGGTGCCCAAAAAGCGCCCAGAGTGGCCCATGTGCGTCTGAGCTGGAGGAGATGATAGTTTCAAAGCCTCGGGGATTCCAAGCGGCCTATGTGTACAGAGCGCTGGGCTGGCTCTAGTTACAAAATGTCAGAAAATTTCCCATTTTGCAAGGTGGCTCTCAAAGAGAATGAAGCGGGCGCGGATGCTTCCTCCAACAGCTGAGGCTCCGGCTCCTCTTTCTTCCTCAGCGGTCCATCCAGCCCCCCCTTACACACACACACAGACACAGACACACACACACACCGCTTGCTGCCATGCGAGGCAAGCATTTCTGGGGGAGAAGGAGAAGGCCATCCCTAGCAGAAGCTTGGCTTTCTCTTCCCTCTCCCCCTGAATTCTCCCCGGAAGTGCTCGCCTCATGCCCTGGCAAGCAAGGTGGCTTTCAAAAAGAATGAAGCGGGCACAGCGCTCTTCCAACAGCTGAGGAAGGAAGAGGGACCGGGGCCTCGGCTGTTGGAAGAAGCACCCGCTTTGAGAGCCCCTTGCGAAATGGGGAATTTTCTGACATTTTGCAGCCAGAGCCAGCCCAGTGCCCTGTGCACATGGGCCGATCAGGAGCCCCATCTCCTGAAGCAAAAACAGTCTCCCCCAGCCTCCTGGAGGCCCTCCAGAAGCCGGAAATGGCTGGAGAGGGCAAAAAACGGCCCCCAACGGGCCAACCAGAAGTTCAGAAATGATCCATTTCTGACTTCCAGAGGGCCTCTAGGAGGGGTGGGGGAGGCCGTTTTTGCCCTCCCCAGGCTTCAGGAAAGCCTCTGGAGCCTGGGCAGGAGTTCCATGCGCATGGGCAGGGGGGAGGTCACGTTTACATGCGCAGTTGGGCAGAAAATTGAGGGCACGCAGGTGAGCAGAGTAATGCGCCGGTGCACAATTCTGGCACACCGTTTAAAAAAAAGGTTCACCATCACTGTCCTATCAGTGAGAGAGACCACCTCCTGCAATTACCTCCCAAAGACTGATTCGATCTCACAGACTTGGCCTTCTCCGGATTCCATCTGGCAACCCCCCGGGGGAGAGCCTTCTCTGTTGCAGCTCCAGCCCTCTGGAATGAGCTCCCTGTGGAAATCCGGACCCTCACTACCCTCCCGGCCTTCCGTAAAGCCACTAAGTCCTGGCTGTTCTGGCAGGCCGGGGGCTGTTGAAGTATCCAGCCCCACTGTAGCTATGAATGTTGTTGTATTTTAAATTGTTGTATTGTCATATTTATCCCTTCCCCCTTTTATTGTAAGCCGTCCGGAGTCCTTCGGGAATGGGTGGCATACAAAACTAATAAAACAAACAAACAAAATAAAACAATCATGTGGCTGTGTGCATATGGAAAAGATTGTGCAGGTCCCTGTAAAGTGGATGAGCAAATTACATAGAGAAAGTTATGACAGGGGAGCACTCTTCCTAAACTGTACATTCCTGACCATTGCAGAACAGCCTAAATTACAGTATAACTGTTAAAAGATCAATTACAAGAGTGTCTGAGATGCTCAGCTTGCCATTCAGACCAGATGGGAAACAAATGTATTTAGAATAAATGAAATTTCTCGGGCAGTGAAAACAGGGCGATCATAAAGGCATGAACTTAAGATCTGAGAAGTACAGTTGGATAACGTGCATTGTATTCTCATCCTAGGAGATTTGGAGCATTAAACACAGACATTAGCCTGACCGGTAAGCCTGAAATGATCTTGTAATTGTTAAATCTGGTGTAATATACAGACGTCCATGCTCAGAGCCTAGAGGTAAATAGTTGGTTTCGCAGACTTCTCTGTAGACGGGGAAGCGGCAGAGAAGGAACTCAGTCTATACCTGAAGAATTACCTGTTTTAATTGAGGAACTGGGTCAGCATTTTCAATAAATAGGGGCTAAGTGATTGTGGCTGAAACTCTGCGGAACAGGAAATTGTGGTCCCTCCCTGTGCATAGCACAGATCAAGCTGACAGTTCCCCCTTCCTGCAAGAGTTCAGAACTTGCCCCGTCCAAAAATCAGAGTTTCTTCTTCAAAACTTGAACTAGCAATACATAAGACTTGTTCTATAAGTTTGGGATTGTAGCCCCCATATTCCTTTTTTAAACAGGGATAATACTGAAGGTTGCAGTTCCAATATATCAGGAGCTAACCATGATGTCCTTTTTGTATATATCGTAATGTTGAAGGCAAATATAAAGACCCAAACTCATAGCCATGACCACAATAAATTTAAAAAAAACACCTTTCCCCTATGGATGCCACTAAACTGCCATGAGTTCCAAGGAAGATTATGCAGATTTTGAGGGAATTGGAAACAAAGACCCATGAGGAATGATTAATGATTTTTAGCCTTTAGGACAGGGGTGGCAAACTCAATTTCACTGAGGGCCACATCAGGGTTGCATTTGACCTTGGGGGGATGGAGGGGCGTGTCCAGGGGGCATGGCCAGCTTGATGTCGCTCGGGTCAGGGGGCACATTCTGCCAATGAAACCGGAGCTTGGGAGGGCTGTGTGCGCTCTGTTTTCACTGGCAGAGGCACTGTTAGCCAGTCCTTTGCTGTTTCCAGGGTAGTCCCTTGAGCAGATGTAAGCAACCCATGGGCTGGATATGGCCCGCGGGCTATGAGTTTCACATCCCTGTTTTAGGAGATAAAACTGAGGTGAAATATGACAGCAGCTTCCAGATAGCTAAAGAGTTAGCATAGAACAGAGGAAGTAGCTTACTCTTCTTTATGCCAAAGGATTGGACTAGAGCCAGTGGGTTGAAATTAACATGTTTCTATTTAGTGATGATCTTCAAACGAGGTCCAATGTCTAGTGGTCCAAAATGCTTTATTGGTCTAAAAATGCTCAAAGTGTGACCTGAGCATTTTATTGGTTCAAAATGTTCAAAGTGTAATCTAAAGACGTGTGGGACTGCCTTGTGGGACCCGGGGACTCTCAGGATCACAAAATCAAAATGATTTGTCAGGTCTATGTTGAAATATAGCACAATGTTAAAGTCCCATCAAATAATTGTGAGAAGTGGTATTGGCAGTGAATGTGTCATTTTTAATATGGTAAATAGAAATACAATGTACCAGCAAAAACCTTTTTTGAATTTTCCATAATTTGTAATGGTGGGAAGGAGTCCTGGGGAAAAAAAAATTAAGTACCCAGAATAATAGGGTTGGAAGGGATCTTAAGAGGTCTTCTAGTCCAACCCCTTGCTTGAGCAGGAGATCAAGGTAATTGATCAATATAGTTTCTCTCAAATTGCTAAATGGACAATTTAATTGGAATCTTTCAAATGTCAAAAAAGGTCTCAACCTCAGCAAAAATTGAAGTCCACACAAACATCTTAAAGTTGCTGAGGTTGGAAAACACTGGTTTAAATTATTTAACCAACCCAGGAGACAGTATGTGTCTAGCTGATTCTGGATGACTGCACAGCTCTAGTTTTAATTTGATGGGAGATCACCAGGTAATCTCAGCTTTTCAGGATAAACTGGAAAATTAAAAATATCCCAGAAAGAAGCAATCTGGTAATTTTCATACTGTTGTTGGAAAAGCAACATATAGTCATCCAAAGTCAAACTCAACTCAGGGACTTACTTTCAACCTTCATGTTAATGTGTGCATTAAAAATGGACTGCATACATTTATGCAATTCTGTAACTTTTAATTAACCAACATTATAATTTCCTGAAGCAAGCTTTATTGGAAATTAACTATGATATCTGTGAGCCAATCGATGTAAAGAAACAATTTAGGAATATACTGGGATATATTCTGCTGTGCTAGACAGAGTCATTCTTTCAATAACCACAGGATGGCAGTACACTGTAAAATATATAGTAGTTGGCATATGATTGATGCTGCAGCCTAATAATATCACCATTTGTAATTTTAGAAAGGGCCTACTGTTCAAGAAAAATTGTTTGGAAAGTTAGTACATTGGCAATTACACAAGTTAAAATAAATCTGTCTTTTAAAAACAGAAATAAAAATTAGTTGGGCATCTGAATATAGACAAGTACTTAAAGCATCTTCAGAAAGTTGCTTAAATACTATGTATTTAAGATGCTATTAACATTATTTCTCATGGGACCATCAGAAGATCCTTGAAATGCAATTGAGACTTGGTTTCTGCATGTCTCGTGCCCAATTCTTCCTTTACCTACTTCTGTTGTGAACATAAATTCAAAATGCATGAGTCTCTCAAGTGTGAAGATAATTTGTGGCTTTATCCTGTAAAGTAAAGTACTTAGAAACCCATCCATAATTTTCTTGGTACTGCAACTTTAAAGAAACAGAGATCCATTCCCAATGTTATACAGTATATGCAAAGGTTGTGTATATAGAATATGGGCATTTATAGTTGTTTGTCTTAGGGAATAAAAATGTAAACATCTCATATATTCTTGCTGTATACATATTATCTATTGAGTTCTCATAAATTCATTTTACTTGGGATAAGTGCTACAAGTTTATTTTATTTAATACAGAGAGAAAGAGAGAGAAGGGGAGAAAGAGGGAGGGAGAGGGAGGGAGACGGTAGGAGGGAAAGAGGGGGGAGAGGAGGGAAGGAGAGAGAGAGAGAGAAATGTGCAATGGATCTTAAGACTGCTACCACAGATGTACAAACATAGAACATACATCTGTTGAGATTTTTTAAAACCATATTTTCCTTAAGAGTTTTGGAGATCAGATATTACTAAGCTTTGCAAACAAAATATTTTGCAGCATTGGCATCTATTCTTTGGAGTGTTATAGAACCATAGAAGCTGTGAAAAATAAGCATCATCTGATGCATAAGTGCCGCTACAATCTGGGAATTAGATAAAAATCCATCCATTTAGAGGTTTTTTTAATAGTTCTTGGCGGTAAAATGTTGTCTGAGTGAGCCTAGTATTTTTTTTAATGCCATTAAACAAGCTTAAACATTCAATAAGAAAAAATATAAGTGCTCAGAGCTTTGAAAGCATTAAGTAATAATCTATTCATAGGGGAGATAATTTCCTGGCATTAGAATCTAGAACAGTGTTTCTCAACCTTGGCAACTTGAAGATGTCCGGACTTCAACTTCCAGAATTCCCCAGCCAGCATTCGCTGGCTGGGGAATTCTGGGAGTTGAAGTCCGGACATCTTCAAGTTGCCAAGGTTGAGAAACACTGATCTAGAATATGACCTTTTAACCTCAGCAACCGTCAAGTGCATTCTTTCACTACACTAGAAAACATAAGGTAAGTCCAGGTAGTCCTCTAGTTACGACCACGATGGAACCCAAAATCTATGTTGCTAAGTGAAACATTTGTTAAGGGAGTTTTGCCCCATCTTACGAATTTCTTGCCACAGTTGTTAAGTGAATCATTGCATTTGTTAAGTTAGTAACACGGTTGTTAAGTGAATCTCTGGCTTGCCCATGGAGTTCGCTTGTCAGAAGGTCCCAGAAGCTGATCTCATGACCCCAGGACACTGTAACCATCCTCAATATGAACCACTTGTCAAACATCTGAATTTTGGCCACATGATCGTGGGGATGCTGCAATGGTCGTAAGTGTGAAAAATGGTCATAAATCATTTTTTTCGGCGGCGTAACTTTGAACAGTCACAAAATGAACTGTTGTAAGTCAAGGACTACCTGTATTATAAATGCGCATTCTTATGCATACTCCTTTAGAGGCATGCCCAATTGTTCATTGTTTGAGGGGTTAATGAGTTGGGTTAACAATAATGTAATTCAGTCGGAACTGAAGAAGCTTCTTCGATGAGACGTGAAATGTCTTCAAGGAAAAACAAAGACAGACTAGTTGCCTCTTGAAAAAGCACCTTTGAGACAACCATGACCTGGATGACTGAGAATCTCCTTAGAGCTATTATGTAATTCAGGGTTCTAAAAAGATAAAATTGTCGACACAATTTTGTCTTGTTCTTCCATCTTCCATTCTCTCGGTATTTTAGGCTTTTATCTTTTTTCCTATTTTGAAAATTAAGCAGTTAAGGTTTAATTGGTGGGAAAGAATTGTACATGAAATTGCTTTAGTACTTCCTTTGAAGTTGTAAGGCCTCAATAGTCCTGTAATGTTTTCTGACAGAATTAGCTAATGGTTAATATTATACCCAACAAAGATTTATTGCACCTTTTTGCTTAGATAAGACTAAATTTGTCTGGTTAAGTAAGCATATCACAGCAATAGTGGGAGGAAGAAACAAAAGATTGAAAGTGGTTTCCATATTAGTTTACAGGCAACCATATTGCCTTTTTATTCCCCCCTCCCCAAAGTTAACTTTGCCATCTATCCTACAGTCCTGGAATTTCCTATAAATCTTTCATGCAGCTTTTTTTTAACATGACATCTTTTTCTTGTGCAGTGCTAAGAGGTCTTAATGTCCTTTTAAGGAGAAATGGAAACTTATTAATTAGGGATTAAACTAATCAACATCCTCATTGAGGATTTTCAGATTCCCAATAAAGATTAAACTGATCATGTGGTGCCTCCTAGTGGTCAATGTAACTGAAAATGCCACATAGGCTATATACATTGTACAAGTAGAGAATTCCTCTGCCCCAGGAGCCAGCTTGGAAGTAATTTAAACCTTGTACATGGGAAGATGGACTGCTTATGTCCTTTTGATGGTGTTATTAATTTTAGAAATTTAGAAAATATAGAGCCTTTCATATCTTTCTCCATAAAAAAGATATTGTATCTCATAGGCAGACTGATTAGGTATGCTTCGGTAAAATAAATCTCCTATGGTCAAGATTTTGATTAACACATCTTCAAAATTCATAACAGAGTAAGCTTCTTTCTGAGACCATCTAAAGTTATCTAGGTATTGTCCCCCGTCAAATTTCTGATAAATCCCCAAAATTGAGAACGTCAAGGATTTCAGAAAGGCATCTTTAACACTAATGAGTGGTGAAAACATCATCTTGAAAACACAAATCAATAACCAAGTGGATTTAGAGCAAGTCAATTAAAGAAGGGTCTCTTTGAAATATTTCATCTCACAGCAATCATATCTAGGCTGATATGTCTTTCCACACCCGATGAACTGGTCCTCTGCATGCTTCCCAACTGACCTCAAGCGTTGTTGTTGGATATGTTCATCATCTTGAGTTATTTGTAAAACTAATAAAAGTGGGATACAAATAAACGAACAAACAAACGATGTTAAAAGTTGTATGAGTGACGTTTGCTCCAGATAATCAGATCGAGCATGGGAACAAATGAATAGCACCATGCCATAGGTAGTATTCTGCTGGTTCACCCTGGTTCAGGCGAACTGGTAGTGGTGATGGCGAGAGGCTCCACCCACTCACTCAAACATCATCAAAGACCCTCTGTGCATGTGCAGAAGCGCCACGCATGTGCAAAATGCACACGCGCACTCCCAGTTCCAAACTGGTAGTGAAGATTATAGCATTTCATGCCTGCACCATACATACAGTAGCTCTGGTCACACCGATAATCACTATGAACAGTGATGAGTGTGTCTTGTCTTGCAAGCCAGCACAACAACATGGATTCATAGACTGCCTTACTTCATACATGATGTGGATCCATCCATCACATATAGAAGTGTCTATTGATATCTATTTTCTGGGGTCCATTATCCACCATTGCTCTGGAGGGATTCACACATGGCTTCCACCTTTGCTGTTCCAAACACCCGAAAGTCATGCATTGCCTTGTGGTTTACAGTTCTTCTCAGATGCTCTCTGCATGCAATATGCAAAAGGACACATCATATCTTGAAGCCATTGTTACCCTGAGAATAAAGAAACTACACCACACTCAGGAACTGAGCATCCAACATCCCTTCTGAATTCCAAGGAATCTCACTTGCTATTGGATCTTCTGCCCTTTGTCTTGGATTCTTAGCCTTGCATTATGCTCTCTGTTCTCTGCCTACGAAAAGGATAGTTGGGAATAGCCTTTGGGGACTTCTTGCTGTCAGGCCTGCAGTGGTTCCTTTAAGAATCTTTGGCCTGCCACACTCTTATTAAGGGAGGGATTTAGCAAAGGGTAGAATGTGTTGTTTTCAAAATAAAAAATTCCTTCCTAGAAGCTCAAGGTCATCTTTTGTCTCCCAAACCTTTACACCTGACCGGAAGCAGCTGGGTGTGGATGCCAGCGTCGAAGAAGAAGATTGGACCATGTGATGGACTGTGGGTGTGGGGGCAAGATCATGAACTTTTAACTGGGTGGGATTCTGATGTAACTTCCAGAGTCGGAATCCCCACAGCACTATGCCAACATGCCTGCTTTATTAAATTGGAACTTTAAGCATAGTTTTTGGCTTCAACTCTGATTTAATTTTACATGGTATTTGGAAAGCTGACACTTGCACTTATTCATTTACTCCTTGCCTATAAAAGCTCCAGAGCTAGGGAATACTCTCTCCTTACATGCAACATTATGGCTTTTTTGTTCAAACATTTCATGTCCCAGTTAATTCTGCACTTGAAGGTTGCACAGATGACAAGGCAGAGCTAATCTGTATCTTGGAAATGAGCTAATGGAGTACCTACATGATTCTTGCATGACGTTAGGCTCCTCCTTCCATATTCTTGTGTCATAACAAGCTGCTGGGTAAATGGAAGTAATGGCACTGCTGATGACTGATTTAAAAAAAAAACAAGCTCACAGTATTAAAATAGACTGCGCTGTCTTTCTTTTCTGCCAAGCTCTTTCTGTCTTTGCAATGTTATTCTACTCACTAGCAAGCACCTATGCCTACCTATGTGCCAATGGACTCCTGGACCAGCTATTGAATTTGAATTTCTCTCGGATGCAAGTGGGCCAGAAAATGTGGTTTATCTGCACCACACTGGTATCTGCTGTAGGAGGAAAAAATGGAGAGAGACAAACTATCTTCATTGTATGCAAATCCTACCCCCCCCGCCCCTCCGGCCTTGAACCTTGTACCATAACTCATCTTATGAATATTTATTCTAATTAATGTAGTAAGTAATTTTATTATGTACATGAGCAAATTTAAAACAAATCTCTTGCAAGACAAATCTCTTTTGAGTATTTGAGTATTTGAAAATTTATTTATAGGCCGCCCTTTTCCCCGGGGGGACTCAGGGCGGCTCACAACTCATGGGGAGGGGGATACAAACAATAACACATAAGAGCAATACATAATTAAAAGTAGAGCACAACATTCATACCATTCGGGTGGGGGTGAATTACATTCTTTAACCCCAGGCCTGGCGGGATAGCCAGATTTTAAGGGCTGTGCGGAAGGTCTGGAGGGTGGTGAGGGTACAAATCTCCACGGGGAGATCGTTCCAAAGGGTCGGAGCTATTACCGAGAAGGCTCTCCTCCGCATAGTTGCCAGTCGACACTGATGAGGGTACAAATCTCCATGGGGAGATCGTTCCAAAGGGTCGGAGCTATTACCGAGAAGGCTCTCCTCCGCATAGTTGCCAGTCGACACTGACTGGCAGATGGAACTCGGAGGAGGCCTAATCTATGTGATCTAATGGGTCGTGAGGAGGTAATTGGCAGGAGGCGGTCTCTCTTACATTCACATCATGTGACTATACTGGGATAGGAAAAAAAAACCCCATACTGTGTTCTCAGCATGAACATGTAATCCAGAGGTGGTATTCAGCCAGTTCTGACAGTTCTGGAGAACCAGTAGCAGAAATTTTGAATAGTTCGGAGAACCAGCAAATAGGCTGGCCTCGCCCATGCTGCCTCCCAGCCTCCAGCTGATCTTCTTCTGTTGCCCTGAACAGGAGAACAGAGCTGAAAAACAGGCTAGTGGGTTGGGAAGGGAATGGGGATTTTGCAGTAACCTTCCCCTGCCACGCCCACAAAGCCACACCCACAGATCAGTAGTAAACATTTTTGAATCCCTCCACTAATGTAACCTGACACATACTCTCAAACTAATCCACACAAAACACAACAGAATGTTTTTCTTTTTTGTGATAGAAGTGGGGAAAAATAAAAGGGAAGGAGAGAATGGAGAATAGGTAATGAAAAAACACAGGACAAATAGAAACACAAAAAGGTAAGAATTCTGATATAGTTTCATATTTAATTGGCCACTGTCACACTATTCAATCACGTTGTCACTTTTCTCCTTATATGGAAATAAAGTTGCACCACACTATCAATGGACAACCCGAAAGCTGTAACCAAGCCAAACCAAACCCAGAATATTGATAGAATTAAAAAAAACTTGTCTCCTTTAACCATCTTCTATTTTTAATTAACCAGTACTAAGCCATACAATTTTCAGATCCACTGAAAGCCTATTTTTTTTATTAAAAGTTTTTTATTTTTCAAAACAGACATAACACAAAAAATCCTCTTTATTTACATACTGTAGAAAGTATTAGTTGGTTACAAGAAATTTTCATGCGTTTCTTTCACAGTCACCCATGATTCATATTAATTCTAGTATTTTAAATCAAATATATTTGTACATATTTTCATCATCCTACCCCCATTCTTGTTTGACTATAATTGTTTAAATATCATCATAAAACATACGAAAACTCAAGACATAACCACATACTGGCATCTCATTTGCTATTTCTAGTATCCCAATAACACTATTCCTTATGGCCTATTCTAGCTAAACATCAGTAACATTTAGTAGCAAAGATTTCTAATCTTCCTTTCCAAATCACTGTTTACAATTTACATCCAATTTCCTCATGTTGTACCCATACCTATATATACACATCGTTATCATTATCGCTCCTTTATTTGACTATATCCATTATCATAATTTAGTTCTTTTTTATTAATCTTTATATGTAACCAAACCAAATCTTCCTTTCATAGGTACCATTCAATATTCATATGCAATTACTACTTGTTATACCAATACATATGTGTTGTGGCCCGGCAGGAGCTGTTGGAGCTACCACCAGACTCCAACAGCAAGGGGCCCTATGAGTCGGCCCTGGAGGATGTGGAGGACCTTGGACAGGGTTCTGAGCAGGGCGCAGAGAGACTGGTTGGCTACCAGGTGGCAGTTGAACCTTGGATCAGTGGGGAGGAGACAAGAGAGAGTGATCCAGAAATCAACAGTGAGTTGTTCCGGGATGCACGCCATCGAAGGGCTACTCGGCGTCAAGAACAACTACGTAATTACAGGAGGTAATTATGCTCAGCTGATGGTCATTAAGCTCTTCTCCAGACTATAAAAGAGACTGCTTGTGCCACGCCCTTCTTGCAGAAGTCAACGCTTGGACTAAAGAGGAACTAACTTGGCAGGCTGGATTGCTGCCAGAGTTAGTCTGAATTGCTGCCAAGGTGTCGGACTTGCTGCCAAGGTCCTTATCTGTTTGTTTATTTGGCTTTCAGCCACCAAGAGTCTGGTCTTGTTATTAAAGGACATTCCATTTTATGCTTGTCTCGGCTTTCATTACTGAATGGAGGAGGGGGTCAGAACACATATGTATACATTATTATCATTTTCAATTGTTTATGTAACCATATCTATTGTCAGTAAATTTCAGCCTGTATCTTTCCAGTTAGCTAAATATCCATAATATTTAATAACAAAGTTTTTTAATCCTTTCAAATCACTGTTTAAAGTTTACAGCCAGTTTCCTTATGTTATACCCATATCTATATAAGCATTTTTATTCTTATCCCTCCTTTATTTAACTATATCCTGTATCATAACATTTTCCCCCTAATAATCAAAACTTTAATTGTATCTAACTTAGTTCTTTCAAAAAAAAATTATTATTATTATTATTAAAATTATTATATGTGGTTAATCTTTGGTGAGATTCACAGCCTTTGGGGCTGGTTGCTAGTTCAAAAGCTCGAGTCCTAACCAAGAACCTAGGAACTGTTAAGGTAACGTCGGAGGATATAAGCTGTTCCAAGTAGCGTGATTTTTTGTAGAATCAGAATGTTTAAGTCTGATAAATTTAAAATTTCCAAATAGCAAGGTAGCCCTTTAGGTATTATTCCAAGGGCTCCAATTACAATCGGGACAACACACGATTTCTTTTTCCACAGTCGCTCAACTTCAATTTGCAAGTTCCGGTACTTTGTGATTTTTTTTCTTGCTGTTTATCTTCAATTTGTGCATCTCCAGGTATTGCAATGTCAATGAACCATACTTTTTTTCTTTTCAACTATTGTTATGTCAGGTGTGTTGTGGGCCAAGTGTCTGTCAGTCTGAATTCTGAAGTCCCACAAGATCTTGATTTTCTCATTCTCTAAAACCTTCTGAACCTGATGTTCCCAGTGGTTTTTGCTGTACTCAGATCCAAACTTTTGACACAATTTCCAGTGAATGATCTTAGCAACGCAGTCATGGCATTGTAGGTAGTCAGTTTGTGAAATTTTGCTGCACCCACTGATCAAGTGGTTGACGGTCTCATCTTTCTCATTTCAGAGAAAGTGGTAATTGTTGGTGGTAATTGGTTGAATTTTTGCCTTCATACAGTTTGTGGCTATGGCTTGTTCTTGAGCTGCCAAAATAAAGCCTTCTGTTTCTTTTTTCAGTGCTCCTGATCTTAACCAGTTCCAAATTAGCTTTTGGTCAGCTTTGCCTTCAATACTTTTCAAGTATTGGCTACGCATAGCTTTGTTTTTCCAATTTTCAGTTTGCTTTTCAATTACTTCTTTCTTATATTCAATTTTTGACTTAGTTATCTTTAAAAAGCCTCCTTTATTTACTTCCTTAATCATTGGTTCTTCACTTTTCTGGATGTAATCATTCAAGCTGTGTTTTTCTTCTTCCACAGTCTGTTTTATTTGTAGGAGTCCTCGATCACCCTCTGCTCTTGGTAGATATAATTGGTCAACATCACTTTTAGGGTGCAAAGCATGATTCATTGTCGTAGGCTTCCTTGTTTTTCTGTCCAAATTGTCCAACTCCATCTGGGTCCAGTCAATTATTCCTGCAGAGTATCGAATCACAGGTATAGCGCAGGTATTTATGGCTTTTATGATGTTTCCTCCACTCA
Organism: Thamnophis elegans; assembly: GCF_009769535.1. Taxonomy (NCBI): domain Eukaryota; kingdom Metazoa; phylum Chordata; class Lepidosauria; order Squamata; family Natricidae; genus Thamnophis; species Thamnophis elegans. The sequence continues at coordinate 13,003,009 of NC_045550.1, forward strand.
ATTTGGACTTTAATATCTTGCGAATTCGTTGAATGTACTTGGCTGAAGTTAATTCCTTGACTTTGTTATGCATTATGTCAGAGGCCTCTATGTAGCCTTCTTCTGGTTTTACTGCCTTTATCATTTCTTCATTCTCAAGTTCTATTCCATCATCTTTTATTACCTTTCCTACTTTGGTTGCCATTGTTGCACATTTGTCAATTCCAAAGTGCATACCAATGTCTTGGCTAAATTCTTTTGTGCTTTCAATTAATAAATTCAGTTCAGCTTTTGTTTTATCAATCAGCTTCAAATCATCGATGTACACCAAGTACGAAATTTTCAGTCCTTTCTTTGCAAGTTCGTATCCATAGTTCATCTTCTTCAAAATGATTGTCAGTGGTAGCATTGAGAGTATAAAAAGTAGGGGTGAAAGGGAATCGCCCTGGAAAATGCCTCATTTAATTTCAACTTCACCCAGTACTTCTTCATTAACTATAAGCTTCGTTTTCCAGAGGTTCATTGAAGTTTCCATGAATTTTTGTATGTTGCTGCTGATGCCAAAGATTTTCAGGCATTTCTTGATCCAGCTATGGGGAACTGAATCAAATGCTTTCTTGTAGTCTATCCAAGCCATGAACAGGTTGGTTCGTCTTTTCTTTGAATTCTTTAGGATTAATTTGTCAATCAGCAGTTGGCCCTTTGTTCCTCTTGAATTTTTGCAGCATCCTTTCTGTTCTACAGGAAGCAAGTTATTTTTTTCCAAGTATCCATAAATTTGGTTTGCAATGATACCAGTAAGGAGATTGTATGTTGTTGGCAAACAGGTGATTGGCGTATAGTTTCCAGGATCCTTTCCTTTTTCTTTATCTTTTTGGATCAAAAATGTCCTTCCAGTTGTCATCCATTCATTATTTTCAGGTGTTTTTAAGATCTGGTTCATTTGGGCTGCCAATCTTTTGTGCACACTTGTAAGTGTCTTTAACCAGAAGCCATGTAACTCATCTGGTCCAGGTGCACTCCAGTTCTTCACTTTTCTTGACTGTCTTTGCACCATTTCTTTTGTTATTTTCACATCTTCCATTTTATGCACTTTAATAGAATCCTCAATCTGTTTGATTCATTTTGCATTTCTGTTGTGCTTCTTGTTGTTTTCCCACAAATTCTTCCAGAATTTCAGAGCTTTCTCTTTATCAGGCTTTTCATTTGTTGTTACTCCATCTCTATTTTTCTAAGCTCTTATAAAACTGGTGCTGATTTGCTCTGAACTGTGAGTTTTCCTTGAGTTGAGTTACTCGGTTTTCATATCTTTTAATCTTTTCAGCAACGGCAACAACCCTCTGCTTCAGCTCTTCTATTGCTATCGCAATCTCTTTATTCTCCAAATAGTATTTTGCTTCCAGGCTGCTTTTGACCTTCTTGTTCTTTAGCTGACCTTGCCTTAGGTTCTTCAAGTTGCTCAAGTCTCCACGAAATTTTGTGATCTTCAATTCCAACCGAATTTTCCATTTAGGATTCCTCTTCTTGCCTCTTTGGTTCTTTTGTATTTTCAAACCCAATTCTTCGGTGGTTATGAAGGCTGCTGCATACATCAGATGGTTTTGTTTCAGCTAATGTAGTGGTTTGAATGGTTTGCACAGCTTCATTGACCTTTTTTAGTACTTTTCTCAATTCTTTCCGGTTCACTTGGTTCAGCTTTGGCAAATGTGTTCTTTCAGCATCTTCCATTTGATGCTTTATTTTCCCAGCTAATTGAGCAATATCTGTTGGTGTTTGTTCTTCAGTGCTTCCTTGTTCTTTATCTTCATCCATTTCAGCATCCTCTTCCTCCCTTTCTTCCTCAGTTTGCTTTTGAGTCTGCAAATAATTCTTTTATTATTAGATTTTTTTATTTTTTATTACATAAACCACATATACACACAATAATAAAATAAACAAAACATAAACACAGACAAAAAAACCACCATCATTACATACAGCATGTCGTTTGGTTACAGGTGTTTTAACATTTATCATTCTTATACATTTATTATTTCATTTAATAGGTTATAATATACTGTTTGGGTTGCTTTATTTACCATCCCTTCCTCCTATTGTAACACCACCTTATTTTCCCTTTCTTTTCTCCATCCCTCCCTTCTCTACATTCTCCTCTCCTTTCCCTTCCTTCTTCCTATACCTTTCTCCTACTCCCGCTCTTCCTCTTCCCCTTTCTACCCTCTCTCCTCCTCCTTTCCATCCTCCTCTCCTTGCCTCTTTCTTTTCACCCTCTCTCCCTTCTCTACTTTCTTCCTTCCTCCTCACCTTCCCCTTCCTTCTTCCCTCTTCTCCTTTGCTCCTGCTCTTCCTCTTTCCCTTCCTACCCTTTCTTCTTACTTTTCTCTCCCTTCCATCCTCCTTTTCTTTCCCTTTCCCTTTCTCCCTCCCTCCCTTCTCTACTTTCCTCCTTCCTCCTCTCCTTCCCCTTCCTTCTTCCCGTACCTTTCTCCTACTCCTGCTCTGCCTCTTCCCCTTTTTTCCCTCTCTCCTTCTCTTTCTCTCCTTTCCATCCTCCTCTCCTTACCTCTTTCTTCTTTCCCCATCTTTCTTTCACTCTCTCCTCCTCTCTCCCTTTTTTTCTATTGTTGTTGGTGTGTCTATTTTAAATCTCAGTTTATGTTTCCTTGGGGTGGTATTTCCGCCAACCCAGACATAATTTAATATCATTTCTTATTCCCTTGCAAATAATTCTTGATGTTATTCTTCTTTGTTGGTATACTTAGACCATTAGTTGCTTTCTCTTCGATTCCTATTAATTCTGCTGTAGTTAAAAATTTGTGGTTTAGAATTACACGTCGTTGGTCCATTAGCCTTTGTTCTCTGATATCACAGTCCATGTAGTTCACCTTCCAAATCTGATATATTCATTTTTGAAATCCATGTTTTACTGGTTCAGACCGATAGTAAGCTTTCATAATAAAGATGTTTTCTTCCCTAGTCCAGATGTTTTGCTTTTTCACTTTTTCTTCCAGTAGCTTGTCAGCTTCATGCCCTGGTTGCCTAGCAAGAGAGCTGAGCCCTGTAGCTCATTTTGTGCAGAATGCCCATGAGCCATAGCATCCAACAGAACCCTTGTTAATTCAGGCGACAATTCAGCCAGCATAAATTTCATTTTTTTTTGTATTCACCATATTTAAATGGGTTGTGGAGCAAATTTTGTCTGGCCGTTCACCTGAGACCTGTCTGATATGGTTGTACCTGTTCAGCATAGCCCTTAGGATCATTAGAGCGTGCAAGCCCCTCCACCACAACAAAGTAAAGCTCCTCGGAGGGGATTATATTATTATTATTATTATTATTATTGTTGTTGTTGTACAATTGTATCACAGCGGCCAGTTGTTTCGCCGGATTTGGCATTGGTTACTAGTCGGGCCCCACCCAGGGGCCTAGGACGTCGTAACGTATTTTCGTAATATGCGTGAAGATCCAAGCAGTGCGGCTTTTTGCATTTGACTGATGGTGATTTTGTCAATTTTTAACTGTTTTAAATGTAATTCCAGTGCTTTTGGAATAGCACCCAGTGTGCCAATTACCACTGGAATTACCACTGCTGGTTTGTGCCATAGTCGTTGAATTTCGATTTTTAAGTCCTGGTATCTTGCGATTTTTTTCATGTTCCTTCTCGGCGACCCTGCTATCACCTGGTATTGCGATGTCTATGATTGTGACCTTATTTTTCTCAACCAGTGTGATGTCTGGTGTATTATGCGCCAGTATTTTGTCGGTTTGTATACGGAAATCCCACAAGATCTTGACCATCTGATTTTCGGTGACTTTTTCAGGCTGATGTTCCCACCAGTTTGTTGCTGTTTTAATATTATAATTTTTGCACAAATTCCAATGGATCATTTGTGCTACTGAATTGTGCCGCAATTTATAATCAGTCTGCGCGATTTTTTTACAGCAGCTGAGTATGTGATCAACAGTTTCATCAGCTTCTTTGCAAAGTCTGCATTTGGCATCATCAGAGGATTTTTCGATTTTGGCCTTAATGGCATTTGTGCGGATAGCTTGTTCTTGCGCAGCCAGGATTAGTGACTCTGTTTCTTTCTTTAATGTACCTGTTTTTAACCATAACCAAGTTTGTTCACTGTCCACTTTATTTTTTATTTTTTCCAGAAATTGACCATGCAGTGCTTTGTTCTGCCAACTCTCCATTCTTGATTTTATCACATCTTTTCTGTATTCTTGTTTTGTCTGTTGGGCCTTCAGTAGATTTTTGTTCTTTACTTAGATTAATAGATGTTCTTGAGTGTCTTTTAAATAATCAGCCAGTGCATGTTTTTCTTCTTCAACTGTTTGCTTCACTTGTAATAATCCTCTGCCACCTGATTTTCGGGGCAGATATAGTCTATCAGTATCACCGCGTGGGTGTAAACTGTAGTGCATTGTCATTAGTTTCCTGGTTTTTCGGTCCAAAAGGTCCAAATCAGCTTGTGTCCAGTTAACTATGCCAGCTGTGTATCTTATAACTGGTATTGCCCAGGTATTTATGGCCTTGATTGTATTTCCACCATTTAATTTAGATTTCAAAATTTTCCTAACTCTGTTGGTGTACTCTCGCCTGACAATAGTTTTTACTTCTCCATGCTTGATGTTATCCAACTGCAGAATGCCTAAGTATTTGTAGGCTTCATTTTCTTTGCATTTAATTAGTTGGCCATTGGGCATTTCAATTCCCTCAGATGCAGTGATTTTGCCCCTTTTTATGGATACAGTGGCGCATTTTTCCATGCCAAACTGCATTGAAATATCGGTGCTGAATACTCGGACTGTATTTGTCAATGATTGGATTTCTATTTCTGATTTTCCATAGAGTTTCAAATCATCCATATATAGTAAATGCGAAATTTTTTCAGCTTTTTTGGCTGTTTGGTAGCCTAATTTCATTTTTTTTAAGATTACTGATAGTGGGATCATTGCGATGATGAAGAGAAGAGGTGAAAGTGAATCACCCTGGAAAATTCCTCGCTTGATATTAACCATTCCGTAGCTCTCATTCCCTACTGCCAACTCAGTTCTCCATTGTTTCATTGCCTTTTCAGTAAAGGATGTAATATTTTTGCTAATGCCAGTTGTTTCTAAGCATTTTATGATCCAACTATGTGGCAGTGAGTCAAATGCCTTTTTGTAATCAATCCAGACCATATTCAAGTTCGTTTTTCTGTTCTTACAATTTTCTAATATCATTTTATCAATTAGAAGCTGATCTTTTGTGCCCCTGCTCCTTCTTTTGTTGCCTTTTTGCTCTACTGGCAAGATGTTGTTTGTTTCCAAATAATCCATCATGTTATCTGCAATAATGCCTGTGAGTAATTTGAAGGTTGTTGGTAAGCATGTTATTGGTCTATAGTTTTCAGGTGTTGTTCCTTTAGTTGGATCTTTCTGAATCAAGTATGTTTTTCCAGTTGTCAACCATTCATCAATTTGGCCCTTTTGTAAAATTTCATTCAGTTGCCTGGCCAATATTGCATGTAAACTGGTCAGATATTTGAGCCAGAAACCATGTAATTGGTCCTTTCCAGGTGATGTCCAATTCTTTACCTTTTTAACTCGATTTTTGATCATCTCAGTTGTTATTTCTAATACTTGCATTTGTTTGTTGCCAATGCTTTTCTCAAAGTCATGTATCCACTTTGCTTCCTTGTTGTAGTCCTTTGCATTTTCCCACAATTCTTTCCAGAATTCAACTGTGGCCTGCTTTTCTGGTTTTTCACTTTTGGTGTCACCATTCACATTAAGACTTTGATAAAAACGCCGTTGGTCTGATCGAAATTGCTGATTTTGTTTATATTGGATGATTCGTGCCTCATATCTTTCAATTTTTCTAGCTGTTGCTGTTATCTGCTGTTTTACAATCTCTACAGCTTCATTGATGTTTCTTGTATCCAATCTATATCTTCTGATTAGCCAATCTATGATTTTGTTGTTTTTAAGCCGTTGCTCATGCATGTTCTTTAAGTTACTAGCATCTGCCCTTAATTTTTTGATTTTTTGTTCTAGACGGATTTTCCACTTTGGCTTTGATGCTTTTTCTGTTGTGTGACTAGGTACTTTAATTTTAATGCCTAGTTCATTAGTGACTATTACAGCTGCGCTGTACATTAACTGGTTTGTTTCCAAGATGGATCCCGGTTCAATTGTTGAAAACACTGCATTAACCATTTTCATGATAGGGGCCAAAATTTTCTTAGGCACAGTTTTTAGTGATGGTAAACGTTGCCTTTCCTCATTAAGCAGAAAATGCTCCATGATCTTATCCTTCAATTCTTTTTGTTTTTGAGTTAGTTCATCAGTTGGTTCAGTGATAACTGGTTCTAGTGGTGGTGATGTTATTTCCTCCCCGAGAGCTTCTTCTGGGAGTTCTACTATAGTGTCTTTAGTTGTGTCTTGAATATCAGTTATTTCCGCTTGTGATATTGTTTTTTGGGTTTTGCAATTTGCCTGAATTTCCTCATGTTCAACTTCACTAAACACTTTATTCCGTATAATAAATCGCCTTTGATCTGCTAGTCGTTGTTCATTAACATTTGAATCTGGATATTGTTGTTTCCATAATTCATACATTCGCTTTAAATATCCTCTTTTTTCTGGCTCTGAGTTGTAGTAACAGGCCATTATGGCACGGTTTTCATCTGCACTATATTTTTGTCGTTTTGTTGGCTGGTCCACTTGTAGCCCACTTGTCGACGGATGTCCAGGGACCCCAACATCCGCCACGGCCCTTGTTAACCCGCGCGACGACCGATGCGGTATGGAATTCTTATTCGTTTTTTTCACCATATTGTATGGGTTGGCGGGGGTTTTTTTACGGGACCAGATGCCAACCTGATCCCAACCTTCCTCCTTTCTCATCCGGGCTTGGGACCGGCAACGGCGGAGTTGTTATTATTATTATTATTATTATTATTATTATTATTATTATCCTTTATGTATAATCCAAAGGGATTGCTAATCTTCCTTACATGGGTACCATTCAATATTCATATCCACTTATACTCATCATAACACTACACATTGTATACATTAGTAACATCAGTTATTTATTTAAGCTATATCTATTATCAATAAATTTCACTAGGTTTAACTAGTTTTAAATTATATTCTTCCATCTATCAACCTGTATCTTTCCAATAACAAAACAATTTCATATCTTCTGCCATTTGTAGTACCAATCCTCTAATCATCTTCTTGATCAGCTTTGTATGGACTTCTCTTAGCAACTCCTTGCTTATAAGATCTCTCATGTAAACTTGATGCCGTTCTTCTGTTTCCTTAGTCAGCTTATCTTTGATTGTCAGTGGTGTTATCAATGCTATTGCTAATAAAATTTCTCTCTTTAAATCCATAGATTCTTTCTTTTTTTCTTCTTCTGTATCTTGCCCTCTGGAATAGAATTCCTCTCCGTTTACTTCCTCTTTCAGTATTCCATTCTTTCCATTTTCAGGAACAAACCAATTACCATCAATATCAGCAGGTTTAATCTCTTTATATTCACTTTGCACTTTGGTTTTTTGAGTTTCAATCACCCCGTCTTGCATTTGATAAACATCCTCAGTTTTTTCATCATATTTTATTGTTATGTGCTCTAAGTATTCCAGCTTTTGATCTATTATTTCATATATATTTGATAATTTCTGTATTTCTGAAAATATCTTTTGCAAATTTGCCATTCTAACAAACACAGCTGCTCTAGCTTGGAAGGTTAATAAGATTAAAGCATAGATTCACAAAGGATGTTATTTGCACTTCAAAGGGCCATCTGTTTTTTCCCCTTCTTATCACCCTTTGTAGCTAAGCAGTAAAGTCTTATGGTGCCAAGTCAAAAACAATCCGTGGAAGAACAAAAGCCTCCCAGCTTCCAAGCAGCGGTAACGCTGTTAAAAAGTTTCCTTTTGTATCTTTGTAACTTGTATTTCAAGTTAGAAAAAAGAGTCCAATCCTTAAAAGAATTAGAAAAATACCCACAGCATGAAAGAGGAAGACTTTAGCCTATAGATTACAAAGAATCATAAATAGAAGATGGAAGAAGAAAACTTAATCCATCCATTTCAGAAGGCTTGTATGAATTCCATCCATGAAGATAGCATTTAAAAAGTAAGATAACCACTGTCCAAAACCATTCCAAATTTAATTCCGCCACTTGACTCTTCTATTCTTCAATTTAAATTAATTTTTAAGTTTTTATAGGCAGTCTCTTTTTAAAACAGTAAAAGTTCCTCACCAGCTGGAAACACTTTCATTTTCCATATCCTTACGTTTTGGAGCCGCCCCGACTTCGTCAGCCTTAGCTGGATTTTTTACCTCTGGCTTGAAGAGCTTCTCTTGCTTCTTTCAGGGATTTTGTGATAGCCCTGAGATCAGCAAGATGTATTCTTCCTGTTCACTGTCTCTTCAGGACGGTTTGGATCACCCAGCAGCAAAAGTATTGGCTGTGGTCTCAGAACTTTGAGACCGCATGACCATATCGTTGCGACCTTGGCTCCTCCTCTGAAAGCCTACTTTTTGAGTTAGGCACCAATATTTTTAATTTCTGTATTTATAAAATTTATAATTTTATTTCTTAATCTCCGGAGAGCAAAAATAAACTTTGGAGTAAAATTGGCTTTCAAAAACTATTATAATAGTATATTTCACAATGGTAGCTTTAACTTATGGAACCATATAAGTGCATTGTTGTCATTCTTTCTAGGTAATTATTTTCAAAGAAAACCTACAGGATCAGCCTCGCTGGCACCTGCCCCCGGAAGATGATAAACATCCTCTAACCTAGTTGAATCATTAATAATTATCATTCTGCAGAATCCGAGCATAACAATCCATATTTATACATAATGCTTTCCTGAAAATTAAGTAATGATCCTAGTAGGGTGTCATTTTTATATTGCTAAAAAGCAATGTATGCATGCATGTATGTATGTATATATTCACTGAATAATAAAATATAAGATTTGGGGCGGGGGATAGAGACCATTTAGTTAAATTCCTGTCTGATTTTTACCAACTAGTTCTTTTTTAGAATGGAACAGTATGATTCATGAGGAAGTATGCAGGTCTGAAAAATCCTATCTATCCATACAATGTCACTTTTCTCCAGCTTCTCATTTAGCATGTTATTGTTTCAGTTTTTTGACAATGTTGCTGGACTCTGATACTCTGCCATAACTGTAATGCCAAAATACATGTATAGCACAGGATTGCCATTTATGAGTTATATATTTCACGAAGCTATTTGTTTCGATTCCACGGGATAATATGCAATGTTCATTTCTGAAGTAGCCAGTCACAGTGATTAAGGCATGATTCCAGTCATAAACGCAGCAATGTATTTCCAGGGTAACTTTTGATAAGCATGCAAATGATATCTAATCAGAATGCAGAACCAAATCAAGCTGGTTCTCAGGGCTGATCAATTCTGCATGCTAAAATATTCTGCATAACTTTTAAATGTCTCTTTCTTGTTCACATCCAAAGTCATATCAGTTCTTGATATAATACTCTTTGACAGATCTTTGTTGTTGTTGTTAAAGACAAAGAATAAATCACCAAGGGAAATAGCTTCATCTTCTTTATCATGTATTTCAGGGGAAAATATGCAAAAATTTAAATTTATATTTATTTTCTCATTTCACAGGATAGTAGCTCAGAATTCATTACCGTATTAAAAAGCTGAAGCAAGCACTCATTTCTCCTTAACTTCCTGTTTTACTCGGCTTAAATTAGGCTAATTAAATGGTCCATAAAAATTATAAAGTTAATAGAAAAGCTCTTTGGGTGGAGGCAGTCAGTGAGAAATTATCAACTCAATCTTTTGTAGTTTCTATTATGTGACATGAAATCTGAACTACTATCTGTGGTGACTTATTCTAGCAAATCCTTTCCTTATATTTTAGTGTGTAATCTTGTCTGTGAGCAGGAAGTTGGACTAGATGACCTCCAAGGTTTCTTCCAACTCTATCACTGTCATCTTCTTCTTCTGCCATGCTTCATATTTCCCAGTGCATTCTACACCGTATAAAATTCTCGTGTTCTTATTTGCTTCCTCTTGAATCACTGAGGGCTAAGTTATGTGAGATACTGTGAGCACATTGACTACATTCCGTTATGATAAATGCTATTGATTAATTTTATTTGCCATCTTATTTTTTTTACCTCAGAATAACACACATGGTTTCTTTCATTTCTAAAAACAGTGTGAATTATGAAACAGTTGAGGGAGATGAAATGAACAGGTGTCTAGAAAGCCACTGATGCCCAGCTGAGGATGAACTGACTGAAAACAGGTTACAGCTGCAATTATGGTCTTGTGGTGGTAAGGACAGTGAAATGGCCTCTGCCCTTATTGCATCTGCAGATTGTCATCCTGTTTTAAGTGACATGAATTGTTTTTCTGTGGGGATGTGTGAAGGAATTTGTTCAACATCTGTCGGACAAAAATTGTTCGAAGCGTAGGTGGATGGTAATGGGCATCTATTCTGTGAATAAAATTTAAAGTTTCACATCATTGGGATAATTAAAATTGAAAGCAACTTCTGTAGCCTGTGATTTTAAGCAGAAGAGGGGCAGCTCAACTTTTCTTCAATTGCTTTTCAAAATGCTTTCCCCAATTTTTGCTCCCCTGTACTTCTACTCATCATTCATTTGCTTCAAATATTGTTAAGGTTGGTTTATACTTAAGTAACTCCCATTTGAGAAAAAAAATACATTGTATTGAATCAGGGATTGTCCCTTTGTGGGTAGAAGTTGGACTTTAAAAAAAGTGGGGTAGTTTCTGATGGCTGTAGAAATTGTGGCTGAGAACATCATAACATCACAGAAGTGAAAATAGTATTTGTAGTCCATTTGAAATGGTGATTTGGAGTGTTTGTCTGCATAATTGCCAGGAATCAATCAATCAATCAATCAATCAATCAATCAATCGGTAGTGATTCTATTTTCTTTCAGCCTTCTGAAATAGGTGCTTTTGTGATGTACTAGATCAGGGGTAGTCAACCTTTTTATACCTACTGCCCACTTTTGCATTACTGTTAGTAGTAAAATTTTCTAACCGCCCACCGGTTGCACAGTAATGGTAATTTATAAAGTAGGGAGGTAACTTTACTTTATAAAATTTATAAAGCAGAGTTACAGCAAATCCCTACTGCCCACCATGAAAGCTGGAATGCCCACTAGTGGGCGGTAGGGACCAGGTTGACTACCACTGTACTAAATTATCAGCTAGACCAGGGGTGTCAATCCGGATTTCTTCAAGGGCTGGATCAGCATTGTAGTTCTCCTACGTGGGCTGGTCGGGGTGGAGGGGGAAGTTGGGTTGAATGCCTCCTGAAGCACCCTGCTAGCCAAAATGGAGCATGGGGGGCACACACATAGCCCTGTGCCTCTTTTTGGCCTGAATGGCCTCCTGCAGCACTTGGCCAGCCAAAATGGGGCATGGGGGTGCATGTGCCTCTCCACGCCCCATTTTGGCTGTCGGAAGAACCGCAGGCTGGTCCTTTGCAGGCCAGATTTAAGCACCTTTTGAGTTTGACACCCTTGAGCAAGACTAATGAGAATTATTATACTAGATATCTAGAAAACACCATATTGTGGAATCTTTATTATAGTTGTATGAAAGAAAACCTATGTTTGGTTGGTTGAAAGCAATTTATCTTTTGTACGTTTATCATGTGTGTGTGTGTGTATGTGTGTGTGTACCTCCATTTATTTTTACAACTGTTGGATATTGTGACTGTAATAGTAGTTTGAGAATCCTTTGTACAGAGATGCATGTATTCAGACTGTTTCGATTTTTAAATGCCTTGCTGAGATCAGCCAGATTTCCAGTATTAAGAATTCAAATCTTGTCTCCTTTCCAGTTTAATTTGTCTCTTTTAATATATTCTGGAATGGACTCTCATTTTGAATCTATGTTAAAAGAAAACAGATAAATTAGAAATCTGTCAGCATTTTTTCAGTAAATCAAATTAATTGCATTATTTGCCATGAAATAAATGCAGTCTTATATACAGTCTTTTAACATAAGAAGCAATACTGTTATCAACAAGCAGAAAATTCAGTTATTTTCTGTCAGCAGTGAATCAAGTATTTATAGAATTTAACCACCAGTATTTATAACCCTCAAGTATTGCAGCTCAAAACTTTCATATCTATTGTACAGTAAATACCATAATTATTGTGCAATGTAACATAAAAAAATTATGAAGAAGTGTTAATATATTAACAACACATATGTGTCCAGTCAAAAAGTCCTAGCAGGACTTTCTATTGGTTGGTTGCCATACTGTATGAATTTGGCTCTAATTGCTAACATGCAGGATAAAATTATGTGGCATTTGCTTTAGATTGTTAAACGAGTTCTTTGTATGCACATCTTTTTAAACATTTTTAAAAATAAAAAATAATACACAAAACAGAAAGACAGAAAAATGAATATCCAACACTAACAATGAAAAGGGAAAAAAATTTGTGCACAAAAAAGAAAAAAAAATCCCAAATGTCAAATACATCTAACATTAAACAAAAAATCCATCCAAGCTGGATGCTGAAAAATAAAATTTACAAATCCTAATATGTTCTCCTCCCCCTTATGTAATGGGTCTACAAATAGTTATAAACTTTCCTGTCTATATTTAGCAAAAGTATATTAAATAAACACATATCCTAGGTGTGGAAATATATTTGTCTAATAATCAAATTGATCCAACATTTAATCACAATACACATTTGTATTCATGTCTTGACATGTAAATTGGGTTCATTGATGTGCATGCATGGTAGGCAATGCATAGAAGCAATTTCTGAGCAGGAGGTTATGCAATGTGCATTGTAATCTAGGCACTGCTTTAAATACAGACTGATCCAAGATAATCAGCATTATGAATGTGTTTTTTTTTTGCTGATCACAAGAGGGAGCCTTAGAGCTTGTCAGTAACCCCAAATTAGTTTAATCAGAAAGCATCAGACTGGTTGCAGGACCATGGACAGCTCCTTGGACAGATCACCACTGCTAGCATGGACTAACATTGAGTCTTATTATCTCTTCCATATATCACTCTCCTTCCTTGAAAATTAAAAATGTAAGGTAATAAGATCTCTGGCCTATAGTTTAAAATGGCCCCATCAGGCATAATAATTCCTGTATTCACAAATATGAAAGGCTGCTGGATATACTGGCTTTCTGCTGGGATGATGTTTCTCTCTGACATTCTCAGAATCCAGGTTAGAACCAAGATCTGGCATTGCTACAGATAAATTCTCTTTTGAATCTGGATCCTGCAGAGACTAGACCATGGCTGAATGCTAAATCAATCATTTCTTTATCACTTGTGCTTGACTGGAAGAAGCTAATTGCAAACCACTTGCATACTTTTGTCAAGAAAACATAGATGCTTCTATGTTGCCTTTAGAAATCATACTCAGGGTGAGGGTGGATACGATGCAAAATGACAGAAGCCATATGAGAAGAATAGGGTTTTGCTTTGATATGATTTTGCATAAATATATAGGGTTCCTGACTTACTCCCCTCCCCCTTTATGTTTTTTTTTTAAATATTTTGGACAGTACAAGAGAAAGAGTTGGGGGGAAAAAAAGCAAGGGAAGAGCACTGAAATACGCCTTCTCGGGATGAGGCGACCCAGATTGGACCCTGGAAGCCCCTTTTATTGAGATAGGACAAAGGCAGGAGGAGCAATCAGCATGTGATTTAAGACAGCCTGTCAAACTACAATTGCTAATCTACTGCTCAGGGAAGTTCTGTCTATATATGGTCAAATCCTGGGCGTCGTTGGGTAAGGCACATCTAGAGTGAACTATCAGGATGTTATGTTCTTTTGAGTGAACTATCAGGATGTTATGGAGTTTGTTTTTTCCTGTGTGGTTCAGCGTGGCTGCGCATGCCCTGTTATGCACTGGGCAATGGGTGACCGCCACGCCTACACAAGGAGTTATATGACAACAAAGAACAATGAATGGGCCTGGCTCAGATAGTAAGATAACCTAAGGGGTTTAAAAGGGAAGAATTAAGAGCCAGGAGAAAGAAGACATATGGACTTTGAGGATGAACTGATCCACTGGTTGTTGTTCTTCCCAGCACTCTTTTAAAACCCGATCCTGCCTCTAAGAAGTCAATGTGACTTTGCAACAGATGGTGAAAACTATCATGATACCAAAAGAAAACCACTACATCGTAGAAATGTTTTAGAGACATTTTCACATGCATTCCTCACCTTTCTCCTCCCACTTCCCTCAAATTAGGATGCTGAGCTCCGTAATTATTTACCAGGCTGTGAGTCTTAAGCTTCATGCTTAAGAATTTAAAAAGAATAGAATTTGAGTGCTATGGCATGGCTGTGCCTGGGATGGAAGGGAATGGATTATTGGAGGGGGGAGATAGAACTAGTGTGTGAGTGTGATACAGCGGGGGCCACATTTGGTAATAATATCTGAAACAAAACAAATCTGTAACTGGGGAAGATATCTCAGTTCTCAGATTGATTGTGAAACAGGGTAAAACTGACTCAAAGACTCGGCTGCTAAAGAAACCAAATATTGGTGATGTTTCTGACTGCTAGGTTTCTGTCAAACCTATCATATTTTGGGGAATATAAGATGCACCTTTTCCCTCAAAAAAGAGTGTGAAAATCTGGGTGCATCTTATACACTCAATGCAGCATTTTTGGCCACCTGAAACCCCGCCCCCTTTGCAAAAATGGCTGTCCATAGCCTTTAGGAGACTTCCAGAGTGCTCCTGGGGGCTAGAAAGGGCAAAAATGAGCAAAAACGGGCCTTTTTTACTTGTTTCTGCCCCCCAGCCCCCAGGAGCACTCTACAAGCCTCTTAATGTCTATTCATGCCCCCTTTTTTTTTTGACAAAAATGGGCTCATTTTTGTGAGAAACGGGCCATTTTTAGGAGGTCTGCAAAGTGCAAAAACTTTTTTTTAATTTGCCTCTTCAAAATCTTGGTGCGTCTCATACTCTGGTGCACCTTATACTCCGAAAAATACAGTAGTATGGGACCTGCAAAGAATTGTGTGCATTGAAAGGAAAGCAAGTACGTGTGCACCTCAAGCCTAAAGTTGAGCATAACAAGTTTACCTTTCCCATTACCTGCACACTCTGTAACCCCAAAATGTACCGTAAAATAAGGGTGCTACTTATTAATAGCAATAGCAATAGCAGTTAGACTTATATACCGCTTCATAGGGCTTTCAGCCCTCTCTAAGCGGTTTACAGAGTCAGCATATTGCCCCCAACAACAATCCGGGTCCTCATTTTACCCACCTCGGAAGACTAGAAGGCTGAGTCAACCCTGAGCCGATGAGATTTGAACAGCCGAACTGCAGAACTGCAGTCAGCTGAAGTAGCCTGCAGTGCTGCATTTAACCACTGCGCCACCTCAGCTCTTTAAATGTTTCTAACACTTTGTTTTTTTAAAAAAGAAAACACAGTAAAGCAGTAGATGCTGTAAATATATACACAGAACAGGAAAGATAGAAAACATAAGATCTACTATTCCAGAGCAAACACAGAATGCAATTTTAAAAAAAAGCTACAGAAATGTCATTGCCTTAATAATGAACGCCAGGCCTCACATACAATGCATTACCTGATGATGACAAGCATTGGCTTCAAGAATAGCACCAGCAGATAAGAATGAGGAGAGTAGGAAATAAAACTAGATGGGCCTCAACTTACAATGGTTCATTCAGTGACCATTCAAAGTTACAACAGCACTGAAAAAAGTGACTTGTGACCTTTTTTCACACTTACAACTATTTCAGCATCCCCATGGTCATGTGATCAAAATTTACACACTTGGCGACTGACTCATATTTATGATGGTTACGTTGCCCTGGGGGGGGGTCATGTGACCATCTTTTGCGATCTTCTGACAAGCAAAGTCAATGGGGAAGCCAGATTAACTTAACAACCATGTTACTGACTCAACACCTGTAGTAATTAACTTAAAAACGGTGGCAAGAAAAGTCATAAAATGGAGCAACTCTCACTTTACAAATGTCCCACTTAGCTACAGAAATTTTGGGCTCAATTTAGGTCTTAAGTCAAGGACTACCTATAGTCTAATCATGAAACAGAAACTCAATCTATGTCAGTCCCCATATATTTTAACATATACAATAAGTCTGTTCAGCAGTTTATCTGGAAACATAAAAGAAATACTGTAAGACAGTAATTTCACATTTTAGTTAATCCCAGTGAGAATTATTTCACTTATGGCCAGCCTTAAAGAGTTGTGGTGGCACAGTGATTAGAATGCAGTATTGCAGTATTCCAGGCTAATTTTTGCCACTGCCAGGAGTTCGATCCTGACCGTCTCAAGATTGACACAGCCTTCCACCTTTCCAAAGTCAGACAAGGATCCAGGTTGTTGGGGGCAATATGCTGACTCTGTAAACAACTTAGAGAAGGGCTGTAAAGTAGAAGCGGTATATAAGTCTAAGTGTTATTGCTGTTGCTCTTAAAAGATAACTTTGTATCGAATGGACATAGCAATAGCAATAGCAGTTAGACTTATATACCGCTTCATAGGGCTTCCAGCCCTCTCTAAGCGGTTTACAGAGTCAGCATATCGCCCCCACAGTCTGGGTCCTCATTTCACCCACCTCGGAAGGATGGAAGGCTGAGTCAACCTTGAGCCGGTGAGATTAGAACCGCTGAACTGCAGATAACAGTCAGCTGAAGTGGCCTGCAGTACTGCACCCTAACCACTGCGCCACCTCGGTTCTTCACACAGGATTCTGATTAAGCTCAGTTTCTCATTTTGTCAACCATATATTCCATTTACCCAGGTGGTCTACTAAAGATGCTGCTGTGCTTCTGTTGCTTGTTTCGAGACAGCATTTAGTCCCGTAGTATCAGGCTATTTGAATTTATCAGGATTAGTGGACTCTTAGCTCCACCAATTAAACATTGTGTCAGGGGTGTTTCACTTAATAACCAAGAAAGAAACCACTCAACTCCATTTTGCAGAATTAAGAGTACTTTTACTGGTTATAAGTAAAGCTGGATCTGAGCAAAAGCGCGCGCAAGCATAAATATAGCAATAGCAATAGCAATAGCAATTAGACTTATATACCGCTTCATAGGGCTTTCAGCCCGCTCTAAGCGGTTTACAGAGTCAGCATATCGCCCCCACAGTCTGGGTCCTCATTTCACCCACCTCAGAAGGATGGAAGGCTGAGCCAACCTTGAGCCGGTGAGATTAGAACCGCTGAACTGCAGATAACAGTCAGCTGAAGTGGCCTGCAGTACTGCACTCTAACCACTGCACCACCTCGGCTCATTTCAATACATGACCCATTCCCCTCCCCTTGGTAACCTCAGCCCATAGTCCAATCCAATATCTCCACAGCTGTCATGTGGGAGACATCTTCAAAAGTCATCATCAGGTTCGTATGCCGGACAGTTGGCCTTGTTGGGAAACTCCTCTCCTTGTCACATGCGCAGTAGATGGTGAGAACAACTCCCAATTAACAGTCCTCCTGCACAGAATAATTTCCACACCCAAATATCATGCCCCCCTCCCCATTTCAATGGCAGCCGAAAAGCAAGCAGCAAAACAGAGGCTGACACATTGTTACCTATCAGGTTTTCAGAAGAGTATCCGCTCTGCACTAGCACTTGCCTTCTAGAATGAGGAACCCCTTGAGATTTGAATAGCCTCCACCCCACTAATATTTTGAATAGACCCCAAAACCAGGCCTTTGGTAAGGATGATTGACATCTCTTTCTTCCTTTTCTTTGTTCCCATCTGGGTTTATTTTCTCTGCCATTTTTGTTTTGTACTGTTTTCTTGTTTTTCTATTGGGCCTTGCTTTTAAATGTTTTAGCAATTAGTAAACTGTTAATAGCAATAGCAGTTAGACTTATATACCGCTTCATAGGGCTTTCAGCCCTCTCTAAGTGGTTTACAGAGTCAGCATATTGCCCCCAACAACAATCCGGGTCCTCATTTCACCCACCTCGGAAGGATGGAAGGCTGAGTCAACCTTGAGCCGGTGAGATTTGAACAGCTGAACTGCAGAACTACAGTCAGCTGAAGTAGCCTGCAGTACTGCACTCTAACCACTGCGCCACATCGTCTCTCTAGTTGTGTGGTATATTAATAATAATATTATAAACATCCTTCCCCCCAAAAGCAAGCAAAGCAGATAAGAATTGGACCTGGCAAAAGCTAAGAGAAGAAAAGTTGAAGGGACTAATTCTAGTTCCACAAGACCAAGCCTTATAACTATGTACTGTATATAAAGTCAGAATCGAGAAGATAACAACAGAGAGCAAATGCGCCCTCTACAAAAAAAGCTGAAGAAACAACAGACCACTTAATTAGCAGCTGCAAGAAAATCACACAGTCTGGCTACAAACAATGGCATTACAAAGAAGCAATAATGGTGCGTTGTAATATCTGCAAAAAATGCCATTTGCCTGCAAAAAAAAAAAAAAAAAGAATGGGACCACAAAATAGAGAAAGTAATTGAAAATGAGGAAACACGAATGCTTTGGACTTTAGAATTCAAACCGAGAATACTACATAACATCCAAGACAAAACAATTGTCAATAAGAAAGACATAATGATAATGGATGTTACCGTATTTAGAGAGAGTATACAAAGATATGCAAATAGAAGTCGAACGACTGTGGCAAAAGAAAGCAAAGATAGCATGAATAGTAATAGATACTTTGACGGCAATCCAGGGGTGGGTTCCTGCCAGATCTAACCTCTTCCATAGAAGAGGTTCCACAAATCTACCGTGCCATTTAGAACCGGTTCCAGCTCCCTCCCCCGCCTATCCACACCACACTTGCCCCTCCCACTGCTCAGTGATTGGCTGGCTCACTAATCACCCCGCCCGCCTCTAGGAGTCCTTAAAGTCTTAAAGCTGTCAAGTTTGAACATCCCTGTTTTTTTTTTCTAAATGGTTAGGGGTGCAAGGGTCTTGTAACTTGATAGCTTTAAGACTTGCGGGCTTCAAATGCCAGAGTTTCTGAGCCAACATTTTGGTTGCTAAGCAAGAGCGTTGTTAAGTGAGTTTCACCACATTTTACAAGTTGGCCACGCCCGCCCAGTCACATGACTACCAAACCACTCCCACTCGGTCACATGGCTAGCAAGCCACTCCCACAAAGCAGGCCACTCCCACAGAAGAGGTTCTAAAAAATTTGAAACCCAAAATCACTGCTAGTCAATTGCAAAAAGCAGCTTTACTTGGAACAGCTTACATCCTGAGACCATAGTCTGTAGAGATTTTCAGTCATCCAAGTCATGGTTGTCCCAAAAATGCTTTTTCAAGAAGCAACTGGACTTCCTTGGGTTTTTTTTTTTTGAGGCAATAGCTTTAACACCATCAAACACCAGTTCCTCGGGAAAGACTCAATAGGTGAAAAAAAAGCCAAATCCAGTCTAAACATCTGGCAACCATAATATGATGTGATATCTTTAATATTATTAAACAATAATAACTGCCTATCGTGCTTGATAGGTGGATAAAAATGCCAAAAGCAGTCTAAACACAGTTGGACTGTGTGACCAACTAAACCTTTGTCATTGCAGCCATGTTATTACACATATTACTCTATTTCAGTGATGTGCGGTGAGGGTTACCGTTGGTGAGGTAAGACTGCAGCAGCGGCGAGAAGCAACGTCCCCGCCGCTGTGTCCGACAGGCATCTCGCGTTTATGGCAGACATAAACGCGAGATGCCTGTTGGACACAGCGGTGGGGGTGTTGCTTCTCACCGCCGTCGCACTCCACCGCCTTGCCCCCCCCTGCCTCCTCCAATGAACAGTCCTGCTGCCCCGGCCTGCAGCCAGTCCACCCACCCCCCGTCCGACCTGCTCCCTACCTGGACTCACCGCTTCTCCTCCTCCTCCTGCTCCTCCTCATCCTCCCCGCTCGGTTCTGGGCTGGCTGCAGGCCGGGGCAGCAGGATTGTTCATCGGAGGAGGCGGGGGGGCAAGGTGGTGGAGCGCGACAGCTGCGAGAAGCATCTCAGATGGAGCCGGGACACCCAGAAGGCAAGCTGGCACTTAAAGGCATAGGCTCGGCCACCATTCAGCGAAACATGTTTCGCTGAATGGTGGCCGAGCACTTTAAAGTTAGTTAACATAGCCAAGGGAAACCGCGAACCGGAAGGAAGTCTTGCTGGGAAGACACGGCAGCAGGGCTTTAAAGGGCCCTCCCCAGCCAGCCAGCCCACCCAGCCCATTCCTCCCCCTGCCACCACTGTGTCCAACAGGCCAGGCGTCTCGCGTTTATGGCGGACATAAATGCAAGACGCCTGGCCTGTTGGGACACAGCGGTGAGAACATCCCTGCCGTCTCCGCCGCCTCGCCCCCCCTCCTCCGACCCCACCGGACCGCTGTGAAGAAAGAAACACACACACACACATACACTCCACAATAAAAAAATTACATATTTAATTACAATAAATTTGAATCCCCCCCTCCCTCCGTCCGATCCACATACCTTTTCCAGCTGTGGAAACTCTCTCAACTCTCCTCTTGTCCGCCCAATGTAAGCGTGCTCAACATAAGCGTGCTCATAAGACATGATTTGCTGCTCCCCGATCAGGAGGCGGGAGAATCAGTGCCTCCTTTGCATATGGAATTTTTTGCTTTTTAACTCTTTCTTAACTTTTAAAAGGCGAAAAATTCCTTATGCAAAGGAGGCCCCGAGTTCTCTGGCCTCCTCCTAGTTAATACTGAGAGCAGACACCAAGCTACTGTGACTTGAAATCTGGTAGCAACTACCCTGGCTTTAATTATTTTTAAAAAATTATTTAAAATTCTTTCCTTTCCCTGAGGAGACTGGTGAGGCCCCGCCTCCCTTGCCTCTAGTGACTGCACGTCCCTGATCTATTTTGTCAGCATATTGCCATTTTACACAAGAGGATTGGATTAATATCCTGAAGCTCCTGAGTTGGGTAGGACCCGTGTCAATTTCTTAAACAATTAGAGGGTGGGGACCCTTGCTGCTAAGCTTCCTAGAGATGTTTTATTTTTATACTCACTAGTGACATATCCTGTGTGTTCCTGCATTATACAAAATACCTTCAGTCAGTCCCGTAACTTAGGCAACTTGATTTGGAAGACATTGATTTCATCATATGACAGATATTAAGACAGATGCTTTTTATCCCCAGGTTCCATGTTTACATGGTTATTTTGAGTCATTTAAGGGAGTAAAATAGCCAAAATGCTTCTACTTCCTAGTATACATATTGTTGGCATTTCCAAATCATGTCATTTTAACATTCTGTGACAAAAGAATAGTACAGAAGAAGGAATATCTGGAAGTTTCAGCAATTAAAACACTAGAACCCATAGTAAAAAAATATGTCCTGTTTCCTTTACATTAGGTGTCAGATTCTAAATATATAATTGTAGCAGATTGGAGACCAGATGTTACTCCTCCTTACTACATGGCAGCAAGGGTGAAAGAAAAGACTGGGAGCTCTGTAGCCTGGCTGTCCTTATCTCCCTGGGAATTTCTTGCATAATAATGAATAGGAGAATCTCATCACCAGAGCAGCTGATGCTTAATTTAAGTGCTGAGCCTGTACTCAATACAGAGATATTTTGTTTTGTTTAAAGATGGAACCATTTCTCTGTCTGGCCTCCTGCCCCATAAATCTATCTTTTCAATTTTTTTTGTGCTGTAGTGATTTCCATAACTTTATTTGACAAAGGGGCTCTTTTGAAGTGCCAGGGTTCACTTCTGGAAAACAGAACATCTGAAGCACTAGTAAAGTATCTTGGAGCGTTTGTAGACATGTTCAACTCTGCCCAAATAGACCAGGAACTTAAGTAATACTGCTAAGTTTTCTAACAATTTTGTTTCCTCTGAGTAGACAGCATGAGCAACCTTTACACTGTTAGTCCCCGGCTGATGACCATTAAGATAGGAACGTAAAACAAAAAGTATTTTTTCTTTTGTTGCATAAAAATAATACATTAGATTCCAATAAATACATTTTATTGCTCAGTGAATTGGTTTGTCCATCACAAAAGTTGTCTCCTGTCAGAATTTAGGGACATTTTCTGATTATTAATGTTAGCATAAAAGGTGAATCTGCTGACTAACTGCATATCCTCTCTACTGAACAGCTACAAACACATGCGAAGTATTTGTGCTGCAGTTATTCTGTGGTTTGATTAGGTGACAGGAAGAAAAACTAGTATCAGAATTCATACATACATTTCATGAAAGTACAGTTTATGTTCTATATCAAGCCAGCCAGCTGAGTTTGCAGTAATGATCATAATGTGAAGATAACCATTTATCAATGTAGAATTCAACTGTGTGCAACTAATATACTGGAAGATGTACGGGATCCTTTGCGTGGATGAAGCTATGGCGGGGGGGGGGGGCAGTTCATTTGAAAGCTTGCTATGGGAATCCAGATATTAATCCAATAAAATTATTCTGTGTGATAATAGTTATTCAGGTTTTTCCAACTTCTGATTACAATTTAGAAACGTCAGTGGTCCACCGTAAAACTTTCATCACACTCTTATGGATAAAATAGTTGACATTTGAGGCATCTCAATTACAACAGAGACAAATACAAAGGTATCCAATAATGTTTGCTTGTCCGTGAGACGTTTTCATTCTGCAGAACCAAGAAAATGCATCTTCCCTGTCATGACACCTTTCTCCTGCAATAGCTTTCCTCTAAGAATATCTTTGGCTCCCACCCTTCAAATGGTTGGCATGTCTCTGAAGACCAGGCTGTGTTCTAGTTTGTGGAGCCCCCAATGATTTATCATGGGTATGATACAGATTTGTCTGGATGGTCATGTTCCTTTTTTTAAAAAAAAAGCATGTATTCTTTTAAAAATTGTAAGTCTCACAGACTCTTTTTTTAAGTCAGATGGCTTTGAATACAATGAACAGACAATTTTTACCTATTTCTGTAAGCTCTAATATCTCTAAATATACTTATCCTTCTTTCCTGTATTTCATTTTGCCCTACAGCAGTCATAGGTCAGAACATAAGACTTCTATTAATATCTATCAAGATTGGGCACTTTAGAGCCGAGGTGGCATAGTGGTTAGAGTGCAGCACTGCAGGCTACTTCAGCTGACTGCTAGTTCGGCAGTTCGGCTGTTCAAATCTCACCGGCTCAGGGTTGACTCAGCCTTCCATCCTTCCGAGGTGGTTGAAATGAGGATCCGGATTGTTGGGGGTAATATGCTGACTCTGTAAACCGCTTAGAGAGGGCTGAAAGTCCTATGAAGCAGTATATAAGTCTAACTGCTATTGCTATTACTATTGTCCTAATTTCCATAAGAGTAATTTGCAGGGCGCAGGTGTACAATTGAGGTGTGCACACTGGGCACACTGATTAGAAGAGAATCAAGTAATGGCGAGTTTGAATCAACCTCTAAGTTGGGAGGGAGAAACTCCCCAGATCAAAGGAAGCTGGTTTTATTATTTATGACCTGTTAAAATGTAGAGGAAGTGGGGGGAAAAGTGTAGAAAGGCAGAACCCACATAGTTTCCCACCTCAAAGTAAATAGTTGATTGGGTCAGAATAAAAGTGGGTGCAGATATTAGAGACACTGGTGTAGTGGTTAAAGCAGTGTTTCTCAACCTTGGCAACTTGAAGATGTCTGGACTCATGGCACGACAAAACAGCGCTCGTCAAAATCGCGGTGATAAAATCGTGGCGCTAAAGCCGCAATGTCATCACCGCGCGTCATCACCGCCGCAACAACAGCACGGCGGCGCCGTTTTAAAGCGCGAAGGGCGCTTTAAAACAGCGCGCGGCAGAAAGCCGACTTCAATTAAGGTAAGGGTTAGGATTAGGTTTAGGGGTTTGTTTTGGTTAGGTTTAGGGTTAGGTTTAGGGTTAGGGTTAGGTTTAGCGTTAGGTTTAGGGTTAGGTTTAGGGTTAGGTTTAGGGTTAGGTTTAGGGTTAGGTTTAGGGTTAGGTTTAGGGTTAGGTTTAGGGTTAGGTTTAGGGTACTGAGTGCTTGGGAATGCGCGAATTTGCCCTCCGCGATTATGTCATCGCGGTAGGGTCCCGTTTTTCCTTAGCGCTTAGAACGGTGCGAATTAGTCTTCGTGCTTATGTCTCCGCGGATAAGGGCTTCGCGGATTTGTGGTGGAACCGTCTGGACTTCAACTCCCAGAATTCCCCAGCCAGCATTCGCTGGCTGGGGAATTCTGGGAGTTGAAGTCCAGACATCTTCAAGTTGCCAAGGTTGAGAAACACTGGGTTAAAGCATCAGGCTAGAACTGGGAGACTCTGAATTCTAGTCTCACTGGGTTCAAAGCCACCTTGGGGCAGTCATTGTTCTCCCAGCCCTAGGAAGGAGGCGCTGGCAAACCACTTCTCAAGCATCTTGTCAAGAAAACTGCAGGCACGTTTCCAGGGAGTTGCCAGGAGTTGAAAACTGACTTGAAGGCACAAATACGTATTTTTTCTCAGGACGTTTTCCTGTGACACACTGAGTCATACCCCCCCCCTTTCTGATACCTTCTTATTTCTCTCTGACTCAGCAAGCTATAGAGAAGACAGACATTTTTGGAACTGGGATGGTATTCATTCAATACCTTTCTTTAAAGGACATTGTGAAATATGCTATATCCATATTTATTTTAAATCATAGGTTTGGATTTTTTTTAACGATATTATTAACATACTTGAAGTAAAGAGTACATTAAATAAAAGCTAAATTCCTTGCGTGTCCAATCACACTTGGCCAATAAAGAATTATATTCTAAAAAAAAGAGAGAGAAAAAATATTGATGTGCCATTGTGCAGTCATGATGTGTTCACCAGGAGCGATATTAGTTTTTAAAGCATTCAGAGCAAAATTAGAAATTCGCTCTTATGGTCTGCTCTGCTGGATGGCCAAATCTTTGCAATGCAATTAATAGGTATCAGGTTTTACTATTTGGTTATAATTTTCCCAACACTTTAGTTCAGTGTTTCTCAACCTTGGCAACTTGAAGATGTCTGGACTTCAACTCTCAGAATTCCCCAGCCAGCAAATGCTGGCTGGGGAATTCTGGGAGTTGAAGTCCAGACATCTTCAAGTTGCCAAGGTTGAGAAACACTGCTTTAGTTCCTTGGAGCTGGTAATTATACAGCCATTTGCACATTGGTATGTAAGCCTATGTGGCTGTCCTTTCCCCTCAATACCGCAACATCACTCTAGTCTAGTTCATACAAAGCATTTTGCTATTGTCACCGTGCCTCTCTTGGGACTAAGTGTTCTGCAGAGGCTCAAATCCATTTGCAACATCTTGGGTGATCTTCAGAAAGGGCCCCAGGAGCTGGTTTAATTTATGGCTTGGGTGTTTTCTGCGTTCTCTTCTATGTCAATTCGGACTGTGATTTTATGCAGCTATGCATTAAAGCACCAACTCGAAAGGAAATGTCAAATAAGGCGACGTGTGGTCTGCCGATCCTAACATCCACACTATTCCTTGCGAGGCTCCTTGGCAAAGCCCTCCTTTGTCAAAGGCGTCTTCGATTCCCTCCCAAGCTGAGTGAAAGGGGGTGGGAGGCAGGCCAGTCGCTCGCTTCGAAAGGGGAGGGGCGCTGCAGAACTTTAGCATCCAGAGCCTTGCAGCAGGGGGGAGAGAGAGAGAGGGAGGGAGAGGTTGGCTGGCTGGCTGGCTAGCAGCGGGGTCAAACGCTAACCTTTCCCTTCGGGTGTCTTGCACGGCCAGGCGTGGGTGGAGAGGAGACGGAAAAGCGGATCGGGGCGGGAGGGAGGGAGGAAGGGGGCTTGTCTGGACTCTTCATCCGCAGATCTGGGAAGGAAGCGACTGCAGCAGAATCGGCTCCTGCCCAATGGCTCAGACTGCTGAGTGAGAGAGGCGCGCTTGTGGGTCTGCCCCCCCTTCCCTCCTTCCCTGCTGATCTCGCCTAGCGTAATTGGAGTAGAGAGCGGAGGGCGCAGTAGACGCCTTCAGACATGGCGGGGACCGAAGGCATCGCAGCAGGTAATGGGCTTGAAGGGTCCTGCGGCGGGCAGGGACGGGGCGGGGGGGGGGCATTGCATGGTTTGGAGGAAGCTTTGTCAGCAGGAAAAATCGCCAATGCAGTATATATAAGTATATGCAGAAGATTCCTTGGGGGTGGGGGTAGGCAAGGGATCCGGGCTTGGGGGTGGAGCGGGGGCAGAAGCCTCTCGGCTCCCGGGTTATGTCTTGCAGGCTGTCATGAGCCTCGGAAGGGACGCCCTCCACTCTAATGCTGCAAAACACTCATTGCACATCCTAGCGGCGTCTAATCTTGCAAGGTGACCATTGAATAGAAAGGAAGCCCGTGTGAAAAACCAGACTTGGCGTCAGTATCATTTCAGCAAAAAAAAACAAAAACCAACCCACCCACCCCCGCGAATTATAAGGAGGCGCCCCTACCTGGGCTACAAAAGATACTAACGGTGTTAACTCGCGGGGTTCGCAGCGCAGAGCGCTCACGTGCACCGACTTCTGTCCACGCACGGGATGAGCGCGCGCAGAACATTTGGGCCCGATCTCTACATTTTGGGGCGGTTTTTGCGCAATACGCTTGAAGCAGAACCCAACGGGCCGAATTCACAGAAGACGCCAAGCCGCAACACCCCCCCCCCAGCCCCCGCACCATACTCACACACTCACTCACTCTTAATCATATGGGATCTGAAATATATTGTGCGGGCACCGGAGCCAAATAAGACGACCTGAGCAGCCCCGCGTGCCGTATAGTTGACAAGTGTGGGTGTGTGGAGAGACGCTGCCTTAAGTGCTGGTTTGGGACAAAGGGGGGCCGTGAGATTTGGTCCTTTTTCCTGAGCGTATACTTTGCCCCTGAGCGGAGCAATATTTCTGCCAGGAGCATCTTGAGGAGCTAATAAGGAAGGGACGGAGGTTCTACTTATCAGCAGATCTGATTTGATTACCAGGGGGTTGGCTCTACGCGTGGTGGGGCATCCCCCTCTTCAGTTGCGGGGTGCGCAGGATTTGCAATAGAGAGAATATATAAGGGATGTCCAGGCGTGGAAACTCCCCCCCTTTTTTTAAACGCCTCATTCCTCGTTGTTGACAAGCTTCGTGCCAGGAGTTGATGCCGAAGTGGTCGTCTCCTTCGACCGAGGCTAGTGCCCGGCCGTCACGCGGTCCCCGAAGGCCGGGAAGGCGATGGCAGCAGCGGATCGGGAGGTGAAATGGCTGGCGGTAGGATCCAGGTGGAAAAACAATGCGGAGGAATCCGAGCTGCCGCCCCCTCCTTCCCACCCCCCCCCCCGGCGCGGTGGCGCGTCTCTCCGGCGAGGCTGAGCCGCGGGTGTTCCCGGCCTCTGCATCTGCTCTGCGGCTGGGCGGGGTGCGGATCGCCGGTGGCCGCGGCTGCCAATGCAGCGCTTCCCGGAACCGGTGACAGAAGAGGCCGGCCGAGGAGGCGTGTCCCCCTTCCTCCCCAAGGGCATTTAAACTAAGGAGGGTAGCAGGGGTAATTCACGAGCAGGAGGTGGCAGAGGGGAGACAGAGAAGGGAAAGTCCCCTTTTAAAATCACAACGGAGATGCTTGTTACTATTTTTTTTAAAATAGTAGCAAACAGAAAACTCCAGTTCTTTAAATTTCGGAGAGGAGGTAAAGAGAGTGGAATCCAAACTATTGGCCAGTCCTTTCTGTCCTCCTTCCCAGCTTTCATAGTTGCGATTGGTCAAAATAATGTGTCGCATAGGACACCTTGGCAGTATTTTCTAAGCTCTGCAGTTTTTAAAGGGAGTAGTTGCAACTTGGGTACCTGCGGCCTTCGACCTTTATTTTTGTGGCCCTTAAAAAAGTAGTAACAGGGCAGGTGCAAATTAGGGTAGTTCTCCCCTCTTCATCAGAGAGGAATAGTTTGGGGGGGGGGAAAAAGAACATTCGGGAAATAGGACAAACTTGACCCTACTCAGCAGTTATTTGTGTATGCAGAATGGGAGGGGGTTGGATTTCCTGGGTCCCTTTCTGTAGTACTGGCTTTGGAAGTGCAAGTCAGCCATGGGTGTGGCTGTCCCCATGTGGCTAGAAAATTATGCCACTTCTTCAGAACTGTCAAAAGAGTAACAGCTAGCTATGCAACTTCTTTTATGTTGGGGATGACATGCAAAATTGAATCCTTCTGTCAGTGTGAGATCTGCATGGAGCTGATAATAGAAGGGCATGAAATATAATTTAAGAGCTGCTCCTCTTGAGGTCAGCAACTGAATGGTGCATTACATAGAGGGTATCTGAATCAGAGACAAGAAAGAAGAGGAAAATATCAGAGGAAAAGTGAAGGAAGTACTTTAAATTGTGGCATTTTCCACGCTAGCACTGTGGATGTATATTGTACAATGGCATCTCCGTTTTTTTTAAAAAAAGAACAATGACTTTCCACCCCCCCCCCCCCAAAATAAGGACTAAAATCTCCTTTTGGTGGTAAATATTTAAAATATGATAGATAGAATTTGAAAAAAATGGAAAAGCTAATTCCTTTAGTTGTCGTATAACGAATGTTGTATATTTTATATAAGTAACTGGCATCAAGGTGTTAAAATAAATCCCAAGTATTTTAAATACATAGTATTTAAAAACATAGTACTTAGAAACATAAACTCAGTTGAATTCCTAATTTGATCTATGAAGAGATTGTGACATCTGTGTCATTGTGAACAATGCATATTTTTAATATGTAAAATACTGTATTGGATTCCGCAAACATTATGTTGTATTAATACAATGACATCTGTGGCAGTAAAATTTGTTACAAAGGCAAACTTGCTTGAGATAAAAGCTGCAAGACGTTGCAGCAAAAATCAGCCATTAATTATATTGATGGTTCCAGGCCCTCAGCACTGCAGCCTTTTTCAGCAGAAGTCTTTATAGACAGTGGAGCTGATCTCTGAAACATCCAGCCTCCATGAGTTGGACCACCCCTCCTGTCTTCCTAGCAAACAGGGATCACATTTGAAGGGTGTGGCATTGGGGAAGGTTACAACTATCAGCTCCCACTTCCTCCCCACTGCATTATGTTGAATAGTTCTCTATGCATGGTGGGGTAACTGTAAGGGATGATGCTCAAGAGGCGGTATTCTGAACAGTTCTGGAGAACTGGTAGTGGAAATTTTGAGTAGTTCAGAGAACCGGTACCACCTCTGACTGGCCCTGGCCCATCTATTCTTTGCCTCCTGACTCCCAGCTTATTGGGAGGAATGGAGATTTTACAGTATCTGTCAGCACTCCTCCATTTGAATAATTAGGGAAGAAAACCACGAGACTCCATTGATAGAAATCAAGTGTACTTTTACTAATTATAAATGATTAGAAGCGTAGCAAAGCGAAGACTGATTATTTAGGCGCGAAAGCAAATGATATATAGAATACCCCATTCCCCACCCCTTGGCATCCCAGTTATAGTCCAATCATAATTCTTCCAAGTGTCAGGTGCGAGATAACTTCGAAAGGCATCACCAAGATGGAATGTCGGTGCCGTTGGCCTTGGTGGGAACCTCCTCCGCATGTGCAGTAAGACAGGCAGCAGAAACTCCAGAATCTTCCTCCAGCACAATTAGTAATCCCCTCCCAAATACCATGCCCCCCCTCCCCGTTTCAATGGCAGCCGAACCAGCAGCAAAGCAGAGGCTGACAGTATCCTTCCCCTGCCACGCCCACCAAGCCATGCTCACAGAACTGGTAGAATTTTTTTTTGAATCCCACCACTGATGATGATGATAAGCTGTTAGGGAGAATATGTTATAACTCTTATTAAAAAGTGGTGTGATAATTCAAGGGACACATGAGACTCTTTGAGGAGCTGGGAAGCATCTATTCCAGCTGTAGCTGACCTGGGTAGCAGTGTTCAGCGATAAAATAATGGTTTTATGCCAAACAAACGTACACAGCTGATGTTTTGATAAAACTCTTTAATTTTAAGGCAGGGCTCATGTGTAAGATCCTCAAACATCTTAACCCTGGCTATATAATGGTTATATGCAATAGAACCAAGCAGAGATTATGAAATATGAGAGGAATTATACCAACTGTGCTTAATTAAATATGTTCCTTAGTCAAGTTCCTAGTGACTGCTGGTCATATCCATGTAGGTTTTGTCAGCAACAACACAGTGACTTTTCACAGTACTATAAATGGTTACTCACTTTTATTACGAAGTATTAGAAACTTCCTGGGAGTGAGGAACGCCTGGTTTCCATTAGAACTAAGAAAGGATTGCACCAATGCACATTCAGGGGTGTCAAACGTGTGGCCCGCAGGTCGGATGCACCAGATGCTGGCCCCACCACCACTTGGTTTAGCAAAGGGGTTAACCTCACGTGACGCCATCATGGCAACACAAGTTTGACACTGCTGCTCTGGTTCTTGCTTTTACTTCAGTCGAAGTAAACACTGATAGCCAGAATCCGAGATGGTTTTTTTGCTACTATGCTTATCAGGTCTAAAGATATGGTGAAATTATTCTTGGAATGCTCAAGGGAATTCCTTTCTCCTAGGAATAATAGGAGTTTTGATTAAGTGTAGCAAACATAAGATTTATCCCGACTTATATGGCTTTGATGTGCTATTTTATTTATACAATTTATTAATTACAACTCACAATTGTAGAAATATAATTAGTTTATGGAATTAATAGCCCTCATGCAGAACACTCAGAGTAACTCTGTAGTAAATGTGCTTGGGTTTGTACCTGAAGTAGAACTCCACTTCAAAAACACTGAAATTTTGAACAGCTTACAGATCCTACCTATACTGTAAGTAAATGGACTTACATGCAATGTACATGTAAGAGAAAATAAAATGGGATTCTAGAAACATAGTTGCCTATTTTGAGCCTGCCCAATCACAATGAGATCAAAGACCTTTGCAAGTTCTTCAGTCCCACGATTAAAATTAAATCATTTAAAAAACCTCCTCTTCCGCTAACCCAGGGCTGTCAAATTTATGGCCCGTGGGCCAGATGCGTCACACGCTGGCCACACTCAGTTTAGCGAAGGGGGGGGAAAGTCATGATACGTCATGTGACACCACCATGACGATGCAAGTTTGACACTCCTGCTCTTTTCTTTTATACATAATTTAGGATGAGGTGGAATTTGAAATCATTTTAAATTAACAAAGCTGACTGTGGTTTGCATCCTTCGATTCTTATAGGACAAGCTACTCCCAAATCTTCAGATCCAATTAACTTCAAGCTGCTTTGGGAAGAGTTTTTGTTTTGACTCAGGCATGACTTAAATGACCAAGACTGCCTGTTGTTTGCCCACCGGTCTCTGTTCTGGAAACTATATACAGTTGATCCCAGCTAAAACTGCTGACATGCAAGTCTTTGATCACAAGAATATTAAAGAAACCTGATACTTAATGTTGACTAGTTGTTTATTAACATGTGAAATTAAAACATTTGTCAAAATCTCATAAAGTTGCTTCAGACTTAACCCAGAGCAGGGACAAAAGAGGTGGGGGCTCCAGTGGGTTCCACCACAAAACCACGTTCGACTAAAGCACGCTCGACGAAACCGCGTAGCTGACGTCATCAACAGGGCAACAACAGCGCGGAGACAGAAGCACGCTGTCAACGCTAAACCTAAAATTAACCCCTAAACCTAAACCTAACCCCTCTAAACCTAACCCTAAACCTAACCCTAAACCTAACCCTTAACCTAACCCTAAACCTAACCCTTAACCTAACCCTAAACCTAACCCTAAACCTAATCCTAACCCTTAACCTAACCCTAACCCTTAACCTAACCCTAAACCTAACCCTAACCCTTAATCTAACCCTAAAGCTAACCCTAAAGCTAACCCTAAACCTAATCCTTACCTTAAGTTGAATTGGCTTGCTTTCAAAGCGCTATTTAAAGCCCCCTTCTTTCTCCGTGCTGGCTGTTGTCGCCCTGTTGATGACGTCAGCGATGCGGTTTAATCGGCTTAGTCGAGCGCGGTCTTGTTGTGCCACGCCTCCAGTGGTGCCCGTGGGATGGGGCAAAGGGGACAGAAGCAACATAGAACCGGCATGTAACATAGCACTGCATGTCACTCCCATTTTGCAACATCATATGTAGAACCCAAAAGGCAGAGCTTGCAACTGGATGCCCTTTGGGCTCCATAATCATATACATTTGATGAGTAAATGTTTAGCAGGTTTGTAGAAGTAGATGTGCTTTACGTTGAGAAGTTTCCTTGTGCTCAAAGGATGAGGCAGCGATGCAGTTTTCCCTTATGAGGTTCACGTTGTCTCCCCTGATGGTTCTAGTAGGCAAAAGAGGTGCCTGCAGATTTGTGATATGTACCTTAGTCATAAACATTAGTTTTATGAACAGGAACTTTTTAGCAATGTAAGATATATCTATGTGGCATCATTGACTTTAAGAAGCAGGAAGATTATGTTGCTTTATAGCAACCTTTTGGAAGGTCTGGATTTGCCCAGTGATCAGCGACTTCCCCAAATTCATGCTGTTCATTCTACCCCAGCTCCTACAGTTGCCAAGATTGACATAATGTATGTGATGGGACTTTTTGACCTTGAGTCCCTGTGGAATCCTGATCATGATCTAAGTAACTTTATTTTCATTATACTGATACATTTTTTAGGCCATGATTGACTGAAATTAGGTGATGGTGTTAACTTCGTTTCATTAAGAAACAAAACATTTGCGGTTTCTTCTAGGATGTGTCTTCTCTGAAGAAAGTCTTGTAGTGGTCAGTGGTGGCTACTGCCAGGAAAATATGCATTAGGGTGTGCCTTTAAATTTTTCATGTTTTTTTTTACCTGACAACTCAGCTGTAGCTTGTTATGTGGACATTCTTAAATCTGAGTTTGTGATCATGTGTCTTCAGCCTGGTTAAAACAATATTGCATTTGGTGGTCATAGTGTTAAGTTTCTCAAATACCAGATGCATTTTCCTATATTAGGAAACAGTTGCAGACAAATATCTTTCATCATTGCCCATAGTTTCAAGAATAGATGTATTGCTGTAATATTTGGAGGAAAGGTAAGATGAAAAGCTAAGAACATTTTATGCTGCAACAGCCTATGAAATCTCGAAATGAAAGTGCATTATCATTGTCCATATAACAGCAGTTTAGTTTAGTTTATTGATTTTGTATGGGAGGGAAACCTATGGGTCCTTTCAGCAACTTGAATTGTTATCTTTAAGAAACAAGCAAGAAGATCATAAAGAGGATAGATAATTCAGACCTGGAAGCTAACAGTCAGCAGTTGTTAATAACTGTTATTGTTAAAGGGGCAGAATATTCAATCAGGATATTCTACTCACAAGATTTAAAAGTTGTCTTTTTCAGTTCACTGGGCATAATCTCATAGTTGTCTTGGAAGCTGTATCCATATATTGTGCTAAATCATGGCTTCAGCCATGGCAACTATCAGTATAGTGAAAACAATACTAAATTGCCTTTATTTATTTATTATGCTGGAGGTGTCTGTGTGTGTGTGTATATGTATATACAACATTATATATGTGTGTGTGTGTGTGTGTGTGTGTGTGTGTGTGTGTGTGTGTGTGTACACAAATGTAACAAGGCAACATAAAAAATGACTGCCTGCCTGGATGGCTCCCAGAGTGAGCTGATAGACAGAAAAAGGGAAGCAGTATGCTCCCTCCCATATTTGGGCATACCAGGGGTTGTGACATAATACATATACATACATACATACATACATACATACATACATACATACATACATACATACAATGATTGAATTCTGTTCATTTTTTCCAATTTTAAGAAATTGCCTTGACAATCTCTCCCCACTATTTTTGGCAAGGTTTTTCAGAAGTGGTTTGTCCTTCCTAGAACTGAAAGAAAGAAAGGTCACTCAGATTTGTGCCTAAGGCAGGGCTAGAATTCATGGTCTCCCAGTTTCTAGCATAATGCCTTAACCACCACATCAAACAGGCTCTGTGTGTTTTTTGTGTATCTCTGTGTGTGCATAGGTGTGCATAGACGACATGGTATCTCAGTCTACAGTAGGACCATCTTGTATATCATGAAGAGATTTAAACTTTCCCCTGGGGTTGAATAATTTCCAAAATCTTCATTCATCCAGGAAATAAAATCCACTCTTGGTATCAATAATGAGAATCAATACATCATTGTTACATGGCACAAAATTATTCCAGTTTGTTAAATGGGATTTGTTTCTCTTTGTGTAGAGAGCATTTTTGGCAGTGTGGTGGCTCGATGGTGAAGATGATAGGCTTGTCGGCTGGAAAGCAGGCAG
The DNA here is from genome assembly GCF_009769535.1 of Thamnophis elegans. NCBI lineage: Eukaryota > Metazoa > Chordata > Lepidosauria > Squamata > Natricidae > Thamnophis > Thamnophis elegans. The sequence goes on from NC_045550.1 coordinate 13,037,277, forward strand.
CCCAGGTTTGAGGCCTGACCGCCACGTGACAGGATGAGCTCCTGTCATTGCCCCAGCTGCTGCCAACCTAGTAATTTGAAAGCATGCAAATGCATGTTGATAAATAAGTACTACTTCGGTGTGTAGGTAACAGCGCTTCATGACATTATGCTGGCCACATGACCATGGAAATGTCTTTGGACAGCTCTGGCTCAATGACCTTGAAATGTTGCCCTTATAGTTGGCAACGACTAGTGGAGTAAAATCCACAGGGACTACTGTACCTTTTTTTAATACAGCATTTTGGTTTTGCCATTATAAGAACTCTTACTACAAAAGGGTTTCACTGAAGTCAGTGAAAGTTGAGAAAGTTTTGTTCATTTGAATTGAAAGAATCTGGGGAAACATGCATACATAACTCACACTGAAGTACTAAGTCATTAAAGAGCAACAAAAGAAGTACTGTAAAGCTTTTTAAATGAAAAATGCTGCAAAATAAATAGAAAGCCAAGAGCTGTTATGCAAAGGAAAAAATGTCTTTTTGTCTTCGTGGCATTTCAGAAAACTTTTAAGTGAACCAACTTCATTTGGTTTCATATTTTGCTATACAGATGGCTGATACCTAGAAACCAAACCAGACGGACGCACATAATCACTGTTATGCAAGCTTATTTCTTGAATGCAACTACTTTACATGGCATTTCACTAAATAGCCTGCTACCCTACTTGTTGTGATTATAGGATGTGTGATTCATTGTGGTAACCATGGAAACTCAGAGGAAACTTGCTATATTTGCTAGAATGAACTAACATAGAATACATTCTATTCCAACAAATTCAAATCTGTTTCTTCCTTTTCAAGTGAAAATAATGCAAATACATAAAACTTTATTTGGAGACTTAATCCAATCAAATATTGGAATTAAATCACATCTCCAAACTGAAATCAGAAAATTCAATTCAATGTTATCAGATGCCTATGAAACAGTGGAAAAGTGAATTAATTTTCTGTTGGATCATTCAAAGATCAGAGTCAATCTATATATCCCTAGAAAATAATAGTGACACAAGAAATAAATTTTGAGAGCTCATGCTCTCATGAAATAAAAACAATTGTTTTAAGGAGGGGCCGCCTTTGTAAGCTGAAAAAAAAATGGGCACCCTGCTTCTAGCATAATAGCAATTATGGAACAAGATATTTCTCCTAATTCCTATCTTGGTCAAGATTCACAATTGAAGCCTCTGTTGACACATGCCTGATATGGTTTGAATCATTGGCCTATGCTTTCTACCCTTTGAACCAGCAGGGCAATCCAGTTGTTCTGCATCCTTTTATATTCTATATGATTTGCTTTATTCATATTTTATGTTGCCGCATTAGCCAATATTAAGAACCTTTATTTCTGCCTGAAGATAAGTAAATAGTCATAAGATCCCAAGCATCATGGAATTTAACCCGAACTTCTGAAGAAAAGAAGATGGAATGGAGGGATGTGGGAGACATATCCCCATACTGTATCTACCCTTAGGGGCTTAGTCAAAATGAATAGTCCAGTTTATTCATGGTTAGAAGAATGGCATTTAAATTTTAAATGACCGTGGCATTAAAATCAGTAATGCAGAAGATTGTTATGTGCATTGCTTTGGTTATTCTCTGGCTCTGAACCATCTTGGCAATGTGAAGGAATGCCCTTTTGGTTGCCCTTTCTTCATCTTTGAAAGATACCAAGTTCATTAAATGCCTCCCTTTTCTTTCAGATGCAGTTTCAACATCCGCCTATGCATCTCCAGCAAGAAGTTTAGGAGATCCAGGAATCACACCCTTGTCTCCTTCCCACATTGCGGTAAGATTTATCACCTAAACAGGTAGTCCCTGAGTTGCAAAAATTCATTTAGTGACTGTTCAAAGTTGCAATGGCACAGAAAAATGTGACTTATGACCATTGTTCACGCTTAAGGACCCATTGTGGCATCCTCATGGTCAGGTGATGAAAATTCAGATGGCTGGCTGACTCTTATTTATGATAGTCACAGTGTCTTGGGGTCATGTGATCTCCGTCTTCAACTCTCTGGCAAGCAATGTCAATGGGGAAGCCAGATTAACTAACAAACATGTTACCAATATAACAACTGCCTCCAGAAGTTGTGAATGCCCCAACACTGGAAGTCTTTAAAAAGATGTTGGATAGCCATTTGTCTGGAATGGTATAGGGTTTCCTGCCTAGGCAGAGGGTTGGGCTAGAAGACCTCCAAGGTCCCTTCCAACGCTGCTATTGTGTTGTATTGTATAACTGCAGTGATTCGCTTAATGGTGGTATCAAGAAAGGTGATAAAATGGCAAAATTCACTTAATGTCCCACTTTATAACAGAAATTTGGGGCTCAATTGTGATAGTAAATTGAGGGCTACCTGTATTAGCTTGCTACAACCTAATATTTTATAAATATATTAGATTTCAGCTCTGGAAATCCCTAGTCAATATGACCAAATCATCATTATCATCACCATCACCACCACCACCACCACCACCACCACGAAATTCTATGTGTTTGCTAAGAGTCAAAGATGATTTGATGGCACATAATCATTATTTCAAAAACATGACAACATTATTGTTTAAAGGTCAGCTTTGTTGGCTAATCATTTCAGCCTTCAGCTCCTGAACTGTATCAAAGGAGAATCAAACAGAGCTAGTAATGTTTACAATTCCTCCTTAAACCATCCCATTTCTGTTCCTTGGACAGAAGGACTCAGATGCAAACGATGCCGAGGAGCAGACATTTCTTGTTGTGGTGGCTATTGACTTTGGCACAACTTCCAGTGGTTACGCTTACAGCTTCACCAAGGAACCCGAATGTATTCATGTAATGAGGTGAGGATCCGTATCCTGGCCTTGGTGCTTGGAGCTGTGTGATTTTTTAATTAAGGGAACTCAAAGGAAATGCAGTGGCACAGTGGTTAGAGTGCAGTATTGCAGGCTACTTTTGCTGGCTGCCTGAAATTTGGCAGTTCAAATCTCACCAGGCTCAAGGTTGACTCAGCCTTCCATCCTACTGAGATGGGTAAAATGAGGACCCAGATTGTTGGCCGCAATATGCTGACTCTGTAAACTGCTTAGAGAGGGCTGTAAAGCACTGTGTCTAAGTACTATTGCTATAAGTGCTGTTAACTTAATCAACATGTAATGGACAAAGGGAAATATAAAGAGTTACATTATTCTGTGGTAAAATTGCTGGTTTGATTAGTGCTTATTTTAATTACATATAGGGATACCTTTTGATTTTATCTGCCTTAATGAATGTAGAAATATTTTAAAAGCCACACTAAATTATTATTTCTGAATGAGTGTAACCCAATGGAGGCAGGCAGATTTCCCAGTTTCTATATTTAGGAAGAAACCTATCACAGAATGTCCAATAAGTGAGGATTTAATCTCAGTGTATTGGCCCTTACACATCCAGTTTTTGCATCAAAAGATGTGCAGCCTATTCTGATCTTCTATAGAGTAGGTGAGTGTCATTAGTATATCGATTACATCTATCCCCCCCCAACTACTCAATGACCCAAACTATGATATTACATGTTAATCACTATTAGAAACAAAAATGTATGTTGTAAGCCACATCACAGTGCCCTCAACCCCAGAGAGGTTGGGCATTGTCAAAAACTTTTAAAAAAAACTTGAAAACATAAGTCTTTTTTAGGGGTCTGTCATAAATTTGAATGGATGCCTAAGAAACTTCTTTCTACTTATCTCCAGACATGTCTGATGATGCATTTTCAACCAGAGTCATCAGACATAAGGAAATAAGCAATTATCTCAACAGCACCAGCATTTCATAAAACAATAGGAAATAAAAGTATTTTTAGTTATATAGAAATGTTCAAATGTTTTTAGAAATGAGAATTTTCCTGCAAACCAGATTTCAGACTTCTATAGTGAAATGTATTTCCTTTTTTTTAAAAAAAAAAAGAGAGAGCCTTAGAATGGCTTTTTCTCTGTGGTTTGCAATTTTCCATTAATCTGCAATAAAAAAACAAATCATACTGAAGTTGTGAATTGCGAATACTGAATCAAACCTGAAGATTAGTTCAAAAGTGAAAACTGGATCAGTGTGATTACTGTGAAAACTGGATCAGTGTGAAATATTAACAAGTAGTATTTAGCCATCCAAGCTGTATGTTCAAAAAGTTCATAAAAATGAGCATAAGAAATCCCAACAGCGGTTCTTGTGAGTTCTTGTTTTTCAGAATTGTTTCTAGAGAACTTTTTAAAATAAATAAATAAAAGGAGTAAAATAAGTATGGCAGTTAACTATGGCTTATGTTTATTAAACTGTGATAACTGGTAATGTAGATAGAATTGCAAAGTCAATATTTACGTAATCTGTGTACTTTGGAAGATATTTATTACAGGAAATGTCATTTCGAGCTACATTATATTTGAGGATGTTTACATTAAAATAAAATAAAATGTTAGTTCTATCTTACTCTTTTTCATTAACCCTCACCCTTCCACAGTTTTCTTACTGCTTTGCACTGATCCTTTTCTACTATTCATTTTCAATAAAATGTAAAAAGGACAAAATTACTTTCTTGTGACTATTGTTAACACAGCCATAAAGAAATCAATGGAGTGGATTGGGAGATGTGTAATTGAGTGTGAAGCTTCTGATAGGTTGTGATTGCAAAATTGTTAGCCCAAGCAAAGTCACAGAACTGGAAGGGGTCAGTAAGCCAATCTCTTCTGCTATCCTGTTCTATAAGAGGTAAAACATTTCTTATAGCTCCTCTCCAAAAGGAAAACGAATACAGCTCCAAGGAGTTGCCAGCCATTCTGCCACAACAACAGTTATGAATGCAAGTGCCACAACAGATTGCAATTTCCTGTTATTACCTGGAATACAGATAATCATAGAAAAATCTTATTCTTCTCTCCAGCTTTAAAACTGCAGGTGAAATGGGGAGGGAAGCAGCAAAGGAAATAAAATTATAATGCTCTTACTTGAATCTCAAGCTTTGTCATGCTTTTTGTTCAGTTGTTGGGCTAACGTGGAAATGAATTAGCTTCTGTGTGGCATACAACCTCTTGCTTTTAATGTAGAGAAACTGGTCCTTCCGACCTCCTTCACAGAGGCTTCTAGTTTTTTGTGATTCAGTATCAGAGATGACAAACACTGGGGTCGAAGAGTTGAAACACACACAAAAATGGGCCTGTCTTTGGGATGATAAACCTGTCCAGGTTAAGTCAATTCATTTTTGAAAATAACTTTTATCAGTACAGGGTCAGGGTTGAATAGAGTATGTGTACAAGAAATGGGTTGAGTGACTGGATTATTATGTTATTGATTCATTGTCTTCTTTCATAAAAAGTGTATAATCTCCTCCAACACATTAACTTTTTATTTTAGCGTAGAACTTACACACATTTTTAACTTTCTCATAGAATAATAGAGTAGGAAAGGACCATGGAAGTATTCTATTCCAACCCCCTGCTCAAGCAGGAGACTCTATACCAGTGTTTCTCAACCTTGGTGACTTTAAGTCCTGTGGACTTCAACTCCCAGAATCCCCCAGCCAGCTGTGCTGGCTGGGGGATTCTGGAAGTTGAAGTCCACAGGACTTAAAGTCGCCAAGGTTGAGAAACACTGATCTATACCATTTTAGATAAATGATTGTCCAGTCTCTTTTTGAAAGCCTCTAGTAATGGAGCACCCACAACTTCCGAAACCAAGTTGTTTCATTGGTTGATTGCTCTCGCCATTAGGAAATTTCTCCTAAGTTCTAGGGTTGCTTCTCTTCTTGGTTAGTTTCCATCTATTGTTTCTCATCTTGCCTTTTGGTGCTTTGGAAAATAGTTTGTCTGTCTTTGTGGGAGTCCCTCAAATATTGAAACATTGCTATCATATCTTCCCTAGTCTCTTCATTAGATTAGACATACCCAATTCCTGTAACCAGTATGTTTTTAGCCTCCAGTCCCCTAATCATTCTTGCCCCTCTTCTCTGCATTCTTTCCAGAGTCTCAATATCTTTTTATATTGTGATAATCAGAATTGGATGCAGTATTCCAAGTGCAATCTTACTAAGGCTATGTAAAAAGCCTTAGTAAGGCTTTGTCTCTCACTGAAACAAAATAGCTTAAAAACACAATCAAGTGACTCCAAGCATATACTATTGTGCTGCTGATATTGTCCTTGACTTCATCAAACCATCCTAAGAACGATGCAATTGCCAAGTCTTGACTCCTGCTTCTTAACCTTTCCCTGTTAACATCAAAGTGCTTAACAGAGAAGAGTGACAGGGAAGACTTTATTTATAGTTCTCGAAATGCATAATAAAAAGACTGCAGGCGTTGCCAAGGTTCCTTGATGCAGAGTAGAGATGTAGTATGGGGGAATCAGCTGAGGGCAGAGATTCCATACTAGGATGGCCACGGGAAACATGTGACAGGCTGGATGAATAAATAGGGACCACGGTTTCATCAAGTCAGAATACTTACTCTTATTGTTTATGTACACTTAGTCTTTTCTTTGATAGTATTAAAATAAAAATGTCTGCAGAAGTAAATGGAAAATACTTTGTTAATAAGCAATGCGACTTTTTTTACCGCTAGAATTTCTTAAAATACAACTTATAAAATAAAACAAACCTAAGACTATAGGAAACAGGCTTATAAGAAGTTGGCTATTGCTTTGTGTAGACAAACACTCTTGATTAATAAGTAGCACTAGTTTCACCTGTCAGAGTTTAGTTTAGTTTAGTTTTGGTTTATTTGTATGCCGCCCTTCTCCAGGAGGGACTCAGGGCGGCGAACAACTCAAAGGGGAAAGGGAACATAAACAACAGTACACATAATTAAAATACACGAAAATCACACAGCCATACCAGTCGAGAGGGGAGGGGAACTCATCAACCCCAGCCCTGCCGGCACAGCCAGGTTTTGACGGCTTTCCAGAAGGCCTGGAGAGAGGTGAGGGTCCGGATCTCCACAGGGAGTTCATTCCAAAGGACCGGAGCTGCTACAGAGAAGGCCCTCCCCCAGGTAGTAGCCAGATGGCATTGGCTGGTGGACGGAACCCGGAGGAGGCCGACCCTGTGTGATCTGATGGGTCTTTGGGAGGTAATTGGCAGCAGGCGGTCTCTCAAGTACCCAGGTCCAATACCATGAAGGGCTTTATAAGTTACGACTAGCACTTTGAAGCGTATCCGGAGACCGATCGGTAGCCAGTGCAGCTCGCGGAGGATAGGTGGGTGTACCGAGGTCTCCAACCTTGGAGTTCAAGGTCTGCCAGGCTTAAAGTTGCCAAGGTTGGAGACCCCTGACCTAAGTGACTATATTAAGTCTTATTTGGAAATGTTTTGGATTGAACCTGGGACTGTCTGCATGCAAAGCATATGATTTTCTGCTGAGCTATATCCTCTCTGGATAGGTCTACCTATATCTTGGTGGGAAATGTTATGGTTATACAAAGCTTCTGGTTCAACCAACATATGATGCAAGATTGTGATTGTACGTTTTAAGAGTTATCGCAAGTCAGTGCAGGATTTAAATGTTGGAATGCTTTGGCCTTTTGTCTTGTGCTATTACTCCTTATGGTGGGGCAGGATTTGTATTCTTAACAATCATTGTGCATTAGAGGCCTGATCAAGCCAAAATCTAGGTCAGAATCTGTTCCTTTTTTCCTAGTTATAAGAAAGTAGAAAGGACTAGGGAAATCCCAACCTGAATCTGTCACAAGTTGTAAACCTTTCTTTTAGTAACATTTCGCACGGTATTACTCATCTTTACATCCTAAAGGAAGAAAAGAAATACAGGTTTTGCTATTATTAAATAAAGGCTGAAATTCTCTGCCAGCTGAATTTTGGGCACTGATGTGTATAGTCTGAAACACAGACTCAGGGTGCGTTGGCAATTCTTAAACATTGGGACCATCCAAGTTGAGGAAGGGTTTGATTTAGAGAGCCGAGGTGGTGCAGTGGGTAGAGTGCTGTACTGCAGGCCACTTCAGCTGACTGTTACCTGCAGTTCAGCGGTTCTAATCTCACCGGCTCAGGGTTGACTCAGCCTTCCATCCTTCCGAGGTGGGTAAAATGAGGACCCGGATTGTTGGGGGCGATATGCTGACTCTGTAAACCGCTTAGAGTGGGCTGAAAGCCCTATGAAGCGGTATATAAGTCTAACTGCTATTGCTAACTGCTATTGATAGAAAAATTCATTCGTATACTAAAGATAGCTCTCGGAATCTTAGCCACAGGGTGCACCCTGTGTGCCTGACAGAACAGCACTGAGAAGGGATTCAAAAGGTTTATTGCAGTTAAATTAAGATCAAAAATGAGTCAAAATTACAGTTATTAGGATTCCCAATCAAAACAATATTTTTTTTCCTTGCTTTGATTGTGCAGCTGGTGCGCAGGACTTCACAAGCAGCAATCTCGATTCAGACTCTGAATGGCACAAAACGATGCATTTCAATCTCTTTTTTTTTACCACGTCTCAGATTACCATGTGCTTCCACTAAAGTCTAATTCAAGATATTTGGATATTATTATTTACAGTTATCATTTGTTAATTTAATAGACTTTTACAATTTGTGTATCCCCCCTCCCCTTCACAAACAAGCCACTGGGATTCTCTTTGCTCTATAATGAACTCCTAATTATATATTGAGAAGGCAATTTCATGGGCTGAGAACAAAGGATGTTTTATTGCTAAGAGATAATTGTGCAGTGCTAATGTATTGACTCAAGTGTAAGAGGTTGTGACCAGTTAGTGTGCCCTTTTGACAAATGACCTCACCCGAAAAGCCTAAGAGGTTTAGCTCACTTGAGTTATTGACAGTGTTAATAATAAACAATGTGCTACAGCAAGGAGAGAAAAAAACATTGTCACCCACAAAATATACTCACTTTATGCTCTTTATTATTTGATCCTTCGATACAGTCTCTTGTATTAAATGCAGTGCCAGTGCATGTAAAGGTAAAGATTATCCTCACACATATGTGCTAGTCGTTCCCGACTCTAGGGGGCAGTGCTCATCTCCGTTTCAAAGCCGAAGAGCCAGTGCTGTCCAAAGACGTCTCCGTGGTCATGTGGCTGGCATGACTAAACACTGAAGGCGCATGGAACGTTACCTCCCCACCAAAGGTGGTTCATATTTTTCCACTTGCATTTTTACATGCTTTCGAACTGCTAGATTGGCAGAAGCTAGGACAAGTAACAAGAGCTCACTCTGTTACGCGACACTAGGGATTCGAACCCCCGAATTGCTGACTGTTCTCATCGACAAGCTCAGTATCTTAGCCACTGAGCCATCGTATCCCTGCCAGTGCATGTACCATGCTTTTTATATGTTTTGCATGCTGGGGCAGAACCTGGCTGCTGCAGTCCAGTGAGCCTCCTTCTCCGAACCAAGAACTACTCAAAACCAAAACAATTAAAGGAGTTTTTTTTTCCTAATAGTCAAGGGCCGTAGGGAACACATCTTTAAAATAGGGCTCTATTATATAAAATACTTGATGCTTTTCTTTGTAGAGGAAACAGGAATTACAATGCTTTGGGCAATTGACCCATCTGCTTTCTTCTCATACAGACCCATCATAGGAATCCACAAACAAGATCTGGCAATAAGGTTCTGCTTGTGGATTGTCCGTTAGTGCTCGGTGGGGGGGGGACTTTATGAGAAAAGTGGCACACTTTATACCTAACTTTTGGTGGATTTTGGTGTATTTTCCTCCAGAACCTCTAAATATCAGCCTGCAATTGCTTTAAAAAAAAAACTCTTAGAAGGTTGTGTACTGATTTTTTAAAAATAATTCCACAAAGCTTTTGTGTTGGATTAAATTACGCAGGTTGAATAGCAATAGATATCAAACTTTGATGGATTTTAAATTATTTTCTCTATGTTCTAGGCGATGGGAAGGAGGAGATCCTGGTGTGGCCAACCAGAAGACACCAACAACTATTCTCTTGACCCCAGAACGAAAGTTCCATAGTTTTGGTTATGCGGCTAGAGATTTCTATCATGACCTAGATCCTAACGAATCAAAACACTGGCTCTATTTTGAAAAATTTAAGATGAAGCTCCACACAACCAGTGTAAGTAGTGAATCCATTTTATATTCTTACCTAAGAATGTTCAATGTTCATTTGATATAATGAACATTTTGTTTTAACATGCTACCCAAATAAATAAGTGATATTTTTCTGCAGCATTTTTACATCTTATTTTTTTTTGGTACCCATTTTCTTTAAAATCAGAGTTTATACACACACAGGCGCAGAGGGGAAAATACTTGTGAACACCAGTGTTCTGAAAATGTTAGGACTGAGCCCAAAAATGACACTGTAAAGTCTAATTGAGTCCAGTTCTGTACTTAATTACATCTAATAGAACTTGCTAAGCTAAAGCTATAGCCTTCTAACCTAATAGATATACCTTGGGAAATTCTAGGCTATGGATACTCTTTCCTCTAAACCTAGTCCTGATTAGAGTCCTCCAGGAGTCTAATTTTGTCTCTTATTTTGGGTTTCTCTCTGGAATATGCTGCCTCCTTCCTGGGCAGGTCTGATATGATTGCCAAGATTCTCCACAGCTGCACAGAAAGCCTCAGAAAAGTTATGTTTGTGTTTCTGCCAGGTTTCCCCTCTCTGCATACAGGGACCTCAAATCCAATGTCTCCTCCATTTGCAACCTTCCCTGCTGGCTTCCCATTGACTTTCTGGGGAAGCCAGCAGAGAAGTTGCAAATAATGGTCACATGATTGCAGGGCACTTGGCAGTTGGGTGTAAAAGTGAACCAATGGGATTGGCGGGCCAGTGCGACAGTTTACGATGGCGGGAAATGCTTTACAGGTTGTAACATACTCATTCTGAGGGTGTCATTGCAAACAGTTATTAAGTGACTTCTTGTAAGTTGAGGACTACATGTATGTCTTGTCTGGGCTGGAATTTCCTTGTGAACAAGCCATTTATGAGTAAACTCACTGATACATGTAGGATTATTTAAGCCTTCATATTGCAGGTCTGTCTTTTATAAACATAATCAAGTATAAATGAGAAATCATATTGAAATGAAAATCCAGGATAATAGGGGTGTGCAAATGAATTCTTCAAGGAGTCATTGATAGGTGAAATGAGCATACCCACGTCTCATCCATCGCACATTTTCCATACAGGTAGTCCTCGACTTACAACAGTTCATTTAGTGGCTGTCCAAAGTTACAACAGCAATGAAAAAAGTGACTTATGACCATTTTTCATAGTTACAATCTTTGTACCATCCCCATGTGATCAAAATTCACATACTTGGCAACTAGTTCATACTTACGACCATTGCTGCATCCTTAGGTCATGTGATCACCTTTTGCGACGTTCTGATGAGCCAGGTCAATGGGGAAGCCAGATTCACTTAACAACCGAGTTACTAACTTATCAACTGCGGTGATTCGCTTAACAACTGAGGCAAATGTAAAGGTTGTAAAATGGGGGCAAAATTCACAACAAATGTCTCCCCTAACAACAGAAATGTTGGGTTCAATTGTGGTCGCAAATTGAGGACTACCTATATAGCAAAATAGCTGAGCCCATCAAATAGAAACCTAAAGGCTTCAATCCTTTTCCCAGAAGTTCTCTTGTTGTCTTCCTGCCCCAGCCATAACTGGAGTCAGCATTTTTTCATAAATCTCTATGCCGCCACCTTGTTTTCAGGGGGATCCTCACTTTGCAAACTGTCCAGCATTGATTTGTGAGACAGATAAGGCGTTTATTACCTGTGCTACCTTTATGGGGATAGATAAAAAAGTGGGAAAAATTTCTGTAGCTGTTTCCCCTGGTTATGTAGTGTCAAGGCATACTAGCAATAATAACTCTTCTCACTTTCTCTCATCTGTGCAAGAGGAGGATCAATCTCTCGAGTGATGTAGTCCTATACTTATCACCATAATGCAGTGGTTCCCAAACTTGGCAACTTTAAGACTTGTGGACTTCAACTCCCAGAATTCTCCAGCCAGCAGAGCTCTGCTGGCTGGAGAATTCTGGGAGTTGAAGTCCACAAGTCTTAAAGTTGCCAAGTTTGGGAACCACTGCCATAATGGAACCTGTCCAACCTCTTTTGTGATAGCTATAAAATGGCGTTAGGCATATCAGTATCTATGGATGCCGTTTCGCTAAAAACTGAAAGTAAATGCCACTGTTTGATAAAACATGATCATGTGACTGTAGGATCGGCTTTAAATGAGGCCTAGTTGCTGAGCAGCGGAATTTTGGTCATGTGACCATAGAGGGCAATAATCAGAACTTCGAATCGGGGTTGTAAGTAACTCCCAGTAGGTCCATCATAAATTTGAACGGTCACTAAGCAGCTTATCATAAGTCAAGGACTACTTGTAGGAAAAATTAAGAAGGGCAAAACAATAAAAATAAAATGACACAACCTAAAACCTATAAGAATTGTGAGTATTAGGCAGAAGGCATTATGAGTGAGGTTCAATGTTGTATTCCCTCAGCTCAGAAAGCATGGTTTAATATTTATTACTTCTGAAAATTATTTTCTTCTTCAGAATCTCAATCTGGAAACTGACTTGTCAGCAGCAAATGGCAAGAAAGTCAAGGCCCTTGAAATATTTGCATATGCTCTGCAGTACTTTAAGGAACAAGCATTAAAGGTAAAAAAAACCCCTCAACTTCTATTTCCAGCACATTTTAACCTTGCCAAATTCCAGCCTGCAGCAGTTTCTCTGATATAAACAAAGTGGAGCAGCTGTAGGAAATGTAGAAATACTGATGACGTTAAAACATCTAAACTACTTAACTCCTTCCTTCCTCACTGAGAAGACATCCCAGAAGATTCTGTCCTGTTGCATACATTGGTAGCATCCTCCTTCCACAGTATTCAGTGGCAAGCATTTGGTGCTGCTTCAGCATATTGAGAAAATGGACTTAATGTGACATAATTCTTGGCAACAAATAATTTTGCTTTTAAAAATGTATGTTTGAACAGAAAGTAAAGTTGAGTAAGACCCACCCAAGGATCTGATTTTTGATTGCGGGGCATTAAGAAAGGGATTTCTCCATATTCTGTCATTTGGTAAAAGGAGATAAGTCCCTGAGTTGATTTGTCATCGCTTAGTTAATTGGACTACCATTCCCACAGACTCTGTGTTCCCTCAAAGTCCTATAGACTAGAGAGCCTGCTTATCTGTTCATTGTGGTTGCTTGTTGTGACCCAAGGCTATGGGCATCTCTAATCTGTGGAGAAGCCACAAAGCCCATCTCCATGTCAGGTCACTCCCATTAAGATAGTCGTCTTTTCTGAGTTGTCTCCTAATTGTTTAAGTATTAATCAGTGGTGGGATTCAAAATTTACTACCGGTTCTGTGGGCGTGGCTTTGTGGACATGGCAGGGGAAAGATACTGCAAAATCCCCATTCTCTCCCCACCCCAACCTGCTTTCCAGCTCCATTCTCGTGGGCAACAAAAGAAGATCGGCTGGGAGGCAACTGGGGCGGTGCCAGCCTATTTCCCGGTTCTCCAAACTACTCAAAATTTCTGCTACTGGTTCTCCAGAACTATAAATGCTACAGACCAAGTACAAGATAATACAATTGAAATCACTTTAATTGTGCCGTTTCTGGAAGTATTTTCAGTGAGGTATTCTCAAGCTGCAGAATCTTTGGAACTCAAACTATCCATTTCATTGAAACATATATTTTAATGCATTGGTTTCCAAATATTTCCTCTTTTTCACAATAATTTCTTTCCCACTTTCCTGTTCCTAGTCCTGATTCAGGATAATGGAAGCAAAATAATTCTTGGTTGCAAAATACTTAGCACTCAGGGCCAAAGAAACATAAGAAGAGTTTCTATGAGAAATGTTATTATAGGTAAAAAATGAAATCCATCTGTCCTGCATACCATAGCCATGATCAAAGACATGAGTCTCCCCAGTTGGTTTCTAAGAAATAGGAGTGGCAGATACAATCTCAGTAGGAAGGTAATTGCTTTGACTTTGAATGATGGTTTTGCTTATGTCTCTTTCTAACTCTTCACATTCTCACAATATTTATTGAGGTTTGGAGAGGTTTTTATTTAAAACTGATTACATGTACTTGAATTTTTTCCCCATAAAAACCGGTGTGTAAATGTTCAGCAATGCAAACAAAATTAAAAAAAATTATAATTTAAAAGCTACACAAGAAAAAAATAAATAAGGCACTCTTAGCAGATTAATATCAACTGCAACAAATTAGTTTCAAAGCTAACCTAGGTAGATAAATATGGCATTGCCAGCCAGTGGAAGAGTAGTAGCAACCATAGAGAAGGCCCTTTCACGTGCCAGAAGGAATGGGACGTAAAATAAAATGTGCTCACTGTCTCTCGTGCCTTAGTCCCTTCCCATTTGGATTACGCAGTGGTTCCCAAACTTGGCAACTTGGCAGAGCTCTGCTGGCTGGAGAATTCTGGGAGTTGAAGTCCACAAGTCTTAAAGTTGCCAAGTTTGGGAACCTCTGGATTACGGTAATGTGCTCTACATGGAGCTGGCCTTGGAAAGCATTCAGAAGTTGCAAAACATGGTGTGGTTGACGTTGGGTACTTCTCATTGACCTCTCTATGCTGAGAGCAATGCTGATTGTTGTTGGCTTCCAGGTTTGATTCAAGGGGTTATTTGAGTCCTAAATGGTTCTGCACTGGGTTATCTGATGAACTGCCTCCTACAGTCATTTTCTTGCCTGATCAGATTGAATTTGGCCAATGCCCTCCAAGTCTCATTTATATGAGATTATTAGAAATAGGTTTCTTTCCCATCTAGCCTACAACTTTGGATGTGAGAGATCTCCCATCTCAATATTAATCATACCAGCTTTGCTTAATATTTTTTTTAGGTTAGCTATGAGATTTATTTCTCATACTGACAATAGGAAGAACAGTTACCAAAACAATTGCAATGAACAGTGGGCAGAATACACCAGCTTCATAGAAGAGTTGAGTCAGTCAATCAGAATAGAGCTGGAAGGAACTTTGGTGATTTTATAGTCTAACCCCATGCTCAAGAAGGAGGCCCTATCCTCTTGATGGTGAACCTATGGTATGCATGCCACAAGTGGCATGGAGAGCCCTCTCTGTGGGCATGCAAGCCATTGCCCCAGTTCAGCTCCACCATGCATGCACGTGCGCCCCCCACCGGCCAGTTGGTTTTTGGGTCTCTGCTGAACATGCATGTGCACGCATGCATGGGGGTGGAGCACGCATGGGGTGTGTGTGTCACACGTGCATTGCATTATGAGTGTGCGTGCGCTTTTGGCATGCATCAACAGAAAGCTTAGCCATCACTGCCCTATGCAATTTGAGACAAATGGCTATCCAGTCTCTTAAAAACCTCCAGTGATGAAGCACCCATGGCTTCTAAAGGCAAACTGTTCCACTGGTTAATTGTTCTTATTGTTAGGAAGTTTCTCCTTTAGAGCCGAGGTGGCACAGTGGTTAAATGCAGCACTGCAGGCTACTTCAGCTGCCTGCAGTTCAGCAGTTCGGCTGTTCAAATCTCACCGGCTCAGGGTTGACTCAGCCTTCCATCCTTCCGAGGTGGGTAAAATGAGGACCCGGATTGTTGTTGGGGGCAATATGCTGACTCTGTAAATCGTTTAGAGAGGGCTGAAAGCCCTATGAAGCGGTATATAAGTCTAACTGCTATTGCTATTAATTCCAGGTCCCATCTCCCTGCATTAAAAAAGAATGAGAAATGGAAAATAATCCTTAGATTGCCTACATAAAGATTTAGCAAACAGAAATAGAGTTCTTGCTGGAATTTGTATGTCCTACTTTTAACCTTCTTTCCAGTAAAATACTATTAATCAGGCTCTGGGGTCCTTTTTCCTGGAATTAATTATTTCCTGTCCAGACTACAAGAAGGAAGGCCTGATATCAGCTAGGGCTGGTTAGATGCTGTCACTTGAGTTAAACAATACCCAGTCACCGCAGTTCCACCCTAGTTCCATTGCAATATGGCATTGGGGGAAAGCTGACTTCTTGTGTTTGAAAAAGCTATAAAGTTAGAAGCAAAGGCACACATCAAAGGAAACTGGAGAATCTTCACAGTAACGTGCTGAGTCACATCTTGAGGAAACACCAGGTTTTAAGCAAAAAAAAAAAAGATTTAATAGCATTATATTTTAGGTATTTTTAAAAAAAAATAGCATTGCTAGAAAGATCTTCCCTTTTCAGCTGCAAGTTTTAAATCTTATCACTGTACTGTTGGTTAATCACATATTTTTTCCTCTCGAGGAAATGATATTATGACATTATGCCTATTCATTTTGTTTCTGGAAAACAAAAAAAACACACAAAATTGTTACCCGTGATGGAATTCCTCATCATAAATACCACCAGCAACCAATTGGACACAGATGCCTAAAGAAAACACAAAGAGCTATTTTCCCTTATTTATTAAGAACAGACACTTCTGTTGTTATTTTTTTTTTTAAAGCAATAAACGCCTACACAGGGAAAGAATTTGCAGTTAACTCCAAGTTTTAAAATGAAAAAAAAAAATTGAATTAATTAGAATGTTTCCTTTAAATAAAGCGACCCTTTTAAATAAATAAAGGATAATAGAATGGATGGATGTTTACAAGTGTCATGAAACCTGATTAATTCTAGGAAAAGACATTTGGACCAGACTTCAGCATAATGCAATATTATGTTCGTTCAATTTGGGTCTTCGTTTTGGAGAAATACTTGTCCTTTCTGAACTCTATTTTCTGACTTCCTTGATAGGTTTAGGTTTCGTTTTATTTATATGCCGCGGCATATAAATAAATGCCGAGTCCCCCAGCGGGACTCAGGGTGGCGCACAACCCAAGGAGGAAAAGGGAAACACAAAAACTACAATACAAGCATTTAAAAATAACCAACAGCCACGCAAATCGAGAGGGGAAAGGAACTCATCAACCCCAGGCCTGCTGACACAGCCAGGTTTTAACGGCTTTTTGGAAGGCCTGGAGAGAGGTGAGGGTCCAAATCTCTGTGGGGAGTTCGTTCCAAAGGGCCGGAGCTGCCACAGAGAAGGCCCTCCCCCGGGTAGTAGCCAGATGGCATTGGCTGGTAGACGGAACCCGGAGGAGGCCAGCCCTGTGTGATCTAATGGGTCTTTGGGAGGTAATTGGCAGCAGGATGAAATTGAAACCTAGATTTAGCTATCTAGGCCAGTGATGGTGAACCTTTTTCTTACGGAGTGCCAACATTGCATGCGTGTGCTATTGTGCACGTGTGCGTGCCCACGCAATCCTCCCCACCCCTCTGTACATTCATGTATTAACCCCCCAGGCTCCCAAGGCTTTCCTGAAGCCTGGGAAGGGTGAAAATGGCTTCCCCAAGCTCCCCGGGAAGCCCTCTGGAAGCCAGAAACGGATTGTTCCTGAACTTCTGGTTGGCCTGTTGGGATCTTTTTTCGCCTTCCCCAGCCTCCCTTTCCTGAGGCCTGGGGAGGACAAAAAAGGCCTACCCTGGCCTTCCAGAAGGGCAAAAAATCAGCTGGCCAGCACGCACATGCACATCAGTGCTGATGATTGGCATGCCACCAAATATGGCTCCGCATACCACCTGTGGCACGTGTGTCATAGGTTCGCCATCACGGATCTAGGCAGTCCTCTGTTTCAATCAGGTTGAGTGATATTGACAGACAAACAATGTAAGAATTGTTGCAAGCAATGGGTGGAAATTAATCAAGGAGAAAAGCAACTTAGAACTGAGGACAATTTTCCCGACAGTTAGAACAATTAATCAGTGGAACAGCTTGCCTCCAGAAGTTGTGAATGACCCAACACTGGAAATCTCTAAGAAGATGTTGGATAGCCATTTGTCTGAAACGGTATAGTGTTTCCTGCCTAGACAAGGGGTTAGACTAGAAGACCTCCAAGGTCCCTTCCAACTCTGCTATTGTATTGTATTGTATTGTAAGAAGCAAGAAAATAATTTCCATTGGAACCACTAAAAAGTGTTACTGATGTTTGAAACAGCTGTTTTCTAATTTTATAATCTCACCACTGCATTGCTTCCAATTATTTTAGGAACTGAGTGATCAAGCTGGGTCAGAGTTTGAAAATTCTGATGTGCGATGGGTCATCACAGTGCCTGCTATCTGGAAGCAGCCTGCAAAGCAGTTTATGAGGGAAGCTGCCTACAAGGTAAGGTGAATATTACAGGTATAAAGGGTAAGAAAGATAACACTGACATAGGTATTCAGGTGTAGTACCTAGGTCAAAAGGGCTAAAGCATTTTTAAATTCCAAAACATTCAGATAACATTTGGAAGTATCACAGAGATTTCTTCTAATTCACTGAACTGCAACGAGGAAAAGGTGCAGCACAATCACACTTAGAAGTTTGTTTGTTCATTGGTTCATTTGTTCATTTGTTTGTTTATTTATTTGTTCGTTTATTTATTTATTTATTTATTATTTATTTATTTATTTATTTATTTATTTATTTATTTATTTATTTATTTATTTATTTATTTATTTATTTATTTATGACATTTGTATGCCGCCCACTCCCTAGGGACTCTGGGCGGCTTACAGACAAAATAGGAGACATATAAAAATTAAGAATAAGAATACAGTTAATTAAAACATTCACATCATGCATACAGCTTAGCGTGGGGTTGGATACTCATCAACAGCCCCAGGCCTGCCGGAACAGCCAGGTCTTAGCAGCTTTGCGGAAGGCCGGGAGAGTAGTGAGGGTCCGGATCTCTATGGGGAGATCGTTCCACAGAGCCGGGGCAGCAACAGAGAAGGCCCTCCCCCGGGGATTCTGTTGTTTATGTCCAATCTCAATACAAATAGCTTAGAAAACCTGCAGAGTTATTTCATGGTTTTGTCTAGTTAGGGTGGTTGACATCAGGGGTACATTAGCACGCTTATAAAATTTGCAACTTCAGAAGTTCCCTGGTTCATATTTTTATGATACCTAATTAGTTATCAACACTCCAGAATCATTTGCTTTGAAGATATTCTGTAGCCTCACACAATCTGTATTTCAAAAGAAAAAATGCAGGGCAATACAAGTATACCTCAACTTACAACTGATTGCTTAGCAACCGTTCAACATTCTGAAAAATGGGACTTACAACCTGGTTGCAAAGTTGGTACATCCAGATCACCAAACAACCCCCCCCCATTGTCATGTGACTGCATTTTGGGTGCTTGGCAACCAGCCTGCATTTGTCATTATTTGCAGAACTTATGATCCTATGATCATGTTTTATCAATGGTTTTGCCAGAAACTGATGTTTATTTTTAGTTTCCGGTAAAATCCAGCCAACAGCAAGCAATAGGGTTGCTTTATGATTGTTAGATTTATTTAATGATCATCACAAAAAAGGTTGTAAAATCAGGTCTAGTCATGTGATGACCCACTGACTTGCGACCAAAATTGTAGGTTCAATTATAGTCATAATTCAAGGACTACCTATAAATAATAAAGGATAAATACAGAATTGCAAATTTCCCTTGTCTTTCTCAGCAGCACAGATGTCTCTTGGAGAAATTCCCATTTTCTTCATAGTATTTTATAAATATAGAAACTTCTGGCAAGTTTGTTTTGCTTAAATGATTGATGATGATAGCCTTATTACTTGGTCGTCCATTACTTTTTAGTTTCATTTCCTTTTTAGACATTTAGATGCATCTGTAGAATATCATTTAATTTTCATAGCTAGCGTGATGTATATAATCCCACTCTCAGTGACTTGGCAGTGTACATTTCCTAAAGGTGTTTGGGGTATTTTAATTAATCCCTAATGTATTCCAATAACTTTGAATAATTTCACCCATCACTGATGTTGAGAAACATTTTTGTTTCAACAATCTATTTTATAGGATTATTAATGACGTATCCAGATTACTTTTAAGGTTTTCAGGAAGGACACAATTATAGGTAAAGCTCAAACATTAGATGTCTGATGTTAATCTGTTTTGTCTTTGGCCTTATGTTGGTATCCATATGTAACCTTAGAAAATGAATGAATAACGTATTCATGTTCTATTAACAATTCCCATGTGTGTTGCAGTGGAATGTTATTGAAAAATGTATGCAGCCATTATGTATGTTTGGGACCATATTAACTAATCAATAATTAGATCAATACGCAGGAGAAAGGTTATTACAAAAATAGAGAAAATAAAATAATGGTAGTCAGGGAAAATGAACATACCTGTAGTTGAAACCGGAGATGACAGCAGGCTATGGACAACAAAAAAGTGGTGATGGCAGTGGAGTGTCTCTTCATCTTTTATGTGCCTAGAAAAAATGGGTATCCCTCAGATAGCACTATTGCAGTGGCCATCTTGATTTTTTTCAACTACACCCTGGAGAAATTCAATGGTTGCCTATGGTGTATGATTGGAAGCTACCTTCTGAATCAGATAATCTCTGTACAATTAAGGCTCAAACATATCTGGAAGCCTTCATGGGTGTAAAGCTTTACATATGAAGGATTTCTTTAAGAAATCTTTTGAAGTGGAAAGCCATGACAAATTTTGATGAGGATCTGTATTTGTGGAAGAGGCTACTCCCTGATGTTCAAGAGGTGAGTTCAAGATGTGTGTTTATATTACCTGAACAGGGATAATGACTCACACGATAAGAGAGAATACAAGTTGATGATGATACGGCTAGTGTTACCATAACATTTGAGAAATTTCAATCTGCCTTTTTAAAATTGCTTTATTTTTTTTGACATCTACTGAAGGGATACTTGCTTTCAGTTACCCTTTTATTCATGAAGCAAACTTTGAATTCAAAAATCTCATAGTAAAAATAATAGGTGCTTTTTGTTGATTTGAGAGCTGAAACTTTTGCTGTAAGAGTTTCTTGAAAGAAGCCAGATATTATAATGAATTTATGCTATAGAAAATTAATATTAAATCTTAAATATAAAGAAATGTAACATCAGCAGGGAAGGTTTTTCTTTGGCTTGACTTGGGCAAAGATGTTCTTACATGTCGCATTACAAATTATTCATCCATAAACCAACCACAGTGGAATATCACCCATATGTCATTGAAATTAACAGTATCAAAAAGATCTGCCAGGTTCTCCTATCTCTTTACATGGACTGTCTCTGAAGTTGTACGGAAAAACACTGTCTGAAATACATGGATGCTCAACTTTGCTCATATATTTCAGTGGAGTTTGGACTGGACCAGAGGTCGGTTCCTACCGGTTTGGCCAAACTAGTAGTGGTATAGTGGCTTGGGTTGCTGGAACTGGCAGCGACCCAGGCCTGCCATGCCCCCAAACCGGTTCCCTGGTTGCTGCTGCCATCTTGTTTTTTAGTTCTGCGCATGCGCAAAACAGTTTTAATTGAAAAGTGGAATTAGTTGCTTCAAGAAAATTGCATAGGCTAACTGTAAACAAGTACATGACAAAGTAGCAACAGTGATATTGTTGTGACTCAGCAAACGTCTCCTGTGAGTCTTTTCAGGATGCAAGTTTAACAATGCAGCTGGGGCTTGTTAGTGGGTCTTCTGGTGATAAAAGGATGGATGGTGCCATGCGCTGGTTGCAGGAGTCAACATTCATTGATACGTTCATTCATTCGTTCAGCATTCATCGGTCCTGGTTTGGTTGTGAGAGACACTTGGAGAAGTGATTTTGCTTTCTGTAACCCTGATTCAGGGAGACACTTGGAGAAGTGAATTGTTTTGTAAGAGTTTTGTTTTGTATTCTGTTATCTTCTCGTCAGAGACTTTATTTATGTTTATTTTTCGGCTCGCAGCCAGTCTGAGCCGAGAACTGATAAAGTTCTTCCCTTTTACGTTTGTGTGCCTGTTGTCTGTTAACGAGCGAGGAAGGGGGGACAGAACAGATACCTAGGAAGATCTTCAAGAAATTTGCAAGTAAGAACTGGTGGGACCACAAAATAGGCAAAGTACACCCAGACGTGTCATGATTGTCAATAGGAAAGATTTTTTAAAAGTATGGATAATGGACATTGCAGAACTTGGAGACAGCAAAATGGAAGAGAGAGAACTGAAGGACGTAATACACAAGACTTGTGAATAGAAGTAGAATGACTGTGGCAAAAGAAAACAGGGAGTGCCAATAGTAATAGTGTACCGTATATACTCGAGTATAGGCCGACCCGAATATAAGCCGAGGCACCTAATTTTACCACAAAAAACTGGAAAAGTTATTGACTCGAGTATAAGCCTAGGGTGGGAAATGCAGCAGCTACCGGTAAATTTCAAAAATAAAAATAGATACCAATAATGTTTTTGAATATTTATTTCAAAGAAAAACAGTAAACTAGCGGTGTATTCAATGAAATACTTCACTCACCTCATGATGCTGATGTCCTGCTGTGATGATGATGTCCCGTGCAGCCGCGGGAGCGATGTCCCGCCTCCTATGACACACGGCACAGTGATTCCTATCATTGGATCACTGTACCAGAGGAGGTGGAACATCGCTATGTGGCTGCTTGCCATAACAAGGAGGAGGTGGGACATCGTTGCAGAGCGGCAGGAGGGGGAGGAAGGGGAATCGTAAGACAGCCCTGCATTACATTAGAACGTGAGGAGGGGGGATGGTGCGGTGCGCACTGCGCGGCAAACTGACACAGAGGGAGGGGAAACTCACAGGGGCACTGGGCCATTCACGAGTGTCACCCAGCGGCATGGCCCCGCCCCTTTTTCTCCTCCATTTCGGGCAAATTTTTCACTGACTCGAGTATAAGCCGAGGCGGCTTTTTTCAGCCCAAAAAGTGGGCTGAAAAACTAGGCTTATACTCGAGTATATACAGTAATCCCAAAACAGGTGGACCACCACTTGAACGGCACTGACAAAAGTCACCCTTGTCAGTTGCAAAAGGCAGCTTTACTTGGAAAAGTTTATATCCTGCGACAATACCTTTAATGCCATCAAACAGCAACATCTCCCTAGTTGAGGTCCTTGGGAAGGACTTGAGAGGTGGATATAAATGTCAAATCCAGTCTAAATATCCAGTTGACCATGCAACCAAACATAATGATAGCAAGAATTCCTTTGACCCAGATTACTGGTTCATTGGTAAGCCACTTTTGAGTTATGTTTTGCATTTTTATCTATCTGATCATATCCTTGGAGTTTAGTCTTAATTTAGATGAAACAGCTTCAGTCCAACCAAGCATGATTAATTGGATCTCTGCACTTTCCCCCAAAATCTCAACATATTTTTTTTATAATGTGGTGACCAGACCTGGATGCAGTATTTCAGGTGTTACTAAGGTTTTATAAAGCGGTACTAATACTTTACATGATTTTGATTCTATGTCTTTAGTTATACAACCAAAGATTGTATTAGCTTTTTTGGCTGCCGGTGCACACTGCTGGCTCATATTTAGGTTCCACCACAAAACCGCATTCGACTAAACCGCGCTCGAAGAAACCGTGTAGCTGACATCATCAACAGGGCGACAACAGCGCGGAGACAGAAGCACGCTGTAAACGCTAAACCTAAAATTAACACCTAAACCTAAACCTAACCCCCCTAAACCTAATCCTAAACCTAAACCTAACCCTTAACCTAAACCTAACCCTAAACCTAACCCTTAACCTAACCCTAAACCTAATCCTAACCCTTAGCCTAACCCTTAACCTAACCCTAGCCCTTAACCTAACCCTAACCCTTAACCTAACCCTAACCCTAACCCTAAAGATAACCCTAAACCTAACCCTAAACCTAACCCTTACCTTAAGTTGAATCGGCTTGCTTTCAAAGCGCTATTTAAAGCGCCCTTCTTTCTCCGCGCTCGCTGTTGTCGCCCTGTTGATGACATCAGCGACGCGGTTTAATCGGGCACGGCTTAGTCGAGTGCGGTTTTGTCGTGCCACGCATATTTAAGTGATCTTCCACTAGGATTCCAAGGTCCCTCTCACAGTTTTTTGAGCCAATCTAACCTAATCTAATCTATACTTGTACCTTTGCTTTTCTGGCCTGAGTGTAAAACTTTGCTTTCCTCCTGCTCAGGGTGGCTTGGCTAGGAAAATCAACAGAAGGCCTCCTAAACCATAGCATCTATATAAATAAAAGAGATTTGAGATTTATAAATAGGATGAAATGAGTCATTCCTCCCTCTTTTCCCTCAAAGCTGTATAATTTGTTACTTTATCTGGTAATTTCCACAAGTCTGTCAGGCATTACTCTTTACAAGGGATAGGTGTGTAAATATTTATCTCCTTCCTAATGTATTATTCAACCTTTATACACGCAGAACACAGACGCACACACAGACGCACACACCAGAGAGGAAACTCAAAACAATGGAGTCAGCATGGAGCATGTGATTTCTCATAGTGTACATTGAAGTTATAATTAGCAAAAATCCTTCTGAAGTAAACGAAGTATGAGCGACATGGCGCATCCAAAAAAATATAATGCCTTGTTGGTAGATTAGGACAGTGTTTCTCAACCTTGACAACTTGAAGATGTCTGGACTTCAACTCCATTCGCTGGCTGGGGAATTCTGGGAGTTGAAGTCCGGACATCTTCAAGTTGCCAAGGTTGAGAAACACTGGATTAGGAATCAGATTAGAACAATTTCGATTTGGCTACTTTTTTTTTTCTGGGTGTAGCGCAAAACTTTAAGCTCATTGTGTCTTGCCTTTCTCCTTCCTGTAGACAAGAAGAGAAGTAAATGTTTCTTCCTCCAAGTTTTGTAATGCTAAAGAAAATTTAGATTTAGATTTTATTCAGTTTGTATGCCGCCCTATTCCCGAGAGACTCAGGGCGGCTAACAATCAGAAAGGGAAGGGGGTACAAAATAAAAATAAAAAGACAAACAGTTTAAAACACACAACAGTCGTAACCTCGGCTGGGGATAAAAGATTTAACTGCCCCAGGCCTGCCGGAACAGCCAGGTCTTAGTAGCTTTGTGGAAAGCCGGAAGGGTGGTAAGGGTCCGGATCTCAGCGAAATATTCTTCTTCAAAACAACAAAGGTTTCTGGTTTGGCAAAAAGGAATTTTGCCTTGTTACTGAATTTTTTGCTGATAAATTAGAACAGTGTTTCAAGCGTATCAATTTTAAGATATGTAGATTTCAATTCCTATAAATTCCTCAGTCTCTACAGCATATTATGGTTCTTACTGATTCATAATTAAATATTAGTTTATATAAGAAGGATAGCAAAAAAAAACTTTTTGGAATCATGGCAAATAGTGATTTAAAGCTTTACCTCTTGATTGAACAGAGGTACATTTTCTGTCTGCAGAATATCTAAAGAAGTGCATCACATTTGAAATATTAAGGGGAATGGGGAAATACATGCAAATATCCTTTGTTACTGGAAGCAGATGGTTGTTAGTCAATGTTTTGTTGTTATCATCACGGCAAAATGTTGTGGATGAGATTCTTCTGGTGATACTTCCACTAATTAATCCCCTTTGTTACATTAATATTAATGTTTGTTATGGAGCATGTAAAGTGGGATAAAGTTGCATCATTTTGAAGCCATAATTAATTAAGAAAGCTAATTGATCATTGTGTTAAAATGCTTGAAGCAAGAAACGTATGTTAACAACTTCCAATTTAGACCTAATCACGGGACTTGGATTGCACAAATAGGATTAATGGAATCTGCTCCTCCTGCATTTTCTGTGCAAAGTAATAACATACTAATAGATTAGGTGCTTTGCCCAGGATGAATCCTCCACTGCTACTTCTAAATAACCAGAAATATTTTAGGGCACAAAGTAGGACTGATGGAGTCGGGTAAGCTATCCAGCTCTATTAGTCAACAAAAATGTGTGCTATTTGTTGACAAAGAGGGAAATGCATCAGTTGAGAGGCTGGTGTGCAAGAAAAGCAAATGTTAGCTCCTTCTGGCCTGTTTCATCGAGCAGAATGTCCGCCTTTCCCCTCTATTAAAGCCTCTTAAATAATAGACATGCAGTTAGTGAAATCAAAGCAGGCACCATAACTGAATTACTTGTGATGTTAAATTCCTATCTTAGATTTCAAAAAAGAACGATAGGGGGTTTAGACCAGTGGTCCCCAACCTTTGTGGCTTTGTGACTGGGGGAGGAGAAGAGAGGACTAGGCCACGTGAGTGGTGGGCCGGCACATGCATGCGTGTGCACACGTGTCGACTGCAAGTTGAGCTGTGCACACACATGTGCAAGCCAGCCTCCCTCGTACAGCCCAGTTCCAAATAGGCTGCGACATGGTAGTGGGCCACATCCTGGAGGTCGGGGACCCCTTACCAAAAAAGAATGTATTAAAATAGAAAATAATTGTGATACCCATTTGTTTTGGGACATGTAGGTTCAAGAAATGATTTCCTCATGACAGGTAGTCCTCGACTTACAACAGTTCGTTTAAAGACCGCTAGGAAGCATTGGAAACAGTGACTTATGACCATTTTTCACACTTATATGACCATTGCAGCATCACCATGGTCACATGATCCAAATTCAGACACTTGGCAACTGACTCGTATTTATGATGTTTGCAGTACCTGGGATCTATGATCCCCTTTTGCGACCTTCTGACAAGCAAAACCAACGGGGAAGCCAGATTCCCTTCACAACCGTGCCCCTAACTTAACAACTGCAATGATTCACTTAAAAACCCATAAAGTGGGTCAAAACTCACTTAACTATCTCACTTAGCAGCAGAAAGTTTGGGCTCAGTAGTCGTAAATTGAGGAGTGTCTGTATTTCCTGTAATGGTGGGCTTAGATTAATTTTTCCTCACATTCTTTTTTTTTTTAAAGAAAGTTTTATTTTTTATTCTCTTACACACCATTTTAAGTATATATTCACATAATTGTTATTCTTCTTTACATTTATCATTCTTATACATTTATTATTTCATTTAATAGGTTATAATATAGTTTGGGCTGCTTTATTTACCATTCCTTCCGCCTGTTGTAACACCACCTTCGTTTCCCTTTCTTTTCTCCCTCCCTCCCTTCTCTCCTTCCTTCCTTCCTTCCTCCTACTCTTCCCCTTCCCCTTCCTGCCCTCTCCCCTTCCATCCTCTCCCTTCCATCCCCCTCTCTTCACTTCTTTCTTCTTTCCTCCCCTCTTCCTTTCCTTCTCTCCTCCCCTCTCTCTTTTCTATTATTGTAAGGGTCTCTTTCAGGTCTCAGTTTATGCTTCCTTGGGATGGTATTTCCGCAAACCCAAACATAATTTGATATCATTTCTTATTCCCTTACCATTGCTAATCTATCCTAACTATATTCCACCCCCCTTCATGTCTGAGTCTTGGATATATACTTATATATTTAATTTTTTTTCTTTTTCTTTTCCATTTAACAGTGCATCGTCTGGGTTCTATATCTTCTCCCTACTTTCATCACAGTCTTAATGTACTTTCCAAACCAGCGTTTTCTATCATTAAAATTATTTTGCTTCTGAAACCAGTTTCAATGCTTGTTAGAACTGAGCAAGAGGCTGGTTAGGATTTTACATTTGGAATATGGCTCTGAGACAAATTAATGTCTCTTTTCTGGTGCCAAGAACTGGTCCTGAAAATATACACATATCACCTCATTTTGTGGCTGAAATTTCCCAAAATATAAAATGGCAAAAACCCTGAGGGATCAACAGAAGAGGTAGATGCACAGTCTACTCAAATAGCATACTTAATACATTTCATTTCTGTTTGAATGCTCCAAAATGTTGACAAATCATCATCATTTGAATTCCTTTATGCCATATTATTTGTAATAGAAAATGTGTGTGTGTGTGTGTGTGGAGAGAGAGAGAGAGAGAGAAGATATTTATGTGCATATTTATATGTGCTATAGTTTAATTCTTTGAATTCTGGTCACATAACTAACGAAGTAGTTTTCATTGAATTCTACTTTTATATAGGCATGGACAAAAGTGCCCATGTTATTCAATTCAGCTAGGTAAAATGGTTAATTCACTTTCAATTAATCAAGGAATCATTTTATCAATCAATGACGATTCTTCAATAAAAAAGAATCTTTTTAACAGAAGCGTTATCGTTGCTGCATGCCAAGATCATATTAACTACTAATTTAAAAAAAATCTGTGTTCCTGGTACTTAGCATTAAATGTTTAATCCAGAGGATTATGAAAGAGTAAGGGCAAGGGGAAAAAAGGAGTTCATTCAAACACAGCTAAGCTTTGCCTCTCAATTAGGATATTAGAACCTGTGGACTGAAAACGTTTGAAAACTCTGGCTTAATCCATCAAAGGAAAATGAATCAGCTACCTGTCAATTTTAAGACGTTTTAAACTTCTGAATGGACAAGTTCAAACTGTTGCTTTGGACAGCAGAAGGAGAGAGGGCAGTGGACAAGGGTTTTGGTTGAAAAGTTATGGGCAAGAGATTTCTAAATTAGACCATGCAGTTAGTCTGTAATTTTAACAGTTACTTAGAGGTAGAATGTATGTGCATGTGTGTATGCACACGCACAAACAGCATACGTTTGTGTGTGCATACACATGCACATACACATTATGTTATTTAGTTGAGTAATGAAACATCTATAAGCAAATAACCAAGTTGAAAAAGTGTTAAACTATTTTTTTTATTTTTTTGAGAAGTTATATTTTAAAGATAGGTAACTATGTTGGGGATTGAAGTAGTATTCTTCCCCCTGCCCCCAAAAGAGGACTCTAGTGCACTACTTAATAAAAGGAAACTTAACCCTAGCCTTCAATTATTGTTTTTTAAAATGCTAATTAGAAAACATACTTTGTAAAGTATCTTGCCAGGCCAACATAGATGCCATGTAGATCATTAAAAACAGGACATTTTTCAAATTAAAAATTATACTCTGTTCTACTGCATCCATGCCACTCAACAGCAGTTTGCAGAAATTAATGTTATCTTAGTAAATACATGAATATATTGTTGTGACCATCTGTTGGAACCTCGTTTAAAGCAGCAGCAGGAAATTGTGTTCATTCAAAATGACTGTGTCTGTTTCTCACTGTTGACTCACTGTTTAAAAATGAAATCTTTCAAAATATATAGTCTTCCACTTTACTTGATCAGCCATGCTTATTGTGGTTTAAAATGATTCCCCCCTCCCTCCACTCATGGAATTGAGCTTCAGAGCCCTGAAAATGCAGTGCTGCTAAATCATAAATAAGTGGAAAAAAGATATTTCTTTTGGCATGATCACTATTGTCTGATAGCTTCCCCAAAAAATTAAAATGCTGTTTTAATGCTGGTAAGCATATTTATCCCCAATATCCATAATCTGGATTTCAAGACTTAAATATTGAGTCTTCCATCTTGAGTCATCCAAGTTGAGAGCAACTTTTAACTTTTGAAAAAGAGGAGTTTCATTTGCATTGCTTCCTGCCGTGAAACATTTTGTTTGAAAGATTATCATGGCTCAAATAAATACATTTTAATTTTGACTTAATTGCGTGGCCTTTTCCAACCCTTCAGCTTTTTGATAACCCCATATATTATTTTCTCATCCTCATCTCCTAATGCCCACAATTGTTTCATGCAGTTGAGAGATCAAGTTAATGTGGAGAAGACAGAAAAATGCAACTTTTAAGATTTACTGCCTCAAGAGTAATGTTTCACATGGTCCTTTCAGACATGGCATAAATAGTCTTAGTAGTCCAAATAAATCTTTTAATTGTATTGAATTATCATGCGATCAAATGTATTTTAAACATTTTGTAATCTTGGGCAATTTTAATGGAAAGTCAATTATAATTATAATGAAAAATAAATATTAGATGCTCTCCCACAGCATAAAAACTGGATTTAATCCAGACAAGGCACAAAAAGCAAAGTTTACAGAGGTTGTTTTGTGCAACTTAATTTGAAAAGCCTAACAAATAGATAATTTATCGAACTGTTAATATTATTCTTACTTGATACAGTCTAAGGCAGATGCCCCCATGTAACATGGTTCATCCATGAGGCCAATGTGGAGAAAAGACAGGACACAATCTTTCTCAGGATGGAGCGACACAGATTGGGGGTCTGAGAGCCCCTTTTATTGAGATAGGATAAAGGCAGGAGGAGCAATAGCATGTGGTTAAAAACAGCCTGTAAAAGTACAATTTCTAATCTACTACTCAGGGAAGTTCTGTCTATATATGGTCAAATCCTGGACGTCATTGGTAGGGCACATCTCAGGATGTTATGTTATGAACTATCAGGATGTTATGGAGTTTTAGGAGTTTGTTTTCTCCTGTGTGGTTCAGCGTGACTTTGCATGCCCTGGTATGAACTGGGCCATGGGTGACCCACACCTACACAAGGAATTATATTACAACACCCCCAACCTTTTGGACCTCAGGGACCACTCATTCATCATTTTAAATCCTGCGGATCACTAATATGATCTGCCTAATGACTGTCTGGGTGGGCGTGGCCAACTTGATGT
This sequence comes from Thamnophis elegans, assembly GCF_009769535.1. Lineage (NCBI taxonomy): Eukaryota > Metazoa > Chordata > Lepidosauria > Squamata > Natricidae > Thamnophis > Thamnophis elegans. The sequence goes on from NC_045550.1 coordinate 13,067,632, forward strand.
CATTCACATCAAGGGGCACCTCGTTGACCTCTACCCGCCCCTCCCCTCCCAGCCACTCCTTGCCTGCCTGCCCGGGCTCCTTAGGGCCCCAAAAGGAAGCAGTTGTTGGAGCTAAGCAGCCACCACGAGAAAGAGTTGGCAAAACAGCTCATTTCAAATTGGATCTGACCGAGAAGGAGGCCCAGCAGAAGCACCTCACTGAGGACTACAAGCATAGGCTTTCCAAGCAGAGTGAAGACCTGTGGGAGTGCAAGGCCAGGTACCGGCACCTGGAGGAATCAGCAGGGTGAGATGGTCAGCTAGTTCCAGGCCATGATACAGTCCCACTGGAACAAGGCCCTCTGGCTCTTTGCTACCAGTGGCGTTTCCCTCCAGCCTTTGCCCAGGAGGCTGAAGCAGACCCAAGTCAGAATTTCTGTCCCCCTCTGACCTGCACAAAAAGACCCTGAAGGGGGGAGATTCTGCAGCAATACAACCATTCATTGCATGTATCTGGCCCAGGGGCTTTCGTTTGAGGATCCTTGATTTAGTGCAATATAAAAAAATGCAAATAATTTTTCTGTGGACCCCCAAAATTTTCTCATGGACCACCAGTGCTCCATAGACCACCAGTAGGTGACTGCTGGTCTAAGGAACTCTGTCACTATATTCCAAAACAGAGCTGGGTTCCTACCAGTTCGCACCTATTCGGTAGAACCGGTTCGTCAAATCTACCGAACCGGTTAGAAGAGGTTCCACCAGTGGACCCAGAAAGCAGGCCACACCTACAGAAGAGGTTCCAAAAATTTTTGAAACCCACCACTGGTTCCTGGATATGATTATTCTACACTATCATGCTCATATTTATAAAACTCAGTGCCTCTGTGAAAGGTAAGGATGACTACTGCGTTTGTGGTGCAATCAGAACATTGCGTGTGTTGAAGTTGTTTTAACGCAAACCAAAGATGCCTTTTAAAAAACAAGTTTACATCATATTCTTATGCATGCCAGTGCTGTGTGTGAGGTAATTTAAGGTGGTTCTGACAAGTGTCGTCGGCATCTTCATATCTGGTCACATGGGCAGCAAGCCACTCCCATCCGGTCACATGGGTGGCAAGCCACTCCCACAAAGGAGGCCACACCCACAGAGTAGGTTCAAACAATTTTTGAAACCCACCACTGTTCCAAAAGCATTTCACTTTACTATCTCCAGTAAAACAAAACTAAATATTTCAGTTACTCAATCAAAAAATCAACATACTCTAGAGATGGATGGGAAAAAAGGTCAGGATTGGGATTACAGGTATCCTCAATTGTTAATAAGTATTGCCCCATTTTACAAGCTTTCTTGCCACGGTTCTTAAGTGAATCAATGCAGTTGTTAAGTTAGTAACATGATTGTTAAGTGGCTTCCTCATTGACTTAACTTTTCAGAAAGTTGCAAAATATGAGGCAAGCATCTGAATTTTGATCACATGACTATGGGGGAATGCTGCAGTGTGAAAAATGGACATAAGTCACTTTTTTCCAATGCCATTGTGACTTCCAAATGGCCATTAAACGAACTGTTGTAAATTAAGAAATACATGTACTTGGAGCAAGTATGTAGGAATAACAAACGAGCAAACAATCTTTTTTACAATTCCATCTCATTTCTCACAGGCAGGCATGGCGTCCCCAGAGATTTCTGAACAACTGATAATCGCCTTGGAACCGGAAGCTGCATCAATTTATTGCAGGAAGCTCCGCCTTCATCAGATGATAGACCTAAGCAGCAGAGCTCCTGTCAACGGCTACACTCCCAGTGAAACTATTGCCTCGGGTTTTACACCAGGTACCACTCTCTTAATCAGACTTCGATGGGATGACGCACCTAATTCCTGCAGTCCACATGTTTCCTTATGGAAGCATTTAGACAAAAATTGTCTCTTAGTTGGTCTGATTTTGATAATGGGGAAACCAGGAATGAGGTTTCACAAAAAAGACAGTGGCTTGTTTATTAGCTTTATTAGCCAAGGTGGCGCAGTGGTTAGGGTGCAGCACTGCAGGCCACTTCAGCTGACTGCTATCTGCAGTTCGGCGGTTCATATCTCACCGGCTCAAGGTTGACTCATTCGTCCATCCTTCCGAGGTGGGTGAAATGAGGACCCAGACTGTGGGGGCGATATGCTGACTCTGTAAACCGCTTAGAGAGGGCTGAAAGCCCTATGAAGCGGAATATAAGTCTAACTGCTACTGCTATTTGGGGGATTTTTGAATTTACATGCCAACATATGTGGAGTTTCCAGATTTGTTCATACCTCTCCAATCAAAATGTGAACTAGTTTTGTTTGCGGTTTCAGAGAACAATAAACTCTTATTGGGTGCTATTTACTGATCTAATTCAAGTAAAGGTTTTAAGAAATGTATATGGCTGTGCAACTCAAAATACTGCAGCTCTGAGAGGCTTGGAACAAATTAAGGAACATATCAAACAAAGATAAACAATTCTAACCAAAATTAGTAAGCAATAATCAATGAACAGTGACTCAATTTTTTATTTATTTATTTATTTATTATTATTTATTTTATTATTATTTATTATTTATTATTTATTATTTATTATTTATTATTTATTATTTATTATTTATTATTTATTATTTATTATTTATTATTTATTATTTATTATTTATTATTTATTATTTATTATTTATTATTTATTATTTATTTTATTATTTATTATTTATTTTATTATTATTTATTATTTATTATTTATTATTTATTTATTTATTTATTTATTTATTTATTTATTTATTTATTTATTTTATTATTTATTTATTTATTTTATTATTTATTTATTTATTTATTTATTTATTTATTTATTTATTTATTTATTTATTTATTTATTTATTTATTTATTTATTTATTTATTTATTTATTTATTTATTATTGTGATTTGGAGACTGTCTTCCAGATAGGAACTCCAATTATGTTGGGTCCAACATCCAAGGATATACCTAACTATGGCAACAAAGATAATATGTGAAACTCTTTTCCAAAACTGCGGGGGGTGGGGGGAGAAAAGAAAAAAGGATCCTGCCGTTCTTTAACCAACTGTGCTGATTTTTGTGAACAAAAGTGAACATGAAGGCATCACAGATTAGATAATCCGGACAATTGCAAACTGGAAGATGTCCTAATTCCAACATGAGAGATGCCTCCTGCCAGGAATTTCCAATGAATCTCTTGGTTGAACTTATTCTGACTGCCTTTCCCTTCATCCTAGCTCTAAGGAAAACAACTAAAACTCTATGACAATGATAATAATTTCTTTTGTATTTTCTGGTGTTAGGAATTGATGATGATGATGGCCTTGGGATTTGGCAATTCCAAAATAGCAATAGCACAGACTTATATAGCATTTCACAGTGCTTTACAACCCTCTCTCAGGGGTTTACAGAATCATCCTATTGCTCCCAACAATCTGGGTCCTCATTTTACCCATCTCAGAAGGATGGAAGGCTGAGTCAACCTTGAGCCCAGTGAGACTCGAACTGCCAAATTTCAGGCAGCTGGCAGTCAGCAGAAGTAGCTTGCAGTACTGCATTCTAACCACTGCACCACCACAGCTCTTAATCCCCATTGAACAGAAGGCAGTTTTTCCAGCAGGATATCCTATTTGTTTTGTGGGCCTGTACTCATTGCTGAAGATAAAAACAATACAATATGCTCAATAATTTTCCAGCATGCCTGTTTTCTTTTTTTTTTCAAATGAAAATAATCTTTAAGAAATATGATGGGGAAGGGAGATTTATGAGTACAAAGGGAGTGCCTAAAGACATTTTGGTGTGGGGTAGGCACCATTTTGTGTAGTTCTCCTCTACAGATCTGCTAAGATTAAGAAGACAAATGATCTGCCTTAATGTCAGACAGGTTCTCTTATTCACAGTTATGTATGAATTAATAGCCTAACTAATAACAAAATACTGCAAAGCTACTTTCAGCAGAATTTGATTTGCTTAAGCTTTGTCGTGGCACGACAAAACCGCGGTCCACTAAAGCGCGCCCGATTAAAGCGCGTCGCTGACGTCATCAGCAGCACGACAACAGCGACCGCGGAGAAAAAAGGGCACTTTAAAAAGCTCTTTGAAAGCAAACCGATTCACGTTAAGGTAAGGGTTAGGTTAAGGGTTAGGGTTAGGTTTAGGGTTAGGTTAAGCGTTAGGGTTAGGTTTAGGGTTAGGTTAAGGGTTAGCGTTAGGTTTAGCGTTAGGTTAAGGGTTAGGTTTAGCGTTAGGTTAAGGGTTAGGTTTAGGGTTAGGTTTAGGGTTAGGTTTCGGGGGGTTAGGTTTAGGTGTTAATTTTAACTTTAGCGCTCACAGCGTGCTTTTTTCGTTGCGCTGTGATGACGTCAGGTACGCGGTTTCGTCGAGCGCGCTTTAGTCGACCGCGGTTTTGTGGTGGAACCAATCTTTGTTACATGTTTATGGTAAGTTTGCAATAAACAGTTTGGTTTATATAGAATTAAAAGCTTTCAACCACCACAGAGGTCTACTCTGATTCAATCTGTTGAAAAAAAATCACACCAAGAGCGACACCACTTTGGGGCTATAGCTTTGATTATCAATGTATTCGTTCTAATTCGTAACTGAATGATGTGTAGCCCACTTCCCTGCTTTCCGCTCCATGTACATACAGCTTTGCTTTTGCTCTTTTATACTCAAGTCATTTTCTCTCTGTGTTGCCACCAGCAAAAGAACACATTCGACGAAATCGACAGAGCCGAACCTTTTTGGTTGAAAACGTCATAGGAGAAATCTGGTCCGAGTTGGAGGAAGGTAGTGTCCATTGTTTTGGTCTTGCTGGTTTTGCATTGCCAGCAGAATATGGTTCTCTGCGAGACTCTTGCCTTGTTCCTTTTAGTGCCTATGTGAATATTTGATTCTAATAAATGCAGAGGGCCACATAAAGACACATTTGTAAATAAATACATGTCTTAAAAATTCTCCTCACTGGAATCACTTCCATACCCATCATTGCTTCCCACCATGTGGCCACTCTCCAGATGTGTGGACTTGTTCTCAACACCAAACGGATGTTCGCTAAAAAAATTGTAGAGTTTGGAATCTAACCGGGGTGGGTTTCAACCGGTTCGCAATGGTCCCCACGAACCAGTTGGTCGGCGAACCCGGAAGTAAATAACTTCCGGGAACTGCGAAGGGCCCGCCCGCCCGCCCGCGCTCCTTACCCGGTTTTGACGATTTCTGCGCTTCCACGCATGCGCAGGATGCATACAGCGCCTGCGCGATCCTCCAGGAGCAGCTGGAGCATCGCACAGACGCTAGTACGCATGCGTGCACTGCGCGCGTGCACGAGGACACTGCCGGCCCCGTTCCAACCGAACCGGTTGGAACGGGGCGAGAAACCCACCCCTGAATCTAACCCTCTGAAGGGTTGCCCAGGTTTGAGAAGATCTCCTCCTGCCTTTGTAATTTATATAACAGGCTGCTGCTTTTACTGATTGCCCTAAATTGTCAGATGATTCGAGACGGAAGGCAAGATTGTTAGCAAGGTCTTGCTAATACAAGTCATATCATGCCAGGGTTTTAATTTTTCAGTGGCTTTTAGTCAGCTTACATACACGATTCAGCATCCTTTTATTAAAGTCTTTTGCCCCACATAAAATTAATTGAGTCGTATGGCTTTCAGAAAGAGATTATTTTTGGGGTGACAGTATCCTAATTATTTTCTAAAAATTTCACCACCATCTAAAAGTATTTGTAATTTCGTTGATCTATGAATTGCTGTATTTGGACTGTGAACTGGAATATAAATTCTTTAAATAAGTTATTTGCTGCGCATACATGATAACAACGGTGAGGCAATAGAACTCGGTTGCGTGTTGTGTGACTCATTCAAGAACCATTTATTTATATATTTATAAACATGTTATAAATTTAGAAACTACTCATCTCCCTCACAGAGGGACTCTGGGTAGTGAGTAGCATACAAGTAAAAGATAAAAACTGTGTATAAATATTACATTAGGAGGCAAGGATAGTTAGATTCAAAGTTAAAAAGGCCAGAGGAGGGATGGTCTTCAAGAGGCCAACCAGCCCCATGGCTGCCTGTTACTTTGGGAGCCCCAAACAATTTGTCAGAGCCAGGCCTTCAGGCCACAAGATCAGGAAAGTGAGGGCCCACCTCAGTTGTTGTTTGGGGGGGGGGGACAGAATGTTCCAAAGGGCAGGGGGAATGACAGACAAATCTCTCTACCTGGACTCTGCCAGTAACAATTCTTTAGCTGATGGGTCTACAACTTTCTTCTACGGTAGATAGTGTCCACATTAAAAGTTTCATATTTTGTAGTCAACGCTTGATTGATACAAAAACCTTGAACCAAGATAGTGTTTCAAGAACTTTTAACTGATAGGCTCCCCAACATACCCTCCCTGCCTGATTGGGTGGGATGGGCCATTGTAATGGGACGAAGATCGTTCTGCAGGTAACCTGGCCCCATGTAGGGCTTTAAAGGTCACCTTGATTTGCATCTGGAAGCACCTGGCCTCCAATGGAGCTGATGCAGCAGAGGTGTTACATCTCCCTTCATTGGGCGCTCAAGATTGCTTGCGTGACCTAATTCTGTACCACCTGAAGCTTCCATATACTCTTCAGGGATAGGCCCATGTAGAATGCATTGCAATAATCCAAACAAGAGATGAACAAGTTGCTTAAAGGCATGATGAAAGCACAATACTTTGGGGTGTAGGAACCACTATAAATCTATTTATCTTTATTAACTCGCATATTATTCAAAGTAAATGACAGTATAAGTAAGTCATTCTGGTTATCACTCAGTACATGGTTCAAGCATCAGTGCCCAAATGTGCTGCGATCGTAATTTGCTCTCAGTTTTCAAATTGCTGTCTATTTAATAGCAAACTAGCTCATACGTTCGTAACTTTTACATGATTTTTTTTTTTTGTAAACTTCTTGTGATTTTTATGAAGTGGCTTTTAAAATAAATGCAAAATACCCATCAGGGCGAAAAAAACCCCAACTGTTGTTATTCCATTTGGATTAATAGGTGACCGTTACATAGTTGTGGATGGGGGAGGAGGAACAGTTGACGTGACTGTGCACCAGATCAGGTTACCGGAAGGACACCTGAAGGAACTATACAAGGCAACAGGTAAAATAGATTCCTCACTCCTACTGATCATAGAACATTTAATTTCTTTACCCTGAAAACAACTTGTAACAAGATTTGCTGGAAGTCATGTAGTCTAAGATCTCACAGGCTGGGCCTCCTTTGGGTACCGTCGACCGGACAATGCCGGTTGGCGACTACTCAGGGGAGGTCTTTCTCTGTAGCTGCCCCGGCCCTGTGGAATGATCTACCCACAGAGATCCGGACCCTTCCCACTCTCTCGGCCTTCCGGAAAGCCACTAAAACCTGGCTGTTCCGGCAAGCCTGGGGCTGTTGATCCCAAAATACGGTCCAGCCCCATTTAGAATGGAATGTATGGTGTGCTGTTTTTAAATCTATCTTTTCTTTCCCTGTATTTTATTTTTGACTTATTTTTGTACTGTAAGCCGCCCGGAGTCCTACGGGATTCGGCGGCATATAAATGTTATTAAACTTGCAAACTTGTTCCAAAGAAGCTTATCTTTGAAGGAAAGCAAAAAATGGATATGTGGTTCTTCAACTTTCTTTACTTCAAGAAATGAAGAATAAATTATACAGCGCATTGATTCTACTATATAATATTGTCCCTTGGGTTCATTACGAGTTTTTCGATGTAACTGAGATCAGAGTATCAGTTTATTCTAACAGGCATTTTAAATGAAGATAAATAGGAACGGGCTACATGCATGCATATATTACTCACTTGGAAACCTCGAATGGATAAGTTATGCTGTGGGTTGGTCATTTTGGCTAGCCATGCACAACCTACTAACCATGGCTTTTATACAGATGCTGCATTTTTGTCCATGAATAGACTTCCTGATGGCGCCGGGATGTCTCTCACGTAGATTTCAAGACACAGCTATGGGTGGATACATAGGCTAGAGCTCTGTCCCCTTGTGCACTGAGTATACAAAAGTGGCATGTTTGACCATGAACATTTTGATGGCAAAGGACAAACAGAGCTGATTCCTGTCATGTGGTAACCTGATCCTATGGGAAAGATATTGAAAATTCATGGCAATGTTCCTACTGTTGCCTTTAATAGCCTTTTATCACAGCAGAAAGGTGCTTGAATTGTCTAGACAAAATCTTTAGGCAAAATGCTATACCCATAATTTTTCACTGTATCAATTCTTAAATAACGTTTCCCATTAACAATATTTTATTTCTCATGCAGGAGGGCCATATGGCTCTTTAGGTGTAGACTATGAATTTGAAAAACTTCTGTGCAAAATATTTGGTGAAGATTTTATTGAACAATTTAAAATCAAGCGACCTGCTGCCTGGGTTGATCTGATGATAGCATTTGAGTCTCGGAAGAGAGCAGCAGCTCCAGATCGGACAAATCCACTGAATATCACCCTGCCTTTTTCTTTCATTGACTACTATAAGAAGTTTCGAGGTCACAGCGTAGAACATGCCTTAAGGAAAAGCAAGTAAGTCAGAAATTAGTTAAGCTGTTCTGTGACTGTTTTTTTCCTGGAAATAAATCATATGGAGTCACTGATACTTAACAAAAAATAGATATGCAGAAGATTCACCATAGAATAATCCAGAAAGTTTCTTGTATTAATTGCATGAAATATGAATAATTAATTCAAGTTCAATTGGACAAATTGCTAACAATATGTGAAGGAACACCAGCATAAAAACAGTTTTTTCTTCCTTTCCAGCATCAAGCTTGTAAAATTGCCAGATGCAAAACCTCCTTCCTTAACTAGTCCATTTACAAAAAGAAAACCACATCTTTCTTTATCCCTTCCTTAAAAATTTCATTTTGTGAAATTGCTCCATTTATCATGAGGATGTAGGCTGTTTATCATAGCATTTGCTAATGTAAACAATCTTAAAGTATGTGAGAAGGGAGGTTTTTTTCCTTCTATTTGGAACAATCTCCCATTAATTAGTGATAGAAAGGATGGTGTACTATGCAGGTCAATGGCGTATCTTTAGAATTTTGTCTTTAGAACTTTTTAAAAGCACCAAAGGCCTCTTCTGACAGGAGGGTGAAAAAAATCTAGCCCTCTCGCTACAAAAACATTTCTGTTCACACGAAATATGACACTTGAATTTCACCATCCGACTAGGCCTCATTGTCACATGTTGTTCTGATCCAAAAGACTCACCAACTCAAAAGCAGCACTTGAGAAAGTGAGTGCCCTTCCTTGTGCAAAGAGAAGTGTGCTCTGCTAGTGCAAAGCCTATAGTCATCTTTAAAAGCATGTCCTTGCTGTGAATGACTTTTTGTCTGTAACAAGTGGCAACCAATTCAAGATGAGAAATTCTGCCTGCCTATTTTGCAGGGGGAAGGGCTGTCAGGCACAGGAAACAAGTTATATCTCAGTGGCAAGAGTTTCCTGCCAGTTTTAAACAATATTTCCCTTCTAAAGAGTGTTAGGTGTAGAGGTGTACACAGGAATGTGGACTGACCTTGCCTTAAGACTTTTCCATCTTGATGTTAAATGGAAAATGGGATTGAACAAGAGAGATTGATTCCTGACATGATAGAGAATTAACTGCTTGTCCTCTGTCCCTAAAATCTATGTTCCTACAGAGAGGCTGGAGTTGAAGGGTCAGAGCTGATATACATCCTTGTATTAACCTTCTACATGTAGACTTATAAATATTAAGTAAGGATCATTTTCAGTCTTTTCCCCAAATGGAATATAGATCCATCTTTTCACATTCCCTACAAAAAGTTCCAAGTAATTCTTAACCTGTACAGTGTTGCCTCTGTTGACTTTGTCCCTATCTTCAAGAAAGTTTCTTAGAACTAGGGTAGGTTTTTTTTTTAAACAGTTGCTTTCTTTGTTTTTTTGCAGTGTGGATTTTGTGAAGTGGTCCTCCCAAGGAATGCTGAGAATGAGTCCTGATGCAATGAATGCCCTCTTCAAACCTACAATTGACCACATTATAGAACATCTCAGTAGGTATTAAGGGTATATAAGGCTTTAAAGTCATTAAGAGTCAGAGCATTCAGAATGCAGAGATCTTATCTCTTCAGGACAATTAATCCAAAATGTTTATCATATTGCACTTTTTTTAAGCAGTTGTTTAGTCTGAGTATATAAGTCTTTTATCGTAATTTCCACTGAACATACAGCCTGAAAAATACAAATTCTATATGCCAGAAATAATTATGTTCTTGTTTAATGATTATCATTTCTGTAGGATTATGGTTGAGATTATCAAGTTAATATGAAGAATGTTGCCCATTTTGCTTTCTTTACACCGTCTCCCTTCCTGAACACCTATATACTGTATAACATCCTGATCCATAAGTATCTACAGTATATATACCCCCATAGACACGCATACATATACCTGTACCTAATGTTTTTATCAAATTGTTCTGATGAGACTAGATTCTTTTCTCATTGGGTCTTAGTAAATGCACTATTTTTTCATCCCTTGGATTTCTTTCTCTGCTCAGGTGAGATTTTTGACAAACCTGAACTGACAAATGTAAAGTTTCTATTCCTTGTGGGTGGATTTGCAGAAGCCCCACTTCTACAACAAGCTGTCCAGAATTCTTTTGGCTCAAAATGCCGAATCATCATCCCTCAAGATGTGGGGCTCACCATCCTCAAAGGAGCAGTCCTCTTTGGTCTGGATCCTGCTGTCATTAAAGTGCGTCGTTCCCCCTTGACCTATGGAGTGGGAGTCCTGAATCGCTACGTGGAAGGGAAGCACCCTACTGAAAAGTTGCTACTTAAAGATGGCACCCGTTGGTGCACCGACGTCTTTGACAAGTTCATATCGGCTGACCAGTCCGTGGCACTTGGGGAGACCGTGTCCCGCAGCTATACCCCTGCCAAGCCTTCTCAGCTGGTCATTGTGATCAACATCTACAGCTCGGAACACGATAATGTGAATTTCATCACTGAGCCTGGAGTGAGGAAGTGTGGCACGCTGCGCTTGGATCTCACAGGAAGTGACAAATCTGTGCCAGGCCGGAGGGAAATCAAAACGCTAATGCAGTTTGGAGACACTGAGATTAAAGCCATGGCAATTGATGTTGCCACTTCTAAAAGTGTAAAAGCTGGCATTGATTTTCTAAACTACTGATTTTCTTTTCTTTTCCATGACCCTCACCACCTATTGTTTCCATGTTCTGTTCACTGGCTGCCAAAAACATCCTGAATTTTGGCTAGATAGATAAAGCATAGAAGAAGAAAGCATCAGGATTTTTAATTATTATTTTTTGCTTTTCAAATTACCAATATGGAGTCTGAACATAGAGTTATCAGGTGCTACATAGTAAAGTGAACAACTCAAATATGTAATGAAAATTAAGCGCTGAAATATTACTTCTCTATTTATTTGGGAGACATGTTGCTTTACTTGATGTCTTTCATATGTTCTGAATTCTAGGGCCTAATAATCAAACCTGTTATTTCTACATTTAGGGTACCAACTAATGTACTTTTTTTTTGAAGCAGTAAAAGTGAAATTTATAACCATGATTTGTGGTTATCCATTTCACAGTAGAAATACGTTTTCAGCTATTTTAAAAGATAACCTCTCTTATTTATATGATGGAGTAGGAATACTGGAATTTAAGCATGTAAAATTGCAAATGAACAGGTTTAGAAATTGAGTCTTTGTAGCACAAAACTGTTGTTTGTTTATAGGATCAAATGACTTGTTGGTTTGGTGGGGGTTTGCTTCTATTTTAAGTTAGTAAACCTGTTAGAGTTGCAATCTTATTAAAGAAATGATCCAGTAGTAACATTTGTGGGAAATGCTGAAGCAACAAGTATACTTAATGTCTAGATAATGCCAACAAGGATTAGAACATTATTTTAGGAAAGGAATTCCTCCCCCTGTGGAGAGAAGTGACATTGCACCTGAATAATTGGCCATTTATAGTTTAAAAAGCACTAAATGTTCTGTCCAATTAATTAACACCAACTTCAATTTTGCAACACTGATGCTTGCATTTCCCTCTTTTTCAATATTGAATAAAGAACTTCCCAAAGATTAAACCAATTCTGTAAATGAGAAAGTGTTCCCACTTTCCATTTTACTGTTGGCAACCTCTGGCTTTATTTATCTATACCTCTTGCCAGCCAGTTCTTGTACAAAACAAACAAAGGGGGTGTGGTAGCAATAGTTAACCAGAGATCATCTCTATCCTCAGGTTGTAGAGCGAAAGGATCCATTTTCATTGTCTTTTTCAGCCATGCCAAACAAAGGAATAACTTCCTGTGTTGATCCTAGAGAGTGGTATCTCATACAAGAAAAGTGATAACATTTTCCTGGGGCCAACTTAATTATTTGATAATAAGTAATTTATATAAATATAAATTGCTATAGAAGTTACTCAACATTTCATTAAGGAAAAAAAATTAAATTCACAACTAGGTACGTTGTCTGTTATTTACCAATTCCTGCAGAATCAGATGTTCTCCCTATATCTCCCCTTTGGAATAACTGCATAAACCAGGGGTGTCAAACTTCCTCGCATCGCGGGCCGTATCATAGTCTATCACAATGTTTTTGCCTTTGCGGAGCGGGGGTGGGTGTGACCTGTGTGGGCTGTATCTGACCCGCAGGCCGCCAGTTTGACAGGCCTGGCATAAACAGATGCTCAAGAAGTTGAATGTTCCTTGAAAGAAATGTACTGTCTTCAGTTTAGCTCCTTGTGAGCTTCTTCCATTCTGTGACCAATAACCTGACTTCAGCAAAAGTAGGAAAAATAGGAAAAGTAACTTCTTGGCAGAGGAAAAAACAACAACGCTGCAAATAAGTAATTGAGCAGTGTTGTTTCTGACCAGAAGAGGGAGTACAGACATTATTTCTGAGATCACTTAAATGGCTTCCAAGGGACACAACAATACTTTACATTCAACGTGAATGAAGTTTTAACGGACTTATATCCAAGAAGGGAGAATGAAACCTCAATCTTCACATAGAAACTAACTAAAACTCTAGTGCCCTCTTGTCCAAGATGGTGTCATCCAGTAGTGTTGGCCTGTAAATCCCAGAATTCCCAGACAGGATAACCAGCAACCATGTTGTATAGGAATTCTGGAAACTACAATGTCAAAACTCCGTAAAAGCACTATATTTGGAAGAACCCTAGCAACGGGGCTGCCTCTGCTCAGTCTGTCTAAAACTGCCTATGCCATGGAAAAATCTCTGATGTGACTACAGATGAGTTGATGAAACTACACTGCCAGCCTAGTGTGTCTTTCCAGGCTAACAACTTACAATATGAAGGCTGCTTCCAGTTGAGTACTACAATTCAGGGCTTGATAGGTAGCTAATCCCAACATGTTGGGTTTGAGGCCAAATTCATGACAGCAGAAGGGTCTGTTTTGTCAGCTGGAAGCTGACACTTTCCTCCCCCCCCCCCAAATACCACTGAGAAAACACATTGTCATCCACTGAAATCCATTATGCTTTCAAGATGTCTGAAAGCTAATTGTTTAGCTGGATCTTTTTTCCTATTAGCTATGCATGAACGAAAAGCCATAGAATTGTTTTCCTTTTTTCCCCCTCTCAAAAATCTCAGATTTCTTATTAAACACATAATTTGGGGACAAACTGCATCACACAAACATTTTGATTTTCTAGGAAGAATTTAAAGGTCCCTTTGCATTATGTGCTATAAATAATATTGCCTGATAGAATGAGAATAAGCTTTGATTTACTATCAGAGGAATAGATTGGGTCATTATAATTACAGCATCTAAACTTGTTCCTCCAATAATTATTCCCCTGGAATAATTATAAAGTATGCATGCTGGCATTTCTTCTTTCATCCTGACTGCTGTGTTTTTAAAAGGCATTTTTTCCCCCTGTATGAGTGAGTGAATGCCTTTCTGTAGCTTTCAAACAAGCAACTTCCTTGGAATGAGCTATGAACAAGAATTATTTGATGTATATACAATATTTAAATATTGTACAGATGTTTTCTTTCTGAAAGTGGTATTTTCTTGTACAGAATGATCTTTATCCCTGTTGATTTGCATCCGTGTTTAATTTTAAATAATATAGTTTCTTCCGTGACTTCAGTAATTACAGGCTTTTAAAGATGACAAGAGATGTAATGCACAAAGATGATCTTATAATAAGGGGAGTGGAATGTCAGGATGTCAGACAGTACCACATTATTCTCCATGCTATGCAAATAATAGCTTACAGACACAGTGCTGGATTTTTCATTATTTTTGCTTTAACAGGTACAGGCTGCCTTAATGCTATGCATCTGTGCTCTGCTTTGGATAATACCTGCTCTATATAGAAAGTAGATGATCAGTTACCACATTTTCACACCAAATGAACTCCAGTTTCAAGGCATACATTTTATTTTAATTATGTCTCTTCTGCTAGACAAAAACTGTACCACAATGAAGCATCCTGAGCTACATCATCATAACCTAACCCTGAGTCTTTTGAGAGTGGGCGGCATACAAATTAATTAAATAAATCTGAAAGAAAGGGCCCCCAGCAATGGCAGATGAGTTGAAGTTACTACAGGCCTGTACCATCCTCTGATTATAGAACATATATCTAGCTAAGTCAGGAATTGGCTCAATACAAAATCACACTTTGGATGCTTTAATGCCTGGATAAGCCTTGAATGAGCGTTTCTCAACCTTGGCAAGTTTATGACTGGTGGACTTCCATTGCCCAGAATTCCCCAAGTATCAAGCATGGGGATTGAAATCCATCCCTCATAAACTTGCTGAGAAATGCTGCAATAGACCAATGGTACTTTTTCTGTATTATGAAATCTATATCCCAAATTGTGGAAACACAATTGTTGACTGAGTCGCACAATCTTACTGTAAGACTACATTTCATTTTTTACCCAACTCCCATGACTATCTGCTTGCTACATCATCATAACCTCAATAGAATGCTGGCTTATGACTTAGAATTAACATCAAGGGCAGAAATGATTAAAAAGTGCCACAAAACAAGAAAGTGCTTGCTGTTCAATTACTGTGGCTTTAAAAGTCATATTAACTTTCATCGGTGAGTCTTTGAAGCTCACACATATACACACACACAAGCTGAAAAGGTCAGACTACTTCAAGCAATAGCAAAAAAAAAAAAGGCACCAGCAGGAGGTATGAAACATTTATTTCCTTTTCAACTTACCCTCTTAAATAATGGAGATACAAATTTTAACCCAATACTGCACCTCAGAAATAAGCCCCGACCTCAGCAGGGTTTACTCCTGGGGAAATGGGTTTAGAACTACAGTGCTAAATGACTTATATCAGAAAAACTGGATGCAACTAATTTCCATCAGCCTACTTCAGAGCAGGTTTGTTGCAGGAAGGAAAATGTTAGGGATGTCTAAGCTATCAGCACTTTCCCCCTCAAACTGTTGAATTGTCAGCTTGTGTGAGGAAGATACTTTTCCAACATTTCTGCAAATTTCAGTCACTAGATCCTTTATAATATTCTTGCTTAGTCTTTTCTTTCTTCGCACTTTGCTGTATTGTTCTGACTTTTAAGGAAGGCTAATTAGAATCACTTTCCAATCTGAATTGATTTTGAAAGCCATAGGTTAATCCACTTTTAACAAATTCATTCCCCTTTTTACCTAGCAAACCAAATTTTAAAATGGTTTCCTGCAAACCCCCTCCCCCCACTCCCAGCATATATTTATTGAAGTATCCTCATTGGATTTTAAGCTACTTTTCAATGGGTTATATTTCTGGTACAGAAAGCTTGATAGGAGCAAGGTTTATTTTTGTTATAAACTTTTATTTTCCCTAAGCAAAAGTGCATGCGTAGCAAGCATCTGTACTCCTGTTTTCATCAATCAAGCTATCAACAAATTAGCTACTATTCCTGGTCCAAAGTACTATATTCCTCCATTATTGAGAAGCCACACACTCGCGATGCAAGGTGTTAACGTCTAGCGAGAGGTCAGAGGTCCTTAAATTTCTGCATAAAGATTTGTTCCTTTTTAAAAAATGAATTACAATAATATTAAAAGTTAACCAGTTGTTTAGCCGTGCAGAGCTTACATGAGAATATTGCCTTTGGATGGAGAGACATGTAAGTTTCTGAATTGATTAATGCCTCAATGTGCTTTGTTTCATATGCCTGCAGCCAATGAAGGGAGATAACTCGTGGAGGGCTGCTATGCTTGCAAAATATATAGTATAACCAACAAACCACTTCAGCTATAATCCTGCCACGGAAGTACAAATATATTGGCTGATTTGCTCTTTTGGGGCTTGTGCTACTTTTAGTTACATATATATATAAAGCTTTCAACAGTTTTTAGACTATATATACACATGGCTACACACAAATATAGAATGCCACTGATATGAGATTCAGGTTTTTGGAAAATATTTTTCCTCCCTGCTGTCAACTCCGCCCTAAACAGCATAATTTTGCTGTTCTCTCTGCCACTCAGGTTCCACCCTCCCCTTCCTAAAATAATAGTGGAAATAGGATAGATGTTTAATGGAACAGTTTAGAAATAGAATATGTAATGCTGTGACAACTTCAGGCTTTATTATGAAGCACTAGGTTACACTTAAATGGTAAATAAATAGGTAGAATTTATTCTGTCTTAAGTTGGTAGAAACAATCAAAATGGGAGTAGGAAACTAAAGTTTCCACAAATTATAAACTGTATCTACCCATCAGCTGGTTTCTTGCAAATGGGCAAGATGTTGACTGTGTGAAGAGACACAGGTTCAACTCCACTCTTAGCCACAGAAATGAGTTCAGTACCTTTGGACTAAATGCTTTCTCACAGCCCAGCTGATCTCATGGAGTTGTTGTCAGGAAGGAGAAAAACTGAGTCTTAAGTGCACCATTTTGAGTTCCTGGAGAAAAGGCAGGATATAAGAAGAAACAGATAAATGGAGTTATTTAGTAAAATAATTTAGTAAAAATGTTGTAAAAAGAAAGTTTCTTCCACTGATAAAATCTTCACGCTGAGCCGCAACATTTCTCTGCTTTCAGTAGAAGTTTCTGTTAGGGCAAAATCTTAGGAAATCTGGAAACTAGAGATCTTGTCAATCAAATCTGGGCTTGCTAAGAGAGATCTCAACTATTTGGATAAGCAAATATATCAATATGTTACAAGATCTACTTTTCAAACAATGGTTGTGTAATTATTATAGCAAATTGCAATATTTATGGGGAAGAAATCCAGGGTACTTTTGTGTAGATTGTGGAGCACAAAGCCAATGTATACATCTATGCTTGGATAGCTTCTAAAAGTTTGTAAAAACAATGGCCCCCGTGATTTCATTGACTGCCTTCCCTGGTTCCAGATTCTTAAACACCACTAAATTCTGAAGATTACAGCTTGTTACATTTACATCTGAGAAAGCTGCTGTTCGAAATTTCAAATAAAAATTAGTATATCATGTTGGAAGTCATGTTTTGTGTTATTTTTTAAGCCGCCTTATTTTCTGTTCAGTGGAGTTTACATTATTCTGTAAGCTTGGGAGTATTTTCAGGTACTTTTCACTGTTCTGCTTTGTCTAATATTTAATTATTACATCTTTGCAATTGGATATTCCAAATTTATTTTTGAAATATACTAAATACTGTGAAATAACCTTACATAAGAAGCAAAAGGGGGGAACCCCACCCTGAATCCAGAATCAAAGCCTATGGCTCTTCCTTAGTATTTTAGTCCTCTGGAGCAGTGTTTCTCAACCTTGGCAACTTGAAGATGTCCGGACTTCAACTCCCAGAATTCCCCAGCCAGCATTTGCTGGCTGGGGGATTCTGGGAGTTGAAGTCCGGACATCTTCAAGTTGCCAAGGTTGAGAAACACTGCTCCAGAGGACTTCCCTTGGGAATTCTCATTTCTTCTAATTAATATCCAACATCCCTGAAAACTATAATATTTTTTTTTTCAAATCAGAGCGACAAAATCCAACCTATGCTTCCTCTGAAGTCATCGCTGAGTCGAGGTGGCGCAGTGGTTAAACGCAGCACTGCAGGCTACTTCAGCTGACTGCAGTTCTGCAGTTCGGCTGTTCAAATCTCACCGGCTCAGGGTTGACTCAGCCTTCCATCCTTCCGAGGTGGGTGAAATGAGAACCCAGACTGTGGGGGCAATATGCTGACTCTGTAAACCGCTTAGAGAGGGCTGAAAGCCCTATGAAGCGGTATATAAGTCTAACTGCTATTGCTATTGCTATTAATGGTCCTTGCTACAAATAAGCAACACTCTACTTTTTCAATCATGTTGCGTGCTGCCTCATTTTCAAATAAAGGTGGACTTCACGCCGACCACGAATCGTGGCTCTCAAATCTTCCATCAGCCTGAGGGTTTCACGTTGAATATAAACTCCTGGTGCGGAACTACTATATTCTTTTTTTTTTTGGGGGGGGGGGACCACGAATCTTTCCCGTTTCAGTTTTTAAGGAAACGTTGCCTTAATCTAGATCTGGGAGGCAATTTAGTTTACCCGGGGTAATATTTGGGAAACCCCCGATTCAAATTGGCAACTAAATACATCTGCGAAAGGCAATATCCCCATTCTCCTCCTTGCTTAGGATCAGGATGGTTGGAGCCCCCAAACGCCAGCGGTCAATTTGAAAAGTTGACCATCAGCCAAAAGAAGCGTGTTTCTTCCTCTTTCTCCCTGTCCGATCCCTTTACTCACAACCCGCTATGAACGGCCCCACTGCCTCTTCCCGAGCATGATTAAAACTCCGGAAGTCTCCCTCCCGCCGGTTGTAAAGATCGTGCAGGCTGAGGTCATAATGCCGTGGGATGGTGGCCGGCTATATCGGCCTCTTCTGGGAAGGGCGGGAGAGACTCGGCGGAGGAGCGTGTGGTTGGCAGAGATACATACTATCGTGGTAAACGCTTCCCCTCCTCATTCCTCGCGGGTTTGTGTGTATGTGTGTGTATCCCACTACCGCTTTCAAGCTCACAACTCTTCTTAACCGAAGGCGTTTGGTTGTTTCGCTTTCTCCGGGCGCTTTTTCTTCCTCTGGTTCGCAAGTTTGCTTTTGCGGGAATGCGCTTCTTGGAGAGCGGACCTCTTATTATCTTTACTTTATTATTATTTTTCTTATACCGTTTCGGTCTTCTGATATTCAGATAGTTACGGGAAAGCCGTAGGAGCCAACGAAAGCTGGGCAATTAGCAATAGCAATAGCAGTTGGACTTATATACCGCTTCATAGGGCTTTCAGCCCTCTCTAAGCGGTTTTACAGAGTCAGCCTATTGCCCCCAACAACAATCCGGGTCCTCATTTTACCCACCTCCGAAGGATGGAGGGCTGAGTCAACCCTGAGCCGGTGAGATTTGAACAGCCGAACTGCAGTCAGCTGAAGTAGCCTCCACTGCGCCACCTCGGCTTGAAAGCTGACGGACTCCTATTAGCAATAGCAATAGCAGTTAGACTTATATACCGCTTCATAGGGCTTTCAGCCCTCTCTAAGCAGTTTACGGAGTCAGCATATCGAAAGCTGGGCAATTGAAAGCTGACGGACTCCTAATAGCAATAGCAATAGCAGTTAGACTTATATACCGCTTCATAGGGCTTTCAGCCCTCTCTAAGCGGTTTACGGAATCAGCATATTGCCCCCAACAATCCGGGTCCTATTGGGGGAGATGGGTGATTGTAGGTGGTCTGAGGAACTTTGTTGGCTTCTTAAATGGTGAGCTGGAGGAGAATTTGCTTACCAGAAGCTATGTTGCAACCCTTTGGTTAACACTTTGGCACATTTAAAGGCTACCAGATTAGATGGAACAAACCCTGGAAAGTTGGGTGGTTGTTTTGTGGGTTCTGGATAGTTCCTAAGCTCACCCAAAGGTGAGGCAATTGGACTTTCTTGTTGTTGTCTTTTTTGAAGACGTTTCACTTCTCATCCAAGAATCTTCTTCAACTCTGACAGGACTGTGGGAAATGAAAAGATTTCCAGTACGGAAGAACTTTTCCAGTACAGCAAAATGTTTTCACAAGAAAAAATAAACAAAGTCCAGTTGCCTCCTGAAAAAGCACCTTTGGGACAACCATGACCTGGATGTCTGAGAATCTCTACAGCAGTGTTTCTCAACCTTGGCAACTTGAAGGGTTCCACCACAAAACCGCGTTCGACTAAAGGGTGCTCGACGAAACCGCGTAGCTGACGTCATCACAGCGCGACAACAGCGCGGAGAAAAAAGCACGCTGTAAACGCTAAACCTAAAATTAACCCCTAAACCTAAACCTAACCCCCTTAAACCTAATCCTAATCCTAAACCTAACCCTAAACCTAACCCTTAACCTAACGCTAAACCTAATGCTAACCCTTAACCTAACCCTAAACCTAACCCTAACCCTTAACCTAACCCTAAACCTAACCCTAAACCTAACCCTTACCTTAACTTGAATTGGCTTGCTTTCAAAGCGCTATTTAAAGCGCCCTTCTTTCTCCGCGCTCACTGTTGTCACCCTGTTGATGACGTCAGCGACGCGGTTTAATTGGGCACGCTTTAGTCGAGCGCGGTTTTGTCGTGCCACGAACTTGAAGATGTCTGGACTTCAACTCCCAGAATTCCCAGCCAGCATTTGCTGGCTGGGGAATTCTGGGAGTTGAAGTCCAGACATCTTCAAGTTGCCAAGGTTGAGAAACACTGCTCTACAGACTCCTAAGATAACCTTGGCTGCTCTTATAAGCTTAAGCCTTAAGGGATCTGTGTTTGCTTGGATGAAGAAAAAATAAATAAATCCAGCTCTCTAGAAATCCCAGGGCTGTTGGTTTCACTGGACAGTTGGAAAATAAATGTCCTAGAAAAAGGCAAAATCACTTCTGTTGGGCTGCCAAAAAAAGCAACATGGGATGTAGTCAACAGGAACTGACTTGAGGGTCCCTGTGTCCTTAAACTGCACAAACACTTCTATTATAGGAAGGATAGTAGGTCCTTGTTACCATGCTTCTAGGGAGGGTTTTCTTATCCCTGACATTTGCCATACTTCTGAACTGTTTTGAATCTGCTTTGGAAGGCTTATTTCTCATAATTGGTGCCTCTATCCATGGGGATGGTCTTCATGACATTAAGATACAGAAGTCATTGAAGAGGTTTGACAAACTGGAAGTCAGTATATTTTAAATAAACCGACCTTGTAAAGTCTTAGTGATATTAAAGTATAGATGCCACACTGAGTATTTGCTTTCTGTCATCGTAGCTGGAAAAAGCATGACAGCATTTCGGCGGCAAGTAGATGAATATCATCCGTTGATACCAGGATACACAGGTAAAAAATTTACACCTTTGGCCACTTCTTGGCCACTAACTTGACAAGGATTGCAATGTCCAGATAAAGAGGAAGCCAATGATCAACTTTCTCAGCTCGATCGCTTTGTTACTGTTTAACATATTGCTGTACCAATAACAAACAAGATTATAATTTTTATTAGCATTCTAAAGCTAAAAAGAAAGCCTCATTGTGGAAAGGATCTTATGTTTAACCGATGGCACTTTATCTATACACTACGAACATTCTTGTGCCTTATAACCTTCAACTGGGCAAAAGAGTCTATTGAAAGACAAAACTTTTTCAACTAAGGTACCAGAAAAATGGCTTACAGAATGTATCCAAAATCTGGGAGCCATGACTTGAAATTTGGCAAATGTTAAAAAACATTTGTGTTTTATAGAATTATGATAAAGTATTTTATGACATAATACAAAAAGTCATAAAACATTTCCTGTGGTTAACTGTTGAGGTTGACTGTGCTATGCCGTTCAACATGAGATACTTTCAAGGCAGGTATATCTCTGGATGTCTCCCTGAATTTTTAAGAAATGTTCTGGTACATCTGGTCCTAGATCATAATGGAGCCCCAAATTTCTGTGGTTAAGTCAGTGAGTTTTGCCCCATTTTACAACCTTTCTTTCCAATTGGTAAGTGAATCACTGCAGTTGATAAGTTAGTAACCTGATTGTTATGAAACCAATTGCCAAATGTCAGAATTTTGATCACAAGATCATGGGGATGCTGGAAAGGTCATAACTGTGAAAAAGGGTCATAAGTCACTTTTTCCAGTGCCATTGTAACTTTAAACAATCACTAAATGAACTGTTGTAAATTGAGGACTATCTGTACATTAGGAATTCTGCTACCGTTGAAGACATTGAGAAATCTGGTAA
Organism: Thamnophis elegans; assembly: GCF_009769535.1. Lineage (NCBI taxonomy): Eukaryota > Metazoa > Chordata > Lepidosauria > Squamata > Natricidae > Thamnophis > Thamnophis elegans. The sequence goes on from NC_045550.1 coordinate 13,089,879, forward strand.
GGAAATCTCTCTGAAACAATGACCCAATGGGTTATGAATCATAGTCTGGGCTATGAACATAATCAATCTACAGTTTTGAAAGGAACAATGATACAGAGAATTAAACTTTATCTTCAAGCATGACAGCTTCCCATGTGCCAAAAGAGATGTCTGTGAGCATCTGCTTCTTTACCATTGTTCTTTTGTTGCTGTTTTTTTAACAACCAGGCAGTATATAAAATGTAATGATCAATGTAAGCCAAGGGAAAGCAACTCATTTTGGACTCAGTGGGTAAATGAAAAGCGAACACAGAGGTGTGAAATGTTATAGCCTCATTAGAATATAGAGAGTTAACATTGGCTAATTGAAAGTGGTGAAAAGGATGTCCGTTACAAAATCTCGGGGTTTAAATTCCTTGAAAATAACTATCTTTTAAGCTGTGTGAGCCTAGCTAAAGTGGACCAAGTAGAAATGGATTTTGTTGATTCTTATGCTGATAAGGCCAAAATCATATACCTAATGGGACTGATATAATTAGATCCCAATTGCATTATCCACTGATAGGCAGAACTGTTAGCTAGCCTTCACCCAGTCATAGATAATTGGAATGGATCTGGAGTTTTTGTCACTTCTCAAACTGAAAATGCTCACTGCTACTTTGATGTGTCATGATTTAGCTACAATACAGGAGTCTTGGGTACTCTAGCCAATCTGGTAATCTGGCACTTTAATTTGCATTGGGATATGTTCTTTCTGGATTAATACTAGGTTCCATCTCCCATCTGTACCCACATCTGTATTTAAATGCTCAAGTTGTAGATGAATCAATTTCTGTAAAGACATTATAAGGCAAAGGTAAAGGTTCCCCTCACACATTTGTGCTAGTTGTTCCTGACTCTAGGAGGCAGTGCTCATCTCTGTTTCAAAGCCAAAGAGCCAGGGCTGTCCAAAGACATCTCCATGGTCATGTGGCCAGCATGACTAAATGCTGAAGACACATAGAGCGCTATTACCTTCTCTTCCTTTTATACTTGCATTTTTTAATGCTTTCAAACTGCTAGGTTGGTAGAAGCTGGGACAAGTAACAGGAGCTCACTCCGTTGCACCGTGCTAGGGATTCGAACTGCTGAATTGCCGACCTTTCTGATCAACAAGCTCAGCATCTTAGCCACTGAGCCACCGTGTCCCTTAGTTAGATAGTAAGATGGCAATGCCTAAATTGATGTCTTCCAGATGAATTGACCCTCTGTATCCCAGTATTCATAATCACCCCAACCTGCAATTATTGTAGAGGAGTGTCACTATTTCTGGAGCTAATTTAGTTGGGAAACACTATTCTGGAATGTACCTTCTGGGCATACCATCAGTATCACGTTCTTCTTTGCCCTCTTTCTTTATTGACAGTTTCATATGAAGTTTCAATGTTTAACTCCTTTTTCATTTTCATATCTCTGGTGAGAGCAAATATAAAGAAACCCATCTTCCTTTCCTTTCTCTAGCTCCATTTTAAGGGGTAATCCATCTTGCTCCTAAGTTGAGGTCCTGTACAGTGGCAGGTTCCTAACCGATTTACTACCAGTTCGCTGAGAGGGTGTTTTGCGTGTGAGCTGCTGCGCATGCGCAGTTGATTGAAACTCTTCTGTCATGCACAGAACATTCCAGCGACAGCATAAGAGATGAGGGAACTGGTTCAGGGGCGCGCCATACCATTACTGGTTCCACCAAACTGGGCCGAAACCGATAGGAACCCACCACTGGCCCTGTAACATTTTGTAGAACAGCTTTGAATACTGAGTGGTATGCACCAAACCTTGCCTTGTGCTAGGATTAATAATTTATATTATGGGTATGGGTGGGAGAAATATAATGCTCAAACATTATGAATATAATCTCCTGGCACGAGATGGCAAAATAATATAATTTTGGAAGATATAGCCCCAGAGCTAAACATTCTGTTTTATAACCCAACAAATAATCTATCTGGCACACCTGTTGTGTATGCAAGTAATACAACTTTTTATGAAGGACAGTATACTTAACTAATAGGGTTATAATGAAGTAGCTGCTTCCAAAGGTGCAAATTCCTTAAACAGGGTGGATGGCCTTTGGTTGGCTTGGGAAGCAAAAGTACAAGATTTTTGCTTTAAAGTGTTGGATGAGAAGATCATTGTTTCCCAGCTCTGATATGCTATCTGAGGAATTCTGGGAGTTGAAGTTCACAAGTCTTAAAAGTTGCCAGGTTTGGAAACCCCTGTCCTAGATATGTAAACATGAAAAGTCTAGACCAGTGTTTCTCAACCTTGGCAACTTGAAGATGTCTGGACTTCAACTCCCAGAATTCCCCAGCCAGCATTTGGTTGAGAAACACTGGTCTAGATTATCCTATTTTGAAGATTTCTGAATGGCGTCTAACTACATTTCTTTACTTTTTCTAGGATACATCCCTCTCAGATTCTATCGTGTTGGAACTAGCTATGGAAATGATTCTGTGTGGTGTGTTAAGACCTTTCGTGATATTACAGATAGAAATAATTACCAAGAAGCTGAACTGAGGCATACAGCAGCCATCGCGCCACAGCTACCACCTATTGCTACCAACGAAGAAATATTAAATGTACTTGATGACTATAATTACAAACATCATCCCAATGTGCTGGGTACAGTATGCATAATTTATAATAATTTGAATTTATTTAAATCCCTTTAATTGCCATTGTAATCTAACATTATTGACAAATAATTGCATCTTTAGTTGTTGTTTTGATTGTTGAGTACAGCAGAATCCAAATTATTTGGTTGTTGTAGAAATGGGCCAAAGACTGTTGGGAGTCTTTGTGAAAGGACATCTCTCTGGAAAACTTCTAGCATAGCTTGTGTTTAGATTTTCAAACAGATCTAGCAGTATTGAATATTTAAGATGTGATACAATTCAAGCAAGTAAACAGTAAACAGTAAGTTATTTATATAATAAGTTTGGACCAAAACAATATTTAAATAGGAGTGAAACCTGGACTCAGTGATATTAGAGTTATTGTCTCTTGACAGGAGAAGAAGCCTTAGCCTATTTTTAAGATGCAACTTGGTGAAAAAAGCTAAAAAAAATTGAAAAGCAATATGAACTTTCATAGTATTTGAGTATTTCTCTAGAATACAGATTATGCAATACAGATTATGCATTCTCTGGGCATATTTGGTTCAGTTGTATTTTATGATCGGACACCTAGAGTCTTCAATAGCGGAAATGAACCTAGACTTAAAAGACAGACTAAATTTTGAGACGCATAACCATGCCAAATGGAATGTTTCTTGCACTAGGAATGAATAAAGTAATCTTGACTTTGCAATACAGGATAAACAATAGGAAGCCAGATATTTAGATGAGCTGCAGTTCACAGAATGAAGATATATTGGAACAAAAAGATTGTAAAAAAGAATATTTTTAAACCAGTCTTAGAAGTGACCTTAACATAGATATTATGTGAATTGTGTTTTTAATAGATAGTTTTTTAATTGATTAGTCTTGCAACTTTATTAAATATAAAAAATAAAATATAGAATCTAATTTTAGGGTATAATGTTTTTAATACACTTTTTATTGCAAGTGTCTTGGTTTAGGGATTTTGTTCAAAGCCCCCCAAAAGTTGCTCTTACATGACTGATCAGATCTTGATCTATTTGTCTTCATGACATTAAGTGTTTCACAGACTGAATTCACACCTTTTTTGTCCTTTTTGCGATGTTAGGTTTGGGATGGCCCATTTTATTAGCTTTGTTCTTACTTCACTACATCTGAATTCTTAGACACACGCAAGCATTTATGTTCAGCCTAGCACTGCTAGCAAAGTAAGGCAGCCAATGTTATAAGCAAACCCAGTCTTTGCTACAGTTTGACAGCCTCTGTAGCAATGTATCTGAAATGATATTTTTCCATGCTTAGATGAGTAGCTTTAACGGAATACAAGGTCTTAATTCTCTCTCTGAGTTGTGGTTACACAGACACAGAGCTGGATTAGAGTTATTGTAAAAAGAGTGTAGGGGCCAAATGCTTTCATGTTATACTTCTAGAATCGCCACTAGCATAAGTTTTTAGTAGAAGGAGAAGAAATGATGGTTTCACTGCAAGACGACTTCTTCCATCACACTTCCATCACACACATCTCGAAAATAGACACACACATGGAATACGGACTGAAACTGTGATGGGCAGGCACTTGGCTATTTTTAAAAAAAAAATTACGTGGAGGAGGCATCAGGTTATTAATCTATTTGAATATATTCATTTGAATATATTACCCACCCAACTCCAATGGATTATTTTTGTTTCCTTACAATTTGTAATATGAGAATGGGAGGCAGAACGTTGTTTGAGTCTTGTTTTGAACTAAGAAAGTAACCACATTCGCTGCCTATTCCCCACATTTTAAGACCACTTGAAATTACAATGATTGAAGGTTAGCTTTATAATGGTTTGTGAAGGATCAGGAAGGAAAAGCCCTGTGAATTATCTCCCAATGGAAGTGCCCTTCACCTTAAAGGAAACTGAACATTGCTAACTGCCCCGATATCATCTACTCTGTATCTGATTCTCTTAAATACTGATTCTCAGTATTTAAGAGCATTGATTGTCTCCCCCAAAGTACTCATATTTCCCAAACTCTGTTTTGTTTCTGGTTGCTTTCTAGGAGAGCATTGGGGGGGCGGGAGTGGGAATCACATTTGAGGTCTTGGCTTTTGGGTGTATTTCCTTCTTTGTTCATTCCAACTAGACATTTGTATTCTGGAGGCTTAAATAGGAAAGAGATTTTTACTGCAAAAAATAGTGATAAAAAGAGTGCTCTTTGTTCATTTTAGTTTTCCAAAATATTGAAGCATAAGGCTGAATGGCAAAGGTCAGTGTTTTATTATGACAGATACCAAATTCTGTAGGGTTTTTTTATTGCTCTACTGAAGGGACCTCTTGGCTGTTACCTACAACTGAACCAGACACTGGATGGGCTATGAATTGTAGTGATGAATAGTATAACAACAATTTTCTCATTGGGAGAGAAGTATGAGGGGTATTTGTCCCAGGTCAAGTCCTTTTGTGTTTTCTTTTCCCTCTTTAAATTATGTGCAAGACTGGAAACATAAAGTATGACAAAGAGCTCTAATAACCATGCTATTTCAGATAGGAAGCCACAAGTATTGGCTTCTCTCTGTGATTCTATGTGAACTTGCTTCATGTCCTCTAAAAAGCCCAGCTGGAGAACTAGAAAAGGTACATGAGCCATAGTGGTGCAGTGGTTAGAATGAAGTATTGCAGGCTACTTCTGCTGACTGCCTGCTGACTGCAGTTTGGTAGTTTGATCCTGACTGACTCGTGGTTGGCTCAGCCTTACATCCTTCAGAGGTTGGTAAAGTGAGGACTCAGATTGTTGGGGGGAAATATGCTGACTCTGTAAACTGCTTAGAGAGTGCTGTAAAGCATAGTGAAGAGGTATATGTCTAAGTCTAAATGCTATTGCTACATTGCTACTATTTATATTATTTGGTTTTTATAAAGGGGCATAATTTTAAGGTGAGGTTCTCTGTTCAGAGTATTTCATTCCTATCAGGTTTATTAAATTTCCTGTTATCAGAATATCAGTCAGTGTACTCTGTGGTCAGTAGCATCCTTAGTTTTTAGATCAGTGTTTCTCAACCTTGGCAACTTGAAGATGTCCGGACTTCAACTCCCAGAATACCCCAGCCAGCGAATGCTGGCTGGGGAATTCTGGGAGTTGAAGTCCGGACTCTCAAGTTGCCAAGGTTGAGAACACTGTTTTAGATTGTTCTAAGAGATTAAATATTGTCTAGCAGATGTTAGCTCCACTAGGTAGGTCAGACCAGAAATCAACTACATAGGAAGAGTAACACTACTTTTCTTGAGATTGGCTATAATTACGGAATCTTCCATGTTTGATAATGCTATACTTTCTCCTCTTTCTTATACACCAGTGAATTCAGGAGGTCTCTGCCTGAGCCAATTCTGAATGTTATCGTAATAAAATTCCATCCCCTTTTCCCTAGGTAACAATTCTTGCATATTTCTGTCAAGGTCATCTTCCTAACTCTTTACAGCAGTCTTCCCCATGCTAGCAATTTTCAAATATGTATACACCTCCATAAATTTCCCCACCCAATATATGTTTCCTTATAGCAAGTTGAGTGCCAGCTACTTGTAACAAAGCTAGCTTACATTGATAAACCATTAATGGCTTTCCAGAATGACAGGAGAAAGGAGTCAACCTGGCCCTATGGAGAATACTATTTGAGAGTGCAGGAGATGTAATACTCTTAGGCTTGTGTTTTCTTTAGAAATTTGGGGGAAGAGAATTCACAGACTTCTTGCCTGCCCCGAGGAGCACAGGGAGAGTCAATTCAGAGGAGATGGTCCTGCAGGTGACAACACAAAAACATATCCTTTGTTGAAAATCCTAGGATTTTGAGATCAGAGAACTGGAGCGCTGGGAAGATTGTTCTAAAGAATTATTTTAGGTTAGGCAAAGCTTAGAATTCCTTCAAAACATATTCTTCCCTTTGGTATCTAGTAAGTGATCATGGGGGACACGGTGGTTCAGTGGCTAAGACGCTGAGCTTGTTAATCAGAAAGTTCGGCAGTTCGAATCCCCAGTGCCGTGTAACTTGTCCCAGCTCCTGTTACTTGTTCCAGCTTCTGCCAACATAGCAGTTCGAAAACATGTAAAAATGCAAGTAGAAAAATAGGAACCACCTTTGATGAGAAGGTAACTGTGTTCCATGCGACTTCAGCGTTTAGTCATGCCAGCCATATGGAGACATCTTTGGACAGTGCTGGCTTTTTGGCTTTGAAACAGAGATGAGCATTGCCCCCTAAAGTCAGGAATGACTAGCACATATGTGCAAGGGGGAACTTTTACCTTTATGTGATTTTTTTAATCTGCTGCTTTTCATCTCTGTCTGGAAAAAAAATGGGCCTTGTAAACCACTTGGGTAGGTGTTGAGGGCAAGGATGAGCCACCGCTGCTCTATGGAAGGCAATTAGCAAGCTATTTAAGGGAAGATTTGCTGAAATGCTAGGGAATAAACCAAAACTTGGATCAGTTTCTTTCTGTATTTCAACTATAGTTACTGTCAGACCTGGTTTTCATCTCCCATCCACCCACCATTTGGGATCCATGTCAGCCTCCCTTAGCTTTTCAATAATACTTATTTTGATCATTTTGCAGGGCCTGTGGAGACCAGAAGAACCCTCCTTGAACCACCCATACCAGGCTGGAGTGGCTTTGTGCCTAGATCCAGGGTCACAGAATTTGGTCATGGAGTACGCTATCATGTGATGACAGAAAACTGCTACCGAGATTTTAAAAACTCGATGGACAGAAACAAAGAAGTTGCTGTTGGGAAAGATCCCACGTATGTTCACTTTGAGATGTTTAAGTGGTGTCCATTGCTGCTCTGCCTTGACAGAATAGTATTTGTTAATGGATCAGGAATCAAGTTTGGAAATATAATGTTAATACACGTTGCATAAGTAATGAAACTTTAAAGCCACAAGTGGACTAAAAATGGACCATGGATTGGTCTTTTGTAATTATCTATTATTATCATAATAGTGGTATAGTGGTTAGGGCACCAAGCTAGAAACCAGGAGACTATGAGCCTCATTTATACATTTGGCATTAACCCAGATAGATGATTCTGGGTCAGTCATGGTAACTACTTCCAAAAATGTTGCCAGGAAAACTTTCAACAACCTGTCCAGGTGGTCACAAGAAAACTGACTCAAAGGCAAAAACAAACAAACAAATGGAATCGATGTAGGGTATCCTGTCTCTCAGTCTCGGCTGTAATAGTAAGAAAGCCAAATATTTCTGTCAACCAAGCGTAGCCAAACAAGTGTTTGTCATTATTTATTATTAAGACAAGACAAGAAATTCAATAGGAGTAAAGCTATTTTCTTTCTGCATGGGTGATTATTTCTGCCAGGTAACTGTTAAAAACTCTAGGATTAAAGGGATAGTCTGCCATGAATTTGGATCTTTGTTTTTAAACAATGGAGTAGTTATCATGAGAAGAAAACTATTAGGAAAAAAATAGGAGAAGACCCAACAGGGTGGAGAGAGAGGGGGGAGGGAGAGATCTGTCTGTCTGTCTGTCTGTCTGTCTGTCTGTCTGTCTGTCTCTGTCTGTCTGTCTGTCTGTCTGTCTGTCTGTCTATCTATCTATCTATCTATCTATCTATCTATCTATCTATCTATCTATCGTAAAACTACTACAGTATTGATATATATTCTATTCTTTTTTATTTTAGGAAAGAAGTGCCTGAAACCAAAGATTCACGACACCAGAGATTCTATAGGCCTGAAGGAATGATGCCCAAGTACACTGGCCATATCCCACGTAAGGGTTCAGATTTTATTCTTGGAAACCATGAAAGTTACTAATTCCTTGAAGTAACTGCAGCCTTTTTTAAGACTACATGGATGCCTCCCCTGCACCTGCAGGAGAATATCTGTGAAAGATCCCTTGGTTGAAGAAGTTACAGGCATGAGGTCTACAGGCAAAAGTTCTACTGTGCCAAAGAACTTTTGGCCCTCAGGAATGCTATAATTCTAGCCAGCAAAGGCAGAGTTGTGGGTGAGGGAGGTTATGCTTCAAGAAGTATACATTAGAGCTGGAAAATAGAGGTGAATAACTGACAGCATGCAGCAGAAAAATATGTACATCAGTCTATAATAGGGATGGGCAGATGTGGCCCCTGATGACTTGTGAACTTCAATACCCAGAATTCCCAGATCCCAGAGTTGGAAGTCCACAGGTCATAAAGGGGTCACAGTTGCCCATACCAATCTATCAGCTGTACCACAAATTTGTTAAAGGAGTTGATTTAAATTTCTAACCTGAATGTTTAACATTCAACTGTTCTCAACTTAAAGCAGAACAATGACAATAGTTGAAGAGCCGAGGTGGCGCAGTGGTTAGAGTGCAGCACTGCAGGCTGACTGCATCTGCAGTTCGGCTGTTCAAATCTCACTGGCTCAAGGTTGACTCAGCCTTCCATCCATCCGGGGTGGGTAAAATGAGGACCCGGATTGTTGGGGGCAATATGCTGACTCTGTAAACCGCTTAGAGAGGGCTGAAAGCCCTATGAAGCGGTATATAAGTCTAACTGCTATTGCTATTGCTACAATAAGCGACAATATTCTAACTCCTCCAGATGAGTATAAAATAGCAGATGAAATATTCTGCCAGGGCAAAATAAGTGGCTGAATATACTGGGAAAAAAAACTATGCTAGCTAACTTGAATGATAAAATTAGAACTGTTTCTGTAAGAAACAACATTTGTTTTAGATTCAGATTTCATAAGTAACAAATTGATTATGAAATTCATCTGGCAGCACAGACACCCATACAGAGTTTAGAATATTGCAGCTGATACCAAAGAAAAGCATAATGAAAACGTCTCCCTCCCATAGCAATAAGGAGGGATCAAGCTTTTCAACATTAGAATTTTGGGTTTGGATTCTGTTCTTCAGTCTTCCCTAAAGATAAACAGTTTCCATTCCCCCTGTGGCTGTTAGCTGAGTTTGTGGAGACATAACTGAAGGGGCGTTTAATATCAGGAAGACTCCAAATTGATAATTTAATTTGTCCAGTCAGATGCCAAATTGGTTGCTCATGTTCGTGTCGGAAGCCCCTAAGGTGTTTCCAGGTTCAAAGGATAAGTCTGTGACATCACCATTGTCCGTGGATGCCTGATTGGGGATTCTTTTCATGTCCATAATTGTCTATTGCAGGGGTGTCAAACTCGATTTCATTGAGGGCCACATCAGGGTTATGTTTTATCTCAGGGGTCCAGGTGGGCATGGCCAGCTCGATGTCACTCATGCCAGGGGCGCCTATGGTGGCCCAAGAGCCCAAGAGCTCTGCCAGCACAAATGGAGTTTGGGAGGGCTGCACACGGCCCTCCTGAGCTCTGTTTTTACTGACAGAGGATTGCAGGAGGCTGTCTCAGCTGAAAACGGAGCTCCATTTTCACTGGCAAAGGCACTCTTGGCCGGTTCTTCAGTGTTTCCAGGGCGGCCCTGCAAACCAGATCTGAGCACCCCACAGACCTTGAGTTTGACTCCCATTAGTCCAGTGTTTCTCAACCTTGGCAACTTGAAGATGTCTGGACTTCAAGTCCCAGAATTCCCCAGCCAGCGAATGCAGCCAGCCAGCTGGAGAATTCTGGGAGTTGAAGTCCACAAGTCTTAAAGTTGCCAAGTTTGGGAACCACTGAATTATGCTGAAGTTCACCCATCTTAAAGGCCCTGGGGTTTTTAAGAAACATGGCTATAGAACATGATCCATGTAATAACTGCCTTCTTTTTGTTGTGACGGTTAATGTGTTAATTGCCAACCACGTGTGTCCACCCTGGAGAAGAAGGAAAGTAAAGACCGTATGTTGCAACATATATCAAACAAAATATGTGTGTTTTGCAGATGAACGCTCTGGTCTTGGAAGAACATTTGGAAATATATGCAGAAGTTGCTCTGTATGCAAGCACACGGACGTGAACTATGGAACTTATCTTAGTAAGAAACGAAAAATGGAAAAAGGTCAAGAGCCGATCAAAGAACACAAGGAAACTATAATTGCATAATATTTGAACTGTACCATTAGACAATTAAAATGAAAATTAATGTCTGGAATGGGGCGACTTAAAAACTTTCTCTCTTTGACCAATCATGTGGAAGTGTACAAGTATTTAAAAAATATGTCATATTTCTTATCTGTTTGTAAAAGAGTTACTGTGCCAGGAGAGCCATAACATGACATATACCGTAGACTGAGAAGTCACTCAGGGGCATCTTCAATGAAGAAGTCATTTCAGGGGCATCTTCGATGAAGAAAAGGCTTTGAGGACATCTGGAGAAAATGCAGCTGTCTTTGGGTTTAAGGAAGCATAGAAACAATAAGGTGTCAACAAGTACAGAATTCAAAAGAGATTTCAAACATTTGAGATGATGAGATAGCCACCACTTCAAAATAGATTAGTTGAAGTTTTGAATTAAAGAGTAAAATATTGAGAATTGTTTTAAAAAATAATTGGCCCAGTTTTTGTCCCAGTTTTTCGGGTGGCAGCCATCGTCGCTGGAAACCAAGAGGAAAGAAAGTTATTTTCACATACAATGAAATTTCAATCTGTTTTAAAACAATTGTGAGTTTAAAGCAGAAGATGGGAGATATTTGTTCATTCATTGTTTACCAGACATTTCAGTGGGATTGATTTTGCTCTTAAAAGTTCTCCATAATTGTATTTATATTTATTTATGCTTAACAAAAACGACACCTTGGTGAAGTTACCTACACAGACGATTGTTCCGGTGTTACTGCATTTTGAGAAAAAAATTATATTTAAAGAAATAGTTTATTATCCTGTTGTTGAATTTTGTCATAGACAAAGCACTCATTGGGTGTTTGCTATTAAAGTGTAAATATTGAGCAGGGGTTATTTTTAATAACTAATATTTGAGCAGTTTGTATAATATTTTCCATTTGAAAATACTTTTCTGTGTGGATAGAAATCAAATAATTATGTCACACTGTTTGTTTAAACTGCAATTTATGAACTATTTATGTACATATTAAAATTATCTAGTTAATTACTGTTCTAAAGTTGACCCTACAATTTCTGCCAGCATTCCTTCTAGATAATGGTCAGTGGATTTCAGATTTAGACATCCTTTGATTTTTTAACACTGCGATGTTCACCAACCATACTTAGACATAACATGGGAAATACACGCAAAACGCATGCTGATGCATTCCAGATAGGTATATAGACCAGGCTGAAAGCTTATTTTGTGCACACACAAAAAATCCGTGGCACAACAAAACCGCACTCGACTAAGCTGCGCCCGATTAAACCGCGTCTCTGATGTCATCAACAGGGCGACAACAGCGAGCGTGGAGAAAGAAGGGCGCTTTAAATAGCGCTTTGAAAGCAAGCTGATTCAACTTAAGGTAAGGGCTAGGTTCAGGGTTAGCTTTAGGGTTAGGTTTAGGGTTAGGTTAAGGGTTAGGGTTAGGTTTAGGGTTAGGTTAAGGGTTAGGATTAGGTTTAGGGTTAGGTTAAGGGTTAGGTTTAGGGTTAGGTTAAGGGTTAGGTTTAGGGTTAGGTTTAGGGGGGTTAGGTTTAGGTTTAGGGGTTAATTTTAGGTTTAGCATTTACAGCATGCTTCTTTCTCCGCGCTGTTGTCGCCCTGTTGATGAAGTCAGCTACACGGTTTCGTCGAGCGCGCTTTAGTCGAACACGGTTTTGTGGTGGAGCCCAAAAAATCTAGGTCTCTGTTTTCCCCAACTTCACTTAAAAGGGATAATATAATAAAACTGCTTGTCAGTCAGTCCCTGCCAATCTCCAATTAACCAGCTTCTCCAATCCAAGCTCCCTCCATATGTGCACCCAAATTCCCAGAATTCTTAGCAGTAGGCTTCCCCTTCTAGCAAAGTCCACACATCTTTTGGAGTGATCTATGGGGTGATAATGTTCTCCAACCTTGTGCCTTCAGGGTGACCGAAGTCATTCCAAATGCCAGTGATCCGCAAGCAGAGTGATTGTTTTGATTTGGAAATGAGAAGGAAATGTATTTAACTTGCTTGGAGAGCACCAGGGGTGATGAAAAACTGTTAAAAGTTTTGTGAAGAGATGTTAGCATAATAATAAATAAGTGCCTAACGTAATTACCCTCTGGAAGGTTCCCCCCCCTTTGCATTTGATTGCATGGTACCTTGTTGAGCATTTCAGTTTCTGAATATTTCAGTTAAACTGTTAACCTTTACACTTAAATTTTCCTCCTCAGCCTATAATTTGTATGGTCTGCCGTCAGAAAAGGGAGGTAGATTAGATGGCATCTGCTATACTGCAAACTATAATTATTAACAGTATTTTGCATTACAAATGCACCCTTCAAATCCCTTCTCAGTCGACGGGTAGAGCTCCTTTGAAGCACAGGTAAGACCCACACTGAGACTACTTCAATCTGTCTTCCTCAGGAAAAGGTGTTTGTCTGTGAGAGAAGTCCTGCTGAGTGGTTCAAATGGGGTGAAATACTAGATTACATGCGGTTCTTCAAGTGAGAAGTTTGGAATTGCATTCTGCAAATTAAAAAAAAAAAAACTCCCAAAGAAATTTCTGCCAAGCTGAGAAGGCTACAGGTAGTCTCGACTTACGACCACAAATGAGACCAAAATTTCTGTTCATTAAAGTAAATTGTGCCCCATTTTATGACCTTTCTTGTCTTCAGTTGTCAAGTGAATGGCCGCAGTTGATAAAAGAGCCGAGGTGGCGCAGTGGTTAGAGTGCAGTACTGCAGGCCACTTCAGCTGACTGTGATCTGCAGTTTCAGTGGTTCAAATCTCACAGGCTCAAGGTCGACTCAGCCTTCCATCCTTCCGAGGTGGGTGAAATGAGGACCCAGACTGTGGGGGCAAGTTGCTGACTCAATTTGCTAAAAAAATCTGTAAACCACTTAGAGAGGGCTGAAAGCCCTATGAAGCGGTATATAAGCCTAATAAATAAATAATAAATAAATAAATAAATAAATAAATAAATAAATAAGTTAGTAACCTGGTTGTTAAGTGAATCTGGCTTCCCCATAGATTTTGCTTGTCAGAAGGTTGCAAAAGGTGATCGCATGGCCTTGGGACCCAGCAATGGTCATAAAAGTGAACCAGTTGCCAAGCATCTGAATTTTGATCCCATGATTATGGGGATGTGGAAAGGTCATAACTGAAAAAGGGTCATAAGTCACTTTTTTAAAAAGTGCCATAACTTTGAACGGTTGCTAAACAAACTCTGGTAAGTTGAGGGGTATACCTTTAATTTCAGCCTGTAATTTTCATTTACTCATTGGCCACCATTTTCTACATAAAAGAAATCGTCCAATCAGGATCTCTCATCTGGAAACTGATAATATAGTATTGAGGAAAGTGTATATCAACATTTCATTATTGTAAGATATTATTACAACTCAAATGTTCAACAAGGGGAAATAAGTGCAAAAAGAATAGAGATTTTAAAAAAAACAGGCTCACAAAAGTACTTGTGCCATATTTGGATGCACATATAAATGGCTTAGAAATAGGAGTTTTGACTATGTTTCCCCAGCCATTGAACAAACAAAGCTCTTAACCATAATTTATGGTTTCAACTAAGAGCTTGGGAACAAACTAATATTAAAGCAGAATTGCAGGTAGTCCTTGAGTTATAAAAGTTCTTTTGGTGACCATTCAAAGTTACAATGGCATTGAAAAAGTGACTTATGATCTTTTTTCACACAGTCACACCATTCAGCATCCGCATGGTCATGTGATCAAAATTCACGTGCTTGGTAACTGACTCATGATGGTTGCAATGTGCTGGGGTCATGTGATCACCTCTGATAAGCAAAGTCAATAGGGAAGCCAGATTTACTTAATGACTGTGTTACTTAAAAACAGTGATTTACTTAACAACTGGTGGTAAGAAGGATTGTAAAATGCAGCAAAACTCACTTGAAATGTTGGGCTCTTGTCCTTTTCATAAGTCAAGGACTACCTGTAGTTGTTCTGATTGTGGTAGAGATTCTGTTTGTCATTGGATAGCTTAAAACAAATGGGAAACTAAAAGCTAATAATAAATGTCCTGCCATCTTCATTTTGTGTGTGATGGAAGGAAAAAGCTTATAACCATTTCCAGCTTGCTGTGAGGAGCCAAACAGTTCAGGTGTTTTCTTGCTTTAAAGGTGATAGAAAGTTTACTTTTAGATCATATTGTCAAAATTAATAACTTGTTTGATATGATTCTGCCTAGCAATAGAGAGATGGAAAAGTCCTTTGTTAATAGAAGGTTTTCTTTTCTTTTTTATTCCCCTTTGCTATTCCTGGGATATTAAACTCTAGAGAATATAGCCCTACACCAAGGAGATGCATTACAGATTTTGGTCTAAACTACCCCAGCACTGTGTTTCATTATAGAAGTGTCAGGGTGTTTTCAAATGTTGATAGCGAAAGCTGAATTTTGCTGCCAAACTCTATTGAACAGGCTACATCAGTTCCACAAGTCAAATGTCTCTTAATTGATACGATGCTGATCAAAAACTTTGCTATGAATAGTACAGTGTTAAAGTCTGAAAAGACCCATCAATCTTACATGCACTTTGAGCATATTTTGTTGCAAATAGCATCCTAATTGATAGGCCTGATTATATGGCGAGGAGCCTAATTTATATATCACAAACTGCAGTCCTTTTGTTATTGAGGAAGTTGACACCTTTACAAGAGAACAATATATGTCAACCAAAATATATACCAATTAGGCCTTAGTGAGACACTGAAATGAATGATTTCAGAATATGCTGTATTTACAAATAATATATGGTTTACAACCACTTGCATTTCAAACAGCAGTTCTCTTTGTTGCTACTATTTTAAAACTGTAAGCATTGAAAAAGGTCACAAAAATATGTCCATTAGCACTGAAAGCCAGGAAAATGGACAATAATTTGGTGTTCATTTAACTTTGCATTTGATGGGATAGCTGTGAAATGTAGTTTGCTTAAACACTACCCAACAAAGTGATTGGTGCTTCACTTCATTATTAAAAGAGGGTGTTTGATGGAAACCCATTGTTAACTATGAATGCACTGACATGGCGAGTAGTCATACAAAGCAGTTGTAAGCATGGAGCAAGCAAGAGGTTGCTTACCTCTTCCAGTTTGAAATCCTTCTAGAACAGAACATTATCTTTTTAAAAAATTCTGCTTGATTCCATTACCAACATCCAAAGACTGTTTGGAAATTAAAGGAATTATTAGGAAGGTATGCATTCAAGTTAGCAGTGCAACGGGACAACTGGCCATGGCCAACTTGCCATGGGACAATGTGTCTCAAAACAAGAGTTACACTATTATTGAAGAAATGGTGGAATATAATCATTAAAGAAAGGATGCCAAAGGAGGCACAAAATCAAATGGGAATGACAAAAATTCAAATATTTGTTTAATCATTTTAAATAATTAAATTGAATTGTTGAATTGTTCTGCAGTGAGTTGGCCAGGGTGAGTTGTCCTGTGTTAAGTTGGCCATCTTATTTATATATATTTTTTATTTTTCAACAAACATAGACAGACAAGACATGTAGCATAAAAGTATCTTCCATTACATACAGTGTGTCGATTGGTCACAGAGTTTTTGTGCATCCTTTCCATAGTCACCACTTACATTTTATATAGAATCACGTATTTTCAGTCAAATATATTTATATGCATCACTATTATAATACTGCATTTGTTTGACTATCACTATTATTTCTTCATCTTAAATGAGATATGCTGAGTATGGGTTCATTTATATTATAGTAATTACATCATCTTCAATATATCCAGTAATAAAGTATTTTTATGTCTTATTCTAAATCATTCTATTATTATAGTATTAGTGACATTCTTCAATAATTTTCATTTCCATGATTTTTATCTAACAACTGATAAAATAGATACCATATCCCATAAAATTGTTTATCTTCCTGTTCTCTAATTTCAAATGTCAACTTACTCATTTCAGCACATTCCATTATTTTATAAATAACTTCCTCCTGCATTGGTGTTGTCTCATTCTTCAAGTTTCTACCAAATACAATTCTAGCTGCTGTTAACACATTTACAATCAAGTATTTCAGTTCTGTATTTATGTTTCCGGTATGATTCCTAACAAAAAGATTAGCATTGCTGATCACAGGTCTGCAAAAAAAATTTTTTCGAGAACTGTTTTGGTTATTCCACGTAATCTTTATGTTTTTTGGTGTGCTGAATCTGAAAATGACCTCCATTTTGTCATAGGACATCATGTTTCCTGACAATTTAGGTAACTATGCTAAATAAGGCAATACCTCAAAATAAATGGAAATAGACTTATAAAATTAAAGTTTTATTACAATATTTTCATGAAAATCCTTTTTTGAACTGAAATGAGCTCACCTACACACACTAAACTTGATTCTTCCTCCTTGTGAGGCTCCTCTTGGTGCATTTACGCTTGTGAGTAGCATCTGGAATGTCTCTCTGAAGCATCCAACAGTAGTCTGCCATCATTGTAATGCTCCATTTTCCCTGGTATCTCCTTTCCATCTCTTTAATGTCTTGGTGGAATCGTTCACCTTGTTCCTCACTCACAGCTCCCAAATTTTCAGGAAAGTAGTCAAAGTAGGACTGGAGGAAATGCACTTTCAAACTCATCAGGCAACCTAAAGCTTGAAATGCTTTCAGCATTCTTCCGATAACCTTTTTGTAGCGAGGATCTTTGTTATTGCCTACAAATTTCTGTATGACTTCTTTAAATGCAATCCACCCTTCATTTGAGGATCCGTCATGGTATTGACAAACTCTTGATCAACTATAAGCCTTCTAATGTGACGAACACACCTTCCTTCAATTTTGCCTCCAACAAGCATGGAAACTTGGTGACCAAGTATTTGAAGCATTCTCCATCTCTTGGAAGTGATTTTATGAATTGCTTCATCAATCCCAATTTTATGTGCAGAGGTGGTAGAAGAACTTTATGGGAAGGTACCAAAGTTTCTTGGAGGACATTTTTTTTCACCGACTGTTAGCACCCTCGGTTGCCAACTCTTCTTGGTCCAGTGATTTTGTCGGTTTCAACTGTCCCATAGACACAGAAAACAAGGGTATTTGGTATACCAGCTTGTTGCCCGAGCAGCATGCACAAGACCTTCAAGTCCCCACACACTTGCCAACTATGGTCTTCATATTTAAGTTTACAAAGAACCAATTCCAAGTTCTTGTAGGTTTTCTTCAAGTGTATGGAATGACCTACAGGTATGGAAGTGTAAACACCGTTGTGGAGTAAAACTGCTTTGAGGCTTCTTTTTGAAGAATCTATAAAAAGACGCCATTGCTCTGAATCATATTGGATTTTAAATTGACCCATCAGACCTTCGACATCAATCCAATAAACCAACTTGTCTTCCTGGGCGAAGTAAGGAACGAACTCCTTTTCACGATGTCTGAACCATAAAGATGACACTCCTGGCAACAATAAATTCCTGCTTTTCAGCCTTGATCCGAGTAACTCAGCGGCATCTTTGGGAAGATTCAAGTCTCTTACCAAATAATTCATCTCCTCCTGAGAAAACAATTTTGGTCTTGTATCATCTTCAGAGTCAGAACTTGATTCGTCATCTGGTTCAGGTACGACTTCACCTTCATCGGAGCTAGGCATCTCTTCCAAGGTAACAGGGCCTTGGGTATATCTGTGCCATGGGGGATGGGACAAATTGCTGAGTGAAGATTGGGGTATGAAATGGAATGCTTCCATTTGGAATTAAACCCTTTCACATCGCATGAACAAAAGTAACAGTCATCACTATGGTTCTTTTGCTCTCACCCTACCATAGGAATCCCATAACGGAATTTTTTTTTCTTACCCTTGAACCAGTTTTGGAGGTCCTCAACACACCGTTTGCACACTTTATGAGACGTCCAAACTTTATCTTGATCTCCAATTTTTAGTCCAAAGTATGCAAAGTATACTTTTTTCACAAAGTCTGTAATATTCTGCTGTTGCTTCAACACTGTATATTCACCACGGATGAAACAGAAACTGTCTGACGAATTAATACACTTTTGTGGAGCCATAATATAATAGTTGAAGAATGACGAGCTAACATGAATTGTGATGAAAAAGTGTGAACAGCCTAGAACCAAGAACCTGATGATGATTTGTGCATAAGTGTGGCATGCAGGAGAGAGCAGCTCTGTGTCTGTACACGAGATGTCACAGTGCTGGCCATGCCCCCTGCACTGACCGGAGATGCTGCTATCTGCCCTGTGTCTCCCTCCCACTGGATACTTCAGGAAAGATTAACCCCTTCTACCATTAGAAACACAGACTTAAAACTTGCTTAGCTTATGTATATATTGCTGACCATCAGATTTACAGTGCTATTATTTTTTACATAACTCGGACAAACCCTTTAAGGGTTTTTTTGGCATTTTATATTTTAAATGCACTTATGTGAATTAATTAATAGTAATTTGGACTTTAAATTTGGTTAAAAACCCATAATATAAAAAAATAAAAATTAAAAAAATGATAAATTTGAAGACAATTTTGCATGTTGTGGCAAATCATGATGTCTAGGAGTTTTTTCAATATTTTATTTGTTTTCAGCACACCAAAATACATGGAATTTAGATGAAAATAAACAGCTTTTTAGTCACCGACCTGTGTTGTATATATATCTATATATATTCTCATACAGTCAAGAAATGTTTAAGTCTACATGGAAGAAGAAAAGCATAACATGCTAAGTACATATCACATACTTTTTATCATGCAATTTGTCTTCGGTCCGGGTGCACAGAGTGAGCATTAAGCCTGAGGACCTTATTTTAAAAATAAGATTAAGATGTGGCCTAACTTGAACCCCCTTAGCTATTACTTTCACCCTTTAGATACAGTGATGAATGCTCTTATTTCACCACTATTACACAAAGGTGCAATTGCAGGTTCATTTCACTTTCACCCAGGACTTAGAGAGTCTTTTGTCTTTGTTTAATGCAATATAATAATTTGGCCCAGTCCCATATGCTGACAAAATATCTGGATAAGCTCTAACTTGACTTGGGCACAGAAGCACCAATACTCCTATGGTTTTGCATGTCATTTTCTTACTAGAATGACAGAAACTCTGTCCTTTGGCATAACGGGAGCAAGGGCAGTGAAGGAAAAGAGCTCTTATATCTTTAAAATTAAAGTCACTTGGGCATAAGAATATATAAGGTGCTTGAAATGTTATTTTTTATTAAGATTTGCATAAAAGCTTTCCACATTTCAAGATCAGCATGGTGTAAGTGTTTGCAGCACACCTTCTCTTACAGTTTCACTGCCGCAGAAATGGAATCTGGAAAGTTAAAAAAAAAGCAGGCATTAATGTATATACTTTGATATCACTCGTGCATTAGCACGAACTTTAAAATTTTTGTATCACCGACTCTCAAGAAATGTAATTAATTCAAAATCACTTTTGAGGTATTGTATATGGCAGTGTTTCTCAACCTTGGCAACTTGAAGATGTCCGGACTTCAACTCCCAGAATCCCCCAGCCGCTGGCTGGGGGATTCTGGGAGTTGAAGTCCGGACATCTTCAAGTTGCCAAGGTTGAGAAACACTGGTATATGGTATACAGTAAATTGGTATACGATTAGTTTCGTACATTTGTTTTTATAATTTTTGTACTTAGTACAAAATTATAAAAGAAAGAAAAGTGAGAATAAGAAAAATTGCCCATTTTTAATATTCAAAGAAGATACTTGTGGCTACAACTCTCTATCTAGTTGTGCTTAAGATGGATTGTAATCAAGAGGGACTGTTATGCCTGCTTTTCTTACTGATCTCTCATCAAACTCTGTCACGGGTTCTGTTACAATCTTCTCACACACCCAATGCTCCCGATTCACACAATTCAACAAAAGAAACTTTATCAAGATCAGCTATGTTAGGATTCTGATCAACAAGACCAAATATAGACTTGACATTTTCCCCATGGTTTTCAGCGGGTCTCCTTCACATGCAACTTTGTCTGACTCAGTGTAAAGGAAATTAGCTCTGGGAAACACAGTGAGAAAGGACCATTCATTTCAGTACCTAAATAAATTAGGCAAAAGCTGAGTCCAATGGCAATAACCAATTCTGTCCTCTTCTTTCCTTATCCCAGAGTGTTAGACTCTCATTCTCCAGTGAGATGAGCCTAATTCTCAAATCATATACATGCCAGTAGGCATGATGGCTGTAGAAAAACAAGCTGGTACAGCTAGCCAATGGATGAAACTGGGGGCAGTGAGAACATAAGCAATGAACAGTGAGAGGGTGTGGAGTCAAACAGCTGAGCCCTGCTCCTAGAAATCGTGAACTCTCCATTCCACTGGAACCTGCTGGGCATCCAACTTTCCCTTGACAAACAGAAGGAATTTCACAAGAACTTGATTGAGCTAGATAACACACCTGTGCATCTATATCCAGATTGGATTGGATTGGATTTATTACATTTATATGCCGCCCTTTTCCCCGAAGGGGACTCAGGGCGGCTCACAATTCAGTCAGGGAAGGGGGGTACAGACAGGGGGATAAAAAGACGAACATAACAATACAAAATTTAAAAAACACACAACAACCATACCATTCGAGAAGGGGGGCAAAAGCTCTTTAGCCCCAGGCCTGTCGGAACAGGTTTTAAGGGCTTTGCGGAAGGCCTGGAGGGTGGTGAGGGTTCGAATCTCCACGGGGAGCTCGTTCCAGAGGGTCGGAGCAGCCACAGAGAAGGCTCTCCTCTGGGTAGTCGCCAGTCGGCATTGGCCGGCGGATGGAATTCGGAGGAGGCCTAGTCTGTGGGATCTGATCGGTCTATTGGAGGTAATTGGTATCTTCTATTGAAGATACGTACAGCTTTTTGTAAGATAATAAATACTCTGAATCTGGCTAAGGGCCAATCTACTTTAGCATTCTCTTCAGCTCTATGGTCGAAGAGATGCATTTGTGACTTCTTTTTTTGAGTTCTTGCATAGAATTAGCTATTTATAATATGCTGCTTATTATATTGGAGTTGTGCAATAATCAAACCTAATGGTCACTGATTACACTCCTCTGAATGAATTTGCAGAATCTTCTTTTTAAACCAGTATAAATGAGTGTTCATGAGAGCTGAGAGTTTCAGCCAGGTTTGTCCCACTAAACTAGCTTTAGAATAATTTGGTACGTACTGTATACAAACATACAAACTATTATGTAAAACTGTAAGGCCCACATATGTACCTGTAGGATATAAATACTTTTGTAAGTTTAATTTGAAAATAGTAAGTATGTTTCTTTTATTACTTGTTCTGGAACTAGTGAGGGTATACATACACATTCCCAGTTTCTCCATCTTGCACTGTAATCTTTGTTGCTCCTAGTCGGGGCAAAGTTGGGTTTATGTAAATGTTGTTCCAAATAAATTTAACCTTAGTGATGGTTCCAACCTTAAGTTCTACATCTATTTGGTTGGTATGAATCTCACCAGGTTTGAGCCTCCCCCTTAAAAACAAAACAACACAAAACAAATAAAGTCATTTCATTACTTTTTATATTTATAAATACATGCATCCATTTTTTTCCCAGTCTGCACCTGGATCTTTGCCCTATTTTTTTTAATGTAACTTATTTTTGGTTTTAGCATAACTCCAACATTAAAAAATAGCTACACTTTGTATGAGATATTCACTTTAACCAAAACTGTTTCTTAGTTGACCTGTCTACTGTGTTTATAGTTTCTATGAAGTTTACCAAAACGATGATGGGCCAAATAGCTTGTGTCAAGAGCCGAGGTGGCACAGTGGTTAGGGTGCAGTACTGCAGGCCACTTCAGCTGACTGGTATATGCAGTTCGGCGGTTCTAATCTCACCGGCTCAAGGTTGACTCAGCCTTCCATCCTTCCGAGGTGGGTGAAATGAGGACCCAGACTGTGGGGGCGATATGCTGACTCTGTAAACCGCTTAGAGAGGGCTGAAAGCCCTATGAAGCGGTATATAAGTCTAACTGCTATTGCTATTGCTAAAATTTAGTACATCTGAGAGACGAACATCTGAAAAAATACAGGACTCAAAAATTTATTTAGTATATAGATTTGCATATGAATATATTGCAGTATGTTTTTTTCCCCTTGAAGAGGGGAAAAACCTGCAAGAGTCAGATTAAATGCAATCTAAATGGAAATAATTACCTGTCATAATTTAATACATTCCAGCTGGTAAAACTACTTTCTGGTATTAACATGTTATTGGCTCAGCTAAAATTAGTCAAGTAGCAAGTGACATGTTTGTCGAATTATAATACAGTTTGTAATTCAAACAGTCACAGCAAATGACAAGTGGAAACTTAAAATAATAATAATAATTTGGAAAATGTAATTTTAAAAATCCTTTGGAGAAAATGACAATCATAAATATGAAGATATTAAAATGAAGACGCAATGTGCTTAAAATAATTTTTGAGATAAATCCTCAAATAAATGCATTTCAGATCAATTGAATTACACTTCCTGGAATTTCCATCCATCTGGAATACCAGATGGGATTACAGAAATTATGGGATCTGTAATCTCAATTTGTTGAAAGGACATTTTATGGCAGGGATAATCTTGTAAGATTGTTCTACATATCATTCAAATATTTTTTATTTAGAAAAAAAGTGAAATCCAGAACAAATTTGACATGCACAATTCTACATAGTATGTGGATAAAACCGGATCCAGATTCTATTTTTATTATCTGGCAAGATGAAGAATCCAATTCTAACTGTTGATTCCAATATCTTTTGTTGATTTCTTTGAGAGATGTTTCTAGATTGCCAGCTAATGATAAATTTTGTCATATGTCACTTCTTGGTCTTAATGTTAATGTTCTTAGGGTTTTAATAATTTAGAATCAGGTGGGTAGCACCAGGTTTTAGAATATTTAAAATTTCATTGATACCATCGAAATGGTTGTAATTTCATACCGTTATTTTATACATATTTGTGACTGAAATAAATATTTGATTTTTTTAAAAGAACAAGCGGCAGGTTAATACAGGAAAGTTGTCAACAGGCAATGTGAAAATACTGTCTGAAAGCATTTTATATTAAACTACAGGTAGTCCTCATGTAGGGACTGCCTCATTTAGCAGCCATTCACAGTTATCATAGTGATGAAAAGGTAGTTTTAGGATCAATCCTTGCATTTACAACCTTCACAGGTCTTTAAGGCAAAAAAAAAAAAAGATAAAGTAAGATTCCAAGCATAATCATGGTTTAATGTAGTGATTGCTTTGCTTAACAACAAGTTGCCAGTCCCAATTGTGATCGCTGAACGAAGACTAGCTGTATCTAGAGTGGAAATATAGATTAGGATTATTTATTGTTTTTATCAATTTCCTTCATTAGAAAAGTAAATGTATGCAGTCAGGATATTATTATAGCAGAAAATTGTGGCCCATATACTTGCATTTCTTTTTTGTTGCTACTATACTTGGCTAAATGCAGTTTGCTTTCTTGCAAAAGGTTGGATTATATACAGTATATTGAATCTAAATTTGAGTAATAAATAAACTACCCTCCAAAAAAATCTTGAAGATAGGAAACTATTTTTTTTTAATATTCTGTGGTGTTAAAAAATCATGTGCATATTGTTATTTATCTTATTTTTAAAATAAATAATTGGATCCACCTCTCAGATGAGGAAAGAACATCAGAAAAGTGAAAATAACAACTATAAAATTCTATATTAGATGTGGTGTTTCTCAAAACTTACCTGAAAATTTCATATTGCCTTGTGTTTCCTCCGCTCCCATACAGGGCAATATTTATGTGTCCCCAGACGCTGCTTTTTCCAGACAGTGTGACTGATGACTTGTATCTCCAACCTGCACATCATCATTAATGAGAATTTGGTTTTAGTCAAGCAAGTTTCTAGTACTAATAAAATTGAATATTATAATAAACTCACAAAATGAGTTGCACTTTGAAGACCCAAAACGTCAGCTAGTTTTAATTATGAGGGAGAATCCTGTTTTATTATTCACATGCAACAAAAATAGTTTTCCAGAATCCATGTACTGTACATATCCAAAATGTATGAAATCTGCTCATAGGCTAGATTCCCCACAATTAGTGTCATAAATAGCTTAAATGTACATCTCCTACCCCTCTTCCTCTTCTTGGAACTGCCGAAAGTTCCAAGTTTTTGAAGGCTCCACAGCCATTTGCACTACTAAGATGACCCCAAGGTCACAGATAAACTTCCAGGTGGCCTCAATGTCTCTCTAAAAGAATGCAAATGACCAGCTGTCTGAAAGCAATATAAATTCTTCCACTCCCCATCATCCAGTCAGAGTTGAGGAAGTTTCTTGGATGAGAAGCAAAACATCTTCAAAGAAAAACAAGAAAGTCCAGTTGCCTCTTGAAAAAGCAACTTTGGGACTTCCTAACTGATGTTTAGTGATCTAATCTTCAGAAAAAACATATAACGTGGCTAGCTTTCATTCCTTTTAGGGAAGAGCTAATGTTAGATATTCATCTTCTCTCCCAGGTATAGGAGTGTGTGTATGTGTGTGTGTGTGTGTCTGTCTGTCTGTCTCTCTCCCTATCCCATTTTTATCCCTATTGCAACCCAAACAAAACTTGGTAGGCATCTGGAAGATAATATGGTTTTCTTCTCTCCCAGTGGTGAAAGTACATGTGTGTGTGTGTGCCTTTGCGTGCTTGCACATATGTATGTGTATACCTAAGTATATGCAAACACCAACATGCACAGTTGCAAGAAAACAAACATTAATAATCTCCAATTCTCAGCCCCCACTTACGGGAAAAGTTTTTGGCGTCTCCAGTGTTCAAATAAAGCTTAGTAAATTCAGAAGTGATATTGTCTTTAAATCGATCTGCATAATGACCCATAGGAGGACATCCACCTGCTGGACACGGGAAGCAGGTGCCCTAATAAAAGCATATATAGAGGAAAATATTCAATCCTCTTCATTTCCTTCACATTTGCTGCTAATTATGCTATCTTTTTCTTTCTCTGTCCTTTGTACTACTAAATGAGTAGTAATTTTCCTTGTTCAAGACAATAAATTTTATGCCATGTTACAAGAGATATATATTTGTGTATTTATTTTAAAAAAACATAATCAGAAGATTATTAAGCACGCTTCTTTCCAGCCATACAGACTTTATACCCTGAAAGTTCAAAATTCAGCATAATTCATCTTTTCTAAACCTTAATTATCTATCTCTATGAATTGAGAATGTCTCTCATCCCCAAGTTTATATTTTGTCCAGCTGTGACATTGTTTACATGCTATTAACGTGAACAAAGCCATATTATATATTAGAGCTGTGCATTGTAAGTCTGCACATGGCACCTAGGTACCTTAAATCATTTCCAATTTCTTATACGTTTGTGTGGCTGCCCTGTACAGCTGATTCTGGAAAAGAGGCACAGGCCCTTGGTTTGTGATGTTCCCAATTGATGCAAAATGCCTATCAATCCATGCATACTCCAAATCACATTTTATTCTTTGAATCCAGATCTCTGCAGAACTGAATTATGGCATTCTTGCCTTAGATCTTGACAAAGAAATAACATGACATTTAACTTAAGTGTTTAATGAAGCCTACAACCACTTTTCAAAAAGAGTGTCAAATGTGCTAGGTGGTTATTCAAGAATTATCTACAGTTCTAATTAGCCTGCCCCTATACATTCTGTTTCTAGCTTGATTATTTTTTCAGTTAATTCATTCCTGGACTAAGAATGTGGAAAGAACTGAATGCAAAGAGAACGAAACTTAGTGTTTTCTTGTTCTTAGCAGCTACTCAAAGAAGATGGCGCAGTGGTTAAATGCAGCACTGCAGGCTACTGCTAGATCAGCAGGTCAGCGGTTCAAATCTCACCGGCT
The DNA here is from genome assembly GCF_009769535.1 of Thamnophis elegans. Taxonomy (NCBI): domain Eukaryota; kingdom Metazoa; phylum Chordata; class Lepidosauria; order Squamata; family Natricidae; genus Thamnophis; species Thamnophis elegans. Next base: position 13,116,371 of record NC_045550.1, read on the forward strand.
CAGGGTTGACTCAGCCTTCCATCCTTCCGAGGTGGGTAAAATGAGGACCCAGATTGTTGGGGGCAATATGCTGACTCTCTGTAAACCACTTAGAGAGGCCTGAAAGGCCTATGAAGCGGTATATAAGTCTACTGCTATTGCTATTGCTATTTTCCAGGTTCATGTAGTGACAAAGCATGTTGATTTGAGGGAATACTGAGAGATGCAATGTGCATACTCTCCCCATTCCCCAAATCATATTTCCATTCTCAGCATCCAGGTTTCTGCACAGCCCCCAAAATAAAAATATTAATGTTCATATAATTCATTTCTACATATCTGAGGCTCAAATCTGCATGCTTGCACCTCTTGTGGTTCACTCTGCTAAATAGCTGATTGTCTTAGTTTGCAATGCAGCCAACTGGACGACCCATAAATTGTGCCTTGACTGCCAAAACAGAATTAAACATGCAATTTTGCATTTGTTTTGAAAGCAGGTGCAAATTGCAGTTAGTCATTTGAGCCATAATTGTAAATTACATTTTGTAATTTTTGTAATTACATTTTGTTGTTGGGGGGTGGGAGAAGAGAAAGTCACTAATTAAGCAACACCCCTAAGGACTGAGAAGGGCAAAGCAGTGGAGATGTCAGTCAACAGAAGCTCTTGTAAACTGATGGTCTCATGATTTTTTAAAAAAATCCCTTGTATGCTGCTACAAAAAAAAAAAAAAAAAAGCCAAAAGACTACATTCTTCTGTTAATATTTTGGCATGATGCAAATAACATACTTTTTCAAATAAGTTGTATGCTCCACAAGGGTAGCCCAAAAATCCATTTGGAAATAGAATGCTATCTGAATAATATTTATAGCTCCGTAGATGGTTACAGGCCACAAAGTCACGGGTTCCTGTGGAGCAGAAAGAAATATTAGATGCTATACTTCTTGATTCTTCCTATCAAGTGCTTTAAAGAATATTAAATTTACACGTACCTCCTTGGATCTGGAGCAACGCCATTCTCTCAACTTTTTTCATCACTTTATTACCTTTGCCAAATGTTGAAACATTTCTTTAAAACCTTTCCATGAGAAGTTGGACATGCATAATATTTTGGTTGAGAGAAGTGCAGTCGAAAGATCAGTAGCAGTTACTAAAAGTAGTAGTTTAAAGAAGAAGCATTCTTGAAATTGATATTTAATGAATTAAAAGAGACAGATTGAGTGAAGTGGCCCATTTTGAATGTATTAAATTATCCTTTTAGGAGTATCCTATTTTATCATCCTATTTTAGCAGTAATGACAGTTACAGTGAACAATTAATTGCATGATTAGTACATCTAAATATTAGACTTCTGCAGTTATCCTGTTTTAGAAACTTTTCATTTTTCTTACTATGTTGTCTAATCCAGTACATATCACTTAATTATTAATTTTATGCCAACAAAGGAAAGATTTGTTTACAATTCTACACTTACTTACTGTCTTTGATTTACCAGAAAAGTCATGATTTGGGAGGGACATTGTGTCTGAAAATGCCTCAGAAAGTCTCACATGTGAGCAGAAGCATAATAGACAGTAGACTGGCACATGGGTTGGGTTGTCCTAGAGAATAAAGCCCATTGCAGGAGATTGCCCAATTAGCTAGGTGTGATGGTTCTATGAACATTTTCACCACTGGATAAAGAAGTTGTCAGCAAGAGATTGGGGGAAGAACAGTCAAAGTATAAATCTGAAACTGTTAAAACAGGATGCTAGAAGCTCTGAGATTTAAGAGAACTTCCATGTTTCAGTCAACGATTTTTCTTATCATAAACAGTATTTTATTGTCAAAATAGTATTCTTGCATTTGCTCCAATATAATTATAGTACAAGATTCTCATAATTGGCAAAATGCAGAGATTTGTAAAGACACATGGAAAAAGAAACACAGATGTCTTTTGTGAAATATATGCTCTAAATTCCATGGCTGGATTCATAATGTAAGGTAGCATATAGGAATTAGGCTGGACATGGAAATGCAATAGACTTTAAAAGCTTCTTAGTGCTCAAATGTTTTGGGTCAAGTCTGCCCAAACCCCTGATCACCAGAAGTGTTAAGAGAGAACAATTTATTTCAGGGAGTTTGGTGCTGTTAATAAAAGTGTCAACAAATTGGCGGACAGCAAAATATCTAAGAAATATACATGAACATTTCAAAACGCAGTTATGGAATCCACTGCAGTGCTTTAGCCTTGGGAAAGGGCTATGTTAATTGTTGCATTCGGTACTGGTTTTGTGAAAGCGAGTCATTTAGGAATGGTAAATGTGGGTTGTGGGGTTTGAACAACAAAAAAGGGTCTTTATTTCAGAACCAAATAAATTGGCAGGTATACATTTGTTACTTAGTGATTAGGTTAGCTAACTACTAAGTTTTCTTCTGGGTTTGAAAAATTGTTTAGTAATTGCAGTTGTTTCATAGCAATGTATTTATTTGCTCTATTTTATTGTACTTCATCATTTCTGGGAGCCTTACAAATAAATGAAAAATATCAATCACAAAGCACAGCCGGAACATACCTAGTTCAAGCTATGCTGTTTATTGTTTGCTGGAATCAATCTTGAGTGCATCTATTATCCTTTCAAGCCTTTAGCATTTTAGGATTATTAACAATCTGACAAGGTGCATAACGTTTTCCAGGATGTAAAACTGGCTTAAGAAACCTCGACCTACTCATTCCATGATGAGAGTAAGAAACTTGTTCCAAAATAGAAAAGGGGATGCTTTGAAAGTTTATTGAGCTGTGGATAAAACTATATTTTTATTCTGGTGGGATTTTGAGAAAAGTCGGACAAACCTCTAATGATAATTATATCAGAAACAGTTAAATAAGGGGCAGAAATCAAACTGGTTTCATAGCTGTACAGCATATTTCATTACTTATTTGATTTTTATTTGGATGTTATCCTCTCTTGATTATTGTTTTTCCAAGAACTGAACATATTAAATCTCCTTCTTCCTCCATCCCCCCCAATAACAACCCAAGGTAGTATGTCTGAAGACAAATACATAAAATATGTAAAAAAATATTAATCAAATTATTTTTCATATAAGTCTGTGTATAGACTGAGACGTTTGAAATTTATTTTAGCAGTTTCAGATGCAACATTTCATAAATTTCCATTTGGCATGTCTTTTCATAAATACATGCCGAAAAGTTAACTTGAAATGAAATATATTTCCTGTAAAAAAGATGCAAACAAGACTACAAGAGAATTGCAAAAGTCCCTGTCCCTTGGCTTTCCATAGACATTGCAGCCACAAAGGAGGCAATGCTGAAACTTCTCACTACAGCAAAACTTTCATTTGATGTTTTGCTCCATTGCTCTGTCTGAATGCACTGGGGTGGGGGGGGGGCATTCTCCTATAAATTGTATTTAGATGATAAATAGCAAGATAAAAAAATAAAAAGCTAGCTACTCCAGAAATGCAAATACTTCACTATATGCTTTACTTTCTCATTCTTTTTGAATTTCAGTGGAAGAAAGTTAAAGATTGATTAATTACTAAGACCAATGGTTAAGAAGGTATC